>NC_044323.1:277390629-278067939 GCF_007399415.2 Gopherus evgoodei | reverse complement strand
ATCCCAAGCTCATGAGTTTTCAGGGGGCTTGATTCCCAATTTTTAAACACTTCACATTGGCAATACTGTTGGCTCACTGATCCAGATCCTCAGTTGCTGTAAATAAGTGTGACACTGTTTTAGTCAGTGAAGCACACTGATTTACACCAGCTAAGCATCTCATCTGCTGTCTCGTTTCATGTATCAGCTGAAAACATATCCTTTCTTTTCTGCTCTCTGAAGAACAATGACATTCTAACTCTATTTAACTCCAAAGTTGCTGAACTGAGAGTATGAAGACCTAGATCAAATCTTGGCTAGACTAAACTCTCATTGACTTTAATGGAGTCAGGATTTCATGCCCAGGTGCTCTGCCACTTGACTCGCCCAAGGCAGGTCCCTTCACCTTGTCGTGCCTGTTTCCCCTCCCACCAGCAGCGGTTCCAGGCACCAGCACCCCAAGTATGTGCCTGGGGCGGAAAGCTGTGGGAGGCACCCTGCTGGTCCTTGTAAGGGTGGCAGTCAGGCTGCCTTTGGCGGCTTGCCTGCGGGAGGTCAGCCGGTCCCGCGGATTTGACAGCGGGGTAAGCCGAAGCCGCGGGACTGGGGACCTCCCGCAGGCGTGGCTCTGAAGGCTGCCTTCCTGCCAAGCTTGGCAGGGGCTGTTTTGTCTATTTAGCTGGTGAGCTCATTAGGGATAGGGAATGCCTCCCCTCTGTTTGTATATGACCTCCAGTAGAACGGGGTCCTAATTAGAGTGGCTAGAAAATCTTCAGATTCATTTTTTTTCTTCAAAACTGCTGTTTTGTCAAAACCAAAAAGTTTTGTGGAAAGCGGGGCTGGAGAGGGAAGGAAGAGAGTGAGTGTGAGATTCTCCATTCTCTCAGAATAGTCAAATGCCCAATGGCTGGGGTACTCACCTGACTCATAGACTCATAGACTCTAGGACTGGAAGGGACCTCGAGAGGTCATCGAGTCCAGTCCCCTGCCCTCATGGCAGGACCAAATACTGTCTAGACCATCCCCGATAGACATTTATCTAACCTACTCTTAAATATCTCCAGCGATGGAGATTCCACAACTTCCCTAGGCAATCTATTCCAGTGTTTGACTACCCTGACAGTTAGGAACTTTTTCCTAATGTCCAGCCTAAATCTCCCTTGCTGCAGTTTAAGCCCATTGCTTCTTGTTCTATCATTGGAGGCTAAGGTGAACAAGTTTTCTCCCTCCTCCTGATGACACCCTTTTAGATACCTGAAAACTGCTATCATGTCCCCTCTCAGTCTTCTCTTTTCCAAACTAAACAAACCCAATTCCTTCAGCCTTCCTTCATAGGTCATGTTCTCAAGACCTTTAATCATTCTTGTTGCTCTTCTCTGGACCCTCTCCAATTTCTCCACATCTTTCTTGAAATGCGGTGCCCAGAACTGGACACAATACTCCAGTTGAGGCCTAACCAGCGCAGAGTAAAGCGGAAGAATGACTTCTCATGTCTTGTTTACAACACACCTGTTAATGCATCCCAGAATCATGTTTGCTTTTTTTGCAACAGTATCACACTGTTCACTCATATTAAGCTTGTGGTCCACTATGACCCCTAGATCTCTTTCTGCCATACTCCTTTCTAGACAGTCTCTTCCCATTCTGTATGTATGAAACTGATTGTTCCTTCCTAAGTGGAGCACTTTGCATTTATCTTTATTGAACTTCATCCTGTTTACCTCAGACCATTTCTCCAATTTGTCCAGATCGTTTTGAATTTTGACCCTGTCCTCCAGAGCAGTTGCAATCCCTCCCAGTTTGGTATCGTCCGCAAACTTAATAAGCGTACTTTCTATGCCAACATCTAAATCGTTGATGAAGATATTGAACAGAACCGGTCCCAAAACAGACCCCTGCGGAACCCCACTTGTTATACCTTTCCAGCAGGATTGGGAGCCATTAACAACTACTCTCTGAGTACAGTTATCCAGCCAGTTATGCACCCACCTTATAGTAGCCCCATCTAAATTGTACTTTCCTAGCTTATCTATAAGAATATCATGCGAAACTGTATCAAATGCCTTACTAAAGTCTAGGTATATCACATCCACCGCTTCTCCCTTATCCACAAGGCTCGTTATCCTATCAAAGAACGCTATCAGATTAGTTTGACATGATTTGTTCTTTACAAATCCATGCTGGCTATTCCCTATCACCTTACCACCTTCCAAGTGTTTGCAGATGATTTCTTTGATTACCTGCTCCATTATCTTCCCTGGCACAGAAGTTAAACTAACTGGTCTGTAGTTTCCTGGGTTGTTTTTATTTCCCTTTTTATAGATGGGCACTATATTTGCCCCCTTCCAGTCTTCTGGAATCTCCCCCGTCTCCCATGATTTCCCAAAGATAATAGCTAGAGGCTCAGATACCTCTTCTATTAACTCCTTGAGTATTCTAGGATGCATTCCATCAGGCCCTGGTGACTTGCAGGCATCTAACTTTTCTAAGTGATTTTTTACTTGCTCTTTCGTTATTTTCTCTTCTAAACCTACCCTCTTCCTGTAAGCATTCACTATACTAGACATTCCTTCAGACTTCTCAGTGAAGACCGAAACAAAGAAGTCATTAAGCATCTCTGCCATTTCCAAGTCTCCCGTTACTGTTACCCCCTCCTCATTGAGCAGTGGGCCTACCCTGTCCTTAGTCTTCCTCTTGCTTCTAATGTATTGATAAAAAGTCTTCTTGTTTCCCTTTATTCCCATAGTTAGTTTGAGTTCATTTTGTGCCTTTGCTTTTCTAATCTTGCCTCTGCATTCCTGTGTTATTTGCCTATATTCATCCTTCGTGATCTGACCTAGTTTCCATTTTTTATATGACGCCTTTTTATTTTGTAGGTCATGCAAGATCTCAAGGGTAAGCCAAGGTGGTCTTTTGCCACATTTTCTATCTTTCCTAACCATCGGAATAACTTGCTTTTGGGCCCTTAATAGCGTCCCTTTGAAAAACTGCCAACTTTCCTCAGTTGTTTTTCCCCTCAGTCTTAATTCCCATGGGACCTTGCCTATCAGCTCTCTGAGCTTACCAAAATCCGCCTTCCTGAAATCCATTGCCTCTATTCTGCTGTACTCCCTTCTACCTTTCCTTAGAATTGCAAATTCTATGATTTCATGATCACTTTCACCCAAGCTTCCTTCTACTTTTAAATTCTCAACAAGTTCCTCCCTATTGGTTAAAATCAAGTCTAGAACAGCTTCCCCCCAGTAGCTTTTTCAACTTTCTGAAATAAAAAGTTGTCTGCAATGCAGTCCAGGAACTTATTGGATAGTCTGTGCCCCGCGGTGTTATTTTCCCAACATATATCTGGATAGTTGAAGTCCCCCATCACCACCAAATCTTGGGCTTTGGATGATTTTGTTAGTTGTTTGAAAAAATGAGATGTGAGAGACTCAAGTTCAAGTCCCTCTTCTGAGTTAAGGAGAACCTGGATTTGAAGCTGGGTTTCCCAGGTGAATGCTCTAATCACTCAACTATCTGGCGTCTCTCTCAGGCTTTTTCATTAAAAATTTAGCAAACGCTTTGTTTCACCTTTTATCAAATGTCAAAATCACAAAATTTTTAATAAAATGGAATTGTATTTTTTCTGGGTAGCCCTAATTCCAGTCTTATCTTGGAGCCTCTTGGTGCTACTGTAATATAAATAGATAATGGGGGGATGCATTTTCTAATACCAAAACTATACAAAAGTCCTCTTCTGTTACTAGAGACAAGTGAACAACAAAGATTTGGAATTGGAGTTGATTTTCAATAAACAATCAAAGGTGTGGTTGAGTCTGAACTTGATACAAATAGCTTCCAACTTTTGAGAGATTCCTTCCTGTATCCTAGCTTGCTGCCCTGAGCCCTATCTGTGGTATTTAATCACCAGAGTCTGGAACTGGAAACTTCCCAGAAAAAAGGCATTTTTCTGAGAAGTTTCCATTTCCACTTCCAGTTGGAAATGCCACAAGTAAAGCCCACATGTGCAATTTTGGTCTTTCTCAGGTAGCAACTGCGAATAGAGAAGAGGCTTATCCAAATAAGCCAAATAACATGCATCCGATGAAGTGGGTATTCACCCACGAAAGCTCATGCTCCAAAATGTCTGTTAGTCTATAAGGAGCCACAGGACTCTTTGCTGCTTATCCAAATAGTTGACAACCTTGCAAAAGTTTTGGGTTGGGTTTTGTTCTAAAAATGGGTAAAGGGATAAGGGGCCATTTCTGATTTTTTCCAGATCTTTTATTCATCCATCACTGACAATTTATAAATAATTATTTGTATTCCACTAGTGCCTAGAGACTCTGAGCCTACAAGCAGAGCCCTTTGGCTGTAAATGGCACAAACACCCAGTAAGGGACAGTTCCTGCCCTAAAGAGCTTAAATGTAAATAGATAAGCCAGACAAATGTGGGAAGGGAAAGAGAGGCACATAAACATTTCAAGTATTGTCCAAGAATCACACAGTATCAGAGCTGGGAGTGGAACCGCAGCCTCAGAGACTGGAGGGTGCAGCCAAAGTGGCAGCACCAAAAGCCCTTCAAAGTTCTCCTTAATGTATCGAGTCCTGAAGTCTTTACTCCTGCAAACGTTTCATTTCTAGAAGAGAACTTCAGGACTGTGCTCTGTGTCAAGATGAGAACTTTTAAATGAGTGAGGTGAAGAGAGAGCGAGATTTCCCCCACTTCCTATATACACCTTTATAACTTTAGGAGTGTGTATGCTTCTGGGGAGTGTGTGGGTGTGTGGGTGATAGCTTGTGGATCTCTCAATGCAAAACATTTCCCTACTCCTTAGTGTCATTCTGGCAGTACTGTCTGGATCATTGGCCCCGATCCTGCAGCCATTCCTTGCACAATACTCTTTCATTGATTTCAGTGGCAGTTGTGCCTGGGAAGCAACTAAGGATTGGCCCATGTTGTGGGTAAGCCTAGAAACCACACACTGTGAAAGTCCAAACTCCCAGGTTGTTGATACAGCTGGTGCATTGCAAGTCAACAGTGCTGAGTTTTCCTCCGGGCACAAGCTAATGAAGGTGAGTCGATGACTAATGACTACTTGAAATGTGCTAACGACCATTTCCAGGAATGGATTATGATGCTTGTAATCAGCTGTTGTTATTCCAATTCTGGACTTGGACTGGGTGTACCAAAGAGGCCCAAAATCTTACTTGAAGCTGTGCTCTATGCCACTGAGTTTCTTTTCATGCAGATGCTTCTCTAAGGCTCTGGGGAAGACACACAATGAGGACAAGCCCACATTTCTAATAAGAATAATAGCTTATATTTATTAGGCACCTGTTTGCCAAAGGCATCTAAATACCTAAAACTGACAATAAAAACAATTAGCTTTCCAACAATGATACGCAAGCAAACAATGCTGAATAAAATACTACATTCAACTTGTCATGGCATGAAATAAGAGAACAAATTTGTGATGTATGCAGTTGTGATTCCTTTTGTTTACTGTGTGTCACATCTTTAAATTTCTCTGCTGTCTCTGTGTATGTGGAGGTCAGTAACCATTTTGTTCTTGGAGTTCAGTGCAGAATGTCAGTGGGGACACAGATTGCACACTCCCTCATGGAGACTTTACTTTTGTTCTTTCTTTATTATTCTACTTGTTGATGGTCGTTTGGACATTACATTTTCTAAATAAAGAGGGTGAATAAGTTTTACAAAAATCCTGCAGTGCAAAGTCCTTGCATAAAGCACTTTGTAGTTTTAATCTAAAAACCTTCTTGGGTGTTTCCCTTTAATTTATTATTTTATTTTCTCTCAATGACTTTTAGATAAAGTTTGCCCCCTCCCCTTTAATTTCAACCTGAAATCTGAATACCAAGCTGGGCTCTTCCTGGAGTGTACTTCATGGCCAAGACTTCAGACCAAATTCAGTTTTCAGCTATCCCTATTTAACCATAAGGGAGATAAAATAATCCCTTTGATTACACCTGTGCTCCTCCATTATCTTTCATGGCACATACAGGACTCTGAACATATACAGGATTTGTACTTAAGTAAGAAAAGTGCCTTTTTCTGTGCATAGTCACTCTAAATGTGTTTCATTTTTAACCAATGGGAGCACCCCAGTCCCTCGTGAGTTATGAAGAATTTTTGCAGCCTAAAAATATTCCGAGCTAGTCCTGAAAAGTTTAGCTAATTACTCAGGGATGGCAGAAGTGAGTTCTTCCAATGAGAGGACATGGTAGTGGACCCAAAAGCTGGAAAGAGGTGGCCTGGGATGAAGGGGGAAAGGAGCTGGGAACCTGGGGGGCTCTTGACAAGAAGGAACCAGGAGATTCCAGAAGCTGATTGAGAAAGGGAAGGGCCAGCTGGCAGAGTTATCACCATTATGGCTTCTTGAGTCTTCACCTTTTCCCATTGGTTCAAAGCAACATGAGCGTGCTGACTTTCAGGGCACCCTGCAAGCTCCACCTGTTTGCACAGGCTTAAGTGGGGCGGTTTGGGAATCGAAGATATGCATTGTTATGTCTTCTATTGACTTTTCTCTGGGGTGATTTTGCCCACTGTTCTGCCATTTGCTGGTTTTCTTAGGGATTGTGTTTTTAATGGTTGCTCAAGCTGCATAGAGCTTGGCGGAGGTGCTTCTTAGTGTGCCTGCACTGCAATAAATAAAATAAAGTCACTTCCATGGTCACAGAAATGTAGTGCTTCAGAGAAGAGACAATCTGAACAGCAATATGATGTTTGGCTTCATTTTTGTCAAAATCAAATGTTATAAGCCAGTCATCATCTTCTCATTTAAATTGTTCAGGACAAACATACTCTACTAATTAGTGGATGGCATCTAGCAAATTGCTTAAACCCATTTCTATCTGGGGATGGGGAGGATGGGGCCATCTCTAATCAATCATTCTGCAACACACAAGTAGCTGCAGCATCACAGCCTACTGTAATGTAGATGATGGAATGCTACACTGCATCAGATCACTAGCCTCTCAAATCCAGTGTCCAATGCCTAATGCTTCAGTAAACGCCAACTACTCCTGCTGACTAATGCATGTAGCTAATTGCGCAATGCTGTACCTGGAATGTAGGTTTCCCCCTCTATCTATCCAGGTCCTTACACTAGTCATCATCACTATAGTATCTCAGCACTTCCCAATAGTAAAAATGACTCCTACTAGTAACTGAGGTTTATCACCCCCATCGTTACCTTAACATCTATAATTACTAATGTTATTAATGGTCATTAAAATAGTTACGCCATTTAAAAATCCAGCCATAGTATTTGTGAATTCTTCAGGATATGTATCTGCTGCATTAAATAATATTTCCTTGTGGCTGGAGGGACAGGTATAAATACAGATTCAGAGGAAGCAAACATAAAATTCAATCAACAAGTTGAAGGAGATTCAAGATATGAGTTTGAATTGCTAGATGAAATATCTCTAGAGATATGGTGTATTGTTCCTTTAAAAATTTAGCAAGAAATTAAGCAGGATTGTGTGGTTGGTGAAGGCGCTAGGCAGAAGCCTTGTAGTGAACCCAGGAGCGAGAGAGAACAGCTACAAGAATAAAACTGTTTTTCTCATTCTAGCAAAGATCCTTCTTGAATGTTAGCAGAAAGTGTCTTTTTCTATGATTCTTTAACATTGTCACATCACAGAAGGGGAAACAACTTTCAAGAATATACTTCCATACAGACAGAAAAAAAAATCAATTTAAATTTATACAGCATCCTTCACAGGGTGTTTTACAGCAGCAATATAAATTATCAGCATTTATTTTTAACAGAGGCTGAAGCAAATAAAAGTTTCTTCAGCTTTACTTTTAATGTCATGACTTTTAAGAGAAATAGTTACATTCAGAACTTGAGTAATGCCCTTCACAAGAGCATCTCAGCATACTTTATCTACTGCGTAGTCATCAGAAGTGGGCCAGGTTTTTACATGGATTTTCTTTTATTATAGCTTTCCCCACTTTTGTGTTCACTTTCCGAGCATATTTGAGCAACTAATTTTTACTGGCACAGTTGTTAGTGGAAAGCTAATGTCAACATTGCTTGTGGGTGTATCCGAGGAAACCAAATTTAAAATCTGTACATGTGCCAAAAGCTCTTGCATACTCATCCAATCATGAAGCAGAAACAATCCCATGTGACTTACCTGACCAATCAAAACCTCAGTGATACAACTCAAATGTCAAATATTGGATCCACCCAGCAAAATGTTAACTTGCTTTCTGGGATGGTAATTCCTGCTTGTGCTGAGGTCTGACCCTTTGGAAATTCCTTGGCATGTATATTTTCCAAGCCATAACTATAGTTTATTATGCGCATTCTCTATCCAACCATGCTCAGAGACGTAACTGATATTATGCAAAAAAGATCCTAATACAAATAAAACTATATATTGCATTGCTACATTCCTATTTGTATTAATTGGTGAATACAGAAAATCATGTTGAGTTATGAAATGGGCCCTGACCTAAACCTCGGCTCTGAACCTAGCATCAGCATCTAGTCTGACCACAAAATCTACGATAAATTCTGTTGCAGATCAGAATTGTGCAGTTTTAGCCCATCTCTGGTTGGAACACGGGATTTCTTTTCGCTAACTGATGGCTGACAAGTCCAAACTGCTTACCTTGTGTGACTAGAACTAACACAGCATTTCTCAAATCTGTCCTTTTGGAAGTGAAAGCTTCCTTTGGCTGTGGTTCAAACTTTCCTGTTAGGGCACTTCAAACACTCCCATTGCATGAGTTATTGCTCTCGCATAGGAGAGGGCATATTAATATATTCCTGGAAAATTTCCAGGTGACAGATCTCGGGGCTCAAGGAAGGTATTGAGGGACTTATATTTATGTGTTTAGAAAACCCATTTTAACTATATCTCTAATGTGATTCAGAGGAAGGGACACAAGGGATGATTTATATAGAGCTGTACACTTCATTTAGTTTCACAGGGAAGGTTAAGGGATCACTGGATCACATATGAGTACCTACATGGGGAAGCAGAAATTTGACAATAATGGGCTCTTCAATCTAACAGACAAAGGTATAACAAGATCCAATGACTGGAAATTAAAGCTAGACAAGTACCGATTAGAAATAATGCACAATTTTTTTTACAGTGAGGGTTAAAAACCTTTGGAAAAATTTAACGGGGTTGTGGTGGGTTCCCCATCACTGGCTGTTTTTTAAATCAATATTGGATGTTTTTCTAAAAGATATGCAATAGTTCAAACAGAAGTTAATTCAGGAAAATCCTGTGGCCTATGTGAGGCAGGAGGTCAGACTAGGTGATCACAATGGATTCTGGCCTTATAAAGCTATGGATCTTATAAATTTCTTTAAGATTCCCATCTGGGTGTCTGCATCTGTTTTCTGCTTTGATTTTGGAGCTTTAAATTCCAGAAAGGGTGTGACTTTCAACAGATAGATATATGGTCTTGTAAGTGGAAACTGAGGGTGCTCATCAACTCTCAGAATAAAGCCCTTTTAATCAGGTGCCTAAAAATGGATTTAGTTACCTAACTTCACAAGCATGAAAGTTTTGGCTGATGTGTTTCCAGAAAACACTGCAGAGCAAAATGAGTGTTGTCTGCTATTAACCTCATGCTAGTCTTCTCTACTCCCTGTCCTAAACTGTTCTGTACTGCTAAACTTAAGCCAAGTTTCCTCCCAGAGCTGGCTAATATTTTCTGTGACGTGTGGAGGGTCAGCTCCAGGCACCAGCATGTCAAGCGCATGCCTGGAGTGGCAAGCCACGGGGGGTGCTCTGCCGGTCGCTGCGAGGGCAACAGGCAGGTTTTCTTCGACGGCATGCCTGTGGAGAGTCCACTGGTCCCGTGGCTTCAGTGGATCTCCCGCAGGCATGCCACCAAATCCGCAGGACCGAGGACTTCCTGCAGGCAAGCCACAGAAGGCAGCCTGCCTGCCGTGCTTGGAGCAGCAAAATACCTAGATCCGCCCCTGGACGTGTGAGACAAGATTCCTGTTCACATCAGTTGATATTTAAAAAAAACCACAAAAAACTTTGAAATTCTTTGGGCTGAAAGGTCTGAGCTCATTGAAAGATCCCATTTTTGGTGGCAGTAGTATTAAAAGAACGGGGAAGTTTTGAATCAAGAGATGCTAAATTCATGAAGTTAGAAGTTTTGAAGGACAATAGTTTTTAATAGCCTATAATAAATGCATTTATTATTATTATTATTATAAATTATTAATTATTTATTTTATTTTTATTTATTATTGGGGTAGCACCTAGGAGCCCCAGTCATGGAGCAGGACCCCATTGTGTTAGGTGTTGTACAAACAGAACAAAAAGACAGACCTCCATACCCTAAAGAGCTTGGAAGCCCTTCATAGCTCAGGATAGTGGTTTAACAATGAAAACCAAAACAGGTCTTCCTCATTCATGTCAGTCTTTTAAGTGGTCTAGTACTTAGGATAACTTCTAGATAGGTGGATATAATCAGAGAGCAAGAGAGAGAGAGAGATGCACATTAGGGCTGGTCTACACTGGGGGGGTTGATATAAGATACACAACTTCAGCTATGGGAATAGCATAGCTGAAGTCAACGTATCTTATTTCAACTTACCTCCTATCCTCATGGCGCAAGACCACCGGCCGCGGCTCTCCTGTCGTCTCTGCTTCCGCCTCTCATCCTGGTGGAGTTCCGGAGTGGACAGGGAGCGCGGCGGTGATCGATTTATTGCGTCTAGACGAGACGTGATAAATTGATCCCCGATAGATCGATTGCTACCCGCCAATCCGGTGGGTAGTGTGGACATACCCTTAGTTACCTGACAGACCAGTGTGGCCCCCAAACAATTCCAATCTATCTACTTTTAGCCAGTTCATACATTATGGAAGTACCCAATAGACTGGAATGACTTATAAAGAGCCAATCTGGTCTACCAAAATCAATATCCAATATATTTGTGTAAATGGCATGTTGTTCATTCCATTATACCTTTGCAGTCTACTCTGCAACATATTTAGGGCAAGTGGTATCTAGTAATCATTTGTTTTATTAACAAACTTCAGCAGTGCTCCGCTGGTGGCCTTAGAATTAAAATTTTAGAAATACATACTCAGTCGGTCCATTTCACATCGCACTGCATTTCGCAGTGCAACAAGTTTAAAAGTTAAATCAGTGGTTTTTTTCTTCTTATGGGCATGCACAGAGCTGTTCAACTTGGTGTGGTAAATACATGCCCCAGTGCTGTCAGTGACATATGGGAGTTGTTGCATAAAATTCCAGAGAATAATTCTGAGCTAATTGCAAAACATAGATGTTCAAAGAATGACTGCCAAAAAGAGTGAGAAATGCGCAGTCATGAGCTTTCCTCAGTACGGGGAATTTGCCCAAACATCATATGATACCTCCAGAATGGAGAAGAGTTTGGCACCTGCCCTCTCTGGCAGGACAGCAAGTCTGGTTGGTGAAGCATGTGATGATGACACTGGAGTTTGCTTCTTTGGGATCGGAGCACAAGTGGAGAGATCCAATTTTTTTAATACGGTCTTCAGCAGACGTACTTATTTGATAGATTATTCCCAGCTTTCAGGTACATCCATGCATTTGAGGCTTTGCATTTCCTAGATCCTCAGGGCCTCAGGTACAGTTGCAGAGGATAAGTTGGGAATCTCTCTTTTAATGGCTCAGATTCTTTGCTGTGGGCCTTTAAAGTATGGATATCCCTGTACCTGTGGTATAGTGGCACACAGGACAGCTTCTGCAGCTTTCTTTTGTAGCCCCAGTTTCCTGCTGTGATTTGTTTCTGCTTGGTGTGGCAGAAGAAAGGGGTTCTGTCCCGGATCTAATTATGATCCCCTAACTGTCAAGGCAGTTCTGTGCCACTATAGGCCCCAGTGTAGGCTAAAGGAGCCTTGAGGTGGCTCTAACTTACCTCAGCCGGCAATGGTCCTTAAGGAACCATATGCCACCTGAGCATTGCCAGAATGCAGCATGCTCCAGCCATGGCCCCTCTTCAATCCCTATGCTGGAGATCAGTGACAGTGGGAGATGGTTGATGCAAGAACTGGCTATTTAGTCTCTGTGCCAGCTGAGAGCTTCCCCATGCCAGGGGAATACTGTGCTATCCAGCTCCAACTGCTTTCCAGCCCCATAGTGCTGCCCAATTAGTGCACAAGGGCTGAAGCAAAAAAGGGAATCTAGCCCAAGGTTATTTTATTCATTTTTGGTAACCTCCTTGACCTGCTAAACAAATTAATATATTCCTTGAATATGTGCTTTGTCAAATCCTGTTGTGTAATACACAAGTTAAGTATCAGTCCCTATTGCTGGCTGGACACCATGCCTGAGAGAGATGTTATATCACTTGTTACAATAAAAGAAAACAAAACTGTACCTTTTGTTTGTTCTGTGTGAGGAGTGTCTCTTCCCGCTATGGGAAGAGAGTCCATTCTGCACTTCCAGACTATCCATCTCCTTCATCAAGGGAGGCACGCTCACGAAATAAATCTTTTGTTGTCATTGTTCCTATCAGTCTGAAACTGCACCATGACTATGTGGAAAACTCCCCTATCTATTGGACAGAGCGAAAAACTATTGAAGATACTTAGTATAAGCATACAAGTGAGAGTTCCCAATAAGGTCACTTTCCCTGCACTGTTCATTAACTTCACATCTGTCACGGTCATAAATTGTGAAAACCGCTGGTTCAATTACTTCCAAGATTCTTCCACATAGCCCACAAGCTCCCTCACATACATAATAATCAGTGCTGCTCAACACAGTAAGTAATTCAGGTCGTAGTTATAAGTTGTCCTCCTTTCTGGGTGTGTTCTGTGTGGCCTAAGGAGCCGAAACTGTGCTCATCTTAGGTGTTCTCTGGACAACTGGTTGTTGGGAGCATTCACCCCCCCTTTCTTTTAAATTGACCATTTCTATTTGCATCCCTCGGTGCTCCATCCACTCTTGGTACCAGGTATCTTTGCATCAGGCACCAGGAATCATTTACACTTAGTGGATTGTTTTATTTTTAAGTTGCATGTGCAAATCATAGGGTTACCGAGATAGTCTTAAATTGCAAACTATTCAAGACAGGGCCTGTGTTTTGCAAGGAATGTGTCTTATGTGTCTGTACAGCTCCTAGCACAATAGAGCTCTTATTCTAATTGAGGCCTCTGTGTGTCAATATAAATACACCTCTACCCCGATATAATGGGACCCAATATATTACAAATTCGGATATAATGCGGTAAAGCAGCACTCCCAGGGGGGTGGGGCTGCGCACTCCGATGGCTCAAAGCGAGTTTGATATAACATGATTTCACCTATAATGCGGTAAGATTTTTTGGCTCCCGAGGACAGCATTATATCGGGGTAGAGGTATATTTAATACTAGTGGCCCAGATGTTGATATCCTTCTTGCATGGAATTGTTCCTTACTCCATAAGTAGTAATACTCCCCTTCAAATCAGTGAGACTACTTCTGGAGTAAGACACTACTCAATATGAGTGAAGCGTTCATCGTCTGGCCCAGGAGGGGTTGTACAATCATCCAGAACTGTTAAACTGTGCATCCCACCACTCTGAGACCAGGGAGAGAAAGTGAGTGACACTCTGCTCCAAGAATGGCTAATCTTTGGTGATTGCCCCGGCTGTGTATTAGTTCATTTGCATATATTTATATATATGATATATATTTATATATCATATAAATGATTGGGACTGGTAAGTGACCTGGACACAGTTAGATTTTGCAGTTCAGTGAGATTTTAGGTATTATGGGCTGGTGCATGGGAAGTGTTAGAAGGAATTAAGAGCCCACATTCTGCCATTCATGTCGAGTAGAACCATATTTCATAAGCTGTCTTATTGGTTCCAGTGGTACTACTCATGGAGTAAGGGCTTGAGCCTACCCCACCGAAGTCTATACAGCAACTCTCATTGACTTTAATGGAGCGGGATCAGAGTCTAAGATCTGGGTATCACAACCTGACCCTATGTACTTTGTGGTTTTGGCTTTTTCTTGGGGGTCGAGGGGCTCTTTACCCACATATTCAAATAATTTAAACCAAGCGGCTATATAGTCTGCACCTGTTTTTAAATTCCAAGCTGGTGGTCTATTTTAATTTTTTATTAAATCACATCCTGCTTTTTAACTTGTGCCCATGAAAAAATCATGCTTAGGGATAGCTCCTTTTTTCCTGTTCTCCAATCTTTCTCTCATCTCTCCTCCCCTTCATCCTTTTCTCCTCCTCCCTGTCCCTTTTTCTCTTCTCTCTCCCCTTTATTTTTCTCACCCCCTCTTCTCAAATTATTTGCGTTAGAGTTTCTCTCTCTCACACACACACCTGTATGGAGCAACAAAACACACATTCCGTTCAGGGAAGGGTGTTTTTGTAAAGCAACTGACCAATGACACAAAAATAGCACCCTTCTCACAAGACTGCAGGCTGGGAACTTGCTCCTTTATTGAACTGCATCAAAAATGAGTGTGGCAGGGGAAAAACTCATTCACAAAACAGGACATAGTGATGGGGTGGAGTTTGGCTTTAGCCTCATATACTCTAGGTCAGTCAGTTAAACCCTCATTGACCCCTTTTACAGAAGTGCTGTAGGAAGCAGGGGAGAGTAGGACAAAACTATCCAGATACAAATGAAGATGTATAGTACAGGGAGTAGTGATGAGGGGAAAATCTATGTCCCCTTGTGAGGATGGCAGCAACTGTAGTTCAGTGGGATGTTAGGTATTCTGGATGGGATCATGGAACTTGTCAGAAGGAACAGTGAGAACCCTCCATCTCCTTCACCAAAGACCAGGAGTGTAAAAGCCAGGGAGCCAGTAGATTGCAAGTGTAGGTTGATATATGAGGGGATGCTTCGCTTCTCTGTCTGAAGACAATGGAACAGCTTGAGGGAGCCATTGGCCAGCTCCCAGTCTGCCTGTGTGAGACTGCAATAGCTATTTTGGAGACAGTGAACCCCCTCTTACCAGGCTGGACCCAGAGCCTTCTGAAGTCAATGACTTGACTGATTTCTAAGGGGCTTTAGATCAGCCCCATAATGAAACTGTTCTAGGAAAGAATGACTTCAGTGTAAACATGTGCGCATGTCCACGTAGGCCTGTGCGCCCGTGGTAACTAGGCACACAGACTGTGTGCAGACAGCCCCTTGGCAGCACCTTCCTTTTCTGATGGGCTTGTTACCGCAGGGGGTTGGAGATTCTAATGTTTGTAAATGCAGTCTGCTTTACTGAAAAGTGTCTGTATGCTGAGCCGATAAGCAGTTAGACACCTAACTAGCCATGTAGGCAGGGAATTACCATGACTTCAAATGAAATACAAATTCAATCTTAAAAATCAGAATCATAAATGGTTAAGACTAATTTATTCATTTTAAAAATTGGATTAATAAAGAAGCAGCTTCTATGTTGAAACATGTTCCACATTTCAGTCCAGACTGAATTAGTGCAAGCGATTTTATCAATTTCCCACTCCCTCTCAAAAAAGAAGGATTCATGATGAAAAAATGCTGACATATCCTAACCAAAGGCGTGTGCATAGCTGGCATCACTATAATTTTGTTATTCTGTTGCCAGGATACTTTTAAACTAATAACAATATAAAATCTTATTAAGACATTGGAAGATAAATTTTTATGATTTTTTTTGTTAATTAAGGAAGCACAGTGACGCTTCAAAAACAGACAGTGTGCATATTTGCCCTGAATGGGCAGGGACATTCATAAAGAAATGTATTCCCGTGGTTGGTACAGTAAACATCTTGTGGTTCAAAAGGGATCCAAGGGCTATTAGCACCTTGGAAAACATCAAGCAGAGACTAGAAGGAAAGGAGTGTGCTATGTGAACTCAGCCGACTTCTAGGTTTATGGTGACAGATTGAAGTCTAGCTTGCCCTTTGGAGCTGGGTTTGGAAAGGTTCTTTCACATGCTGTTCTCTGGCAGGGCTGGAATTTGGCAATTTGTTTAAACAAACAAATATAGAAAAATGCCAGCATGCTGCAGTGGGACATTGTCTCCAATACAAAATCCAAAAGCAGTTTTGTATCACCAGCTGAATCCTAAATCTTCTGCCCCCTAAGCCGTTTTGATAATACGGCAGAACTCTTGGGTTGGGCCTATTTGGGATTACATTGTTTAAATTAAATTCTTAAAGTTAATCTGCTTGCTTGCTTAAACTGCCTTCTGTTTGCATATGGGAAACTTGCTTGTGATGCATTTTTTCTTCAGCTATGAATCTGGCAGCCCTATCGCATCACAGCTAAACTTCTCAGGCTGGTGTTCTGACCTTATCACTACCCTGGTGGGCTGTTTTCAGGTAGTTTGTAAGGCCCATGTATGATAATCACCCTCTGGCATTAGAGATGCTAACCACTGTTCCCTTCAGGCTACGTCTATGCTACAAGCTAGGGGTGTGAATCCCCTGCTCATGTACATCTACCTACAGAAGCTTGATGAGAGCTAGTGCAAGTATCAATAGTAAAGTAGCCACAGTATCACAGGCAGTGGCAGTGGAGGAACAGTTGAGATGTGCCAAGTACTAAGCAGGCCATTCATCCATTTTTAAGCTGGACAGTTCCCATTTTCGATGGCTTTGATTACTGTCCGGTACTGAGAGATAACTGGTCGTGGTTACGTCTGGTGTCACAGATGGGAGAGATCATTCTGAAGAGTGTGCTGCTCTTCCCCCTGCAGGGTGACCAGGGGAAGAGAAGTGAGCTCCTCAAAATGGCATCCTCTGAGCAGTGTGATCTCACACACACGGTGCATGTGAGGACACGCTGGTGGGGGCGGGCCCACACCATGTCCCAGAAGTACCGGAATGTCCAGTGTTCTAGGGATGTGGCAGTGGCCCCCCTACTGAGTACGTGCCCACCATTTTCAAGCCAGTTGATACTTGTTATGGCTCAGCCATGCCTTTGCTGCCTGGCTTCCATGGCCACACTACTATTTATACTCGTGCCTAGCTCCATGACAGCTAGCATGAGTATGCGCACACAAGGCAGGGAACCACACCCCTCGCTTGTAGTTTAGTCACAGCCTCAGATTCCCATTCAACATATACTGGTGTGAACCTAATGAGTGGTTGAAAGGATGGCTGTTCAGGGACAGGCATCTGAGTGCAATCCTACAGCCTGGAGGTTGGACTAGATGATCACAGTGGTCCCTTCTGGCCTTAACATTTATGACTCAATGAACCTGAAACAGTAAGACGTTTGTCTTGGTTGGTCTAGAAACCATGAACATTAGGAAAAACTTCCTAATTGTCAGGGTGGTTAAGCACTGGAACAAATTGCCTAGGGAGGTTGTGGAATTTCAGTCACTGGAGATTTTTAAGAGCCGGTTGGATAAACACCTGCAAGTGATGGTCTAGATAATACTTAGCCCTCATCAGTGCAGGGTCCCTTCCGGTCCTACATTTCTATGATTCTGCGAAGAAAAGATGTCAGCCAGGGGAGAGGACTAGGGGTGGATTCTTCTGACTGATTGAGTTATTTTAATCTCTCTTTAATGTAATCTGTTCTCTTCTCTTTAATTATTTCTATCAAATCCAGTGCTGACCTGTAACAGCCGGCATCCCTCTTTGATAAACGTGAATGATGAGGAGACTCCATTGTGGCTGATGAATAGAACTGCAACTTTACAAATGTACATTGCTCTGAGGCCTCTTGGCACTGCAGGCATGCCCCTCTGAAAGACCTTGGCCAAATATCCATCACTTACATAAACTGTTCTCCCAGTTCATATAGATTGGGGAAAAAACCTCAAGACTCTCCCACAAACACCTTCAGGAGGAGCTTTTCAAAGACATAAACAGGAGCTAGACACCTGTGACCCATGGGACTCTTGACGCCAACTGGCAGAAGGCACAGGGGATGCACAGGGTTTTACATGCATCCCCTGGGTCAGGTGTATACATATTAGGGCTGCATGTGAGATCTCTACTGAGAGCCAGTAGCCCACTGGTTGTCATAATTGTTGCAAAATGTACATACAGATACTACTTAAGAAGTTATGTATCTATAGAAAATTATATTCTTGAGGTAAGATGGGTCACCAGGAGGTGACATGCCTGAGACAGGTTCCTTTCAGGCAGAAGGTAACTGATACCTATCTTCCTGTATGGTTATAAGTGGGTGGTGTGTTGTTTGCTTCCCAGTGGAGGCCTATTTGGACAATGAGCCAGATACTGATTAAAAGATGGCAAAAGCTACAAAAAAGAGTATGCAGGAAAAAAGCAACCAGTAGGGGGGCATGCTGCTTATGAATAAGGACAATGGATTTTTCTGAAATATCTGGGGATGCAAACAGTCACCCTGGGTCTTCTCCAAGAGGAGGCAGGCTGACCGTGTGATTGTCTCAGGAATGGAAGATCATTGCCTGGCTTGAAAGTGCGGGTGTGTAATACTTCAAACACAAGAGTGTCTTATTAATTAAGACTTTAGGCTCTAGAATGTGTGTTATAATTTTTTTTTGCATGCAGCAATTTGTTTCCTATACTTCTACTTGTTATCATTGAATTTCTTCTTTCTGTTAAATAACCTATACTTGTTTTCACTATAAACATATCTAAACACGTTGTTTTAAGCAGAATGGTGATCTGAGGCGAAATTGGTAGGCTGGGGGTACTGTCTCTTTGGAAGCAGTGAATCTGTGACTACTGTGAGTGTCCAGTGGAATAGCGGCTGGAGTGTGCCTGTTGCTAACCTGCAGAGGGACAGTGGGGCTTGCGCAGGCCTAGCAGGGAATGCTTGTGTTCCCCAGTGCCGGTGGAGCTGGGGTGCTGACCCATGGTAGTTACAGACAAATCTTCCTCATTCTAAGAGCAAGTGGTAGCGAGATGCCTCACAACCTTAGATACCCCTTGGAAGTGTCACAACACTCAACTTCCACTGACATTTAATGGGGGGGCTGTCTGCCTGTCTGCCCTTTGTGGATCTCCTCATAAGCGATCATGGAAGAATAGTGTCTTGGGCCAGCTTTCCCTGTGGTTATATTATTTAGCTTCTTATTGAGGATGCCTCGAGGTTTTTTCCTCATGTACAAGGCACTTGAAGCCCTTCCAGCTTGCAAATGAACTCTGTCCTCTGGACCAATCAAGCTGTCCTCCATTCCCTTCAGTCTTCATTTGCTCCTGGGTCACCCTCCTCAGAATTTTACGTATCATCATCCCCAAAATTCCATCATATGGAAGGAAGAGAGTCATTAATGTCCCTGAGTGTTTCTTACCATTAGACACATTTCAGACTTAACCAAGATCGTTCTCATCCCTCAGCAAAGTTTTTATACCTCTTAATACATTTGTCAGCATTTGTTTGGTTGCGCCAAGTTTACATTTCTGACACTGCTGGAGGTCAGTGCCCTAGCTCTCCCTGGTACTTTATTTAAGTGTTTTGTACACTCCTTATTATATACAATTAGACCTTATTAATGACCAATCTGGTAGATGCTAGCATTTAATATTACAGGAGCTGTGTGCTCTTAAAAAAAATCCACCTTTCATCTAGCTCAAATTAACCTGACACATACATAATACCCCAGAAAAAGCTGACTCCATAGAAGTTATCTTATGCAACCATATTACGCAATTTGCATTAAACCTGATGACTTTACAGCATCACCTGGAGCTGACAATACTGTAGAGAGGTTTTGTTCTAGAAGAAATCTGGGTTAAATTGGGGTTGGCTAAGGATATATTCTATCAGTTGCAAATTACCATAGGATCCTAACTTTCTGTATGCCTCTCCTCTCATTTAAACAGCAGCCACCCCTCTGGGCTCATTGCTGTTTGTCGTTAGTTTCTAATTTTTCCCTGCTCATTTCTTCGTTGCTTAACAGGTAGCGCCTCTCATTAGAAACTAAGAGTCTGACCTAAATTCCATTAAGTCATTGGAAAGACTCCCAGAACTCAAGACCCAAAGGGTGGGACAGTCCATTCCTAAGACAGAGGGGAGGGGCGTTCTGGAGAAGACAGAAACATGCTAGCCCCCTGCCATGACCCAGAAAGAGGGTTGGGAGCACTGTGAGCGGAAGGCTTCATAGATTCCCTGTATTCCAGGGCACTCATGGAGGATTGTGTACAATCCATCCCTAATCTCCCCCCTCTCCCTGCCCCTCCCACCTAGCTCCCTCCAAGGGCCAGGACAGCCTGCAATGCAGCAGGGCTTTGCCTAAATGGGTGCAATTTAACCCTAAGTGGGAGCACCATCTGCCTCTTTGTTCCTTCATCCAGTCTTCACACTGTTGGTGTAGGAGTCTTGTCCCCTGATGCTTCTTGCATGGCCTCCCTGAATTTCCCACTGCTGCCTTGATCTGTCTTCAGAACTTAGACCACCTGGATCTCATCTGCTTGTAAGTCTTTTTTCCCATTTGTTTATTATATGCCTCTGAATTTCTCTCTGCTCCTGTTATTGGCCTCTGAACTGAGTGCTTTGGCGGCAGTTAAAGATTTCTTTATTTCTCAGTAAAACTACCCGCTTCTTCATCATTTGGGTTTCCTGGGGGATGCTGAAGAGTTCGTCACCTTTATGAAGACAGATCTTAGCAGTTCTAACAGGTATTAAGCAAGGGTGTGGCTCCAGCCAGGTTATCATGTAAATGGTACAGAAAGCAGTATTTGCAGTGTGATATGTAGAAGTGGAGCAAGAGGGTAGAGTTTCAGGAGGGATCTTGTTCAGTGGGTCACCAGAGGTCCAGGAATGTAAGCGATGGGGTGGAGAGGGGCACTAGGCAACTAGAACACACTTTAAAGCCCCAGCATGTGACACTGGATTCCCAATGAGAGCCAGCCAAATAGGGAATGCCTTTCTGCAAAAACCTTTTTGCATTAAAAAAAAAAAGTGTCCCTAAATTGGGATAAAACATCAAAAATGGTTGTGGAAAAGTTTTGCAAAGAGGGGATTTTCCATCAGAAAATCATTTAGACAAAATATTTTCCAGCCAGAAATATTCTCGACATGTTTAATAAAGATGCCTTTCCTAGAACTGCCTGCGGCATCACCTCTGGCTTGTGAGTGTTTTGTGGGGTTGGAAGGAAGTTAGTTATTTGTTGTTAATTTGTTCATAAAATGGGAAAGAATATTGGTTAGGGAGTAATGAAAGGTTCCGCCAGTTACTTTCTGAATACACCTAAAGCCAAGGAGGAGAGTAGGAAAAATAAATACAGTGGAAATCCATCACAGATGAACAAACACTGACTGCACTTTGTTTTTTTCTGTACTTAAATGAAATATTTTCGAGGCTGTAAATCCATAGGAACCCAATAACATGTTAGCAGGAAATCAACAAAGCAATAACGGCCCCTAACCTGTTCCCTATTATGTCAATGGGAGTTTCATCTGACTCCAGGGGAAGCAGGATCAAATCCTATTATTGCATGAACACCTAGGAATATATATTAGATTGCTCATTCTCACAAATACACATGCAAACTAAAATGCTAGGGGTGTGATTGAAAGCAAAAATCTATAACAACATTTACACTTAAGTCTCATGTGACCTCAGGGTGATTTTAGATGTTGGGGGCCATATCATGAGGTTGCATCTTTGTAACAGAGGAAGGAATGCAGTCTATTTGTGCTGGCACCACTAGGCTCAATGAGCCAGATTCTGTTCTAATACATTCATGCAACCCTTGTGATTTTAATGGGGTCACACTTCAGAACACACTTTAAAGGCCCAGCATGTAAACACTGGACTCTCAACTAGAGCCAGCGAAATAGGAGATTCCTTTCTGCAAAACCTTTTTGCATTTAAAAGAAATGTGTCACAAATTGGGGTAAAGTATTAAAAAGGGTTGTGGATAAGTTTTGCAAAAAGGTCATTTTTCACCAGAAAATCATTTAGACAAAGTATTTTCCAGCCAGAAATATTCTCGACATGTTTAATAAAGATATCTTTCCTAGAACTGCCTGCGGCATCACCTTGAAGTATTATTATTTAAATGTATTATTTGTATTATCATAGTGCCTCAGAGCACTAATCACAGACCAGGACCCATTGTGCTAGGGGCTGTACAAACACAGAATACAAAGATGATCCCTGCCCCAAAGAACTTGCCTCTTGTCTTAAGTGTAAGACAAGAGACAATAGCTGGAAACAGACAGATGGAGATATACAAGGAAACCATGAGGTGATATTGGTCTACACAAAAGGCAGAAGTCTCTGCGCACCAGCAGGGTGAGTTTTTGTCACTTTCTATTTCAATTTATCAGTTCCCATTTTTTTTAAACAGTGGCCAATGGGCTAACCCCTCGAATCACTTTGGTCCAGAATATTCAGCAAATGCCAGTGCTGGTGAGCTCCCCAACCTGAAGTGCCAGCGGGAAGCTACTGACCCCTTTCTCCTTATTATTTGGGTTTGGCTTCCTGGAACTCTGAGCTCTTTTTAACCAGCTACTTCCTCATTCCGCCAGGCTTGTTCCTGCCAGCTGTGCTTTGAGGGTGGGTGGCTGGGAGCACAAGTACCTCTCGGGAAGTGTCATGGATGCCACAATGCAATGGGATGACATCACATCCTCAACAGCATCATGCTATAATACAGCACAGGAACTTTCAAGCCAAGGACTTTAGGAGTTAATCTGATGAATTTGTAGAGGGAGGGTTTGTATTTCTCCCTGAACTGTCCACCGAGCCCTTCCCAGATGGCCTTACCCTGCCCACAGTCAGCAGTAAAAAAGTAAATCTAGGACATCCAATGCTTTTAGAGGTGCTGCAGAATTTCCTAAGCCTCCAGGCAACTCTCAATCTAATAGCACCACTTTAAGGGATATTTATTCCTCCCTCAGCATGGGGGGATTGACTAGATGACCTCTTAAGGTCCCTTCCAGCCTTAGGATTTCTATGATCTGAAATTTAACGAATGTGCAGAAACCACGCTTGCCCTTTCTCTCACACTTTTTCTCTTTGATCTATTTGGATGCTAAGCTCGTTGAAGCAGGAATGGCCTCTTGCTCTGCATTTGCACATCACCTCTCTATGATGGATTTTGAGGGCCTTTGTAGTCATTTATGAATACTGTATGTTGACCTGGTTATGGGGATGTTTGCTATATGCTTATATTGGTATATGTTAAATAAGTGTGTGTGTGTGTGTGCTGGGGGAGGGGCGGGGGGGGGGGCAAACTAGAAAGGAAAGAATGGCTCAAAATAAACCACTTCTTTGCAAACACTTCAGGATTGTTAAGAGACAATGCCAAAATGGGAAAAGGCCTGAGAACCACAGAGCAAAAGAACTCTGACAGGTTTGAAAAGGAACATGCTCTTAAGAAAGGGAGGGAGTTGTTCGGGGGGAACAAGACTGAGATGCAGACACCCACTGTAGTGTCTGGAGAAGTTTGGGCCTAGATTAACACCAGGGGATGGGAAGTCTTTCTATAAAATAGACATGTGTAGACTGTTGTTTTAAAATCCTTTTTTCTCAAAATCCTTTTTCTTATGTTTCATAAACACCACTGTGACTTAAGAAAGCTGTCATAGAATCATAGAATATTAGGGTTGGAAGAGACCTCAAGAGGTCATCTAGTCCAATCCCCTGCTCAAAGCAGGACCAACCCCAACTAAATCATCCTTTTTTCAAGCCGGCCCTTAAAAACCTCTAATAATGGAGATTCCACCACCTCCCTAGGTAACCCATTCCAGTGCTGGCTGGTCACTGTATTCACCACTGGCCATAGACTCCCAAACGGAAGGACTGCAGGTGCCAGAACTCAGTCGGACCTGCTGGGTAAGCACGATTAATACACAGGGTGCTGTAACCCAGGGCCCGTTCTGCCCTGGGATAAGCAAAGTCACAAGGTCTGACATGGGAGGAGGGGCACTCAGAGAGACCAGACAGGGGACAGAGGTGCAGTGAGTCCTGTAACCATGACATATAGCACAACGGGGCCTCATTCGGGATCTATGGGCATTACTGGCTGTCATAGAAATACATAATAATGTGCTTTGCTGTGATAAGGCCCTATTAATGGGATTCCTCATGTAAGTGTTTGCAGTATCGGATCCTCATGTTGTAACAATTACTAATATGTATTTGTCTAGCCCCATAAATGTTCATGGCACTTCACAGACACTATTCCTAGAGAAGAATTTATAGTCTAAGAGAATATAAGCAGATAGCTCTGTCTGTTCTGTCTGGCATTTGCCTAATCCCTTTTCAATCACCCTTTCAGACGAAAACCACTAAGCACAATGGTTTCATTATGAATGTAGGAAGAAGAACTTGGGACCTGAATTTCAGACCAAAGTAAATTTATACGAAATTTCTCAGAAATGTCGTTATTAATGAGCACATTGCTGGTTCTGTGCAGCTGTGATGCTGAGCACTGCTCTAGCCACGCTTGGGCTCGTTATAGTAAATAATTATCACATAGGGACTGCTGCACTCCAAGGGCTGTTGCTAAATGGGAAGGAGTGAAAGGAAAAAGTATCGTGGAAGCAGCCCATTCATGTCTTGCGCTGCTCTGAGCAAATAAATTGATCTGTGGAGCCAGAAGAGCGTGCACAGGAATTTAATTTTGACCACTTTTGGAGGGGCACGTTAGAGCAGTGTCTGGGGGCTGGGGCAGCGACCGAGACTGGAGCAGAAATACATCTTATTTTGGATGAATGTGTGTGGGAGAAGGCCGGCCTCTGTTTTCCCCCACTTGTGCATGACGCTGTGTGGAGAAGATCCATCCTGAGAGAGGAATTCTAGCTAACTAAACACCACTGAAGAACAATGTTTGGTGTTGCAAGATTAGCAGGCAGAGACGTTGTAGCCTTCTGCCACCTGCTGTGGGCCCTGGAGTGAAGGAATCTGAAAAGAGGGTAGGAAGAAGAAGGTATAGCCTTTTGGGAGGTGTTAGGTTTCATAATCCTAGACAACTTATGGCAAAACAGTGGAGCAGTTGAACGAGGTGGCTTGAGCAACATGGAAGACACTGCCTGGAGATACTGCTGTTTGGAGATGCACTGTGTGGCAAATACACATCCCCTGCCAAACCCAAGGGGAAAATCCTTCCCTCCAGTTGGCAGAAGATTAGCAGAATCACTCTGTTGCCGTAACCTCCATAGCAGCCATGCCTCTCCTTTGACTCCTCCACCCCCTCTCTCCAAACCTCCTCACACTGTGAGGAGGGAGGTGAGCTAGCTTTAGAATCACCTCTGAGACACTGCTTTGCTTGCTAAAGGCTAGAGGCCCTGGAGAACACAGCACACAGGATTGTTGAGCTGTTCCCTCCCTCACCAGTCCCTTTCCTCTCACACTGCCTCCTCAGAGTAGAACCCCACTCAGAGATTCCAAGGCCAGAAGAGACTCTTGTGATCATCCAGTCAGACCTCCATACCATAGAATTTCCCCAAAGCAATCCCTAGAACAGATCTTTTTAGAGAAACCTCTAAACTTGATTTAAAAATGGCCAGTGACGGTGAATCCACCACGGCCCTTGGTAAATTGTTTCAATGGTTAATTGCTCTCACTGTCAAAAATGTATGCTTTATTTCCTGTCTGAATTTGTCTAGTTTCAATTTCCAGCCACTGGATTGCTTTAGACCTTTCTCTGGTAGATTGAGAGCCCATTATTAAATATTTGTGCCCTATGTAGGTACTCATAGACTAATCAAGTCCCTCCTTAACCTCTGTTTTTTAAGCTACATAGACTGAGTTCCTAAATCACTACAAGGCATGTTTTCTAATCCTTTAATCATTCTCATGGCTCTTCTCTGAACTCTCTCCATTTACCAACATCCTTCTTGAATTATGGAGACCAGAACTGGACACTAGTTTTGCTGCCTTTGGATTCTCCTGGAGAAAGTTTTGATGATGAGCAAGATTTGCCCCTACAGCAAGGAGGAACAGCCCCCGCATTTTGCCAAAAGCCAGTTAGGCTCTCCAGCTCCCTGGCTTGGGGAAGCAGCATTCCCCCACAGCTGCCCCTCCTCCTGGGCTGATGTGATAAGGGCTTCCCTGCCTGCAAATAGCCACTAACCATTGTGTTAAAGTGACCAGCTGTCCTGTTTTCTCTGGGACAGTCTCATTTCCTGGGATAGTTATTTGAGAGCATGGGAGTGATTTTTAGAAAACAGAATCAATGTTAAGCATGCTGTTCTCTAAATATGTGATTTTCAAGGTTTCAGTAGCTGGTGGTTCCTGTATCCCTGTAAAAGAACCCAGCAAATTTAATTAATATTTATGGTGACAAATTAGAGCTGGTTGAACATTTTTTAACGGACAGTTTTCAGTTGAAAAATTCAGTCTTGTCAAAATTGAAAAGTTGCAGGGAAATGTGTCAATTTTTCATTAATATTTCCAATGGGAAAAGTCAAAATGTTTTGTTTGAAATGTAATTTTCTGTGGAACAGAAATTGTGGTTCCTGACGGACATAGGACAAAATGAGGATGCTCAGATGATTAGGGAGAAAGTAAATTGATTTGAAGAGGAAAGTAATCTATCTAGAGAGGCAGTATATTTAGCAGATAAGGCCTTAGGCTGGACACCAGAATTCTAGGTTGTAGTCCCATCTCTGCCACTGACCTGCTCTGTGACCTTGGTCAAGGCACTAACTATTTCCCTTCCCATCCACTGTCTACCTAGATGTTATGTTCTTTGGGGCAGGGACCGACTTTCACTACATGTGTGTACGATGCCTAGCACATTGGGTTCCTTACCTTGGTTGAAGTTGCTTTGTGCTACTATATATAGAATACTCTGAATTATTGCCTATTTTTTAGACTGAAACTCAACTTTTTATTGCTCTAAAATGTTTGGATATGTTTGCTTGCTTCTCATTTCTGGATGGAGTGGGACTTGTCAGAAGTCTACAAGAATGCTTGCTCTCGTGAGATTTCCAGCTGAAGATCTGCAACTTAAGTTCCAGAGGTTTGAATACATAACCAGACTTTTGAATTCATCTCTGATGTGAGCCTGAACTCCAAATTTTGGAGTTTCTGCCATCATTAGGCAGCTTGTACAAGTTAGAAAATGCCCATTTAAACTCCATCTCCAGACCCAGCTCAGTGAACCTGCAGGCACAGTACTCCTTTTAAAGCCTAGTTAAGCTCCAGGAGAAGGGCATTTTTTCTCTGAAAAGTGACTACACAAAAATGTTGCCATCTTACTCTACAGGCCTTCCCCTGTGCATAGTCAGAGTGACATATCCTTATGTCCTTGATGAAAATATTTTTCCCCCTATTTCCTGTTACCCCAGCTACACAACTCTAGGGAACCAGATGGATTGTGTTCTGGCCCTTGCATCATGAACAGAATAATTAATTCTTCCCAGTCATCTTTTACAATCGTATCTCCATCTGGGAAGCCTTGTTGTGGGGAGCATGCACTGTGATGCATTTCACAAAGCGAATTCCTGGCTTTTCCTAAGGCACAAAGCTCTTATGGAGTGTGCGTCACAAAAAGTTACAAACTCTGCTGATGGATTGCTAACCTGGGGGGCTAATAGCATGGTTTGGTGTAACTCTCTCCATGGTTCTCCCATTCATGCTGCATTAAGGGCTTAATACAAATTGAAATTGCTCCTATGTATCTTTAAAAGGCAAAGGAAAATGTGTGTCTCTTGAAAACCTAATATGCCTGGGAAAATAAATGGCATAAACTATAAACAAAACACAGCACAACGACACATGGCTAACTAGAAACTGGTCTTACATCTCACTGGGAAATAAGTATAATTCCCAGTAGTGACATTTTGCATATTTTAGTGAGGACTGGGAATCGTAGGAGATATAAAGCTTTCTTGTTTGGACTTGACTGTAGAATCTGTACATGGTGAAGGCATGCCAAGCCCTTCCCTTATTAACTCTTTGACTATTCCTACAGGCCCATACATATAATCTGTGCTTGCAAAACAGGAACAGTTGCAGGACAAAGAACATATTGTTAAATTAAAGGGTTTCACAGTTCTTTCCTGCAGTATGCAAGGAAAAGAAACTTAGCAAGGGATTGAGAAATCATGTACATAAAGGCGAAAGCGAGAACATTGAATCTAAAGAGCTTGCTGAATTCCTGCTTCTGATTCAGAGGAAGCTAATGAACAGCTGGTTTAAACTTTTTTCTTGATGGATGCAATATTTGAATACTGCAAAATATTTTTTAAATTTGAAGGGGTTAAATTATATTGTGTTTAGCATATTAATTTTGATTTATAAAAAAAATCCTCTGAGAGAGCTTCCAATATAATTCAAATTCTAGTTACATATTCTTCCCCCAAAATATTTTCAACTAATAATATTTCTGATACACCACTTTGATATGCAGAATAGATGCTGGTTTTGGTCTGATAGTGCATTTGTATCCGTAGCTACATACATGCTGTACCTATATAATAGTACGTAAGTATATTTTCAATGTGTTTTCTATTTAAATACATATGTTTGGCTAACTGTACAGTACACTGCTTCTAATTCTGTAATGCTATAATGTTTGCATTAGTTTCCTTATTTTTAAGTGCTATTTTTTAGGTTTTTTGTGACCGAGGTATAACATTTGGATTCAAGTCAAGATCTGGATACAAATTTCCTAATAATTTGGGGCAGTCAGTTGTGGGGTTTTGGTTTGTTTTGATCTCCATTATTATTGCTGGTGTTATCAGAGTCAGCTCCGAATATCCTGAAATCTTTATCCGGGCATTGCTGTCATTGAGCATTCTGCCAGAGTAAGGGTAAAGGACACGAGACTGGAAGACCTGGGTTCTGTTCCTTGCCTTGCCAATAACTTGCTCTGCAATCTTGGGTAAATTATCTACCCATTCAGAACTAGATTAACACTACATTATTTCCAGGGCTGGCTCTACGCACCAGCAAACCAAGCATGTGCTTGGGACGGCAAAAGCCTAGAGACGACCCTGGTAGCAGCAGTGCATTGTGAACTGGGGGCACACTGAGGCTGCTGCGGTTCGCACCGCCAGTCGTGGGGGAGCAGTGCCCGCACTTTGTGGCTGGGCTGGGCGGGCTCTGAGCGGGGGACACTGTGGCTGGGGGCGAAGCAGCCCGAGCCACCCAGGGGTTGCGGCAGGGTGGCCAGTAGCAGCAGCAGCGGGGCCTTAGAGGGTGGACGCTGCTGTGCGGGGCCTGCATCCTGCTTGCTGGGGCTCCATTCCCTCTGGGGCTACTCTGCTCCGGCTCCTCAGCCTAGTGCTGGGGCGGTCCCCCCGGCTCTGCCCTCCCGGGTCCAGCCGGTCCTGGAGGTGGGAGCCCTGACTGGAGGGACCCTGGGCTGAGGTGCAGCCGGGGAGCCCCACCACTTATCCTGACCCTGCCAGCACTGGACCGGCTGGAGGCGAGGGGGGAGTGGGCAGAGTCAGCACTGGTGGGGGAGAGCCCAGGGCTGGGGCAGCAGGACATGCAGGTGGGGTGGGAGGAAGAGCCCAGGGCTGGGGTGGCAGGTGGTGTGGGTGGGGTGAGAGGGAGAGCCCAATGCTGGGGCGACAGGGGGTGCAGGTGGGGGGGGAAGAAAGAGCCATGGGCTGGGGTGGCAGGGGGTGTGAGTGGGAGAGGGCACTGGTTGGAGGGGATGAGAGCCCAGGGTTGGGGTGGGGGGAAGCCAAAGATTTTTTTGCTTGGGACCGCAAAAGACCTAGAGCCGGCCCTGATTATTTCAACACCCCTCTGAGGTGACTTTTGATCATTACTGACCTTTACTGCACTTAGCTGAATTGATGCCCTGTAGCTGTAAGGAGCCTGCTCCCTCTGCCAAGCTCCTGAGCCATCTAATCTTTCTGTTTTTGTACAGTGGCACCAGGGCTGCCCAGGGGTGGAGGAGCAAAAGAGACAGTTTGCCCTGGCCCTCCCCATTTAGGAATGCCCCCAAACTGAGCGTTGTTGTGAGGCGGTGTGTGGGGTCATAGCACTACCCTGAAATTTGGCTCAGCTGCCTCTCTGTCATGCCAGAGGGGTGTCCGGGCCAAACCTGAGTGTTACTACAATCCTGTTTGGCAGCTCACTATGCCTGGAGCAGGGAGCTGGGCCCAGGCCTGCGGGACAGGAGCTGAGCCACCACTGCCGGGTGAATGTGGCGCAGGCTCACTCTCCAATATCGGGTATCCCCTCAGAGACAATTTTTGGCAGGATGTGTGGGGGTCTCAGTTTCTGATTTTTATGCTGGAATTCTAAAAACCTTTGTGTGCCCCAATTGCTGCAAAATCTCTTTTGGTCTATTGGCTGACTGGTGCGTTGTGTGCATTTGGTAGCACCTACTACTAGTTACTGATAGGAATAAACTTAATGAAGCTCTGATGGAAGAATTGGCCTGATATATCTGAAAACATTCTAGTGATCACAGGAAATGAACTTCTAGCCCAACCTAGAAATCTCATATATCCATATCTCCACAACCACTGAGTAGGAAGACCTTGGTTTTCAAAAAATTTTCAAGCGCAAATATGATATTCTCCCAGATTGTCCTGTAGGGTTGAAGTGGTCACATGACATTCTTCCTAAATACCAAATGGTAGGTTCTGTCCTTTGGGTAAGTTTGGACAATGATGTATTTGAATGAGAATGTTGTACATGAGTGCAGGGATTCCTAATATTTTGATCGCCTCCAACTAGCTGGCCTAAAGAAGGGCAGAGAAGATGGGTTCCAGCAGTAGAATATTTTATTTGGGAGTAGAGGGATTTGCTGTAAGAACACAACATTGGGGAGGCGGGAGTGAGGAACAAGAGAGTTGAGAGAAGGAATAAGATAAAGAAATGATTTAATTTGGGGAGGAGGCTATAGCTTTCCTACACCCTCAGAACCCCAGTTCCATACCACCAGTTCTGTTGCTTGTGATCCCCAGAACTAATCAAGAGGTGGGAGAAACCTCCAGGCCAGGTCAGTATTGTAAGGGTTGAGAAGGAGAAAGCCATACATGCATATCAGGAGTTAAAAGGCAAAGTTAGTGGGGGAGGCACATCAGAATTCTTAGCACTTAAATAGCATGTTTTATTCCTAGAGCTCAAAGATGTTAGCAATGTTAATGAATCAAGCCTTGCAACACCTCTGGGAGGTGCATATGGTAAATCTTTATCTGCACTTTACAGATGGGAAACTGAGGCGCAGTGAGGTTAAGTGAGTTGCTTAAGATCATCATGAGTCAGTATTAGAACCTAGAACTAAACTCAGACCTCTGCTCTAGCCACTAGACCAGTGTTTCTCAACAACGAATCTGTGGACCGGTGCTGGTCCCTGAGATCTCCCTGACACAGTTTAGGAAGGCAGCAAACCTGTTCCTGGTATCAAAAAAGTTGAAAAACAGTGAGCTAAATAACCTTCCATATTTTAAATGATTATCAGCATTTGAGTAGTTGATCCACCACATACGCATGGTCATAGTTAATAAAAGTCAAACTTTGCCTGCAGTTCTGCTATCTGAAATAATTACATGTACTTATAGTGCAAGGTTGTTGTTTTTTCTTGCTTCACATTGTGTTATAGTACGTTTGGTAGTGTCGCTATGAATTATATCATGCCACAGCATGTCAGGGCCAAGTCCTGAAATAACAAGCTACAGGAAACCTGGCAGAATGCAATGAGATTATCTGGAAATTTAAAATAATTTATGTGCAGATAATTAGCAGGTTGACCTATTTGTTGGAAGCAGCTCTTTTGCCAGTACTAGAGCAGCAGGTAGCACAGAGCTGACACTTTAATTGCTATGGGACATGGTTTCATTTTAATTGCAGCCTATTTTTTAAAAAAAATATACATTTGAACAACTGTATAGAAAATATTACTGGTGCATTACATGATTTTTACCCATATTTTATTGCTATTAACCAGAGATAGGTCTAAAACAAATCCCAAGGACCAGACATCGAGAACAAACAAACACATGGCATCTGTGCTGTCACATTGCTTCCTACTATGGGAAGACACTCTGATACCAGGGAGAGAAGCATGATATAAGAATCTTTAAAGAATAGGATAGAAATCAAGTGTAACATTAGTGGCTGCCACAGAGTCAGACCAGATTTACACCAGTTTAAGTCAGCAGAATCATATTCCTTATTGCTGCAATTGATGGTAACAAAACCCCTAACATTCCTGAATATGTTGGTTTTGACTCTGGCTCTGAACCTGAACTTTCTCAAAGCTGGCGTGTTCAGACATGTGGCTACAGAGGTCTGAATCACAAACTACAATTCAACTCCATTTCCAAGTTTGGGTCCACGTCCATCATTAATATTAATTTTATATCTAAATACATTGATAAAATGAGCATAAAGAAAGGAGGAATCTGATTGGTTGGTGTCAATTCTAATTGTGCCTACAGATTGAAATAAGTAGGCAATTGTTGCAAAAACATGATGGAAAATGTTTGGTCAGAGCAATACCATCCGCTAAGCAGTGTAATCCTACCAACTTCCTGGAGTGCTTGGATGAGTGAGGGCACTTAGCCTTCAACCTGCTTTCTTCTTGTGAATGCATCCAAGTAATCAGCATAACTGCACATCCAGTCACATGTCATTGCTTTCATGTAAAGCAAGAAGCAAAGAGCCAGGCATTCTCTTGAGTGAGGAGCAGTTAACCTGGCCTTTTAAAGTTCCAAAGGGTTTTGGGGGAGTTCTTCCCACGAAAACATTTCACATGAAAACACTTCACATGTCGATCAGCTCACGGACTAATTGCCACTGTTCTTTCGTTTTGAAATGCTTAAAGAAATTAAATCTTTTAATGAATGTTTAGCAAATGCAACTGTCATTGCATTACTAGAGTTAGGCAACCAGTTTCTGATATTCACTGAAAACAGCAGTTTTAAGTTGACAAAATGTAGTTGTTTTATTTTGTGTTTTGGCAGGTGATCTGGTTTAAAGAACCTGGGGAAAAAAGACTGTTTCAGAAATAGCGTGTTCCCTAGGTTAAAGTGTATGTGGGATTCTGTTTGGCACAAAGCAGATATCTTAGATTTTTTAAATGGTTCCTCCTCTGTTTATTCTTTTCCTGGATTATATCCTCTGTCTAATTGCAGTTTCACACAGCTGTGATGTGAAATGAGAATCTTAGAACATCAGGTGGTCAATAAAGAACAAAACTACAGTAAAGATCCTGGTCTAGATTCCACTATTAATTACACATAAGCTACGCACTGAGACAAATTCTCCTCTCTTATCACACTGTCCAACCTCATAGCACTGGTGTCAACAACAGGAGAATTTAGCTTGGCTCCCTGACTCCATGAAAATGGCCTAAGTAACAGTAAAAAGTAAATAAAGCAGGAAGCAGCAGAGACCTACTAGGTAAGTAAAGCCCAAAGGGATTAATCAGATGCACACTCACAACAGAACTTAATGGGAGTGGTACATGAGTTTCCATGGATAGTTTTACCCGGAATGTATTTCAGAGTTTGAGGCATCAACAACCATCTCACATTCATATATAACAACTACCCTCTTGATTGTCACAGGGGACTGAATTCAGGACCTTCAGAGCTAAGAGCATAAGCCTCTACAAGCTTGAACTGAAGGACAGAGGCTGATCTGGGCCAAACTCCGTTAGTTGATAGCTGTAGCAGATTCATATCCTCTGTGGATCAGGCACAGAGGGCACAGCATAACACCCACTGGTACACAGACAGGTGTGCAGGGCCCTTCTTGTTCCTTTGATGCTTGTGTTTGAGAGTAATATGTTAATTATTAATCCTCTGTTGCATGTTAAAAAAGAGGACATTGTGCTCCTTAAGATGACACACAAAACAAAGTGCTGGAGGGAAGAATCTATGGCGTATAAAGGTGTTGACAAGCTGCACACCATTTGGTTATGAAACTCATATGCGGCATAGGACAAAGAACAACAATTCTGTAAATGTGTGGGAACATTGGCGGTTGCTCTTTAATGATTGTAGTACAGAGGAATGTTGGCACTTTTTTCATTGACTTTACATTACCAAGCTGAATCAGTGGTGAGTAATAGGATGTACCTTTGGAAGCGTCCTTTAAAGAACAAACTTTCATTTGGAGCTTTAATACTCTGACACACATGCATACGCACACACACGTGTACTCCCGCCCCCCTTTTCTGTTAAATGTGGTGGTCTTGTAGTATTGGGCAACTCTTTTTGCTACAAGTGTGGTTTGCAAATACAATGTACCCTTGTAAATCAGATCTCTGGTGGACTGCATCTGCATTCACAAACCTATGAGTACAAATGTGATTTTGGGTGGCAAGGAAGGGAGGATCAAGTCCTTTGGCCAAAACTTTCAAAAGTGACTAGTGATTTGCGGTGTTTCCGGTTTTGGATACCCAACCTGAAACACTTGTCAGGCTCCTACATTCTGAAAATCAAGCCTCAAGTCCCCAGCTGGGTACCCAAAATCACTAGTCATTTTGAAAATCTTGGCCTTCATGTCTGTGCAGGGCTTGTTCATACATTACAGGTGCTGACTGCTGTGCTTATAGACACAAAGCAGGAAGCAATGAGAAAAACTGGGACCACCATAAAATGCCTGGGATCGGCTAAGACAAATATACTCCTCCCCGCCCCCGAGCCTGTGTGTGTGAACTGAGGGTCCCTAGCATTTTTATGGTGGGCCAAACAACTTATTTCTCAGCTAGGTGATAGAGAAAAAAGTTTCTTTCACTCATTGTAACACATTTCTGATCTATTGACTTCCAAACTGTGTTGTTAGGCCAGAGATTGAAATTTGTTTCAAACCTTTTGATTTATGTGACCTAACCTTGTAGGCCCTGATCCTATGTGTTCAAAACTCCCAATGAACTGAGTGCAGGATCAGGCCCTGAATTGTGATACATGATGTTCTTCAGAAAAGGACAACCTATGCAAGTGGATATGGCCCTGTGGCATCAGAACGAGTGCAGTGTTGCTGTTCGGGGGAGGGACAGGATTTGGGGTGGCTGTGAAAGTTGAACACTCCCTCCCCCAATGGGATATGGAGCCCACTAATATGTGGCTCTTTGCGCAATTACAGGGAGGGTGGCTTGGGATGAAGTGGTGAGGCCCAAAACCCTTTGCTTTGTGGACCTTCTTCTCCTTCCACCATGGACAGGGATGCTAGAATGGTGGAGGATACACAATGGCTATTAAGCTAGAAAAGCTACTATGCGGGAACTCTGGATACCATTTCTTCTGCCATTCTGTGGTCAGTCAGGAAGGATTTCTACTCTCTTTCTCCCTGTGGTGGTCCCCAGTGCCCAGAAAAATAACTCAAGCTGGGCGTTGCAGAGAGGATACTCCTCAAGGTACATAGTTCACAAGGGATCAGTTTGTCAGTTAGTGAAAAACGTTAATCATCCAACTAACCTATATTTGTTACTGCTTTGGAAAGACACTCACAGTAATATACTGTGTATCCTAATACATGGACTCACCATCCATCTTAAACAGGAGGCAGTTATAGAAACCTGAGATACAAATAGGCCGGCTTCCACACAGCTTGAGTTCCAGCTTTGTGTCTATAGTTAATAGGGGTCACACCCTGCTTGCCTCTCTATGAAGCATACAGAGACATCTAGTGGCCGAATAGTATACTGCAAGTAAACATCACATTGTGGAAGTCTTGCACATACATTACAAAATGAACTTTTGGTGACTAGTCTGGCAAGGAGCTGAGCATCTCCCATGAGTTGAGCCCTTAGCTGCTATCACTAAGAAATATTTCATATCATTTTCACATACAGATTGGTAGACTCTGATGTCCCCTCCAAGATACTACCAGTGGTATCCAACTTCTTCAGCAGAGCCCAAGCATAACATTTAAGAAAGGCCAAGGGGCCAGAATCCATACTGTGGGGCTGGTACTATGCTGTGTTTCACTCCCTTTGTGCCATTCACAGAGCACAAATTGAGCTGACACCACACTCCAGCTCCCTGCTGAGGATTCCCCCAGCATGGGGCGTTGACAACCAGCTGCAGCAGGAAGGTCAGATGCTCAGAGAGCTTCAGGCTCACACCAGAGCTGCTTCTAGGGGAAGTGGTAGGATACACCCGAGCAGACAGTGTGCAGACTGCTTCAGTGAGGCGGAGTTAAGCACTTTAATTGAAATAGGGCCAAAGCAGTTCCCGACACACACTTTCAGTTCAAAATCAAATACAATTTTTCTTTGTAATAGAGTTGCTCTCAAGCACCACCACCAAGAGCCTCAAGCTTTAGAGAGCAGTGCCGAGAGCAATAACAAATGTCAAGGCATTTCCTTTAGACATGTTAGAGGTAGGAAAATCCATCTGGCCCAACATACTTCACAGCTCTGAATCCTCTTCTCTTGTGTGGAGGGTGGCTAACACTAATGAGATGAGATCAGTAATTTGCTGAGCAAAGAGGGATGCTTATCAGCTTGCGTTTGCCTTCCTGGGCAGGAATATTCTCTTTTATCATTCCTTGTTCTGACTTCACTCAAATGAAAACATTTAGTCTCCAAGGTGTTTATTGGGGCAATACAATCCCAGCCCCCTGCACCATCTAAGAGCTTGTACATGGGGGGAATTACCAGTCCAGCTATCCCAGTATAAGTATACTGGCATATGTATGCCAGGAAAACTCCCGGTAGACACTCTTTTCCCAGAATAAGAGTGCTTTTTTCCAGTTTATACTGACACAAGTTAAGAGTGTCCACTTGGGAGTTTTACTGGCATAGCTACTGGCAATTTTCCCTGTGTGTACAAGCCCTGAGTCTCAAACTGTTTCACTGGCAGACAAGCCGGCTGTGCTACAAGGGATTCCTTAGATCTGAATCAGTTCATTAGCAAGGGTTTTACCACTAAAATCAGCATAATGAATCTTATGATTTTCCTCCCAGAAAAATCTCAAACTGCTTTTTAACATATGAAATTAACAGTACAGACACTCATCCACTATTGATAGGAAGCCACCTCTGTGGAGGAGAGGGGGGAAAACACAGCAGCTGTTTGATATCAGCCTGGACTATAGCTGTATGGCTCAGTGGACAGGGTACTAGAGTGGGATTCAAGAGAACTGGTTGCTATTACTGACTCTGCCACTCACCTATTTTTTTGATCGTGGGCAAATCACTTCACTTCTCAGTTTCTCCTCCAGCTCTTTGCCTGCTTGTCTATTGAGATAGCCCTGGCCCTGTGCTTGCACAGGGCCTTGCTCAATGGGACTCTAATCTTGGTTTGTTTCATTTGCAGTTTTCATACTCAATGTGACTAATTAGGGCATTGGCCAGTGCTCCGGACTATATTTCCAGATGTGCCAAATCAGCCGGTAGCACACCTGGGGCAGATGAGGGGGCGTAAGTGGCTTTATGCCACCTTTGTGACCCTGGCCTCAACCTAGGGGTGCCAGAGTCTACACTGCTTCCTGGCACAAGTTAAAGCAGCTTTAGGGCTGCGCTAATGTGTACTGGCAGATAGTTACCCCAGCAGCCAAGATCAACAGAGTACATCATGCTACAGCTTGCTCTGAACCATCCCCTAGTGTAGTGGTGAGGTATATGTGGTGTAAGGATAGCTACAATAGGAAATCCTGCACAGCTACAGTGGTAAACAGGGAGGCAGATGAAGGGCTGAGGATCTGGCCTACAGTCGGTGACATTATGAGAATAATATTTTTTTAAATCCTAACCTAGAACTCTTGTATTTAGAGCTGGGAGGGCACCAGATTTTCTGTTTCATGGGAAATTCCATGATTTCTAAATGTTTTCCATTCCAATAATGAACAAAACAACAACAACAAAAAATTGACATTTCCCCTGGAAAAAAGTCATTTTGGCTTGACTGAAATGTTTCATTTTGATAAAATGGAAGCGTTTCATTCTGATTTTGTCTTTTTATTTTATATTGTGTTGAATAAAATATCATTTTTAAAAAAATGTAAAGAAAAAAATCTTGTCAAAATGGAAAACTGAAAAGTTCTGTTCCATTTTAAAAAAATGAAATTTGGTTGAAATTGACATGTTTCCGTGAAACATTGGACTTTCAGCTAATTGTCATTTTCCAGTGGAAAAAAAAGGTTCCGTTGGAAAATTTCCAGACAGCTCTCCTTGCATTATTTGACATTTCCAGAACATCAAGTGGTGCCCACTGCTACTTTCACTTATGAAATATCCTATGAGAGAGAATATCTGTTTCCAGGAAATATTTTATTTTTTTACAGCTGTTTTATGGCTCCTTCTGACCATTCCTCTTGACTTAGTTCTAGTTCAAGGTCTCAGTTCCAGTGCTGTAAGACATTTGCAATATTTACTTTTGAGAGTTTAAACTGTTTTACAGATAATCAGGTCGTACCCATTGTAGGTTACTGGTCTTAAGAGCTCTCCCTGTTGGTTATATTTCACTTGAACATTGCTCAATAGGAAGTAGAGTTGGTTGGGAATTTTTTGACAGAATATTTTTTGGTTGGAAAATGCTGATTCAGGAAAACCGAAACTTTCTGCAGAAATTTTCTATATCTGTTTTGATGGGAAGGTTTCTCAGATCCAGGATGGAATTTCTGGTCATAGAGAAAAACACACCCCAAAATAGCCTGGTGGTGAAGACATTCCCTGGGATGTGAAAGACCAAGATTTCAAAACATGGGGTATCACTTTACTGAGCCTGCATCAGGCAGAGTGGAGACTTGAACCTGGCTTATCCACAGCAGTGCCCAATCCACTGGGTAATGGGCTTTTCTAGGAGAGCTCACTTACTTGCTTTCTTACGCTATGTAATTGGGTGGCTTGTTCCTGGACAGCTGGAGGGCTGGGGCTAGCTGACCATGATTACAGAACGAGCACCACCTGAGAAGAATCAGGTGATTCCAGCATGGAGGCTGTAGGGATGTGGGGGCATCCAGAAAACTGTGGTTATGCCTGCAGTGAGTAAGAAGCAGAGGGGAATATAACAGCAGGCAAGGCTTGTGTAGAAGGACAAATTCCAGGTCAAGGGAACTGGGAGACAGAAGAACAGACCCTCAGGGAGGAGAGGCTGTGCCCAGCACAGTGAGTTTGCATTCTGTTTTTAAAGACTTTGTGTTATTTTGGATTATCAGGAGAAAGACACTGAACTGGGCTTGAGGCAGTGGCCTGAGGACCGCGTAAAGTGGACAGTAGATCAAGAATGCTTGATTTCCTTTGGACAACGTGCTGTTTGTTTAGGAAGCCCGAAGAAGAGGAAACAGAAGCAGGATGCTGTGGAGTCACCCCTGTGAAAATTTTTGAAAGGTCTCAGCTTCATCTTGGGGAAAATATATGGAAAAACTTGAAATTTTTTGCAGAATAAGCCATTTCCCACCCAACTCCAGAAGTAGTGCAGGAAGCACATTTTTGGTGCAAAATATGTCCATTGCTCTCAGAGATACCGTGTTGTCTGAGGCAGATAATGTTGATAACTTGTGATTTGTGTATATAGAAATGTAAGCATCTCCTGAAACAAGGCTCCAAATCTAGGATGTGATACTTCTTATGGTGACTTCGGATGACTATAGAAGGTCGTTAACCAGGATGTTATCCTGAATGCTATAAACCTTGTCATTTTGTTAAATGTGCCCTCTGTAATCCATTGGCCTGTCAGTGGACCAGCCAGTCGGTGTTTGCAAACACTAGGCCACGCTGAGGACTAAGCCCCGGCTTAGGGCCTGGCTGCATGGCTGTAAGCTGCTGAGCAGTCTGAGCTCTCCCTGACTTTATGAGGTGATGAAGGCATTGAGCATCTTGCAGGATGATGCCCAGGATGTGCCAGGAATGGAGAGGTGCATGCTGCCCCAAAGGAGGGCAGGGAGGGGTTTGTTTGCCCTGTCCCTCCTCTGCAGTGGCCAGTGGAGCTAGCTGGGTGTGCAGGACAGTGTATGTTGTGTGTCCTGAAGAGCACTGGAGGAAGGTACATTCTCCTTGCACACTAGGGAGTGCCAGGAGGCACAGCAGTACTCCTGCAGGTGTTAGTCCTGCTCTGTGTCGGCCTCACTGAGGGCTGAACCGTAATGGCACAACCTGGCACTCACCTTCTGCAGCGCTGGAGCCGTATTCGCACCTAAAAAGGCAGGCAGATATAGGGTCGCATCTTCAGCTGGTGTAATTCACTGGTGCTTCATTGACTTTAATGGTGGTACACCAGTTTACACCAGCTGAGGATTTTGTGGTGTTTATCATGATGACAGGTACAGCAATGGGACACTCTGTTTTTCACAAACTGCTCTGCATTGGCTGCTGTGCCTAGTTCGTCATATACTCTGTGTGGCCCTGATGTATTTCTCACACTTCTATCTTTCTCTATAAGGTTCCTTTTTCCAATGCTATGCTGTACGTCTGATCCTCCTACCAAAATCTGACAGTTGTTCTGTTTGGCTTACTAAGCAGTTGATCTGACAAACCAAAAGCAAATATTACTATAGGGAATTTGAGTCTGGGTAATATATTAATCTTAATGACTCCCTCTCTCTGCCTAATAAGGCAATGACAGATTTTTCCATCAGCTTAAATCTTCCTCTGCAGCACTGAGAATAGGTATTATATGCACACATGTGAAAGGCAGCAAGGCTATGGGAATAGACAGTCGTGAGCTGGGTTCTGTTCCCAGCTTTACCACTGATTGGGCATGCTGCTTCACTTCTTCCCCCACATTATTTGTCAGTCTTATCTATTTAGAATGTAGACTCTGTGGGTATGTCTAAACTGGAGTTGGAAGGTGTTACTTCCAGCTTGAGCAGAGGTACCCACACTAGCTCTGAGCCAGCTAGTGTGCTAGATATAGAAGTGTAGCTGCTATGATGCGAGTGGCAGGATGAGCTAGCCTGCACAGGTACGATCCCACCAAGATCTCAGGTGGCTAGCTTCTCCCATCGCTTGTACAGACATGGCTAAACTTCTGTTTCGAGTATGCTAGCTCAATCAGAATTGGCTTGGGTATGTCTGTTCGAACTGGAAATCACATCTTCCAGCGCAGACATACCCAAATTGTGTGTTATGCAGTGCCTGGCACACTGGGGCCTTGATCTCTCTTGTGCCCCCAGGCATGACCATAATACCCACAATGATATAAATAATATATTTTCCTCAAATTGTTTGCCACTCATCTCCCTACATTTTTCCTTTGTGCTCTTGGTAAAGAGTTAATTAAGAAATATAGAGGGGAACCAAAGAATTTGCATAAATATTCTGATTTGACATAATGAATTAAATAGCCAGAATGAGCCCACGGATATCAATAATCTTGATAAATTCTGATGCTGATTGCTCAGGAGAGGGAATAAAAGCTACAAGAGCATTGCAATACAATGCACTTTCCTCTCTATTCACTTCTTTTTTTTCCCCTTTAATACTATCTGAGGTCCTGAGAACTATGCTGTAAATGATCACTGCATCAGACAGTAATGGTGGGTGAGCTTTTCCTAGAAAACGTGAATGAGGATGAAGCACGTCCCTTAATCATTACAGTGCGGGGAGTTATAATTGAGCCAAAAAATTGTTCTCCCAGATTTATTTTTGTACCACTATGAACACAGAAGCCCATTCCATATTACTAAATGCCTTCTTGCTTTCCATCAATCTATTAAATCTGGATGGCTATAATTCTTTGCGTAATGCAGAAGGCTAAATAGTCTCCTTGGCTCAACAGTGGCTTTATGCCCACATACAAATCCCACTTGGTCCATAGCTGCTAAGCGTGGGAGTAATTTAGCTAATATTACTGCTATTATCTTGGCCAAGCTCTTAGCATCTCTGCTTATTAATGAAATAAGGTAGTAAGAAAAGCATAACAATTGATCTTTTCCAGGTTTGGGTAGAATTTTACATGATAAGCTTCTCATCCTGATGAGAGCAGAGTTTCCTAACTGAAACTGTCTCCAAACATTTCTAATAAAGAAGCTGTCAGTTTTTCCTGTGATATGATGTGGTAGATGCTCAGTGATTAATGCCTTGTTCCTGCATCCGTGCAAGTTAGTGACGGAGTGCCCATTGACTCTGATGGGGCAGGATCAGGCCCTCAGGACCTTTATATTGCTCTCCACTTTGAAGCTTATGACTTCATATAAAAATGATCATGGGCATTTTTCAATTAAAAAGTCTGAAACAAAGGTATAGTACAATTCTCACAATAATTGGCTAGGAGTTGGCCGACAGTTATATATTCATTTTGATTTTTTTTCAATGAAAAAAATTCAAAACAAAAAAAAATTATTGTTCATTCCAGTTTTTGAAATCAGTCTTCCTAAGCGCAGGGGGCTAGACTAGAGCATCTCTCGAGTTTCCTTCAGGACTAAATTCCTATGATTCTGTGAAAGAAAATGGAAATTTTGCTTCATTTTAGATAAAAAGAAAAGTCTGAGAAAGTGGGAGAAAAAACAAAACTATTTTCTTCCCACTTTTTTCTTTCTTTCTTTTTTTTTTTACACTTTCCCCACCCCTTATTTTCCAGTGAAGGAAAGGGAGAGGCTGGGGTGAAAAGGGAAAGAAAGCTGGACTGGAGGAGTAAAAAACCCCAAACCCAACACTTCTGGGTTTTTGAAAATTGAAATGAAACAAGATATTTCCTTTTTGGTATGAATTTTTTCACTGAAAATCTACAAAAGGATTTCACAAAACTGGGTGACTGGGCAACAAAATGGCAGCTGAAATTCAGTACTGATAAATGCAAAGTAATGCACACAGGAAAATATAATCCCAACTAGACATGTAAAATGATGGGACCTAAATTAGCTGTTACCACTCAAGAAAGATCTTGGAGTCATTGTGGATAGTTCTCTGAAAACATCCACTCAAAGTGCAGCAGCTGTCAAAAAAGTGAACAGAATGTTGGGAATCATTAAGAAAGGGATAGATAATAAGACAGAAAATATCATGTTGCTCTATATAAATCCATGGTACGCCCACATCTTGCGTGCAGATGTGATTGCCACATCTCAAAAAAGATATATTGAGATTGGAAAGGGTTCAGAAAAGGGCAACAAAAATGATTAGTAGTATGGAACAGCTTCCATATGAGGGGAGAGTGGTACTTTTCAGCTTGGAAAAGAGACAACTAAGTGAGGATATGATAGAGGTCTATAAAATCATGACTGATGTGGAGAAAGTAAATAAGGAAGTGTTATTTACTCCTTCTCATAACACAAGAGCTGGGGTCACCAAATAAAATTAATAGGCAGCAGGTTTAAAACAAACAAAAGGAAGTATTTTTTCACTCAATGCACAGTCAACCTGTGGAACTTCTTGCCAGAGGATGTTGTGAAGGCCAAGACTATAATAGGGTTCAGAAAAGAACTAGGTAAATTCATGGAGACTAGGTCCATCAAAGACTACTAGCCAGGATGGACAGGGATGGTGTCCCTAACCTCTGTTTGCCAGAAGCTGGGAATGGGTGATAGGGGATGGATCACTTGATGATTACCTGTTCTGTTCATTCCCTCTGGGGCATCTGACATTGGCCATTGTCAGCAGACAGAATACTGGGCTAGATGGACCTTTGATCTGACCCAGTATTGCTGTTCTTATGTTTTTATGTTCAGTAGTGGAACTGAGAGCACAATTTGGCCAATGTATGCAAAACTCTGGGTAGATAGACATATATAAAAACTTCATTTACTTGTTTGTTATTTGTATTTTAGTACTTTAGGCTCCAATCAAGATCGGGGTCCCATTGCGTGAGGCATAGTACAAATACAGAAAAAGAGGGTCTCTGCCCTATAGAGCTTACAGTCTAAATAAGACACAGAGTGGAAGGGTAAACAGAGGCCCAGAGAGGAAAAATGACACTGGCAAGGTCACACAGCAGGCTAGTGGCATTATGTTGACTAAAATCTAGATCTGAGGTTCATTCCCATGTCCTATCACTGGACCACACTGTCTTGCATAGATAAAGCTCTGTATCTAAGTGTACCTGCTATATTAATAATCACAGTGCCCAATAACAATGTCTACCAGATGGGGGCGCTGTGGGCAGGAAGCAACAGAGTGTTCACGTTGGCAGTTCTTTTAAGGGCTTGATCCTACCCCTGATCTGTACTGTAAACATTCATGTATTTCCAATGGGAAGCTCTACGTGTAGCATTATTGCAGGTTCACACCCAAAGCTTGTCAATGGCTTTTCTCTCTGATTTTATGTATCCTTGAGGCTATGTAGGTACCACTTACAGTGAAAAAGTGGGGCCATCCTCTGACTTCTTAGGATAGGAGGCAGCCCTAACTAACCATACCATTACAACCTAGGAAGCGATAGCTGTATGGGAGCCTAAGTGCAGGAAAATTAGTGCAGGAATGATCAGGTATAAGTTATCCCCTGCAATTTAACTCTTTTTGAGGTGGGGAGGAAGGTCCCCGACAGGAGATATTTCATAAAAATCATGACATTAACCACTCGCAGAGGACTGGATGGAAGCCACTTAGAGTGTTTCACTTTTGCCCTGATGTAAATTTGAATCCATATTTTCCCTAGATAGAAACACATTAATCTTTTAGACTGCACCACCTAGTATTATGGATTCTAATTTATAACTCACGTATCTTAAGCAACGTTTGAGAGCAACATAGATTTTTTTATTATTTATTTAGAGAAGAATTCAAATGTGGTATTTTTCACAGTATAAACTTCAGGCTTAACATATCTGCTAGAGCCATAAATCACGGCTGTTTCATTTACAAATCATTGGGGAGACTGAAGGCTCAAAGTATTTAATTCATCCCAATCACTCTGGGTAGTTTATCAACATGTATAATGTACTTTTTATTTCATTCCAAAGCTGACTAGTAAAATTCCTAGCAACTCTTGCTGTGTTTTGGTTTCTGTAGTCAGTGTAAATCTAGGAGTGGCCAATTTACATGGAAGTAGTCAGTAGCAATTACTTTCAATAAAGATATCTAAGGCCTGGATCTGATTTTTGCTGCTACTGTTGTAATTTGTGAGTAACATCTTATAAGTTTACAGAGTTGCACCAGTGGTAAAAATAGTGTGTAATCTTAAATATTGGAAGTCTGATTTTGATTTAACACACTTTCTCTAAAGGAGAGAGTGAGCAGATCTGGTCATCTTCTTTCCAGGAGGCAGCTGCTTTGATGATATCGCTGCCTCATGGGCAGGATGGATGGATAACATGAATATGCAGAAAGAGGCTGCTATTGTGTGAAGAGGAGCTCTGCCATTTTGCAAGTCAGGCACTGGTCTCCAGGGAGATGTAGCCTGCAGTTAACACTAGGCTCTGCTTGCTACTATGTTAAGCATTGAGAGTTATGCAGTGATCTCCTTGCCTTAAAAAGAACACTACACTATGTGGTAATACGGTGGAGCAGGTTGACTTTATGGCGTTGATACATTCAGTTGCCCATTTGGTAGAATTAGTTAGTTTAGAACCTGCTTACACTCTGCTCAGGGAAGCTCACATCATAACTGTGGTCTTCAACAAAATGGCTTCCACAGATTATTAGCAGTGCTTGTCATTTTATTTGTTGTTTGTATTACACTTCTGTCTATTGTTCTAGGCATCAGAAAATGAGTTAAGAGGGAGTCTGAGCTCACAATTTGTGAATATGTCAAGATGCAGCTGGTGGAAGAAACAGACGAGGGGAGGGTGGGAGGACAGGGTAACCATGAAATAATGTGTCAAGCTGCTGTCTTCCTTCTGGCTGAACTGCCATGGAGTGTCATGGGAGTTCGTGACCGTGGTTGATCATGGCAGATGTCTGGCCAGGGAGATCAGACTGTTGAGAAAAATGGGGGCATGAGACACCCACACTATAACTCCTATGAGGCACAAGGACAGCTTAGACAGACACAATTCAGTGTCAAGCCACGATGAAACAAAATGTTTTGATTTGGATCAACAAACCCAAAAGAAACAATTTGACATTTCCATGACAACATTTTCAAACTTTTTGTTCCTCAAACAATTTTGATATTTCAACTTTTCCTTCCAATTCGGGAAGGAAACAAATATCAAAACTTAGGAATTTCACAGACGATGGAAATTTCAATTTTTAACCACCTCTTACCTGCAATGTGCAAAATGATTTCACTTTTAGAGCTACTGTATTAAATCTGAGCATTAACCTCACACTAGTTAGATGAAAGCTTCTCATCACATGTAGGAAGAGAATAAGGTTATCTGTGTAATCCTCAAATAATAATGATACAGATGAAGTAGATTCAATGGTTACTTTTAAATGGTTTTTCCCCAACCTAAAAAGTCATATTGAAGGATATTTTTATACACAAAGCAGACAAAGGGGAAAAGGATAGGAAGGGTAATTAGAAAAAGAAAATGATGGAAGTTGGGGCTTTGGACCAGTTATAGATGTCCAAACCATTTATACACGCAGTGACACAATGGATAGTGCTGGTTATAAAGTTCCATTGACAGTCAACTTATTATAAACTATAGTTATAATTATTATTTGCATTACAGTAATGCGTAAAGCCCCCATTGTGCTAGGCACTGTACAAACACATAACAAACAATGGTTTCTGTGCCCAGAAGCTTACAATCTAAGTAGTGGGTAAATTTATGCTCCCAAATCACTTAGTTGCTTCTGAAAAAGTAAATGTTTAACCAAAACCACAGCATTTCATTTTGATTTTGAGCTTTTTATTTCCCCTTTTAATTAAAAAAGGGGTAATTTTTGAAACAGTCATTTTGAATTGAAAAGTCAACACATTTTTATTTTGAAAAATTCCAAGACTAAAGTGTTCCAACTTTAAATTTAAATAATTTTAAAAAAAGACATTTTTATTTTGAAAAATTCCAAGACTAAAGTGTTCCAACTTTAAATTTAAATAATTTAAAAAAAAGACATGCATTTGCAAAATGTTTTTCAACCTGAATCTATATTTTTTCGCTCAAAAAGTTTTGGTCAGAAAACTTCACCCAGCTCTACTCTTTAGGCGCTTTTGAAAATCTAAACTCAACCACTGGATAGTTAAATGTTTCTTCCTCCTCTGAGAAGGCAGGTAGCTAACATTTGTAGATATGCCCAAGATGTGGCTGCTGGGAAAAGAACTGCAGAGGAATGTGGTTTTAAAAAATGACTAGGTTTATTTGGATAAATTCATCTGTTTGAGTTGCCAAGGACAGACACATCATCAGTAACAGTAATGATCTAGGTACAAAACTACGTGGTGGTGACATTTTTCTCTGGGAATACAAGGTAGTGATCTGGCAGCTTTGTCATCTACTGACCTAGAGAGCTAGGAATGCAAGAGAACAAAGAGCTCATGTGATGAAATCAAAAAGCAAAGTCTTCAGTGATCAACTGCAGGTTTAATGAGAATCTGCAATGAATCAATGCCTGCTCCGGTGAAAGAGCGAGCACATGGAATTCCAGTGCTCCAGAGCTCTGAACCTAATACTATTAATAAAGAGCTTTCTTCCTCCCTGATTCCTATTCCTAGAAAAACCTCCATAACGTTGTGTGCCATGTTGCTACCTTTTCTTTTAAATCTTCCTTCTGCCAGACTTTCAGCTGCCAGTTTACAGGACACCTAATGGAAACTGAGTGTCAAAATCTCTTTGACAGCTTTGAAAACCTCTACTTAATCACTCGCTTCTATTAAACAATCCCCAAAGCACTTACACGGTACATTAATAGATTTTTAAGGTCAGAAGGAACTAGTAGAACATCTAATCTGACCTCCTGTGTAGGCACAGGCCACAGAATTTCACTCGGTGACATCTGCATTGAGTCCAGTAACTTGTGTTTGACTAAAGCACATGTTCCAGAAAGGCATTGAGCCTTAATTTGGAGATATGGAGAGTCTACCACTTCCCTTGGTAGTTTGTTCCTCTATTAAAAAATTATGCCTTATTTCTCATTTGAATTTGTCTGGCTTTAGCTTCCTGCCATTGGATCTTATTATACCTGTCTCCATAGGTTAAATAGCCCTTTAGTATCCCTTTTTTCCCAGGAAGGTACTTATACACCATAATCACCTCTTGATAGTCTTTTGACCAGCTTAACAAATTGAGATCCTTCAGTGTCTCAATGTAAAGCATTTTCTCCAGCTCTCACATCATTTTTGTGACTCTTCTCTACATCTTCTCCAGTTTTTCAACATCCTTTTTACAATGTGGACCCCAGAACAGTATGCAGTGTTCTGGGATCAACCTCATAAATTCTGTGTACATAGGCAAAGCCACTTCCCCATCCTGCTGGGTCACTCAGCAAAATCTTGATTGTCCATTAAACTGTAAACTCCTCTTTATTATTGTTACATATTTATATTCTAGTCATGCCTAAAAGCCCCATTTGGGATTTTGCTATATGATCATATGTTAGAGCCATATCCTGCCCTCCTTAGGTCAGGAGTCAGATCTTTCAGCGTCAGGCAAAGTATTCATGTTTTGTGAACTTAGCTTCTTTTCTTCTTTGCCTACTATCCACAAGCACTGTTTGATTTCTGTGCATTTGTCTGCCATTTTGGAATTTGTTTGTTGCATACTTTGTGCAAGAAAATTTCAGTCCATGGGTTGCTCACAGGCTATTAGCTTTGAAGTTGTCTCTGACTATTTGTTGTAGTTAGTGCTGTTTAGGAATTTTTCGATGAACGCGATAATTCTGATTCATTAAAATCCAAACTGTTCATGAAACGGATTTCGATGAATCTCCTGACTGAAAAAAGTTGTTGGGGAATAAAGATTAAAAATTGTCAATCTCCCATTTCATTGTTTTCTAGACAAAATGTTCAGTTATTTATTTTTTTTTTGTGTCGAAATGTTAATAAATGTGGATTAAAGTTTAAGTAAAACTGAAAATACAAATGAAACATTTCAAAATTTTTGATATACTATTTTGAATGACCCTCATAAAAATTTTTTTTTGGCAGTTTGGTTTGTGAAAGTTGAAAATTTCATTTTTTTTGTCCTGATTCAGAGCATGAAAATTCTTCATTAGCTCTAAACTTGTTTTCAAACTGTTTCCTGCCCAGCTCTAGTCATAGTGTTTGATAATCTAAATTTGTCAGCTTTTATTTCTGCTCTTTGATTTGATGATAACTTTTATAAACAGAAGGAAAATGAAAAAGATTTTAAGATGGCTATGTGAACATTTCCATGATTATATATTGGACTTTAAATGGAATTCACAGTTTATATTCAATTTCTGTCCTTTTTATGAGAGTAAAAAAAAATCTAGAAAACAGTCAAACAGATATTTGCAATTTCCCCCTCACTATTTTTCCAGCTCTAGTATATCTCTTTGTTGTGCACACTACCGAACTGAATGTCAGAATGGTAAGCGGATCTTGTAGCTAAGATACTGGGACTCCAGAAATCTGCGGTCACTTTCTAGCCCTGACACAGACTGTGTGATGTTGGGCAAATCGCTTATCTCTCTGTCCCTCAGCTCCATATCTTTAAAATGGGGATAATAGCACTTTCTTTCTCCCACCCACTGTCTGTCTATTTAGATTATAAATTCTTGGGGCAGGGACTTTCTTAACATCACCCTACTTAGCGCAATAGGGCCCTGATCTCAGCTGGAGCCTCAGGTGCTGCCATAATATGTATAATAATAACAAAGAGCAACTGACTATTATTATTTCAGAACCCAACAGGGGTTTTTACTTCGCTACAAAGACGAGGCCTCTAAAATGTACATTCCTAGTCTGAAATGGGTTCCTTCACCCTCAGGGGCATAGCCTCCAACATAAATCAAAGTCGCTTAAGTAAAGCTCCAAATGTCAACTTGACCAGAATCAAAGTCAAACAGATGCAGCACAGGGGGCATTACCCCCTTTTCGTTTCTGAACTGCTCTCTACTTGGAACTGGACAGGAGCGCCTTGCTCTGTGACAAGGCGTTTGTTGTTCTCTCTAGCTCTTTTTTTTTTTTTGGCAGTCACTGTTATCTCTTACAAATGACCCCTTTCGAAGTTCAAAGGACGGCTCTTGGAAATTCTGTGAAGTCAGGTCACCTTATCAGTGCCCTCCCATTCTAGAGGCTCTCCGGTGCTTTCCTTGTAAAAGCTGAGCATGCAGCTTTGGTGTGTTTGATTTATTTTACTGTCTTGCCAGGCCTGAGCTGGCAGGCCAGTACAATAAAAGAGGATGGTGGCAGAGCATTTCCTGCTTCTCTTTGCTCTTTTCCAGCTAATGTACCTTTGAGAATGTCCCTGTCAGAAAACTGTTCACTTGCAAATATTTACTCCCTTTCTGACTGTCAGTTGAACCCAAAGAACAAGTTTTTAACAGTGCAGGATGAACTGGCCAAAGGACATTGTCCATTATCAGTGTGCGTATGTGTGTTTAGAGGAGACAGGAGGTTGCAATGATTTACCACCTATATCTGGCAACCTTAGTACAAATGTCCCATTTAAAACCCATTTGGAAACTGAACTCCACTTCTCCCTTTCCTCAAGAAGTGCCAGATTTTCCTTTCCTCATTCATCCAAGGTCAGCACAATTCCTGCCTGCACTATGGAGGATTGGGAGAGCTCAGTTCTCATCTCAGGCCGGCTCCCAGTGGGAGGATTAGAAAGAGCATGAAATAATCATCTGTAACATAGACCCTCCTCACCCCTAAGCTAATTGTATTTTACGATTATTTGGCTCTAGAAAGAGGGGAGGAAAGGCTAAGCAAAGCCAGTGATGTTTTGGGTTCTTATTTGGGTTTGGCAGAACATCAAAGAGCATAGAAAAACTCACACTAAAGAATCCAGGTTGAAACCTAAGCCTCAGGCTAAGTGCTGGGGTTCCCAACCTCCATATCAGGACTTGGAAGCCTCCTGTCTAGAATCATAGTGCTTCCATCACCCTCCATCTCAGATGTTCCCATCTGTTTAGACATCCACAGCAGAGCACAAGTGTTCTTTGCCTGACACCCTCTGTACTTGTCCCAAAGTTCCTTGTCATTGAGTCCAGGCTCCTCCTATCCCATCTGCTTTCTAACCTCCAGGTTCACTTACACTCCAGGTGGGTCGGCAGCAAGATTTATGTCTGGTTAAAGCCCTAGCATGGGACTACAGACTGAGGCCATGTCTACTGTGCAGCTGAAGGTGCAATTCACAGCTCATGGAGGCATCTCTGCTCTGGCTTTAATCTAGCTAGTAGTACTAAAAATAGCAGCGAAGACCCAGTGACTTGGGCATCAGTTCAGGTTGTACAAGGCTGCGTGGTCCCTCTGCTTACGAACTCATGTTGCTGGCTTCTGCCTCTGCATCTTCACTGCTATTTTTAGTGAGCTGGCTAGATTAAAACCATTGTGGGATTGCCCACAAGAGCTGCAAATCACACCTTGGATTGTGGCGTAGATTTACTCTGACTGTGCAGCCATGGGCAAACCACTTTCTGGTTTCAGAGCCCTGTCTTTAAAATGGGGATAATGTTCTCTTTCTCTCACCCTTTGTCAGCTATGTCTGTTTAGGTTATAGGCTGTTTGGGGCAGAGATTCTATTACTGTGTGTTGTACAGAGCCTGTCAAAATAGGGCTTGGATCTGGCTAGGGGCTGCAGATGTTGCTGTAATACTCACTGTAAATTATTACTACTAATGAGGATAAAATAGTATTTGGGAAGGAGACTAATTTCAGAGGCGTGGGCTCCTGAATGTCAATAGGAAAGTCCTGAATAGAACTGGGCAGATAACTGATTATTTTTTTCAAATAAATAGTTTAAGCTGCAACAAATGTGAGAGAGGTTTTTTTAAAAAAAAAAATAGAATTTTTAGTGAGTTGCCGACATCTGTTTCAGAGTAATGATTTGAACATGGGTCTCCTGCATCCCGGGTGAGAGCTAAAGACTGTGGTAGAAGCAGTAATGCTACCATTTCCTCCTTCTCCAGGCTGGATTGTTAGTGGCTGAAGCGATTCATGTCAAAACTGTGAATAGTTTTGAGTTGACCAAAACTAAGTTTTTCATCATATTGAATTGAAAAATTCTGCCCAGCTCTAGTCCCGAGATCCCCTCCAGAAAGAGAGGTCCTTAAATAAGGGATTTTAGTGTCATTTGACAGTCTGAAATGTACTGTCCGGGGGAGTTGGGTCTTTCCTAACCACTTACAATAAATGCAATGAAGAGGGTACAGCCTCTAAGCAACTTACGGGAAATGTCTGCGGGCAAGATGCACTTTAAAAAACAATGGCTTTGGGAGTGAAGCTATGACACTTCCTAACCTGCTCGGTCTGTACCTTCTGTCTATAGGAAACACCATAAACTATCCAATGAAATTGTGCTTCCATATATTGGGAGTATAGGAGAATTTCGATATGGCAAAAACAGTAACTGTTTTCTAGAGAGAAACTGTCCTGCAGGTGTTCAGCAAAGCACGACATATCAAAGTGATGCTCAGTATTCACTTCAAATGTCTGTGGGCCTGATTCAGCTCCCACTGAAGTCAATGGAGAGACTCCAATGGGAAGTGGATTGGATCCTATACGTGTAAACCAAAATATACACACTTTTTAATTTTCACTTTTATGCCATACACCTTGTTTGTTCAGTAAATTCCATTGTCTCATTGTGTTGACCATCCCATTCTGCCCTGCCAGTGACGCCAGTCGTCATGCTCCTGCTTCTCCCACAACCATTTCCTTGCTTTATTCCATGTCGTCCCATACATCCTGAGCTGCTTTCGAAGGCTGCTACCATTTCCTCTTTCAAATCCCACCAATCACATGGGCAGCAGACGTCTATAAGGGGCTGTTTCAGATCCCAGCTTCTCTGGGCAGCGTGTTTGCAGCCTGAAGTGCCTTCATTCTCTTATGTTACCATCTTGGCTCATCACCAAGGTTCCCAAATTGCCAAGACCCTTTGTCTGATCTGCCTCTTCCTCACCCACTCTTAACCCCTGCGTCACTTTAGAATATATTAAACAGTCCATTAAAACAATGAAGACCGGCACAAAGAAATCCCAAGCAGCCAAAATAATCTTTCTATTTCCTGTCCACTCCCCTTTCTTCTCAATTCCCAATTATGGGCCTGATTCTGGCCTCCTTACCCACAGTCAGTAGTTCCATTGATGGAGCAAAGGACTACTCCAGTGTGAAAAACTCTGGCTCGCGTAAACCCTTAAGACCAAGAAATTGTCTTCCTATTTGTTTGAAGTGTCAAGCACACTTGAGGGGTGTGTGTATAGAAAATAATTAACAGTAATTAATACTAATGGTGTCAATGATTTGTCCTCATCCATGTGGTGTCTGCAGCTGGCAATTTTTCATTCAGCACATCGTACAAATATAAACAACAGTAGGACACATGATGTTTTCCAATAATGCACAACCAATAGCTTGTGCCTTGCACTTCAATTAATTGGCAAGAAATGCACACCCACTCCTTTGTACTTATTGCTTAATTAATTTATTTACTTAATTCATTTAGGCAGAAGAGTCCTTCATGGTTCCAGCTGTCTGACTTTCTAGGCTAGAGCTCTAGGCAATCAATTAGCTCCACTAGTCTGAACAACAGAAGCTCAATATATGCTGCCTTCATATACTATATTTCAGGCTAATACGAACTGTTAAGTAGTACTGTGCTTTAACTCCATATAACTCAATCCAGCAATGTTAAACTTCTAACGATTCATATTACATAGAACGCTGAATAGAGCTGACCTAATAATTATTTTGGGGGAACTGAGGTGTGGGGGGGAGGGTTCAGAGGCCAAACCAAAAAATCTTGGGAAAAAAATTGTTTTGGGTCAAGCCAAAATGGAGACTTTCAGGGTTGTTTTGTTTGTTTGTGGTTCTCTGTCTCTCTGACTCTCTCTCCCCTCCTCAATGAAAAAACAAAATAATTTTCTTTCAGGTCAAATGAAATGTCTTATTCAACCCCAAACAAATTTTTTTCAGTTTTTGTTTTGTTTTTCATTTTTGTGTTACTCATTTTTTTAATACATCTACCTAAATTTTGAAATGAAGTATAATTTTTAAATGAAAAGTCATTGTTTCATTTTAAAATGCCAAAATAAAACATTTTGACTTTCAGTCAAAATGTTTTTAAAGCTATTTGCTGAATTTTACCTGAATTCGTGAATAGTTTGTTGACCTGAAACTACATTTGTCAGTGAATAAAGTGTTTGTCCAAAAAATGTTGCCCTGTTCAGTGCTGAAGACAAATATGTAATGACATTCGTTTTATGGGATAGTGGGTGTGCAGATACAATAATAATCCCTATCCTAATAGGAACACTCAAAATGTGATACCAGCACAGCTGCTAAAAATGAAAATAATTTGCTTTATATAATCTAAAAAACCAAAGCACCATTGCAAAGCACACATGTAAGCAAAGTGATCTGGGGAGGGATCTGACTGGCAAATAGCTTGTTTCATGTTTTATGCTGTCACTCAGTTGTGTCATAAACAGATAGCTTAGGGTTAATGTTCTTTTACCTGTAAAGGGGTAACAACAGTAACCAAACACCTGACCAGAGGACCAATCAGGAAATAAGACTTTTTCAAATCTGGGTGGAGGGAAGTTTTGGGTGTGAGTTTTTGTTCTTTGTCTTGGGTCTGACCCTCTCGGCTCTGAGAGTAATCTTTCTATCTCCTGCCTTTCTAATCTTCTGTTTCCAAGTTGTAAGTACAAGGATAGTAAGATAATAGGTTTATATTGTTTTCTTTTGTATTTACATATGTGTAGTTGCTGGAATGTGTTAAATTGTATTCTTTTTGGATAAGGCTGTTTATTCATTTTTTTCCTTTAAGCAATTGACCCTGTATATTGTCATTTTATTACAGAGACTATTTTTAATGTCTTTTTCTTTCTTTTTTTTATATAAAGCTTTCTTTTTAAGACCTGTTGGAGTTTTTCTTTAGTGGGGACTCCAGGGAATTGAGTCTGTAGCTCACCAGGGAATTGGTGGGAGGGAAAAGTCAAGGGGAAAATCTCTTTGTGTTAGATTTACTAAGCCTGACTTTGCATACTCTCTGGGTGAGGAGGAAAGATTAGATCTCTTGGTACTTGTGTTTCCAGGACTGGAAGCAGGGAATCTCCTAGGGTCGTCCAGGGAGGGGAGCCTGGGAGGAAGTAACAAGGAAACAAGGGGAGGGGGTTATTTCCCTTTGTTGTAAGACTCAAGGCATCTGAGTCTGGGGGTCCCCCAGGGAAGGTTTTGGGGAGACCACAGTGAGCTAGGCACTGTATAATTCTTAGCTGGTGGCAGCGATACCAGGTCCAAGCTGGTAACTAAGCTTGGAGGTTTTCATGCTAACACCCATATTTTGGACGCTAAGGTCCAGATCTGGGAAAAAATATTATGACAAGTTGTCCCTCTACTTTGCTTTTATTAGCTTGCTAATTTCATATAGGCACTGCAGTAGAAGTCATTCTTGGAGAGAGAGCTGCCAAGGAGATTCTTGCTGGTCCTGGTGGGTGGGCTATGACATTTCAGACATTTATAGTAGAACTGTGAAGCCCTGAACAGTTTGTTTCAATCTACTTACAACGCAGTCCCCCTTCCCTTGGGGAATGACCAGATAGTAACAGCAGAGTGGATGCCAAGATGCAAAGGTCTGAATTTGCTAATCAAGGGGAATGTAAGCCTGCATCAGTGCCAGTGGGAGTCGTTCCATGGGGTTAGCCCCAGGCTCTCAGGATCTCCCTATTCCGCAGCTAGGAGCATGCCTCCTGGTGCAGGTAGCCGGATTTGTGCTAGCTCTGCTAAGGCTAGCATGCAAGAAATAGCAGGTGACTGTTGAGGCATGGGTAGAGGTCATGCTAGCCACTTGAGTCCAAGTCCTTTTGGACCACTGCAGCCATGCTGCTATTTCAAGCATGCTGGCTCCAGCAGAGCTAGGATGTATGTGTCTATCTAGCTAGGCCTGGAGGCATGCCCCCAGCCGCTGTGAGGAGCCCCACCCCCGCTTAGCGGCTAACCAGGGATGGAGCTGAAGCAGGAGTATAGCAAAATCTGATGTGGTGCTCCCTGGCTAGCAAGCAGTGATAGTTTGTAAACCTGAGAGCTGCCATCCGGGGGCAAACCAATATAAAGTAAGTGTAAAGGAGTCACATCCTCAGCTGGGGTTGAAATAATTGGAATTCACCCATTTATACAAGTTGAGGTCCTGGCTTTTGAAGTTCTTTTGGAGACTGAAATGTACGTGAAGCCCATTCAAAATGCACAAGTTAACAGTGTGTTCATGGTAAATGAGCAGGAAACTAACAGGAAAATACCCTTTGGGTGTATGGGCCCCTGGCCAACCTCGTGTTCTGCATTAAAATCAAGGAACACTTTGTCAGACTCAGCTGCCCCTTGGCCCCTCAACCAGCTACCGATCAATCTCAGGCCCCTAGATGGGCCAGATTTTGGCAGATTATGAACACCCTCCACTCCCACTGACTTCAGAGGGAACTGAAGGTACTTATTAGAGCTGGCCAGAAAATGAGGAGGAGGAGGAGGGATTTATGTTAAAAACTGTGATAGAAAATGGAAAAAATAATAATTTTTACTGGAAATTTTTATCAATTTGGATTTCTTGTCAAAACTGAAAAATTAACCCCCCTCCCCTGGTTTTGGATTTGTGGTTTTCTGACGGACAGCAGACCTGCAACACAAAAATTTTTGCTTAGTAAAAACCTCAATTTTCCATCAATTTTTTTCTTCCTGCCCTAGAGTTCATCAGCCCCCCCCCTCAAGAAATGCTCAGAATCTTGCTACTTTTTTTTTTTAACTGGATCTATAACCTTTTGTGACTCCCCCACTTCTGTAAGACTTGTACCAGCAGTGGAATAATCCAGAAAAGAGACGCTGGAAATGCCCTATGTTTTCACAGCTAAACTGGCTGCTGGTTTGTTGATGGAAAGGGGCAGGGCAGTAACAGAGTCCCTGCCACTCTACTGAACAAATACCCATCTCGTAAAATGATTCAATCTCCATTGGGGATTTGGTGTAACAAAGTAATGTCACAGCAACTGAACCTTGGTTTTTAACTGAATGAATGTCTCCTGTTCTGACTGGGAAAACCTCATATGTTCCGTGATATTTATTTCCCACTGATGCCTCAGCGTTTATGTAGCAGCAGGAGGAGTCCATTATCCCATGACAATGTTTAACCTGATCAGCATGATCTATTTAAATATGTGCATTTGAGAATATCTCTGATATTAATATGTGATCAGATTACAGCACTCTGTGGCTGCCTGTAGGATACCTTACACTTATAAAGCACCATGCATCTAAAAATCTCAGTGCTTTACAGACATGAAAGCCAGGAGGTTAATAGTAATATTTACTGTTTTGCAAATGTGGAACACAAGACCTGGAGAGATTTAGCACCATCTTCAAAGTGGTGTGCTGAAAGCTGGAGCTTGTCTAGGGATATTCGTACTGCTGTAACTAGGATATAGTTGCGCTAGTGCAAATTTGTAGTGCAGACAGTTTGTACCAACGTAGCATGGGGTATGTGATTTACATGGGTACTTGCCCTGATCTCAAAAGCCATACACAAGCACCAAGATCAAAGTGGTCTGGTGCCGAGCATTTGTATCCCTCATTAAAGACAATTATGCCTAAATTGTTTTCATATTTGACCTTTTCACCATTATTCTATTATTAGTATTTGTATTATGGTAGTGCCTAAAGGCCCCCAAGGATTGGTACCCCATTGGGTTGAGTACTGTCTAAATAAATTGTAAGAGCAGAGACCATCTCTTACTATGTATCTAGAGACAAACACTGTATGATAGTACAGTAGGGAAGATGATGCCAATGAAAATAGGATCTGGCTGTTACATAGGTAGCTATTTTGCAACTGTCCCCAACCAATGCACAAGCGAACCATTATTAGCTGGTTAAGTTCTTGCAGACTTCACAGCAGATGTTGGTCTGGAGGAGGGAAGTGGCTCTAAAGATTAAGGCCCCAATTCAGGAAAGCACTTATATACGTGCTTACAGGTAAGTATGTGCTTAAGCTCCCTTTCTGAATAGGGATGTTTTCCTGAATCGGGGCCAAAATTCAGAAAGGGGATTCTGTGCGTAAGAGGCATTGTGAAGAAATAGGCGGAGAAGCTGTAAAATGGGCAAATGAGGCTGGTAGCATTGGTGGAGCAGAGGAGGTAAGAGGGTGACACAAGAAAGATGAGAGGAGACTGGCTGCATTGTATGATTAATTGGTTGATGTTTGCAAAGCACTCTAGCACTTAGAGAGCACTGTATGTTTGCAAAGTAGTACTGTTGTTTGTTACCCACTCATTACTGTATCTGACACAAGTTCAAACAATCTTGTCTTTATACTGTCTCTTCCCTTTAAAATTTCTCTCTGCAATTCCCCTGTAATCTTTCCTCTTCCAAGGAGTCCTGTGGGTGTGTGGCTAGTTGGACATGATTGCAATAGATTAAAAAGAGTTATTAACAGAGACCACATCAGAGCTCTTGCAACACACATGATCTGTTTATTCAGCATCAGCTCGACTAATTCCTAATGAAAGAGCACTGACAGCAGAGTGCAGGACCCTGGTGCTCAAAAATATTTAAATGTTACTTACGTACAAAGAGCTTGATTCTAATTAGGGGTGGGGGAGCCAGCTGGGGCGAAATCAAAACTTAGCCCTAACCCTTCACTCAAAGCCTGAACCCAAAAAGCTTTTAATAGACACACAAATGTTTGGTTACATTTAGTTTGTAAAGTTTTTTGGCTCTTAAACGGTTCTCCTTTTGGACAGGACTGGAAGTGGGAGGAACTGAAACACCACAACAGAATTTTGTGAGATCAGGCAAACTTCTATTTCTCATGCTGAAACAGAGGGGAGCAAATTCTCCACTGCTTTACATCATCTGCCTCAGTGTTATCTATAGGACTTATTTGGCCTCCATTAGCAACATATTTGCATTACTACTTCTTTAATGTATTTATCCTCACACTACCATTGTGAGGGGAAGTGCTATTACTCTCATTTTACAAATGGAGAACTGAGGCTCAGATAGATTAAGACCCTGCTTTGAAAAGCTATTTAGGCACAGTTTTGTTCACCATTGTAAGGCGTAAGTGACTTAGATCTAAGTACCTAAATCCCTTTTGAAAATGGGGTTTAGCTGCCTAAATCACTTAGGGCTTGTCTACACTGGCACTTCACAGTGCTGTAACTTTTCTCGCTAAGCAGAGTGAAAAAGCTCCCCTCTGAATGCTGCAAGTTTCAGCGCTGTAACATGCCAGTATAGACAGTTCTCCACCCCTCGTGGACAATTTTATTTGTTTATTTTTTTTAGAGCTGGTGAAGACGTGCCCTTAGGCCTTGCAACACTGAACAGAGCTGCACCTATGTACCTTTAAAAATCTGGGCCAAACGGACTGGATGTGCCAGAACATGGAATTGAACACAGGTCTCCCAAGAGTGAAGGTGTGTACCTTAACTGCTGAATCAAACTTCCTAGTTACTGCTGTCTGTGCAAATCAGAAGGACAGTATTTTCAACTCTCTGTGCAAAGGCATAAATGACCACACCAGGTACAAGGCAATGGGGAATTAGGTTGGTAATGACTAGGGAGTTCTCAACCTTTTCCATACTGGGACCACCCGAGGCATCCTTCTCCCTCCCAGCTAGCTGGGATCAGGGGTGGCTCTATATTTTTTGCCACCCCAAGCACAGCAGTCAGGCTGCCTTTGGAGGCACGTCTGTGGGTGATCTGCTGGTCCCGTGTCTTTGGCGTGCTCACCGCTGAATTACCGCCAAAGCTGCGGGACCAGCAGAGCTCCCACAGACATGCCGCCGAAGGCAGCCTGACTGCTGCCCTCATAGTGACTGGCAGGCCGCCCCCCGTGGCTTGCCGCCCCGGGCACTCGCTTGTTGTGCTGGTGCCTGGAGCCAACCCTGGCTGCGATCCCCTTCCTATTTAGCAATGTAGAATGGGAAGGGTGGTTGTGACCCCCAACCCATGTTTGTGTCCATGTGGGGGAGAACTCTTGGACTACAGCAATGTGTTCCTTCAAACATTCTGAATTCTGGCAAGTCGAAACCCAGCACAATGCAAAAATCTTGATAATTTTCTTTTTGAGAGGGGAGGGGATTTATTTTAAACTTAAAACGCAAACCACATTTGTCAAAGTTCATGAACTGGGGCCTGATTTATGGCTTTCCCTCCAGTCATCTGACATTTGCACTTTCATATGTTCTTAACTGAATTTCTTCTTGACCGAATTCTAGAGCTTTGTGAAACCTCCCAGTTCTGCTTCCTGCCCTATCATGTGAACTCTTTCTCCATTCAAACAGTCCTCAAATCTCAACTTGAATATCAGTCAAAAGCAGGTGAAAGTGCAAACCTTGGGCAATTGGAAAGAAATTCATCAGTTTTGTCTTGATGATGTTCATAAGTATTTGGGGGTGAGCAGAAATCTACTCATTACCAACCCACAAGCTTTTTTTCCCTCTGCACCCCATGAGTTTTCCTTAAAAGTCTTCTATCCAGATAGTGACACAACTTGGTGGCACTGACTTTAGGACCATAGGAGAAAAACTTCATCCCAGGAGGTCTACTTACAGACATTGAACTTTCATTCGTGGATGGACATGGAAGAGGAGGAAGGGACAATACAGTGTTTATGGATGTTACTATAGTTAGTTACAAAAATGGTTAAAATACACATTCACATTCCCCCCCCCATTAGTTCAACTCTCTCAAAGGTCTAGGGTGACCAGATGTCTCAATTTTATAGGGACAGTCCTGATATTTGGGGCTTTTTCTTATGTAGGTGCCTATTACCCCCTCATCTTTAACACTTTCTATCTGGTCACCCTACAAAGGTTTGTTAATCCTCTCAGCTAGTACCCAGATATGTTTCTCTTTTGTATTTTCCCCCCACTCCTCCAAAAAGCCATGATGGTCTTAATTACTTAAAACTCTCCAGAATTTCACTACTCCTCAGATGTATATGCTATACTATAGGTATATGGCTGTTATTTCTTGTAATTCTTTTTTATGTATGTTAATTTATGGTATTTTGTTTGCTTGCATTATAACCTGTAGACAACAACTAGGTAGTTTTATGCTCAACTTCTAAAAAGAATTGCACCACAGCTTATTAAGAAGCATTTTTTTTTCAAGATCTACCTGCTATATATATATTCAGGTGAGTAGAGCTAAGACCGTCTTCAATAATGCCATTAGATGAATCCCAATAATATTACATTTTATAATTCTTTAAAGTATCTGTATTCAAGATCAAAGGAAACTGGCCATACAAACCAATCCAGAGTAAAAATATCATATCCATCTAATTGTACTATTAACCTTCCATTTCCCTTAACCCATTTCCTCCAACAAAATCCCAAGAAAGTAGATAAGCATGAGGAGAATAGATTCAGCATGGCCTGAAAGCCAACAAATTCTGCTTCTGTCAGAGCAAAGGGCAGACATGCATGAGCTCCAGAATCAAAAACCCATTACCACCACACACGAAATTTTTGCCACCAGCTCCCTTCTCTTTAAAACAGGGAGAGTTATTTCAAGCAGCTCAGTTGATCATAATGCAGTTATCACATGGTGAAAGGAGCAGACACTCAGGCAGCCATGTATCAATAATTCAGCGTCAAATAATTTTTTTTAAAAAATGACTTATTTACTGGGATTTCCTGAATGGTTTACCCCATAAAAATAAAGCAGAGAATGCCCCTTCTTTATTGCACTGTGAAATAGATGTGATGTAATTCACTGGCCTCTCCAATTTTATTTTTTTGGTCCCATTTACTCTTGATGCACTGAAAATAGAAATCTCACAGTATATACAGTAATATGTTCCCACAGCATGTGAAAGAGGAACTTCAAAACTGTGAGGGGTCAGACTTAGGGAGAGACCCATAATTCACACTGCAAAAATGCTCAAAAAAATACTTCCGATTTAAAAAACGCATATTCACCCATCACAGAAGTGTTTTTCATTTGCACTGATTTAAAGCCCATTGAAGCCAATTCTTTCCATTTCTTTATCATTTCTTTAATTTATTATTATCCTGCCGATTGAGTTTTTCAATAAAAATGGATGCACACAATTATCACCTCTTCTTCCTAGGGTAATGCATATATGAACTTTCTTTAAATAAATACAAATAGTGACTGACATTAAAAAGTCACTGTTTACTAACAGATACAAAAGAACATTCTCCTATACTTAAGATAGTTAATAACTGCAGTACCTCAGATAACATAGTACAAACAAGGTTAGTGGCAAATGTTATAGTGGTGCTGAGACTGGGGATAGATGTTGACCTTTTAATGGTAACTGATGCAAATAGACTATTTTATAGGAGAAAAATTCTGCAGTGAAGTCCATCCTCGTGCTCTTGTAGTCATAAGAATGATGGCTTAAATTTTCAAAGCTGACTAGAGGAATTTTGACCCCCTAAAGAATGCAGGCTCTAACCTGTTGTAAAGAATACTGCTGTGCTGATTTACCTTTTCAAGTTTTGGTTGAAATATAATTACCTCAACTACTTCTGCTGTCCAGCCACCCCCACCACCAAGGGGGAAAAAAAAACAGACTGAAAAACTTCCTCTAAGCCAAGTTTCCACCAAATTAAAGCCTTATTTCTGTTCCCCATTTATGCTTTTCTGGTTTGAAGCTGTGTAACCAACGCAGAATCATCTTGAGAACAAACAGTGTGTCCTGATGTGAGAGCCTTTGGCCGTGTGACAAGTGGAAAGACAAGCACAGGAAGACATGAGTTGGAGCTTCCCTCTGCATTACTGCAAGGCAGAGGCATGTACAATGACTTCCAGCCAAACCTGCTGCTTCTCCCAAGGACTGGTTTGTTTCTTCATTTTCTTCTCTTTAGTAGTAACAAACATATCCTGTAAGGCACTTTCCAACAAACATGCTCATATACAAGGGCGCAGGAGAGAGAATGTGGCCATCTGAATCCTGGCACCTCTCTCCTCCAGAACCAGTGGAAATACAGGCCTTGTGCAACGAGAACTACAGAGGAATGTCCTCTCCCTGATCCATCCATGTCCCCTGTGGACGCTAAATCCATGCAGATTATTTGTTCTTTTAGCATGGATAATCTACATGGGGGATTCTGCTAACCAAAAGATGGGGATACAACAGAAGTGCTTTACATCACATGTGCGTTTGTTTGGGAGTGGTATTTCTGTAGTGAGCCTGTATTTGGTACATGATGAGCCTTAAGAAAATAATTATTTATTTTTTGTATTATCATTGTGCCTAGGAGACCTAATCATGGACCAGAACCCACTGTGCTAAGAGCTGTACAAAAGCAAAACAAAAAGATGGTCCCTGCCCTAAAGGGTTTACAATCTAGCTATAAGACCATAGACAACAGATTGATACAGACAGATGAGGGAACACGAGAAAACAATGAGACAGCATGATGGACAGTGATATATTATGATTGCACTCAGAGACCCCCGCTCGAGATTGGGGACCTGTTTTGCCCAACTGACAAATATGCAGAGATAGTCCTTGCTCAGAAGACCTTACAGTATAAGTATACAGGAGAGACAAAAGGTGAAATAAAATATTATTATTACCATTTTACAGAGGCATAGATCTTGTGTGACCTTGGGCAAGAAGTCAGTGGCAGAGCCAGGAACTGAACCCAAATATTTTGAGTCTCTGTCTAGTGACTTAAAGAAAAGATGATTGTTTTAGTTTCTCCTGCTACCAGAAATCATCAGGACGCCAGTGGAAAGTCTGAGTTCAGAATCAAAACCCTGTAGTGGTTCATTCTGTAGAAGTGTTAGAGGCGCCAAATGCAAGTGCCACCCCACAATCCAGATGGCAAAGAGAAATGTCATCGTACTGGAGAGTTTTATCTGACGGACCAATAAATAAATAAAAACCCACCCCAAAAAATCAAAAACCACCAAGTGAAAGTGCTACCCTGTCAGATCCAGAGAAAGTGATCTGCAAAAGGCACAGGGCTGATCATCCACAACTCTAGCTGAAATCAGTGGGAGCTGCTCTGCACCTCTGAAAATAAGGGATAAAATATCCCAAAATTAATGTTTTTGAGATAACATTTCTCCATTGCCAGGCTCTAATTGGTTGGATGAGGTTAAAGGAAGTGAGTTGAGCTGATTTATTGTGTAATTTGTGCCCTGTATAGGCTTTTTGTTCAGAACGGAAGTGTCAATGGTCTGCAGTTTGTTTCGATTTAAGTGGGAATCAGAAGCCTAATAAGCCAGGAATGACAATGCTAAGGGGTACACTGCATTATTGTTTTGATAATGCTACTGGTGATCTGAACTTGTTACCCAGCCAGAGGCAGGATGCTCAGAACAAGCCTCTTCAAAGAACAAAACTCAAAAGTGTCTCTCACAAGGAGAGAAGGGAAGAGGAAAGACATGAAGTGGGAACCCTGACAGCATTTTAACCTCCGTAACCGGTGACATAAGCATATGCAATAAGAAGCTTCCAGAAACCTCTTCTCCTTACCAAGAAAGCTTTATGGGGACTCAGTTGCTGATACTGACATGCGGATGAGAGTGTATTTATTATTAATATTAGATACATCTATTTGTGGAGGTCTGTTCCATCCACCTGGAAAGGTTCCAGAAGGTGGTATTGGGTAAATGTACATCTACCCCAAAGTCTTTCCCATACAGAGTCCATTGGGTATATAGCCTGCCACCCCTCCTGTTCAGTGGGTATTTTGGAGTTGCTCTGGGGAACCATCTACAGACTAATTTTCCCTCTTATTCTGCTGGTTATTAAATCAGCTTAGCTTTTCTTTCAATTCTGTAGTCCATATTCCTGAATAAAGAACACATATCAGAAGAAAACTATTGAATCAGTTAATAATTAAACAATAACAACTTAGAATACACCCATATAAGAGCTACCTGATATCACATGTCTTACATATTTGATAATTGTACAGGGGAGCTTTGTTTAATGAGTGGTGATACTTAAAAATATTCATGTTGGGAATTGTTGTGAAAGGTATTATTTTTAATGAATGGATGTATGATCACTCAGGCTTTTATATCACATCCTTTCCCACACAGGTTCTTGCATACTCGTGCCAAAAGTGTTAGCTGTTTACTTTTTCCTTTGTTTTCACTCCAGTAGCGAGTGACTAATCTTTAAATGCAAGTGGTTAAAATGACTCTGAAAAAATGGCGTTGCGGAATTCACTGTTTGTTGTCATGTGACAATGGTAAGGAATCACAAAAAGAGTAATTTTCCTCTAATACTGAACAAGGAACTTTATTTGAATAAAGAAAAGAGAATTACCCCATAATCTACACTTTTTCTCACCCACTTGCTGTGTATTTTCCCCCTAGAATTTTCCCAGCCTCTGATCTTTCTAGCTTCCTGCTACAGTTTTAAAGGCTTTACTGTGACTTTCAGAGCACAACTGCTTAGTTTTCAAGAAAAATATGGTTGGTTTTTTGTTCCTAGCTGGCAGCTTCACAAACTCATCTTGGGGATGGACAAGTGGACAGTGTAAATTTGAGTCTACAGTTTTGCAAAGTATTTAAGCATATAAATCCCAGACTGCATGCAAGCCTCTACACACACTAGCATTTTACACACAAAATCAAGAGTGCAAATTTTATGTCTCTTTTTGGCATCTATATAACATCTAGTTTATGCTCTAGAAGATCAGGCCACTGGTTCTGATGAAAATTTGAATTGACAAAACATATACTCTGGGGCCAGCCTCTGATACTATTGCTTTGAGTGACAATTTACTCCATGAATAGTCCCATTAAGTAAGGGGATCAGAATCTGGAATCGGCTTTGTAATTAATTAAGAGTTCTTGTTCTTTCCCCTTTTTTTTTAATAGGGTTTTTCATATTGTATGTAAGTTATTTTTGTTTGTACCATAATGGCGATTGTTTTATTCTCAACTCTGTCACCGACTGGTTCATTTTCCTTATCTGGGCAATGAGAATGTGCAAAGGAAGGAAATGATCAGTGCTTGGAGATCTTTGGAGGGCAAGCATTACATAAGAGCAAAATACTATTATTAATGATCTCTGGTGGGATGTGGGGTCAGGGTTACTTCTGTTTTAAGTGCTATTCTACTTCTATCCTTATCTTGCTTTAATGTAGAAGTGAACATGACTGAGTCCAACTAATGGATTAGTCTTTTTATTTTTTTAAACTTAATTCCCCCTTCCCCGACTGCATTTTTATTAAAGTATGCAAGTCATCATTGTCTCCAATTCACTCTTCCTTTCAGCTTTCTCGGCTGCTTACCTCACCCTTTATTGTTGGCTCAGGGAGATCTGGATTTAAACCCTTTAGCCACATGCATTCCTCTCCCTCTCTGTCTACTGTGTGTAAAAACACCTGGTTACTTCTGGAGAGACCTGACTTCCTGGCTCAGAAGGTGTTTGTGCAGGGCCAGCGCTTCTACTAGGTGACCTTAGGCGGTTGCCTAGATGGCAGAATTTGCTGGGCGGCATTTTGCCACCTTTGGCGGAAATTCAGCGGTGGGGGGTCCTTCTGCTGCAGGACTTCTGCCGCCGAATTTCCGCTGGTCCTTCACCCACTGCTGAAGTGCGCTTAAGACGCACAGCGGAAGGACCCTTGCCTCCGAATGCTCAGAGGAGGAGCGCTGCCGCCTAGGGCAGCAAAAACCCTGGCGCCGCTCCTGTGTTTGTGACTTTCATAACAAAGGAACTGAGATACACAAGGAACAGGGTGGTTTACAAAGCACCCAACCAACAGAGTTGAAAATCTGTATATTAGGAAAATTGTTGTCCTGTGTAGGCAGGGTGATGCTTAGAAGTGTAGACCTCCTTTGGTGGTTTACCTTGTCCAACACCTGTAGCTATTCTCAATAGGAGCCTGATTCAAAACCCTTTGAAGTCAATGGAAAGGCTCCCACTGACCACAGCGGATAAGGCCCTAGATGAATTAGTAATGTACACAGCTTTTTCAAACAGCCTAGCCAGTGCTGCTTCTTCCTTAGGTGGAGTTCAGATTTGCTAGAAGCTGGTTTATCAGCTGCTTTTCATAGAGAGCTTTTGCTTGTATGTATGGATAAGAAGAATAAAATCTTATCAGGAGTGGATTCTCAGCTGGTCTAAATACACTGGTTTACATCAATTGATGACCTAGTCCATTGCAGGCGAGCAGGTGAGAATAAGTTAGCTACCAGAGGGGAAGGGTGATTCACTGATTAGCCACTAGCCTGAGACTCAGGAGACCTAGTTCAATTCCCTGCTCTATCACTGATTTCATGTGTGACCTTGGACAAGCCACTTAGTCTTTTGTCCAAGGTACGCCATCTGTATAATGGAGACAATAGCTATTCCTGGCCTGACAGAGGTGTTATGAGGACAAATACATCAAAGATTGCCAGGTGGTCAGGGACTACAGTAATGAGAGCCATATAAGTACCTTAGTTATAGAGATCAAGGAGGTCCCTTCTTCTCACAGCACCATTTCCCTATATTCTAAGCTTTATGACTGACTCTCCCTTATTCCAGCAGAGATGATGCTCCAGTTGGCTTTCTGCAGTTTTTCTTTTAAAGCAGAGCTGAATTTTCCCAAATGGAGTCGACACTGGTTTATTCATAATTGTACCTTGTACTCGTATAGTACGTTTTCACCAGAGGAACTCAAAGCACCTTCCACGCATTAATTGATGACCTCAGAAGAAACCTGTGCTTACCAAGGAGTGGATAATAACCATTTCTTAGGTACAATTCTATTTCTAGATAGAGGAAAGCATTAGTAAAACCATTTTAAATATGGATAAACTGAAGAACAAACAGGCCAGATTTTCCAGACTTGGGGCCAACATTTTCTTACTGGTGTGCTTAACATCAGGTAGTTAAAAACAGTATTAGGCAACCAGATAAGTGGCCTGACTTTCAGAGTTGCTGAGCAACTGCAATCCCCACTGATTTCTTGATTCCTGGGGCTGGAGGCATGATGGCCTAAGCAGTCCATTCATCTAGCTGTAAACTGGGCAGACCTCTTTCCCTATGGTTTTATTCTCTGTCCGTAATTGAGAGAAAACTGGATGTGGTTTTGTCCAGTATTGCACATGGAAGACACCATTTTGAAAAGCATGCTGCTCTGCCCTGGTCTGCATGATCTTGCACCATGCGTGTGAGGTCATGCTGGTGGGGGCGGGCCCATGCCATTCCTAGTCTAGCTGATGCAATTACAGGTGACATTCTTATTCGTGTAAATATCTAACAGGATTTGAAAGTTTAATGTTGCAAAGCATCCTAAACATTCCCTTTTGTTTGGATATGATCTCTTAAATTATGAGCCCATCTTGGAAATTGTATTTTCAACACCATTTGGTTTTTCAACCTGTCAGAAAGTTCTGTTTCAAAAGGTCTGGCTTAAGGTGTTCTTGTTCACACTGAGTGGTGCCTACGTCTTGAGTGGCTCTACTGAAATCAGTGGGATTAATGTACAAATAAAATATGATCTGTGAGCAAACGTATCACAATATAGTTCAAAGTGAGTTCCTAAAGGGTTACAAGTAAGGTATGAGAAGGCAAATTAGTGCTATTTTAAATCCTGTCTCAAATGTTCTCAGCAGAAGTCCTGGGAATATTTTATATCAAAGGTATTCAGCTATAGGGCACTACATAATTGTTTATTTTGGAAACAGCAAGGGTGATTCACTTTGTGGGATACTCCCTGCTATTAGCAGACAAGATCCACAGCACGTCATAGCTTTTAGGTCACATTACACCTAATTAATTCATTACACCTTAATTAATAAGTTTGCAAAGAAATATATCTATATGACCTAAGCATTATGGAGTGGATTGTGCCTTATAGACTGCCTAGGGCTGGTAATGAAACTAAGCCATTTTGCCCCTACAGAAGTTCAAATGGTTTTTGATTCATTCCAATTTGGAATAAAACCAAATTATAAAACCTTGAAACATTTTCACAATACAGAAGTTTTGTTTTTGGGTGAGCCCCAATCTTGGGCCTCAGACAAAAGAAACCAAGAGCTATAAACATTACTATGAATCTTTCTGGACCTTTGTATTGTGTACATGGCAAAAATTAGTCAACTACAGTAGACACTTTACATGGGACATTTGATCTAAGGTTATAATTTAGAAATTATTTTTCTTTCTGTGTTTATAAAGGCATTATGGTACATAAAGAATGAAAGTCATAAATTCAGACATGTTTGGGAAAGGTTTAGATACAACAGTGGCAGTGGCCTTGTAAGTACCTTGAGATGGAAAGACAGTCATAACTACAAACATTTCCAGTTGGTTTTGTTCTTGAACTTGTCAAATGTGTGGTCTGCTCAAAAGAGTGGAGGATCAGTTCATTCGCCAGTTGTATATCAACTTGATTTCTGTCTCTTTTAATAAGCCCAGATACATCATTTTGCTTCAAAATATCGATAATTAAGCCCCAAAATACCAGCTTGTGACTATGATGTTAGGATATAGATATTCAGGCCTGTCTGCAAAGGCTTATACTTTAAGAATTTAGGTGTATTCTTATCACTTAGCTAGTTATAGAGGTATAAAAGAAAAAATCAAAATCACTGTCTGTGTAATGGCCTTCTCTTACTGTGACAGGCTAAGGCCTTCAGCTAAGATGTAGTTAGGCAGCCATAAGCTGGGAAGTGTATGGTCACATCCTCACATTCCAAACTAGTCACATTGAAATAAGGTGCTATTGGGCTATTAGGAATACAATCCTGTCCTGATATTCCTATCACCTCCAGAGAAATGGAAGAGCCTAGAAGATGTAAAAGGAAACTTAGTTTGATCACATCCTGTCTGGCAAGAACTCATTTATCAATAGACGCAGCTGGAGAACCCTTATGTCTGTATAGATGTAGTTGTGAAATCCTCACTTCTGTATTGTTTTGTACATTTATTTGCATGGTCTCTGTCTGGTTCTGTAATTGTTTCTGTACACTGTATAATTAATTTTGTTGGGTGTAAACCAATTAAGGTGGTGGGGTATAATTGGTTAAATAACCATGTTACAATATGTTAGGACTGGTTAGTTAAATTTCAGTAAAATGATTGGTTAAGAATAGCTAAGCAAAACTCAGGTTTTGCTATATAGTCTGAAGTCAATCAGGAAGTGGAGGGGGGGCGGAATGGGAACAGGGGCGGTGGATGGGGGAATTGGGATCATGTTTTGCTAAAGTGGGGATGGGAATAGGAACAGGGACAAGGACACAGGCAAGGCTCTGTGGTGTCAGAGCTGGGAAGGGGGACACTAAGGAAGGAAACTGGAATTATGCTTGCTGGAAGTTCACCCCAATAAACATCGAATTGTTTGCGCCTTTGGACTTTGGGTATTGTTGCTTTCTGTTCATGCGAGAAGGACCAGGGAAGTGAGAGGGTGAAGGAATAAGCCCCCTAACATCTGACAAGGATTTTCAGATTTGAATGACTAAAGTTAATCTCCAAAAATCTATATTTCAGCACCCAACTTTGAAAATTTTGGCATATAGTATTAATACCTTAAATCACAGATATTGGGCAGCACCCATAAGGATAGAGGGCAGGTGTATGCTTGGAAGAGTTAGAGGAAACTTCCATTTAGTCAGGATCCATCTTCCTACTTGTGGGTTTTGTAACATACCTGAACCTTGGACCAGGTCTGCTGAAAGGTTGGGCTGAATTCTGAGCCAATATCAGCTGAGGTTTGAGCAAACCTGTAGAGTTACAGTTTCAGGTGAAGCCCATGGGCAACTCAATAGTTTTTGCCCCAGACTGGGCAAAACATGGCAGATTTGGCTGAGTTTCAGTCTGAGTCTTTGAGTGCCGGAAATTCAAAGCAACATTCAGGGGATGTTGAAACCAAAGTTCATGAAAACCATAATGGCTGAGCTTTGCAGACTTCTGCTTACTGGATATTTGGCATGTGGTTGGGTACTGAATCTCTCTCTCTCACTCATATACAGACGTAAAAGCTCAATGCGCAGTTTCCATAAGTATAGGATGGCCTCTATATCAAGGGAGACTAGCCACTGTAACCTGCCCTCCAGATGTTGGGCTGGGCACCTTTCCACCAGATGAGTTATTGTTTGCCCTACAGTCACAACACGGAGAGAAACCCAGGCCGAGTCGGGTTGTGGCAATTCTGGCTGAGCCATGGAGTAGTCTGTTGAACTTGGTCCAGGATCTACTATCAAGTGGACAAGGAGGAAGGTACAGCGATGGACTCCTGCATTTAGTGTGCAGGAGACACTGTTTCTCATCGATGCTTCCACTCTGTAAGGACATAATTTTTGGCTCCCTGGTAGCACTGATCATCCATGCATGGTAAAGAGTCAGTAGCACTCTTGTCCGATTTAACAGATTTAACAAAAATAGCATCTTGTCAAAGGTCTAGTGTTGCCACATGAGCTAGCACATACAGACTGGACAGTGGTGTATCATTTGAACAGCCAATAATTACATGAGTGGACGAATTCAGCTCCATGTCGGCAAGCTGAGTGTGACGGCTGTGCCCTGAGACTGCAGAGCAGTTTTCAGATGGATCAAACACCAGGGCCAATGCAGACACATGCAGGACCGAAGGGTCTGCTCCCCAGAAAGTTCCTGATAATTTTTGTATCAAGGTGGTGTGAGAAGAGATGTTCATTTTCAGGAGATTCGGGAAGGCTGGTATGTCACACTGTGGTGGAGTTTTACTCCCAAATATGCGACAATTGGGTATTGAATATACATGCACTCAAACAAAGTGCAAATGTGGACATAAACTTATTTTCCAAGGGGGCTCTCCAGTCCTCCAAGCATCTTGAGTGAGGCCCAGCATTTTAGGTGCTATCCCTCTAGCTAAGGAAGATTGGATAGTTCACCCTTGGAATTCATTAACACCATTTTTTCAATCATCTAAAGCAGTGTTTCTGAAACTTGGGATGCCACTTGTGTAGGGAAAACCCCTGGTGAGCCAAGCCAGTTTGTTTACCTGCCACGTCCCCAGGTCCGGCCGATCGTGGCTCCCAGTGGCCCCGGTTCACCGCTCCAGGCCAATGGGAGCTGCTGGAAGTGACATGGGCCAATGGACCTACTGGCTGCCTCTTCCAGCAGCTCCCATTGGCCTGGAGCAGTGATCCGCAGCCAGTGGGAGCCGCGATCGGCCAAACCTGCGGACGTGGCAGGTAAACAAACTGGCTTGGCCCGCCAGGGGTTTTCCCTACGCAGGCGGCTTCCCAGGTTTGGAAACACTGATCTAGAGCAATCATTGTTGGCTGAGCAATACAGAACACTCTTTTTCTCCAGGGGCTTGACTGTGCATGCTGACAGCCAACCTGGAGCTTGCAAATGAGACTGCAGATTGAACCAATGCCCCCTACCTGGAAGCAGAGCTCACAGCCCCTGGGACACGAGAACTTGTTTTTTAGTGTGATTCGGATATTCTGTGATTGTGTGTATACGAGATTATTTTAGAAACAGGCCAACACAGGCTCCTAAAAGAGGAAGAAATCTAATGTGCCTATTGTAAAAGGACCAGGGAGGAAAGACAGGTATTGGATTAGGACTCAGGTGACCTGGGCTCACTTCCTGGCACAGCCACAGAATTGCTGTGTGGCCTTAGGCAAGCTGTTTTGAAATTCAGTTTCCTATCTTGTAAAACGGGGATAATAAAGCAGTATTATCTCAGAGGGTTGTTGTGAGGATAGATTCATTAATGTTGTCTGAGGTGCTCAGAAATTACAGTGCTGGGGTCCTTTATACGAATGTACCCAGCGAGAGGAAGTCCAAATACTTCAAGGCTCATTTTTTCAGGATGGATGAGATTTGGGCTTGCAGTTTGCAGTGTCCCTATTAGAAACTGAATTTCTATACCATGAAAAATATTCCAGTATTTTGACATTCATTTCCATCCCACATCAGGACAAAAAGTCAAAATAGCTAAGCTGAGATATAACTAGAAATGTCCTATAATGCACTGCAGAGGAGAATGTGGTGCATCATGGGAGATGAAGTCCAGCTGCAGAACAATGCCCATAGGGAAAAATCAGGACACAAGGGACCCAAACCTATAATTTCCCAACTATAATTACCACCACAGTGGCTCAAATAGACACAGAGTTTAACGTCGACCCCTAAGAAAACTTTTTGCTTTGATTTTCCTGAAGGATAATTCCCCCCAAATAGTCCCCTCCCACTCCTCCCCTAGTGTTTTTGATCTTAGATTAATTTTCTGACGGAAATGTTTCATTCAGAATTTTTCTACGCGCCCTTGTCCCATTCACTGAAATGCTTTGTTAAACATCTTGGCATAGATAAGCATATTTATATAAGTGCAGAAGCTGGTTTGTAAAATGTAATGGGTGAGATCAAAAGCAAGTGCTTGCTACTCCACATCTTTGCACCTACATATGTTAACCTCCCCTGCCCTGCTGAGGACAATCTAGCAGCTATCCTGTGCCACCCTGTAACTGTATCAAACCACCTTATACCTTTCCTTTTAATATTTTATCATTGTTTGGAACAATGTTGGGACTTGTGTTACAGCTCATTTATTTTCTGTGGGAACAGTAATCTGATTTCAATGTATGTGTGTGGGTGGGTAGATTATAAATTATAGGCTCCAAGCTCAGGTACAAGTCCTGGGAGTGACTGTTTTAAATAGTTGTATGATTAACAAATCATAATGTTTTATGGAATGGAAAGAAAGAGCTGTCTTGAAGATCAGTGTTTTACTTTAGGAATGATTCACTGTGGGATCTAGAATAGTTGGGGGTCAGAGAGGGAATATTTATCATTTTATGCACACAAAGTCAGTTAGTGATGTGTGAAATTTATTTGAAGGTAGAAGTCTGGTTTGGTGTAAAGTTTTTGGAAGGAGAAAGTTTTTGCTTTAAAGGGCGGGTTTGGAGATGATGGTTGATTGCCTCAGTTGGTTACTTGCAGAGGCACATGGATACAAATAGAGGTGGGTGTCACTTAGCTAGATAGAAGATTGGGTTCCAGGGTGTCTATCATAACTTCATAGAGCTGGCCACCATAGTTATACCATCTATGTCAGTGGTGGACAACCTGCAGCTCACACACAGTCCGTCAGGGTAATCCACTGACAGGCCGCGAGACAGTTTGTTTACATTGACTGTCTGCCGACACAGGCACCTGCAGCTCCCAGTGACTATGGCTCGCCATTCCCGGCCAATGGGAGCTGTGGGAAGTGACGGTCAGCCTGTGCTGCTTCCCACAGCTCCCATTGGCTGGGAACAGCAAACTGCAGCCACTGGGAGCTGTGGGCAGCCGTGCCTGTGGACAGTCAGTGTAAACAAACTGTCTCATGGCCCACAAGCAGATTACCCTGATGGGCTGCAGGTTACCCACCATGATCTATGTTGTGAAATAAAGCTCTATGCTAGCACACACTTAAACAGATGCTTAACTTTAATCATGTTAGTAGTACCATTGACTTCAAAGAGAGTATCCACATGTTTAAAGTTAAGCATGTGCTTAATGCTTTGCTGGACCTGGGTCTAACCCAGTAGTTCCCTTCACAGCCAATGTCCAGCACTCTTCTTAAAAGAGGAAGGAGAAGAGTAATAACACTATATAAGTGTTACAGAGGCATTGTCGAGGATTATCTGGCCTTCTGACTACTACTCTGTGCTACTCATCCATGTGGGCACAAATGATACTGTGAGGTGTGATGCTGAGTGGATCAAGAGTGACTACAGGGCTCTCAGAGTATGGGTGAAGGAGTTTGGCGAGCAGGTGGTATTCTCTTCGATTCTTCCTGTCAAAGGTAGGGGCCCGGGCAGAGACAGATGCATCATGGAGGGGAATGCCTGGCTGCGAAGATGGTGTCGCCAGGAGGGCTTTGGCTTCCTCAACCACAGGATGCTATTTGAGGAAGGACTGCTAGGCAGAGAAGGCGTTCACCTTTCGAGGAGGGGAAAGACCCTATTTGCACACAGACTGGCTAACCTAGTGAGGAGGGCTTTAAACTAGGTTCGACAGGGACAGGTGAGCAAAGCCCACAGGTAAGTGGGGAACATGAAGACCTGGGAGATGGGTCGGAAACAAGAGGGAGTGTGGGCTATAATGGCAGAGAGGAAGGAGGGTCAGGGCAAAACTGGGAGGCAAGATCAAACAAATATCTTGGATGCCTATATACAAATGTGAGAAGTATGGGTAATAAGCAGGAAGAACTGGAAGTGCTAATAAATAAATACAACTATGACATTGTTGGCATCACTGAAACTTGGTGGGATAATACACATGATTGGAATGTTGGTGTGGATGGGTATAGTTTGCTCAGGAAAGATAGACAGGGGAAAAAGGGAGGAGGTGTTGCCTTATATATTAAAAATGTACACATTTGGACTGAGGTGGAGATGGACATAGGAGACGGTAGTGTTGAGAGTCTCTGGGTTAGGATAAAAGGGATAAAAAACAAGGGTGATGTCGTGCTAGGAGTCTACTACAGGCCACCTAACCAGGTGGAAGAGGTGGATGAGCCTTTTTTTAAACAACTAACAAAATCATCCAAAGCCCAAGATTTGGTGGTGATGGGGGACTTCAACTATCCAAATATATGTTGGGAAAATAACACTGCGGGGCACAGACTATCCAATAAGTTCCTGGACTGCATTGCAGACAACTTTTTATTTCAGACGGTTGAAAAAGTTACGAGGGGGGAAGCTGTTCTAGACTTGATTTTAACAAATAGGGAGGAACTCGTTGAGAATTTGAAAGTAGAAGGAAACTTCGGTGAAAGTGATCATGAAATCATAGAGTTTGCAATTCTAAGGAAGGGTAGAAGGGAATACAGCAAAATAGAGACAATGGATTTCAGGAAGGTGGATTTTGATAAGCTCAGAGAGCTGATAGGTAAGGTCCCATGGGAATCAAGACTGAGGGGAAAAACAACCGAGGAGAGTTGGCAGTTTTTCAAAGGGACACTATTAAGGGCCCAAAAGCAAGCTATGCCGCTGGGTAGGAAAGATAGAAAATGTGGCAAAAGACCACCTTGGCTTAACCACAAGATCTTGCATGGCCTGCAAAATAAAAAGGAGTCATATAAAAAATGAAAACTAGGTAAGATTACAAAGGATGAATACAGGCAAACAACACAGGAATGCAGGGGCAAGATTAGAAAGGCAAAGGCACAAAATGAGCTCAAACTAGCTATGGGAATAAAGGGAAACAAGAAGACTTTTTATCAATACATTAGAAGCAAGAGGAAGACCAAGGACAGGGTAGGCCCACTGCTCAGTGAGGAGGGAGAAACAGTAACAGGAAACTTGGAAACGGCAGAGAAGCTTAATGACTTCTTTGTTTCGGTCTTCACTGAGAAGTCTGAAGGAATGTCTAACATAGTGAATGCTTATGGGAAGGGGGTAGGTTTAGAAGATAAAATAAAAAGAGAGCAAGTTAAAAATCACTTAGAAAAGTTAGATGCCTGCAAGTCACCAGGGCCTGACGAAATGCATCCTAGAATACTCAAGGAGTTAATAGAGGAGGTATCTGAGCCTCTAGCTATTATCTTTGGAAAGTCATGGGAGACGAGAGAGATTCCAGAAGACTGGAAAAGGGCAAATACAGCGTCCATCTATAAAAAGGGAAATAAAAACAACCCAGGAAACTACAGACCAGTTAGTTTAACTTCTGTGCCAGGAAAGATAATGGAGCAAGTAATTAAAGAAATCATCTTCAAACACTTGGAAGGTGGTAAGGTGATAGGGAATAGCCAGCATGAATTTGTAAAGAACAAATCGTGTCAAACCAATCTGATAGCTTTCTTTGATAGGATAACGAGCCTTGTGGATAAGGGACAAGCAGTGGATGTGGTATACTTAGACTTTAGTAAGGCATTTGATATGGTCTGGCATGATATACTTATCAATAAACTAGGCAAATACAATTTAGATGGGGCTACTATAAGGTGAGTGCAAACTGGCTGGATAACCGTACTCAGAGAGTAGTTGTTAATGGCTCCCAATTCTGCTGGAAAGGTATAACAAGTGGGGTTCCGCAGGGGTCAGTTTTGGGACCGTCTCTGTTCAATATCTTCATCAACGACTTAGATGTTGGCATAGAAAGTACGCTTATTAAGTTTGCAGACGATACCAAACTGGGAGGGATTGCAACTGCTTTGGAGGACGGGGTCAAAATTCAAAACGATCTGGACAAATTGGAGAAATGGTCTGAGGTAAACCGGATGAAGTTCAATAAAGACAAATGCAAAGTGCTCCACTTAGGAAGGAACAATCAGTTTCACACATATAGAATGGGAAGGGACTGTCTAGGAAGGAGTATGGCAGAAAGAGATCTAGGGGTCATAGTGGACCACAAGCTAAATATGAGTCAACAGTGTGATACTGTTGCAAAAAAAGCAAACGTGATTTTGGGATGCATTAACAGGTGTGTTGTAAACAAGACACGAGAAGTCATTCTTCCGCTGTACTCTGCGCTGGTTAGGCCTCAACTGGAGTATTGTGTCCAGTTCTGGGCACCGCATTTCAAGAAAGATGTGGAGAAATTGGAGAGGGTCCAGAGAAGAGCAACAAGAATGATGAAAGGTCTTGAGAACATGACCTATGAAGGAAGGCTGAAGGAATTGGGTTTATTTAGTTTGGAAAAGAGAAGACTGAGAGGGGACATGATAGCAGTTTTCAGGTATCTAAAAGGGTGTCAACAGGAGGAGGGAGAAAACTTGTTCACCTTAGCCTCTAATGAAAGAACAAGAAGCCATGGGCTTAAACTGCAGAAAAGGAGATTTAGGTTGGACATTAGGAAAAAGGTTCTAACTGTCAGGGTAGTTAAACACTGGAATAAATTGCCTAGGGAGGTTGTGGAATCTCCATCTCTGGAGATATTTAAGAGTAGGTTAGATAAATGTCTATCGGGGATGGTCTAGACAGTATTTGGTCCTGCCATGAGGGCAGGGGACTGGACTCGATGACCTCTCGAGGTCCCTTCCAGTCCTAGAGTCTATGAATCTATGAATCTGTAAGTGCCAAGTATTATAATGATAAGTTCTCTGATATGTATGATCTTGTTCAAAATGTTACAGTCTCATCAACTGAATCATTCAGATAAATGAGATGCAGACATATCTCCAAAGTTTTGTTACATAATGCTCCATGTTTTGGTCCAAAATACATGTGCTGATTCTGAAATCATTCTTTTCAGAACATTTGATTTTTAGCAATTCATCTAAATGTTACTCACTTACAAAAATGAGCCAAAAGTTTGTTCCAAAGAGGGAAAATATGATTTATTTTTCTATATAGCATTTCACTGGCAGTGTATCTGCATAGCAGGTACACCCTGTATCCATTTATTTTAACTTCTTGAGATGTCATTTATTGGATCTCATTCATTCCAGCATCAAAGAAAAGTGTTGACTTCAAAATGACACTATCTCAGCTCAAATTTGCCCCAAAATTGGGCTTGTTAAAAACAAGACTGAACAGAACCTAGTGAAAAGAGAAGTGTTTCCAGACTTATTTATTTATTTATTTATTTATTTATTGAGAGAAACAGCTCCCTGAAGCGTTTGCAGCCCAAACAATGCAGTATTGTCCTGATCTAGGGGAAGCTGAAGGTGAAACTGATTAGAAATTAACTAGAATCACTAGTGAAACTGACTCATCTATTTACATTGTTAAAACTGTGAGAAATGCAAAAAAAAATTAACAAACAGCATCAAAATAGTTCAATTTATTTTTAACTGTAAAAAGTCTTTCAGCTTTAATTATCCAAGGTAGTATTAGTAACAAAGGCAAGGACATTAACATTTTATTTCTAAATAATTTTTTAAAATACATTATTTATAGACAGACATAGGCTCCTTAATTGCAAAATATTATATAGTAATCCACGAGACAAAACAAATTCTATACACATGTACACATACATAGATGTGTGTATATCTATCTATCTATCTATCTATCTATCTATCTATCTATCTATCTATCTATCTATCTATCTATCTCTGCTATGGAAATATGATTATTTGGTGGCTAGTTTGAGTAGCTCAAACTTGGGGCAAATCAAAGTGCATTTTGCCAATTTGCTTTTTGAAGACTTTGGCAATGCTCACTGCAGAGGAAAGAAGGGACATGAAGTGGGAGGGATTAAGGATGGAGCGAAAGGTTTGGTTTGTGGTCAACTTTAATTGTTTGGGATGAAATTTTCCACGCCAAGTTTCTGCCTCAGGCTGGGTGTTTTGGGCAAATTTCTGTGAACAATTTGGCTGTTTGTGAGAATCCGGTGGAAGGTGGGGTGGGGTGGGGGTGGGGGTTGTTATTTTGTCCATCTGTAAAAAAAACTCTGAAAAATCAGTTTCCATGAGCTTGGAGCTTAACAGCTAGAATCTCCAAAAATGCCACCCTCCTTGAGCATGTCCAAGCTCTCCCTGCACATACTGCTCACCAGACGTGCATGGGCCATCCCCTTTCAGTTCCTGCGTGTGACAGCATTGTGCATGTGTGATTCCCATAGAATGATGAGCATGCTCTGTGCAGCCTAGGGCTACCAGGATGACTTTCTCTGTATAGCTGCTCAGGGTCACCCGGAGGATTCAGGGGGCCTGGGGCAAAGTGGGGAAGCAGAGGCTGGCCGGGTCTTCAGCGGCATTTAGGCGGCCGGGGGCTCTTCAGTCGCTCTGCATCTTCAGCAGCACCCTGCCACCAAAATGCCGCCAAAGACCTGGAGCGATTGAAGGGGCCTCCTACCTCCAAAATGCTGCTGAAGACCGGGACCGCTGCTGGGCCAGGGCTCACGGGGCATTTTGGCAGCGGGGGGCCCTTCAGTCATTCTGCATTTTCAGCAGCACTGAAGGGTCCCCCACTGCCAAAATGCTGCCGGAGACCTGGACTGCTGCTGGGCCAGGGGTTGGGGGGCCCCTGTGTGGCTCAGGGCCAGGGGCAAATTGTCCCACTTGCCCCCCCTCTGAGTGGTCCTGTGACTGTTATCAGGTATTCTGCGTGAGGGGATGGGTGAGTGGGGGGGAGTAACTGGATTTGAGGGCATGGAGTCTGTCAAGCTTGGGAGGAGTGTGAGGTACAGTCTGTGCCCCCAGTAGTAGAAAACTTTACCCTCCAGAAACTGGAATGGAACCCAAGATTCCTGCCTCATCAGTTCTCTGCTGTTAGCAAACAGCTGTGAAACCCACTGGCCGACCGCAAGGTTTGAACAGTGCATCATAAATAAGGCATAGGGCCACACACTGAACAATTAGGATAAAACAAGATATTGGATTGGAGTGAGACTCTACACAAGGGCATTTCTCTGTTTGCTGTAATATGGTAACTTTGGACTGCTGCAATCAATCAATTCCAGCATTTCCAGAAGTGTTCTATGCATTAGTGGTGCAATCCCATTGATTTGGATGCAGTTCAGAACAGCCTGGTGCAAAGGAAAATCAGGGCCTGAGAACGACCCGGTGATGCAGGCAGAGGAATCTCTCTCTTGCTCTGTGCTGGTGCCTACACGTATCAGAAGCACCAGGCTGATTTGCTGTATGAGGAGATTGTCTGAGGCCTGGATGCTAACAGACAGATGAGAGCTTCACAGGGAGGGTTTGTAGTGGGGTATGTGAGGATCCAGGGGGTGGGGGGAAGAGCAGAGTGTGTGTGGAAAGCAGGGATCCAGGGGGGAAGGGAAGCACCAGAGGGATGGAGCAGTTGTTGTGAGGGAAATAGGGACCCAAAGGGGAGAGAGTGAAGATGAGTAGTGGAAAGCAGGGCTCTGGGGGTGTGGCTAGGGGGCTAGGGCAGAACACAGAGACCCCAGCATGGGGGAAAAGGAGGCAGTGGAAGGAAATGGGGGACACACAGCCCCTGGCATGGTCGGGAGGAGGAGAATAGGAACAATGGTATTGGTAGAGAGGGACGTGCGGGAGAGCCCTGGCGTGAGGGTGAGGGGGGGTAGCAAGGGACTCCGTGGAACAGACTGGCATGGGAGGAATGGAGGAATGCAAGGAGCCCCTGCTCTATGCCACACCGCAGCAATAAAATAGCCAAATGTAACGCATTTGCTGGTGGGAATGTTGAATAAAGTTACCGTGGTATTTAAGGGAAGAGCTTGCCTCTCCATTCCCACCTGACAAATTTATCACTGTGCTCCATGCTGGTTACTGTCTAGGGGCTGAGTCTCAGCTGCACCTGTACAAGGCTTAGCCCACCTCCCCCAGGTGGAGGAAATCGATACGAGGGTCACAGGACTGGGAGCAGGTAACTACGAATGAGAGGGACATGAGAGCCGGTGAGCAGACTTGGGAATAGTACTCCATCAAAGTGGGCAGAGCAGCCAGGAAAGGACCCATGAGGAGGCAGAGGCTGAGTAACTCTCCATGGCTCCTAGTTAAAAGATCTGGGAGAAGAGACTGAGGCGGAAGGAAGGAAGCTTCACTAGAGACAGAACTGGCAGGAGAGGGCAGGTAATTCAGTTTTATCTGATTGTTCAATATACAGCAGTGCAATATAAATGTATTAACTTGCAATTTACAAGAAAACAGGTGCAAGTAAGGTCTGGAACCAAAGTCTGAGCTGTGTGGAAGAATTCTGTGGTGTGATGAACTTTAAGTTGATAACTCAGATGTCCAACAGGGCTGGGTTACTGAGAAAACACCTACAGCGTGCATGTGATTAGCTGGTGAAGAAGAGAAACTGAGGCAGCTGCCAGCCAAAAGCCAGGCTGGATAAATCTTCCTACAGTTACCATTGTTCATCCTTCTTGCCTAGCTGCTGTTGCAGGCTGTCTTGGAGCATTTCCTCCTTAACTGCTACTACTTTCCCAGGTCATTTAGTAGTTCAGGTCTTGGCATGTTCTTTCTTTCACAACCAGTTGAAAGATTTCCACAAGAGGGTTAGTCAGACCTCCCATCAGCTTTGTAGCCTCTTTCTCTAGCTCTGCCTGTGTGAAGGAAAAGAGAAAAGTAACCACTTCCTCCCCCCTAAACTTCCCCTGATATTTTTTAAAGTGTTTTTCCCCTCATCTTTGGAAATTGGGCTTTTAAATTTTTCAAACTGATATTGAACATTTTCAAAAGTGGCTGAAAAAAAAATCTGTTTTAGAGAGGGAAAAAACCAAAGCCTGCCACAATTCTCCCTTCTCCCGAAAACAAAAAAAGGAAGAAAAACGTCATTTAGAAAATTCAAAACCTGGAATATTGAGAGAAGTTAAATTGTTTGAGAACGTTTTAGAAAAATGGCAGAATTGTCGGGTTTGGAATGGGAAAAAAGTGAATCAGTGCTATTCAAGATTCACAAGAAATAAGGTATTTTCACAGGGGCCAAAAAATGAATTTAGTCAGCTTTCTTGGTGGAAAAAAATTAAAAAATGTTCATAGACTGATCACTGCTTCACATTTACATGGAATGTCTAAGGTTCCCCTATTCCAAAAGAGCAGGAAACATCCAAGAGTAAGAGTTTCATTCAAAATAATGTCAGCTATTTAAATCTTTAAACTTTAATTTATAAATGCATCTTAGTGAAACCTCTCTCGTGTTTAGACCTAAAGGGCCATTTTTATGGATTTGAACTCAATTGGCTTCACCAGTTCAGTTCAATTCAGTTAAACTTACTGCTTAAATAAGGAGGCACAGTATTCTGGGAACTAGCCATTATCATGACCTTACTTGCACCTGTTTTCTTGTAAATTGCAAGTTAACGCATTTATATTTCACTGCTGTTTATTGAACAATCAGATAAAACTGAATTACCTGCCCTCTCCTGCCAGCTTTGTCGCTCATTCAAAACAAAAGTGAAAATAAAAGAAATGTACTTTAAGTTAATTTTAAACTAATTTCTTCTAAACTGTTTGTATGGCCTCGTTTATTTAAACGTTAACACACAGTGAGAAATTCTGCCTCCATGTACTCCCCTGCAGTTCCAGCAAAGTCACACAGGAGTAAATCGGGGCAGATTTTAGCCCTTTGGGCTAATTCTTGTACTTTGTAGTGTAAATAACATTGTTTGGTGATGTGAAGTGTGCATCTAATCTGGCACACAGAATGGGTCTAGTCTGTCTAAAGGTGCATGTAAGACTCATCAATAGGATTTACATACACAAATGGAGAGAAAAGACCACCATGTGCTGCTGAACGTAACCAAGCGTTTAGAGTCAGGGACTGGGAGTCAGTTCTACTGAAAAATCTGCCACTGATTTGTTCTGTGACTATGGGCAAGTCAGTTAACCTCTCTATGCCTGAGTTCCAGCAGCTCCCATTGGCCTGGAGCAGCGAACCGCAGCCACTGGGAGCAGCGATCGGCTGAACCTGTGGATGTGGCAGGTAAACACACCGGCCCGGCCCTCCAGTGGCTTTCCCTGCACAAGCAGCATCCCAAGTTTAGGAACCACTGCCCTAGCTGTAAAATGTGGATGATAATCCTTCTTTTGGTCAGTCTTGTCTATTTAGAGTAAATCCTGGGATGGTGCAAGCTCTTAGGATGTGTTTGTACAGCACCTAGCAAAATGGTGCTCCTATCTCCATTAATATTACATATAGTGTGTAGAATTCCTAATAATTCCCGAGAGATATGTGAACGTAAGCTATTGAGGGCCATTGCCATCATTCCTCGTCCAAGTCCCTATCCAAGTGAGGAGTCCTGTTGATGCATGTGTGGAAGGATTGCATAACTAGGCTCATAGTGTCTAGTGTTACCTCAAAACTTCATTTTAAAATGCTCTATGGTTCCTGCTAACTGCTTTTACAAACAGCAGCATCCCTTGACATGTTTGGTTGTGTTTTATATACTCTCAGGCAGGGCACCCAAAGAACACCCCATAACTTTGCTTTGAAAACTCTGAGGAGAATTTTCTTAAGTTGTCACTAAGTGGCCTCATTTCTGCTTTCCTCCCTGAATCTGTGAAGCCCCTACAGGATGTGTCCTCTCCCTAGTGGGGTCACCGCTGGGCACTTATGTGTGCCTCTATGGGGACATGTGGGTCACCATTCCCCAGCAAAGTACACTAAGCTATACTGTGTACTACAAGATTGTCAGCATTAAGTTAAGCAGCTTTCTTTGAGAATGAGCTGTAGGCTACTTCAGGAGCTTCATGTGCCCTGTAGTATCACTGCCTTTGGAGAGGGGACAGGGTGACGTTTCCCTCCAGCGCTCTGCTCACCTGCCCCTCTCTGGATCATCTATTAGTGCATCCCTAGAGCTACTCTGTGCCTCTGGTTATGCTGCTATAATCGGTACTCCAGCATCCTCTGTAGAATTTATACAACTTGTAACCTGCCCCATCTATGGATCAGCTTCTCCCAGCCTTTCTTCCTGGGACAGATAATGACCAGAACCCTGAGAATTGAAACTCCCAGTCCTCCCACAGGATTTCCCCCTGGATAGCATAATTTGGCCTGTATTTAAGGGCAGTCTAGAAAGTTCCCCTCACTGCTCAAATGTGGCTGCTGAGCTGCTCGGTGAGGTTCTCCTTGAGCAACACAAATGTTGTGATGCCCTTTATTACAATGTGCATGAATGACCCAGTTTGGGTGCCTGATGCAGCTGTCCCCAGGGGGCTCCATCATTTGGGAGATGGAAGTGTAGTGCTGAAACACGAGCAGTTGTGAATGTGTCCTGAGTGGAGCAGTGCCCCACAGGCAGAACCATCCTCTTCTTTTGTTTGCAGCTATTCTTGGCACACTAAGTAGCTCTAAAAATGTTTTCATTCCTTGCTTAACCTTTGCTTTTGGAGAGACACAGTTAATTTAATGAAGCCAGGTACAAATCGATGACTATTCTATTTCATTTCCAAGACCAGCGAAACCTGCAGGATAAATGTCAGTTATTGCTTTCCCCTACCTGTACTCTGATTAGGTGTCCAGTGCTGAAAGGTGAGATGACTGGATGACCTTCTGGGCTACCCTTACCATTTCCTGGAAGGTCACAGAGTCACAGCAGCCCACAATGGGACTCCTTATTTGGCTATTAAAGAAAAACAAAATCAATATCAAACAATAAATATTAACCAGCTGACTGCAGCCAAACTTTCCAGGTACCTATGGGCCCAGGTAGAATGATCCCTGCTGTGCTGCTGCTGGATGTGTGTCAGGTATGTTCCTGTCTTGTCAGAAGGCAGCATTAGAGAAAGTGCTCCCCTTAGGCCAATACTGAGTGGCAGGAAGATGCATCATTTAGGAGCCTGAAATATTTGATAAAAGGTACAGCTACAGTGATATTTGGAGGAGTCGAGACTAGACCAAGGGGAGAGGATTTGTAGGACAGGATGCAGAAGATAAAGTGATAATACAGAAGCAGAAAATTTCCCTCTAGCAAGGGATTCACCTGAACAAATTTGGAAGGTGATGTCTCTTTGCCTACAGAATAGATATAGCCATGGAAATTTACCCACCAATGTGCCCCTCTTCCAACCTGCAGGGACAACCCTAGAAGTAAGAGACTCAGGATAGTTCTAGAATATTGTGGACAGGTAATCCCCGCCACCCTCCATGGTTATAATGGTCCTCAGCTGCACCCCAGCCTATTCATAAGAGTATGTGGCATGAGCCCTGCCCAATGGGTGGGAGTAGGGGAACCCAGGCCTTCCCACTCCACCAGGTTCCAACCCATGGACTCTCTTGAGTACTGCAAGGATAGCCTTTGCTACCTGTGATCCAGCTAACACCCTTCCTAGGGTCTCTTCCTCCTGTTCTGTCCCTCCTTGAAGTGCATCACAGCTTGTGAAGTGCACCCAGCCACAGGCCTCTGCAGGCTACGAAGTCCCGGCTTTGCGCAGCAGCAATTCTCCTCTTGGAGATGCATCCTCCATAGCAGGGAATACAGGTCTGCCTCCTTCTGACCATGCTTTTAAGCTCCTCCTCAAACTGGGGCATGCTTAGCAGGCCAGCTGGGGTGGGGCTTCCTGGACCCAGAGTTGTTCTTGTACCCTTATCCCCCTAGTGTGGGGCTGTATCCAGCCCATCACAGACCTCTAGTTCAGCCTGTATATGCCTTTTTGATTGATGGACTTTCTACTTAGTTTGTCCATTGTTATTAAGTCACCCACTTCTTTTATATAATAGGTTGCTGTCCACTTGTCATATTCTCCCTTGTGACCTAGAGGTGAAAGGCTCCACGTCCTTTCTCTCTACCACCCAGGCCATGGCTGAAGAACATTTTGGTGAACTGGGCCTTCCTTAGAAATGACGTCTGGAAGGGAACATCCCAGAAGCAGAAGGGTCCCTTAATAGGCAATCCCTAACATAATCAACATTTGTGAATGAGGCCCAGCACTTTTCCCATGGCCTCTTTAAGCTGCTGAGACTACTAATAAGGGTGCCATTGAAGTGAGGGTTTTTATTATGTAGACACTTGACCACTGGACTATACCCACCAAGTTATCCCCTCATCTAGCCATCAGATGGCAGCTACCTTGTGACTAGTACCAACCTAACCTGGATTCAAACTAACAGCCTAGAGGAAAACAACATGTTGGCTGCTCAGCTAGTACACCTCCTGTTGAACATAATACAACATGTTGCTGCTTGTGAATAAAGTGGCATGGACGGCAATCCCAGCTGGCATGATGGAGAAATGCTCCCTGTAACCCACAGTACCAAAAGCGAGTGCTACATATAACAAATCACGAGCAAATTCAGCGTTACTTATTCATTCTTCTTCTGGTTTATTCTGCAAGCCTGGTGAGAAAATTTAAAAGCAGAGAAGTGACAGTAGTCAGAGCACTGGCTTTGACAGATGTATGTTATCTCCTGCTTTGTTGTTTTTCTGCAGCCTGTTCCTAATGATTGATTTCATGAACTGAGATTGCATATAAATTTCTAGTTCCATTCTAGGGTGGTAGCGGTACAACAAGCACAAACTGGAAAAGAACTAGTGACTCATATGCCTGAACATTCCTGATAGTTAGCAGAGAAATAAATATTGATGCTGTCAGTATTCATGCAATAACTGATAAAAAATAAAAGAAGACAAAGCAATCATTTAGTGCCCGATCCTGCATTCCTTGTGCATCATAGTGACTTTAGTGGTATTTAGTTGTATTTGTCTAATGCATGGAGGATCAGGCCCTTGCAAGCTGATATTCTTTCCTATCAGGAACTTAGGGGGAAGGAGGAAGGGATTTAATTGCCTTTGGAATTTGCAGTGCATTCTTTAGCAATAACTAACAAAGAAAACTATTTCACCATGGTAATAAGCCTTCCTTTCCTATGAAATGTGCATGCATTTAGGATGAGTAAACTTTCCTGTGGTTCTAATTTGCTCAATAATATTTTTTTAAAAGCCTAGATAATTGGTCGTTTACATTTTGGGCTATGTTCAGCACTCAAGTAAGTGAGGTCCCATGAAAATCAATGGGTCAGATGCATCTCTCTTGCATGCTCTTCCATTGCTCAGTCCATCAGCTTGGTGGAGGTTCAGAATGGGCAAGGGGTAGGCCTAGGTCTTCTGGGAACCCAAAAGAGTATTCCCAGCTCACTATTCTGCACTTGCTAGTTCAGGGCCAGTCCACAACATTTTGGCACCTGAGGCATGGAGCTCAAATGATGTCCCCATGTCCCCTCGCTTGGGCCAAAACTTTGAAAGGTCTCAATTCTGCCTTATTCCTTTTTTCTCTTCTCATGGTACTGCTCTGCTACCTACCCCAATAAAGGAGAACTAACAACTTTAAATACCTTGTTCAAAAATTTTAAGTAACATTTAACTTTCAAACACCTGAACAGCAAATGTAACTTTTTTTGTCTGCATAGTAAAAATTGGCATTTTTATCTGTTTGAATAATCAAAGTGGTCCTTTCTGTGCCTTCTTGGTTGCAAAAATTTGAACTGCTTCCTGAAGGTCCACAGTCTGGGCCAGCTCATACTCTGTTGAGATGGTTGCAAGGCCGACCAGCCTCTCTTGTGTCATTGTGGAGTGTGGATGCGTTTTTATTAACTTCAGCTTGGAGAAGCTGCCTTCTCCACTGGTAACTGTTACAGAAAGTGTTAGAAGTATGCACAGAGCAACAAAAACATGTGGAAAGAGAGTGGTCATCTTATTTGTGCACATATATTCCAGAAAAGCCTTTGGAGTTGATCCTGCTGAAGTATATCTTGAAAGGGTTTCAGTTCATCACCTAAATCACTCACATCAATATCGCACGTCATCATGTGTCAACACTGTCTCTAGTGCCATGCATTGCTGGTGTAGTTCTTCTTCAAGTATAGCGAGGAGTTTTGGAATATCATACAACATTCCAAATACACTGCTGTGTTCCTTGAGCTGCATGAAATGTTCTTCAACTGACTATAGCACCTGGTTAAAGAATTCAACTTTGAATTGTTGTTTGGGTCTCTTATGAGATTATCCTGTGCCTTGTAATCAAAATGTCTTCTTAACTGGTGACTCTTGTATTCTTGAATGAGTGGGAAAATAGCTTCAGTGTGAAGTTCCTCTGCCAACTTCTGTGCACTCTTCAGAATGTTTTGAAATCCCTCATCTGACCAGTAAGGTTGTAGGTATGACTTTGCTTTGTCCCGTTGTTCCATTGCTCCAGATATATCAAGGTCAACACCTTGGAGTCTCTTGCTTACAACATTTATTTCAAATAGCATGTCATGCCATAACACCAAGCCACACAGAAATTTGAAGTTATGTATGTTTCTGGTGATTCCATTTCCCTCTGCCACTGTTCTTCCATGAACAGTTCCTGTCATAACATTATCCTCTATAATGGCAACTATGGCATCATCTATCTTCCCAATTTGGTGTTTAATAGGCTTTATCACCTCCACTTGACTTTCCCATCGTGTGGCACTCAGTGGTTTCAGTGTCAGAGAGGATGTTCCCAGATGTTGCTTCAAAATTTGCCATCGATGAGTTGATGCAGAGAAAAATACATAGATGCTTTGAATTACATTAAAAAAATTCAGCAGCCTCACTAGAAGCTGATGCTGCATCACTGACCACCAAGTTCAAGGAATGAGAACTGCATGGGACAAAAAAAGCTTGAGGGTTTAACTCTCAGATCCGTGTCTTAATTCCTCTGTTCTTTCCTGTCATGTTGGCACCATTATCATAGCCCTGACCTCTCATGTCAGCTATTGCAATTCCCGTATCTTCTAGCTTTTTAAGAACACATTTGTCATACCAGCTCCTGTAGTATCATCAATGTCAATAAATTCTAGAAAATGCTCTCTGACAGTCACCATTGCAGGGACATTTTCACTAGGTTCTGTTGTTGTTACAAAAGGCACCATTAAAGTCATTTGTTCCATATGGCTGATGTCAGGTGTGCAGTCCAGAATAACAGAGTAATATCTTGCTGACTTCAGATCTGCCACAGTCTTCTGTTTGATTTTTGTTGCCAGTAACTTTTATATGATCTCATTTTGAATTGTTTTTCCAAGGTAGTGGTGCGTGTACATTTCTTGGGTGGTGACTCTTCTTAGATGCTCCTGGAGTACAGCATCAAACTCAAATATCAGCTCCACAATTTTAAGGATGTTTCCATTCTTTGGCACATACAGCTGATCTGAAGTGTGCCACACAGTGCTAGTTTGGGTAGCAAGCATTCTCACAATGGCAATGAGCCTTTTCAGAACATTTTGCCAGACTCTGATGCAAAGAGACTCTGATACAATCTTCTCTTGATCCTGATCATCTATGGTGGCTTTTAACCTTAGTCTCATCTCAAGCTCTTTCCACCTATAGAAGGCTCTCTGGTGATTTACTGCCAGATTTCTAGCCAGATTTTTCCAGTCCTTTGTTCCTATAGAACCCAGTGTGGCTGGAACATTAGACTAGAAGAGTTTGCAAAGAAAACAGTATGCAGCATTCCGGGTTTTTGAGTACATAAGCCATGGCCTCTCCACTTTCTCACCATTGGGGATTTCACACCAGTAATGTGTTGGATGGAAACTTCTGTTTTCATTGTCTTTGGGGAACATGAAGTTTTTCACTTGCTGTGGCCCATGCAGTACAAAGAAGTCCCTCAGCCTATTGCTCAAGTGGTCGACAGTCCTGGGTCATCTAGCCTAACTGGCTCCTACTATTTCAGTTGACTGCCTGTTCTCCTCAAGTGGGTTTAGGAAAGCAGCAGGAAACAGGAAGCTCCCTGAGAAGCTGGTGTTAATCAGTCCAGGCTCCTGGAGGTGCTAGAGAGGTACATCAGAGGCTCCTCCTCCTCTCTCTCCCTGCAGCTCCTGCTGCTTTCTGTTTTTCCCTCTCACCTTTTCTCCTACCTGCCTGTTATGTCTCTTGTGCCCTCTCTCCTCCGGCACAGCACTCCACCATCTCTGTGCATCTGGAGCAGAAAGAATACATATGCACCAGCAGCAGAAGCAATTTTCTACATTCTGGGTCCTAGTGGCACCACCCACCCCAGTCTGGCATCTGAGGTGGTCACCTCAGTTCACCTCATGGTAAGGCCAGCCCTGTAGCTAATTCCTCCTCTGTCTGCTTATCAAGACCCAAGCCTGTTACGTTCCCTGCAGCAGAAATGTCTACCTGGAGGGGAATGAAAACACAGACCGATGAATTCAGACCCCAACCTGCATAAGAATGGGGAAAGTATTCAATTTCAAATGCCCTCCCCCTTTCAAAGTGCAAATATATTTGTCACCTGAAAAAATGATTATAAAACATTTGGGCCAAATGCTCAGCCAATGTAAATCTGCATAGCTCCATAGACTTCAACGGAGCTCTGCCAATGCACTTTAGCTGAGGGTGTGGCCCTTTAGGTCCAGTTTGAGCCACTTAGGGAAAGCACCCACTGAAATCAAGTAAAATGTTTCCAAAACAGCCACTATACAATCAGACAAGAACATATTTTGCAAGGTTAAATATGCTGAGTTTGAGGCATTGCATTTCTGGTGCCATTAATTGCAACCTATCAAACCTCACTCATTTACAAGCAGATGCATTGAAGGCAACAGGACTGCTTGTGTGAATAAGGACTACATGCAGGAGTATGGGTTTGGAAGATAGGTTGTTAGCAGAGCCAACATTTTAGAACTCAGGAATTTCTAGTTCCCATTCTAATACTCAATCCTATATTGTCTTAGTCCCCTGTTTGTTCAGGTCTTTGCAGCAATAGTCAAACTGATTCAAACATTGATCTGAACTCTAATGAAATTACCCTCCCTCCATTGCCCGTTAACTCCCCTCTTATTATTACTAAAACCCCTAGCATTCTCCTTTAAATCTTACATAAACATTTCAGTGTGGCTTAAAGTATAAACCTCCGCTCACATATGAAGTAGACTTCATTAGCTGTTCCCTTTGTGATAAATATCCCTGTATTACAGCTGTCCTGCTAAGTAAATGTTAATTGTATTAAAAATGAATTAAAAAAATCATTAAATTGTAGTATATTAATATGAGTGGCAATACAGCTCATCTGTCATAGGAGAAATCCTTGCCTATAATCAAAGGAATTCAGAGCTGAAAATAAAATAAAATATGATCTATCACCATAGTACCAGACCTACCATTAATATATCCTCCATCAACATTTTTGATAGTTAGAAAAGCAATATTCACCTAGGAAAGAACTGGAGAGGACACTCTTTCATTAGAGCTTATGGACTGCAGAAGACAGAGTAGAGAGAACATTCTGGAAAGCCCAGAGGGATGAATTATCACGATTTCTTCCAGTTGATTATTATGAATAATAATATTGGTCACGGGCAATACATATGGGCAATACAAAACTCACTGCTGTTCAACTCCAGTCTCAAATGCAAAACTAGCCCTTATCCAACATGGGTATACAGCCTAGCATGAGATGTTTTTCCAGCTACTCCCTGACGGTCTTTACCACCATTTAGATGTTCCCCTCACTCTTCCAGTAAGTGGGAAACGCTGTATATATTTGTGTGTCTCTGACAAAGGAGGGATGCATAAGGGCACATTAAAAAAAGCACTGAGGATAGGGAAGGATAGTTCGGTCACTATCTTGGGGCTAGGAAGACTTGAGGTCAATTCTCTGCCCTGCCACAGACTTCTTTTGTGGCCTTGGGCAAATTTCTTAGCCTTTTCAAGCTTCAGTTTCCCAGCTTGTAAAATGAGGATAATTGTACTTCCCTGCCTCCCAGGAGCACTGTGGGGGTAAATGCATTTAAGATTGCCAAGTGCTCAGACCCAACAGTGACAGGGCTGTAGACATATCAGAGATGGATGGAGCTAAGGAGTCTTCCTCAAGTCCTTGTCTTGAATTTAGCAGCTCTTCATTACACAACTGCTCCAGCCTCAGCTAGGATCAATCTCCAACCCACCTGGGACTTATGCTAGTTAGTGTTGTTATTTATTGGTGATCTGGTGTCTCAACCAAGCCAGATCCCCACCATGCTAGACATGTCATACATACATTTCAAATGAGCTTGCTCAGCTCATTCCTTTGGGGATGGGGCGAGTACAGGGCAGAATTGCCATATGTATTTTGTGCGACTTGGCTGTCTCTAGGGAGCAGAGTTCCCTTCATAAGCTGATAAAGAGACTGGATTACCTCTGCTCCCTTTAACCCCTTCAGGACAGTGCTGAGCCCATTAGTCAGGAACCAGGGGGAAGATCACACCCTGACTGCGCTCCTGTATCTAGCTGTGTGTATAAACCAATGGACTTCAGTTTCCGGAGGCGTCCTTTCTCTAACTTCAAAACCACAAGCATGTCCTCACAAGCTGTTACGAAAGCTCAGTCTGGCTCAGTAGGAATTTTGCCATTGACTCCACTGGCAAAGGAGGAGGCTCTTAATAAACTTTCTATGCAATCCATTAGTTATTATGATAATCCCTGCTCTTATCTCTTCCTCTGCCTCATTTGCATTTTTTCCTTTCATCTCATAAACTGTATCTCTGTTTGTTTTATGACTAAAACTCTTGAAAGCCAGCTATACAGTGCACAGTACTTACAAGGACTGACCGGATGTTTGCTTTCTGTTAACTGTGAATAAATATTGATATTGTTAATGTACAATAAAAAATAAACAGCCTAGCTTTGTTGTTAATGAGTAATTAGATATCAAGTAGCTTTGAACAAAATAGGTATGTAAAGCTGGCCAGGGCTGCATGGGAATAGCTCCTGTTTACATGCCTCTACTACAATGGATAGCGTGGGGGCTTTTGTTTTTGCATAAATGATTGTCAGGAAAACAAAGTCAGAAGCAACAGGGTCCCTGCAAAGCAAATGCATTTAAATTATAATCATTTGCATGTTAAATATAGTGGTAGTTCTGCCTTCCATCACCCCAGTCCTATGTGCCATTCACAGATATTAATTTAACAGCCTAGCGCTTCCATCTTTTAGGAGAAATATGCATGTCACACTCCAGTACACTTGCCAGTAGGGGGGTCCAAAGTGGTATTGGCGGCAGCAGCAACAACAGGAATTCAGGGCGAGTGCCCAAACATCAATGAACTGTCTAGCTAGCAGCCATATGTAGGGTGACCAGATGTCCCCTTTTTTGGGACTGTTTCTTATATAGGCACCTATTACCCCCCAATCCCCTGTCCTGTTTTTTCACAGTTGCTATCTGCGCTATCCTAGTCATAAGAGGCCCTTTAAAGAGTTCCCCTAATGAACAAGAGCAAGTTCCTCTGCAGAGGGTTATAATGCCTAAGATATAGAACGGTTCATTCAAGGGTGTCAAAAGGGCATCTTCAACTGGCTTGGGGTTTGAGTTATCCAGAGCCTAAATCCTATTACGGACACGCAGCAGATGCTTCTGTGGGGGTATGGTGCCCTTTTGGGAGCATTTGTAAGAAGTGCTGGGTAGCAGATTTCCCCACAGTGGTTCCTGGACCCTTTGCTTGGCTTCTGCCTCTGTGTCCCCACCCCATCTGAAGAGCTGGAGCAGGGTTTGACTTACAATATCCCATTAAGAGTTAAACTGGGTGGCAAGAATTCTACTGAGCCTGTGACATAACAAAGTAAGTCACTGCCTGAATATACTTGGGCTGTTACAGATGTGACTCAAAATGAGACCAGTCCTGTGAGCTATTGTGCATTCTCTACTCTCTTTCATTCTTGGGTTCTCAACACCTTGCAGACTTGGACCCTTACATTCTTTGATTTTCTATTACATTTGCAAACTTTAAAAAATAATCTCCCTAAAAATGGCATAAAATATTGCAGTTTACAGTTATGTACCTGCATGGAAGTTATGTACAATACCTGCATATGATTACATACAAGAATTTACTACAGCTGCCAATTAGTTATCTGAATTGAACACAATTTACACCAGATCAGCATTTAGCCTTAAGTGATTGCAGAGTTGTGGTACCATTTAAACAAAGTGTTGGCAAATTAGCCTCTGACTGGAAAGGAATATTTTTCTCTTCATTATGCGGATCTGTTTTCTATGAAAATGTACTGAAAATAATAAGCAGCATGGTACTTGAAAACAATGCAAATGACTTCATGTTGCTCCTGAAAATAGCATAGTTCTGGTTTCAGTACTTGCTTTTACTTTGAGAGGGGGAAAAACAATTAATGAGAAAGTCAGGTCTTTTGAGGTTATGACACCTACGACAAGCTGTGGTTGATCTAAAAAATTGTTCATGCTTCATTCCTTTTCCGTTCCTTATTTGTGTGCAATCATACCAGCCAACAGAGGCAGTGAGAAAATTTCAGCACGTGTAATTTCCATTAAGGCCTTTCTAAGTTTAAAAGATCAAAACAAACGAAAACTAATTGTGTGGAGTTCCACATAGCTACACTGTTGTCCCATCACTGCATCTATTTCAGAATAGCCACTTTGTAATAGCTTTCCTGTGTGTGTGTTGGGGTGCGGGAAGGGGTAGTTTGAATCACTTATTACTTTTCTGTATTTAGGCTAAAGGCAATTCTGATCTTCTTTCATCATGCACACATCCTGGCTTTCAGATTTTTTCACATACTCTGCTATGTGCCTAGCTGTTTGGAATTCTCCCACATCTCATGGCGGTGGCATGCCAGCTGGTAGGAGCGGTTTTACCTCTGTTCACCTTTTGAATGATCACAAATTTGGACAGAGAAAAACATCTGCTTTTCACTTTATTTGGTCGAGCATCAATCCTCAGAGTGTAGTTAGTGTACCTACATCTGCTAATGATTATAGTATTTTATTGTTTTATGGCTAAAAATCATGTGCAGTCATACTAATATTACCAAGAGTTGGAGGTAATATACAAACATATAACTCGAACTATATATGGGGCTTGGAAAGTGAGTAGAAAACTCTACCAAAATCAGAATGGTAGCATCTGATGCTCATTTTGCACAGGTGCTACACAAGATGAACAGAAGGTGAGAAAGAGTTCAATGGAAAGGAGGAGCACATTAAAATTTTTCCCTCAATATATTAGATATACTAGCTCATTAAACAAAGTATTTAAGCACATACCTAGAGTAAACTACAGAAGCAGTGTCCCTGACTTTAGTGGGACTGTTCAAACTTAAACACAATACATACATACCCATTCCCTTAACACACCTAAGCATAGGCATGGTGTTAAACACATGAACAGTCCTAGAGATTTTAATGGGATTATGTGCCTACACAAGAAGTTGGCTGGGTTAGGTTCTCATTCATTCCTCATTACAATCTAGAAAGTCTAACTATATATTTCTGGACAATAGGTTTATGCATCAGCTGTTAATGACAGAGGAGAAGATTGGTTTCTGGATTCTTAGCCTTAAGAAAAGAACTAGTGTTTCTCAGATTGAAATCTGCATTAAACAATAATATGAATTCACCAAGAAGAGAGTCTCACTATTTTATTGTAGTAAAGACTAGCCAGTGCCCAGCACATCTCAGGATCAAATCCAAAATGCACAATATTAATTATATTGCTAGGTACTGCATGTGGTTTGCATGATATGTTAATCCAGTAACTAAAACATTAATTATCTTTAACTCTATTGCACACTAATTACGAGACTGGATCTCAGATCCATAAAAGGATTTAGGCATTGCAGCACTCAGCATTAAAACGCCTGCCTTTTAGGTGCCTAGAAAAACCCTGGAACAATCCTGAGATCCACGAAGCTTGAGTTAGGTGCCTAGGTATGAGGAGAGACAGGTACCTTAGAATGGGATCCACAAAAGCCAGTTTGCTAGTATGAGAACCACCTAAACTAGCCAATGGGAGATGCTGAGGTGAGGGATGGGTCTTAAGCTCTGTCCCTGTAGGAGCCTGAATCTGGTCTGCAAGGAGATGTCTGTCTCTGCCTGCAATGTATAATCAGGAACCCATCCCGGAGCTAAGCAGCTTATATACCTAAGAAGCTTCTTGTGAGAAGGAGTTGGGCCCCTGCCTTACTCTGCATGACCTGGCTGGAGCAGATGGTGCCCACCTGATAACTTTTAGCCCAGTGGTTAGACACTTACCTGGATTCAATTCCCCCTCCTGGCAGAGGGGAAGAAAGGGTCTGAACAGTGCTCTCCACCACCTCTTAGGTGTGTGCTCTAACCTCGAGCTAGTGGAGATTCTGATGTGGGGGCTCACTCAGTCTCTCCCATTGAAGCTGTTCCATTGTGTGTTAAATAATTAAAATGTCACAGGGCCAGAGAGTGTGTGAGAATGACTCTAATCTGGTGACTAAGGCAGCCACAGTCCAGTCACCCTGCTCCAATCGCTCTTTAATTTTTGTATGCAGTGGAGCAGCTTCAATTGGAGAGGCTGAAGGAGTCCCACCTAAGACTATCCCATACCTGAGGGGCTAGAGCACTCGCCTGAGAGGTGAAAGATTCTTCCAGTGCCTGGGAAGGGAACTGAATCTGGGTCTCCAGCATCCCAGGCGAGTGCTCTTAACTACTGGATTAAAAGATACACAACAGGCAGCAGCCCCTCCTTCTTTCAAATGGGGCCTGATCTGGGAAGTGGCCTCTGAGCATGCCTATGGGATCAGGCCCTGCACATGAATTAGGTGGACAAATGCCTATCTTCATCCAATTTTTGACTTACTCTGGGCCTTAAGCCAGGAGATAGGCATCCAGATGCCAGAGGAAAGCAGCAATATGCATGCTAAGAAGCAGAAATGTAGGCGCCAAGGGAACTTTTATCTTGAAAACTTAGGCGCCAAGTGAGTTTAGGTGCCTACAGGATTCAGTGGGAATTTTGTGGATCGCAGTGGAGCCTAAAACTGAGATGGACCTAGACACCTAAACTCTAGACTTAGGTGACTATGTCTGGGACTTGGGCACCTTCTTCACTTTGTGGCTCTAGTCCCAGGTGTCTACTGTGTTCTCACTGTATAGCAATGCCCCCAAACAGGTGAGAAATGGTTTATTGTTCCAACAGACATTTTGGGTCCAGGTACTGTCTCCAGTTGAAGTCAACAGGAAACTCACAGTACGTTTGGTGGAAGCAAGATTGCTGCAGGTGTTTCTATGACTGATTAATTTATAAGACAGATAATGAACTTCCAAAGTACAATCTAATTGAGGGAACATGTCTTGGATCATATAAATAAACCCTCATCTAGCTGATACATGACAATTTTATCTCAGCTGTTGGTATCTCATATCTGAGGACAATCTAATGCTTAATTATCTAGGACTAAATTTTCAAAAGTGACTGGTGGTTTCTGGCTGCTCAACTTGAAACAGCTTAAAGGGACCTGATTTTCAGAGAGTGCCGAGCACTTGCAGACTAGGGACAAGAAGGGAGCAGAGAGTTCTTTGGTTCATGGGAAAGGCTGAGGTTTAGACAGGGCACTTATACTGAGCTGTTTTGTTTAGGACAAATAAAACTTAGTTCCTGAAGAAAAGGGACTGAACTTCTGTGGTTGCTGGGAGTTCTTTGATGCACAGGCTGGTGAGGATGTCTCTGTGTGAATTAAGGAATGTTGGCCCTTAATGAACTCTTCCTCACCAGCTACTAAGCACGGTTAACAACTTCCTGCACTCCCTCTAGTGTGCTGCAATAGCAATTACCTGTTTGCCGTCACGCCATCTGTACCGCCACCTGGTCTGGGGAAAGTAGAAACAGCAGCTGTACTTACAACGATAAGGTGTTTGGCTGAGCCCCATGAAATAAGCACTAGAAAAGGGGGTTACATAAGAATGACGTGTTTGTCAGTTTATATAGTAAACACTTCTCTATGTGATTCCTTGCGTACGCTCTCATAAGTGCACTACTTGAGCTGAAGGAACCGGGTTCACATGGGATACACGGAGCAGAGTTTGCAGCACAGGTGGAGGATGTGTGACGTCCTTGTTTTCTTTCAATATCTTGCTGGTATTCCCCTCCCTCAGTGTGGCGACAGAATTCATGTGCGCTCATGCCTGCTCTTTCTCAGCTTTGTACACAATTGCATCTCTGCTAGGGTTGGTCATATTCCTGGAGGTTTCATCCCATGACATAAGCTCTAATTAAAGATTCATCTTTAATTCCTGAAGGCTCCAGGACAATCCTGGAGGGCTGGCAACTCCAATCTCTGCCTGCTTATTATTTATTTGTTACAGTTACACTAAAAGACCGTCAGCTGGAATGGGGACTCTGTTGTGCCAGTCACTGCACAAATAAATAATGAGACAGACTTCACCCCAACGAGCTTACAACTGAAATAGACAGGGTGGGCAACAGATTTTACAAATGTGGAAACTGAGTCACATAGCAGCCAAATGACTTGGCCAAGAACACACAGGCAGGTTGTGTCAGAGTCTGGAGCCAAACTTGGTAGCAGCTGAGTCTGAATCAATCACAAGCCCATCCATCCTCTCATGAAGGTGCCAAGTTTAACAACCAGCCCTCAGTAGCTCACGTGTGATTTCATGTTCATAACTGGAGTTTGTCTTTGGACAATGAAACTGGGAATGAAAGTTTGTTTTAATTGCAGAAGACTCTGTGATGGGTATCAGGAGTGTATTAATGGTTAGAAAAAGCAGGGGGCAGAAGCACCTGCAATAAAGTTTGTGGCTAGACCAGACTTACTGTCTCTTTATATGCTGCTGATGATAGTGCAAACTTTTCAAAATAACAGTTGAGCTGGCTGAGGCCCACATTTTGAAATGTGAATTGCAAGTGAGATAACTGACTATCCATTGATGAATCTTTTTCTGGGCTATATCCTGTTATTGCTCTACCAGGAATTGGCAACCTTTGGCACGCGATCCGTCAGGGAAATCCACTGGGGGGCCTGGACAGTTTGTTTACCTGTAGCGTCCACAGGTTCGGCCGATAGCGGCTCTCACTGGCTGCGGTTTGCCGTTCCAGGCCAATGGGGGATGTGGGAAGCACTGTGGGCTGAGGGATGTGCTGGCCACCACTTTCCGTAGCCCCATTGGCTGGAATGGTGAACCACAGCCAGTGAGAGCTGCGACTGACCGAACCTGAGGACTCTGCAGGTAAACAAACCCAGCCCGCCAGCGGATTTCCCTGATGGGCCATGTGCCAAAGGTTGCTGATCCCTGATCTATAGCCAAAACTCCCATTAATTTCCGTGGGAGTTCAGTGCACCAGGTAGCAGGATGTCTTATCTCCCATTCTGTTGATGTCTTCCTCCCTGCCCCCAATCCCTTTCTCATTTAGCAATATGCTGAAGGAAAGATGGTTGTGATCCCTGACACCTGTTTGCTACCCTTCATGTAGGGAACCCCTCATTCGGTTTTGTGTTGCTGAGTAGAATCTGTGTTGTGAGCTCTGATTTCTTTCCTTTTTTTTGCATTATGTTTGCTGCCTCTGTTCTGAGGAGTCTGTGGAAATTTGCTAAGTTTGCAGCAAGGAATTAGAAAAGTTGCTAAAAACTAAAAATAACTCAGGAGAGGACTGTCCAGTAAGTTAGCTTTAAAATGACTCATGGAAAAGGCTGAAAGCAGGGTCCGTACAGCAGTAGAGATGTCTGCTTCACTTGCGTAGAGTGTGCTCCTAAGCTGGAGAAATGGTCTAACAGGGTGAACAGCAAACATACAGCTAGGACTGTGCATCTTCCAAGCACTTTAGAAACATCAACGCCTCAGAGAAATCTGATTAGCTTCATTTTCTAGGTGGAGGAATTAAGGCAGAGAGATTAGAATATGATATTGACTTCAGAGTGAATAGAATAAGCTTCAGGTGACTTACCCACGATCCCAGGGGGAGTTTATCAGACTGTAACTGAAAGGCAGGAGGTCTGGGATTGTGAGTCCTGTGATCAGCTCACTCTACTGTGCTTCACTCTAGTAGTAATACCAATATCTCTATAACCCTTCACATCTACTTCACAAAACATCACAGTCTGCTGTGAGGTAGGTAAGTAGATATCACCCCCATTTTGCAGGGGGTACAAGCTGGGCTACCTCTTATTCTGGAAGCTCCATCAATGTGTTCTGAAGAGAGGAATTAAAATATTATTAGGTACTACAAGGGAGAGAAAACCAAACCAAAATCAAAATAAACTTTCACAGAACACATCCAACATTCACCGTTATTTTAATCTTTGTACCTCAGCAGAGCCAGGAGGGCCAAATCAAGACCAGAGCCCCATTGTGCCTGGCAATGTACACAAACATAGTAAGGAACAATCCCTCCCTTGGAGAGTTAAATAGACAAGATAGACAAGAGGTGGGAGAAAGGGAGTTCTATTATAGATGGTTCAGGTAGGTGAGGTCACTTAGCACTTTCTGCTATAAGATCCTGTTTTCAGTTCAGCTGCCTGGGCTGAAATGTTCTCTCTCAGGTGTCTCCTTCAGGTGTTCTTATTTGTTTTTATTTAACATTTTGGCAAAAATGGCCAGCTATTTCTCAGAACAGATGTGAATAGAGATTGACGCTGACCTATCCCCTGACAGCTTTGTGACTGAAGAGGATATTCAGCAGGTGGTGTATGAGAAGAGAGTAGTGGGGAAGCCAGCTCAGAAAGATTGTTTTCATGAGTACAACCCACACATAAGTCCTAGGAAATCCCTCTTGTTTGTCTTTGGAAGATCAGTCACTCACTAAATGTATTTAAACGCCATAGTGACCTTAGTCTGTTATCTAGTGCAATTGCATGTTACATACACATTGAGCGAAATGCCCCTCTGTGCAGAACCGGCACAAAGCTTGAGTGGTTCACAAGCTATCTTAAGACACTTTTTGTCCTGCTGTGTAAAAACCCAAAGAAATACAATAGACGATAAAAAAGAATCGCATTTCAAATTGAGATAAAAGCCAATTTCTCTACAAAACTATTTATGAAGGGGAGGGAGTGAAAGAAAGGAGGAGGATTAGTTGGAAAAGAAAACGGAAACATGCTCTTGACCGAGGGTATTTTTTTTCCTTTGCAGTTCCTTAACTGCATGGTCATGGCTTGGCACGCTTTCAGACTTTAGGAAGCATTGTGAAATTCCATGATAAGAGGGTTTCCTTTGAGCTGGCCAGTGTGGCTTTAAGAGAAATTGTACAGTACTTCCTCTCACCCATTATATCAACCACACTTCTCTGAATGAATTTGCTCCTATTTTTTTCAGGGTAACTTTTATCCCTTCTGAGTCATTCATTCTTTTTTCTGATGCAGCTGTCAGAACAAGGTGAATTTGGGAGCAAGCTGCACACAGGTCTGTGTGCAGTGGTGTGAAAGAAAAAAGGAAAACTGCCGCTAGCTGTGCACATGCTGGATAACGCAATGCAGACTAGACGGTGTAGGGTGAGCTAGTATTCTCTAGATTGAACTGCAAGTGAAATGAGGAAATTCACATCGCTAATAATCCATTATAGTGACTTATAACTATTCTCCAGATCTATAGCTACTATTAATTGTTTGACTAAGTAAATTTCTAGTGTACGTCCAGAGTGGCAGTAGACTCATGCAATTAGTAAAATGACCCTCTCACAGTTAGTGGAATAGATTGGCCAGGGTGGAAGGCAGAGCACAGCTAATAAAATACAGTCGTGTACATTGATCCAGATTCAGTGGTATACTCCAGCTGCTTTGTGCAGGTCTGGGGATGTAAAGCAGCCATAAACTCAGTGTAATCAGGATTATAGGTGCTTTGCTGCCAGGATTATAGGTGTTTTGTGCCACACAAGTGGCATAAAACAACTGAGCCATGCCAATGAATTGGCTTATTAGCTGGGCATCTTTAGATGGCCTCTTCCTGCACAGTTTTATGCATTAAGTACAAGATAAAAATGATAGCAGGGAGTGCAGGGGAGCTCTGTAAAGTGTGTGACATGGAAGTTTCTGCTCTCAGGGATGCTTGTGTAAACAGGAACAGGGCCGGTGCAAGGAAGTTTCGCGCCCTAGGTGAAACTTCCACTTTGTGTCCCTCCCAGCCCTGCAGCAGCTCCCCACCCCCCTGCCCTGAAGTGTGCCGCCCGCCCCCGTGGCAGCTCCCCACCCCTGGCCTGAGGACCCCTGCGGTACCTCCCCACCCCAGCTCACCTCTGCTCCGTGTCCTCTCCAAACAGGACTGCGCAGTGGAACCCCTGGGCTGGCGGCTACCGGCAGCGGCGTGCTGACCCAGGGGACCTCCCTGTGTTGCCAACGGGGCACCAGGGCAGCCCAGAGGATTCTGGGGGTCTGGGGTCTTCAGCGGCAGGGGGCCCTCGCTTTGGCGGTAATTCGGCAGCGGGGGGCCCTTCCGCTCCGGGACCCGAGGCCGAAGTGCCCCAGAGACCCACCACGGGGCCCCCCCACCTCCGAATTGCCGCCGAAGCGGGACCAGCTGCCGAAGTGCAGCCGGGTCTTCAGCGGTAATTCTGTGGTGGAGGGCCCCCGCCGCGGGTCTCCGGAGCACTTCGGCGACTGGTCCCAGAGCGGAAGGGCCCCCTCCCCCCTCCGCCAGAGCGGAAGGACCCCCCGCCAGCGAGGACCAGGAGCAGAAGAAGCTCCAGGGGCCCGGGCCCCATGAGTGTTTTCCAGGGCTCCCGGAGCGAGTGAAGGACCCCACTCCAGGGGCCTCAAAAAACTCTCGTGGGGGCCCCTGCGGGGCCTGGGGCAAATTGCAACTCTTGTCCCCCTCTCTGGGAGGCCCTGCTGGCGCGCTGACCCAGAGGAAGCCCTGGGCTGCTGGCTGCTGCGGCGGCACCCTGACCCGGGGAACACCCTGGGCTGCCGGCAACGGTGCGCTGACCAGGGGACCCCCTGGGCTGCAGGCTGCCGCGGCCGCGCGCTGACCCAGGGGACACCCTGGACTGTGGGCTGCCGCAGTGGCGCCCTGACCCGAGAGACACCCTGGGCTGCCGCGGTGGCGTGCTGACCCGGGGAACACCCTGGGCTGCAGCTGCGGCGTGCTGAAAAGGGGAACCCCCTGGGCTGCCAGCTGCCGCGGCGGCACCCTGACCCAGGGGACACCCTGGGCTGCTGGCTGCCACGGGCAGCTCAGACTCCCTCTCTGTCCCAGCAGCAGCGGATGCTCAACCATTTAAAAAAAATTGGGGGGGCGCTTTTTGGCACCCCCAAATCTCGGCACCCTAGGAAACTGCCTAGTTTGCCTAAATGGTTGCACCGGCCCTGAACAGGAACAATTCCATTGAAGTATCAGAGGGTAGCCGTGTTAGTCTGGATCTGTAAAAGCAGTAAAGAATCCTGTGGCACCTTATAGACTAACAGACGTTTTGGAGCATGAGCTTTCGTGGGTGAATACCCACTTCCTCAGATGCATGCATGCATCTGAGGAAGTGGGTATTCACCCACGAAAGCTCATGCTCCAAAACGTCTGTTAGTCTATAAGGTGCCACAGGATTCTTTAATTCCATTGAAGTTAATGGTTTTAGGCTGGTGTAAAACCCAATATGAGAGGACAATCAGGGCCATTCTGTCTTTCCCAAGGCCCAGATTGTGAGTGGCCCTTGAGTGAGGGTGGGAGAGGTGTGAAAGGAGCTTCCCTCCCATGTGAATGGCCATTGTACTGGCCACAAAAATACACTCTGCGAGCAGGGCTGGTCTCTTCCTTCCATCCCCCTACCAGTGATCAAATTCCCCAAAAGGGGACAGGGTTATGGCCTGTGGAGCCGTAGTAATGGATGATGCAGTGTGTGCTTTGAGCAGTTCTGGGAGAGATGGGGCACCAGTGAGCACGCTTCACTTCAGTGCTCTCCCAGGGCCAGCATGGTTCCACGCACCGGCCACGGCACAGTGTGCCTGTATCAGGGGACAATATGGCTTCATACACCCACCACAGCAGTGTGTGTGTGATGTACACAATCTAGTTTGAATAGCTCTGTTTCTATAGTGTTAAAAGAGAACCCTCACAAACCTATTAACATGGGACAGAAAGGCTAAGAGGCACCTCCTCTACCCTAACCAGGATAAGAAAGGGGACAGGAGGTCCTCATGCCCTGAATCCCTTTAACATATAATACATAGGAGGCTGTGATCTGCATCCAGGGCCGGCTCCAGGCTCCAGCGCACCAAGCATGTGCTCAGGGCGGCATGCCGCGGGGGGCGCTTTGTCGGTTGCTGGGAGGGCGGCAGGCAGCTCCGGTGGACCTCCCACAGGCATGCCTGCAGAGGGTTTGCTGGTCCTGCGGCTCTGGTGGAGCATCCGCAGGCACGCCTGCGGGAGGTCCACCAGAGCCGCAGGAGCAGCGAACCCTCTGCAGGGACGCCTGCGGGAGGTCCACCGAAGCCATGGGACCGGCGAGCAGCAGAGCGCCCCCTGTGGCGTGCCGCCCTGCTTGGGGCGGTGAAATGGGTAGAGCCGGCCCTTTCTGCATCCTCAGTCGGCTAGCACGTGGCAGATAAGCTGTGCGGTTGTCTGGCCATTTGAATGTATTGGGATTAAGTAGATGTCTGCCAGGGCTTTGGGGTTTCCCATTTCTGAGGGGTGATGGAGAAGCCTGTGCTAAGTTCCATATGTTGGAAACAAGGAGAGAGTTGCTGAGGATACAGCATAACTGGGGGCTGAACTTGGCCCATGAGTCTAGCAAGGGCAAGTGGAGTGGGCAAGTGTTTCAGATGTTGCCTGGCTAGTCGCTTCTTTATTCTGTGTCATGGAATATGGGTTTGAGCCAGCACACATTCATTCAATGGGAGTCTTGCCATCAGCTTCTGTTGGCATTGCATTAGGATTTTCAGAAATGTACTCACTTTGTTAGGTAGCTTCCCCTCTCATTGGGCTTTCCAGGTCACATACTCAGCTGGTGTAAATTGGTGTAATGTCATTGAAATCTTTGGAACTGCATTTATTTATGCCAGCTAAAGATCTGTCTCCAGTCCTTTATACATACCTATGGGCTGTTCTCATGCAGGAGAGAAGGATGTTATATGAATTAATTTTTATAAATGAGCTCAGCTCATTCTACTTTTTGCCACTAAAAAAAATCAGTGATGGGCCCAGATCCAGATTCAGAGTTGGGTATGTTCAAATCTGGGGTGAGTTTCAGGCCCATCCCTACAAGGGATTTCCTGAAGTTACCAAAGAAGTTTCCTGAAGTTACCAAAGAATTTTAGCTTGTAATTTCAGTGACTGTAGCACTCCTGAGAACACTACATCAATAGCCATTGAAAATGACATCCACGCTTTATCCACGGAACAGAGAAGCATGGACAGCAGCAATGCAAGCTTCCCCACACTACTCTGCAAATGTGTTTTTACCAGCTGATGTTGTCCTTGCACCTCTAGTTCAGCCTTTATACCTTTTCAAACCCTTAGCCTTTCTGTTAGATAACTAGCCCCTTGTCAGCAATCATGGCTGCCTTCATGAAACTATTCCTTTGTATATAATAGGCCATTGCAGCGTTGTGAGATTTAACTTTGTGACCAAGAGGTGAAAGGCTCCATACTGTTCCCTTGGGAATCCAGTTCCCTTGCTGAAGAACTGTTTGGTGAACTAGGTCCCCATCTTTGAAATGCCAATTCATATTAATGCTCGGCATAAGAATTCTCCTCTACTGCGATGCCTACAAAAAACCGTTGGCAATGGTTAGGCCTAGGCTATCATGGGATGATTGACAAGATATCTGTCTGAATCTACCTGTTGTCTCTTGTCCTATCCTTAGTTCTTGTGGGTAGGGAACATCTTTTGCTCTATTTGTGCAGAGCCTGTAGCAAGGAATCCGGGCCCATAACGGGAGCTTGTATGCACTGCCACAATATAAATCATATTGTTATTGGACCTCAAGATAATACACCAGACATGGTACATTGGTACAAAGGATAATGTAATGGATGGTGTGGATCATATCAACACTTGCCAATCAGGTCAAATATGTATGACACATGCTTTTTGCTTTCCTGTTTTAGGATCTCATTGGTTACACCTCAGCTCTAACTTTACCCTTTGTTCTGTTTCTCTTCCCCATTTGATTTTTGTCACTGGTGAGAAGGATAACACCACTAGCCACAGTAATGCTGAGGCAGTCTGCCCTAAAGCTCAGTGCTATCATGCTCCACTTCCTCTGGGTTTTATTTAGTTGTTCGGGGAATGCAGGTTTTCAAGCAGGAACCTTTGTATTAGCATCTGAAGTCTTTCATCGTGATAGTAAGGGTTTAATCTTGAACGCTGCTGCAAGCTCTTTAGATTTTATAGTGCAGCTATAGTTAGCCAGAGGGAGAGTGGTTGCGGGGGCGGGGGGAGGATGATGACCCTGTGTAAAAATAGCACCTTCTTACTTGGTTTACTGTTCCCTGTGTGTTCGTGATATGAGTTCAAATACTGACAAAACCAAGAGTTTAGTACCTATAATCTTTCATACAAAGCATCTTTTCTCTGGGATTCTCGAAACCCTTTAAGAATATTAGCTCCCCACTCGCGTTAGAATTCTACAGGTAGGTCATCTAAGACACAGATGGTCAAATTCTGCTCCATTATGAGGTTTCATTGCCCATTAACTTCAATGGGACTGCCTGTGTAACTGAACAGAAGTTGTCTTGAAGAAGCTAAGGGCCTGATCTTGGCCTCAGTACAGCACCTTTGCACCGCTCCAGTGCTGCAAAGGAGCTATAACAGTGCACTTAACTGCAGCTGGGGCTTTTCCCTTGTATAGGGGCAATCCCTTGCTGGCACAATTATTCTCTCTCAGCCCTCCTGCATGGGGGCATGTTGCGGCCAAAGGGGGGCATGGCCAGAATTCGCTGCACTCCAGCGATCCGCAGCTAGTGTAATGTTCACCACTGACCTCACTGCTGTTACTGCTGATTTACACTGCTCGGACTGAGATAGTAATCCATCTCAACGATGCGGGTCAAGATGAAATGCAATTGTGCTAAATGGAATTTGACTTCTAGGCCTGTTTCTCTCAGTCAACAAGATAAAAGGGCACAATCTTCCAACCCCCACTGTAGCAAAGTGGATTTTAATGTGACTTCAGTTATAGGACTGGACCCACGGACACTTTGGGACAGATGCTTCCATTCCCTCTCCCCTCCCCCCCACTACAGGCCCCTTTGAGAGCTGCTCTGGCAGCACAGAAGACAAAAAGCTGGATTAGCTAACCAGTCAATAATCCCCCTAGTGTGGTGGAATCCCTGATTTGCATAGTGTTTGGTTGTCGTGGTAATAGAATCTTGAGTTGCTATAGCAACTGAGTTAGATTATTAGGGGATAGTTTTGGCTGGCTATTGGTTAGTTCTGTGTGTGGTAATAAATGGCTGCTCCAAGGTTTACAGCTTTCTGTGTCTCCTGTGATTTCTTCCTAAAACTGTTGCCCACAAGAATATAACACACAGAGCTGTCCACCCTCTCCTCTCCCCCAGCATAACAGGTGTGGACAGAACAACCTGCACTCCAGCAATCCCTGGGTTGACATAAATCTTTTCAGGGGCCACTGCAGACAATGCAAATTAGAGCATCTCTGAGTCTGCTCTAAATTGCACAAAGGACCTCAGGACTGGGGAAGTAGAGGAGTAAAAGTGGCTTGTGACCACCTTTCTTCCTACACAGCTACTCTGAATGCAGCTCAACCACACAGTTAAGAATGGTTTAGTTCAGTCTTATAACCCAGATACCAGTTTGGGGAAATACGCTCAGCACCAGGTTACAAAACAGGAAAGGGAAGTCTGGCATTTTAGGCTCCCAGTAATGCCTAAAGCTGTAAAATCCAGCTGTCTTACTGCAGAAACGACATGCAAGTTAAAGTGAAGGAAATAGACTAGAGTGCTGTGCAGAAAGAAAGCAGGTTGTGTTATAAAGCCACTGTTGTACTGAAAAGGGCTAATTGGTGTAATACCATGGCACGTGTTGCATCATTAAATGTAAAGGGCTAGAAACCAAGGCTGCACCCCTTTAAAATATAAGCCTAGAAACAAACGCACACCTGTGCAAAGCCCTGGCTATTAGGCACACCAAACAACTGTGGGCAGGAAGCTTGTATGCCGTACCCAGTTACTTCTCTTTCAGGTGATCTGAAAGGATACAGTTAGGTTTTCACTCTCTTTTGTTGCTTTATGATTTCTGAGGAAGACCTGAAAAAAGTTCTCTACTTATTTTCTCCCCTCCTTATATTTAAATTAGATATAGCTTGAATGTTAAGTCTGTCTTTCTCTGATTTTACTGGAGGATCTACTGGCTGTCTCAAGGAATGGGCATTAGGCCGTCTAACACCTTAAGTGAAGTTATTGAGTCTTTAACAAGACCTCTTTTCTCCAGACTGTTAATTAGTCACTGATGTGAAATACCTGTTAAATGCTTTTAACAGTTTGACTGGAATTCCTGTCCATTCTCTTCTGTTCACTCTTTGAGCAGGGGGTTGGACTAGATGATCTCCTGAGGTCCCTTCCAACCCTAATAATCTATGATTTTATGATTCAATGATTCTATAACTGGGACTTGTTTGTGTAACATACCATTCTGTGTATGTTATGCGTCCTCCTCTGCACCTGATGCAGAGAGTATGTCAGTTAAAGTTTTCAGGTACAGAGCTGAGTCCTTTGAGTCCAACTGTGAAGGCTTATTGTGCTTAAAGCCCTACAGGTCCCTGGCTTAATCCCTATTCAGAATTGACATGACAGGCAGGATGGTCCAGTGATTAGGACACTGGCATAGGACTTTAGATCTGGGTCCTATTCCTTGTTCTGCCCTGGACTGCATGGGGGGTGGGAGGCAAGTCACATATGTCTCAATTTATAAAATGGGAAGTTTTACTTCCCTGCCCAACAGGAGTATTGTGTGGATAAATACGTTAAAAATGATGAGTAACTTAGATATTCTATTGGTGAGGGCACAGGAGCATATATGTAGGTTTGATATACATTTTGGTTTTTGCTTTGAGCCCCTCCCTTAAAAACCATTAATAAATTATTTACAATTTATTAAATCATTTAGAATTTTTCAAAGCTTTTTATTGGAGAAGCACTGATTCTTAGAAAGCGTGGCCGGTTTTTAAAAAGCAAAATAAACCTTTGCACATACACTCTATAAGATGTTTCTAACAGAACAGATTAGTCTTTACATCCTGTGACAGGAAAGGTACCCAGAAAAAAAATCTAAACCTTGCAGACCTACAACTGAAGTCGTCTACTAAAGTTTAACTTCCTTCTCAATTTTCTTTGGGTGGGGTTTTTTCTGATCAGCTCCCTCGTTTTATGAGTTTTCAGAGCAGGGAGAGAATGATCTTGCTTAATTGTTCACCTTTCAATCAATTCTTTCAATGCTAGCGCTGCTTGCAGAATGACAGCTCATTGAAAAACAAAGCAGACTAATGCACTTACAAATGTATGTTATTGGTGACAAGCTGACATTTCTAGAAGACGCTGTAGGAGTGGATAGACCTGCTCAATGTTAAATATTTTTGCAAAACTAAACAACCTAAAGAGACAGTGGTTTTCAACCTTTTTCATTTGTGGACCCCTAAAAAATTTCAAATGGGCAACTGAGGCACTGAGTATAAAGGCCATATTTTAAAGGTATGTAGGGGGTCTAAGGATGCTGATTAGCACTTTGTGGGATTTTCAAAATCACCTAGGTGCCAAATTCCCCTAGGTGCCAAAATCCCACTAAGCACCTATCTGCAGCCTCAGGCCCTTCAATACCTGGCCAAGGTCACAGAGAGAGAGAGTCCACGGTAGAGCAGGGAATCATAGAAATGCAGAGCTGAAAGGGACCTCACAAGATCAGCTGAGGTAGGGCTAAGTAAACCTAGACCATCCCTGACATGTTTGTCCAACCTGTTCTTAAAAACCTCCTGTGATGGGGATTCCACAACCTCCCTCGGAAGCCTATTCCAGAGCTTACCTGGCGCCCTAACTCATGACCCGTCTACACTGGCAAGGCACTTAGAGCACTCTGACTCCGTGGCTAGAGCACTCCTGGTAATCCACTTCGGCAAGAAGCATAACATTTGGTGAGCCTTGGGTGAACGCCTGGGTGTCAGTGTGAACAAGGTGTTGCATTACTGTGCTCTGATTGGCCTCTGGACGTCCCATAATCCCCTTAAATCTAGCAGCCACTCTTGTCATTGTTTTGGAATTGCTGGAGGAATGCGGATATCAAAGCAAACCATTACTGTGGAATGCTGTGTGTGAGAGAGAGAGGCGGGGGAGAGGGGATCTGCTGCTCTCTGAACTTACAAGACATCATGCTAACATGCTCTCAGGCCCCCTCAACCCACTCCCTCTCCCCCTAGATACACACAACACACTCCCTGTCACACTCCACCCCACCCCATTTGAAAAGCACATTGTAGTCACTTGCATGCTGGGATAGCTACCACAAAGCAATGCTCTCTGTGGCCGCTGCAAGTGCCGCAAATGTGGCCACACCAGTGTACTTGCAGCTGTCAATGTGGACAGACTGCAGCACTTTCCCTACTGCTCTCTACGAAGGCTGGTTTAACTCAAAGCGCTCTACATTTGCAAGGGTAGCCATGTCCTTAGGAAGGTTTTCCTAACATTTAATCTAAATACACCTTGCTGTGGTTATGCCCATCACTTCTTTTCAACTTCAGTGGACATGGAGAATGACTGGTCACAGTCCTCTTTACAACAGCCCTTAACTGGTCCCCCTCAGTCTTCTTTTCTGAAGACTAACCAGGCCTGTTTCTTTTTAACCTGACCTTTGAGGTCAGGTTTTCTAAACCTTTAATCATTTTTGGTCCCTTCCTCTGAACCCTCTCCAATTTGTCCATATCTTTTCTGGGAACCCTAAGTCTCAAGCTAGTGCCATAACCATTGGATCATCCTTCTTCTCATCCTTACAGACTATAATTGAGGGCAAAATTAAACCCACTTCAGTGGAGTTACAGCAGAGATGAATTGGACTGAGGGAGTCTAGCTGTTTGGTCCTGTAGTGGGGTGGTCACCCTCTCCTGCCTTAAAAGACTTAAAACAGCCGGGGGGGGGGGTTGTGGCAGGGAACAAAAAGCGGGACTGATTGGGGAAAGCAGCCTCAGCGGGGGACCACACCCCATTCAGGCTGAGGCTGGCTTAATGAGGGCCCACCTGGCCCTTATTAGAGGGCTGGGACCAGAAGTCAGAGACAGACTCTACCTAGCTTTGAGAGGGAGGGACTGGCTGCAAGGAACTGAGAGAAGGTACCTGGAGTGGAGAAGGGCTGGGAGAAGGCCAAGAGAGCTGGGGAGCTCCAGCCTGGAAACTCCCCAGGCTGTGGCCTAGTGAAAGGCCAATTAGGTATTGGGGTTGCAGAGGAGCAGTCCATGAGTAGGCAGAGGAAGGCAGCAGGTTCAAAACCCCTTGCCTGTGATGAGTGGCTTTTACACTGCAGTCTGCCCCAGGGAGCGGGGGCTTGGTGATGACTGGCAGTAGCCCAGACTGAGGCAAGTTGAGGATTAGAGGTTTGGGGGGTTCCCAGAATGAGGAGACCAATAAAGACTGGTGGGGGGTATTGTCAGGGGGCAGCCCCTGGGTAAAGGGGCACTGGGTCTGGGAAGGACATGGGGGCCAGTGGCAGTGGGACACTGGCCTTCAGAGGGTGCTCCGAGGGCTGGAGAGCTAATTCCCTGAGATGACCAGGAGGAGGTGCCGCAGGGGTGGACCCCGAACGTTTACAGGTCCCTACCCAGAGAAAACTAATGAGTTCAGTGCAGGTTCTGCTGAGTAAAAACTTTAGAATTGGATTCAGTAATAAAGTCACTGAAATCTATACTATTTATACTACACCTCCTGTATGACGCTCTTCCATTCTATGAGAGGTTCTGGTTTGGTCAGATCCTCTTCACACACAATTCATTGCACCAGATTCTGATGCTGTTGTACCAGAAAACCTGATACAAATCTGAAGTAATTCCATAGACTTTGATAAAGATTTACCCCTGTATAAACTCATTAGAATCTGTCCCATAGGGTAAATTTCTGTTCTTAATTACACTAGTGTATCAGTATTTTTTATTTTCTTCATCTCTAATATACAGTATAGGAGCAAATGCTCCAGCTAAGAGGTATTGAACAGGCAGTCTACCTGATTTATCTTTGTGGCCTTCATTTAAAAACTGAAAAAATATGGCCACGATTTTTAAAACTGATTTTGCGTGCCTGACTTGAGACACTCAGGGCCTGAATTCCAGTGCTGAGTGCCTACCCTCTGCAAATCAGGTTCTTTTAAGATGTCTCAAGTTTGACCCCCGAATTAACCCATCACTTCTGCAAATCCATGGGAGGTATGCTGTGAATTGAGGGAAGTACATAGTCCAGGCACGTCAACCTTCTTTAGGGCCATAATGAAAATGGAACTCAACCTCTGCTCCATGGAACGTGACACCCCAGCTTTGCACATATAGACTGTGAATTTCAACGTCTCCTAAGAGAGTTAAAACCTACTGACGTTCAGTGGGAGTTGGCACCTAACTCCCACAGTCTCTCTTTGAAAATCCCAGTCATAAAAACCAGAGTAAGAAAAAAAGATCTTTGGCTTATATTCCAGCCCAGCTCAATCTCATTAGGCCACCCGCTGCCTAATGAGGGCGAGACTCTGGGGGCCATTGAATGCTGCAGTTTGAATTTTCCTTGTGCACCTTGTTTGCAGAAACACCTCTGTTTAAATAGCTTTGTGCTGAACTGTGCTCATGGGCAGCCTGTTTAATAGCTGCACGCACTCACCTTTATATTACCTGTGCTGGAATTCCATGCATAAATCATGTCAGAACAATGACTAAAGGCTTCTCGGGGGAGGGTTTGGTTTTTTACGCTGTAGAATGCCCTTGCGTTGCTTTATTTGTCAATGTCTTGTTAAATTGCTCCATATATTTAGCACATTTTTATACCAATTGTATACTTGTAAAGCCTATGGGCTAAGTAGACAGGTGGTGAGTTGAGCCTGCTGCTACTGGTCTGCTTATTTCACCTGCATGTTGTTCAAACATTCCATCTAGGAAAGAAAATGCTTTATTATGGTCAGCCCATCTTCCTCGTTGCTACCCCTTATTTGTTTGTTTTAGCCTTGATTGCTAGCCTGGTCTATTTGCCAGCATGGACTGGTAAGGGGGTGTAAGGCCTGGGCTAATCACATCCCAGGGAGAACAGTCTTCCCAGGCAAGCAACTCTTGACAAGCTTTTCCCCTTCCTGCGCAAGTGGCAGGAGGTGGGTGGAGGGGAATAAGTGGAATCATGTCTGTTTCCCTTCCCTCCTCTAGGCATCTGCCAGCGCAGAGGAGGCGGTAAACAAGCCAGGAAAGGATCAATCAGGGAACAATCCAAGACACAATTTGGTCCCTGCTCTGTTTCTTGGGCAGTGCAACTATGCTCATCAGGGCAGATTGGAAAGTACGGGTCTATGCCTATCTGGCCTTGCTTCTGCAGTGATCCCTGCCCCAAATGATTTGCTGTCTGAGTCAGGTATGAGTAACCCCAAATATTTGGCATTGTGTATCCAGTTACTGCCAACAAGTGGTCAGTAGTGAGTGTTAGTGCTCGATGGCAAAACCGGGAATTTGACTTCCGGTTGGCACATCTTTGGCTTTCGGATTGTTTACACTTCTCATAAAACCTTCGTAAAACAAAGGAAGAACAAATGTAACCCAATGGCTAACACATATCAAAGGAAGCCTGGCAGCAGCACAAGCACAGAACGTCAGTTCAAGGTGTTCTGTTCCCTGCCTCCTTCAGAGAGGAGGTGTGTTGGAAAGGGCAGACTTTAGTTTTCAAGTGCTTTAGCTGGAATATTTCCGTGAACAAAGTGCTTGGCATTCAGTGATCAGCTTAAAGTGTATGTGTGTCTTTCGGAGAGACGGCATTGTAATAAATCCTAAAGGAGTAATAATGATCATTGAATGAAATACTTAGTATTTGTATAACACTTTTCTTCCTAGAATCTACAGGAACTTTCTCTATAAAGAATCACTTATCCCTATTATAAAAATAGGGAAACTGAGGCTGGAGGATCAATGCCATGCCCAAGGCAGATGCAAAAGAAAGACTTTCCTGGCTTTAAGACAAAGCTTGATAAGTATATGGGGGGATGTTATGATAGGATTGTTAATTTGGGCAATTGATCTTGGATTACCACCAGATAGGTCTGCTCAGTGGTCTGCGGGGAGATGTTGGATGGAATGGGAACTGAGTTACTGCAGAGAATTCCTTCTTGGGTGCTGGCTGGTGACTCTTGCCCACATGCTCAGGGTTTAGCTGATCGCCATATTTGGGTTCGGGAAGGAATTTTCCTCCAGGGCGGATTGGCAGGGGCCCTGGAGGTTTTTCGCCTTCCCCTGCAGCGTGGGGCACGGGTCGCTTGCTGGTGGTTTCTCTGCAGCTTGAGGTCTTCAAACCAATTTTGAGGATTTCAATAACTCGGTCCTGGAATAGGGGTTGTTATAAAATTGGATGGGTGGGGTTCTGTGGCCTGCCTTGTGCAGGAGGTCAGACTAGATGATCAGATTGGTCCCTTCTGACCTATGAGTCTATGAGTCTATGAGGTGGTAAGGTCACCTGGTACAAAATACCAACTTGGACACTGCTGGTACTTTTCCTCTGGAAACAAAGGCTTCCTGCCTCATGCAAATTCTATTTAAGGCTGGAAAGGAAGCTTTCAGAACTCTTCTCCTTTGCCTGCCAAGGAAGGAAGACTGCTAAAAACACCGGGAGGGAAAGGCAAGGTTGAGACCAGGCTGACACAGGGGTCCAGTCCGTAAAGAGAAATAACTGGAACTCTAAGCTACAGAAACTCTGCAACTTGTCTAAAACAACATTCAGGGTGAGAAATTACATTTTGTAACCTGCTTCTTTAATGTATTAAGCTTTGCTTGTTTTATTTGCTCAGTAATCTGTTTTGTACTGTTTGCTATCCCTTATAATCACTTAAAATTTACCTTTTGTAGTTAATAAACTTATTTCTTGTTTATAACATAACTCAGTTTGTGCAATTCATATCTATAGCGGGGGCAAGAAGCTGTGCATGGCTTTCTCCATGTTGAGGGAGAGGGCGATCTTTATGAGCTCGCGCTGTGCAGATTTTTTTTTATATAGCGCAAAGGGGGTGTGCACGTGAGTGCTGGATGAATCTCCAAGCTGAACCCTCTCACACAGAGCTGACTTCAGTCTGTGTCTGCAGCTGGGTGTGGCCCTACCTCTGTGTGTGTGTGTGTGTGTGTGTGTGTGTGTGTGTGTGTGTGTGTGTGTGTGTGTGTGAGCGTGCACTAGAGAAGGCTTGAGGGCTTGGCACAGCATAAACAGGGTAAGGAACCCCAGGCTGGTGGAATGGGTGGGCTCAGTGAGACCCCAGCATATCAGCTGGCATCCCAGATGTGGGGGGGGTCCAACCCGTCGCACATCCATCATGGATCTTTTTAATTTCTTAACGCTACCTTTCAGTCTGGCGAGCCTACATTTTTGAGGCCATTGTTGTGGTCACCTCTGTGGTGCTGTGGAGTTTACTTTTCCTTGGTACTATGGTTTATTTTCTCTTGGCTTTCAGCACCTACCTTAGCACTCCAGGGCTCTGAACCTGAATGGAAACTCTTTTTAAACTTGGGGGGGGGGATTGCTTAACTCTTCATTAATTTCTGTGTCTTTCCTCATCTGCCCGTCTTGGTTCCAGTCGGGACCAGATGTGGAAAAGCTGGAATACTCCAAGACAGGTGATTGTCATGAGGTTTTCAGCATAATTTTGATGACCTCAAACGAATATACACATTTTGGAGGAACATCCCCAATTTTGGGTGTTCTTCTGGACCAAGCTTCTGAATCTATGCTATCTCATCCATTAGTAACTGGGGATTTGCTGCATCATTGAACCACCTACCCTTGTCTGTAGCTTATCCAGCACTTAGCACAGTGGAACTCCAACCTGGGTGGCCTCTAGATGCTACCACAAACCAAAGATGGCTCAATGGACCTGATCCTGTACCCATCATAGTCAATGGTAAAGCTTGCATTAACTTCAGTACACTGTGCAGATCTCTGTACAGGCCTACTGTGAACATACAGGAAATCACTTTGCTGTAAGAATCAACAGTGACTACTTACCGTGCTATTGAATTTGATGAATGAAGTCTGTAATGCTCTGGACAAGATGCGGCTTGCAATTTATTAGAAAAGTTGGCTTTTTAAAAATGATCCCTCTCTTTCCTGTTATATATAAAACTCTTTTCTCTTAATCAGGCATACTTTCACCATGAGAGAGAAGGAGAGGACACTCTTAAGGAAGAAGAAACCATTCCTAGTAGTCATCTTGACTTCATCACCTTCCCAGGAATTGTAAACTTACTGACTCAAAACTTCTACATTTCGAGAATGTCAGCTCCAAATTACTAGGAGAGTTTAAAGTACTGTCCATTCTTTACATTTATTATGGTTGTCACCTTCTCACCCCCACCATCCTAGTTCTGTTTGATATATGTGTGGTCTGAACAATCAATAGAATTCCCTTTTCCCTCATTTTAGGGACCATTTTTTCATCTGTTCCCTCACCACACTCATCCCTGACTCCCTTCAAGCAATAATAATATGCATGATATGCTGGGCCTTATCCAAAGTCCAAGGAGGTCAATAGGAAGACCCTTACTGCATTCAGTGGGTTTGGATCAGGTCCTTGCATGAAGGCTGATCCTACTCTGTATATGGACTTGAGTGAGAGTTTCATGCACAAAATGGCCATGGAGCTAATGTCTGTGGACACCACTGAGGATTCTGTTTGCCATTTTTAGTGTAGCAGAGTCAAGATCCCAATGCATTTCAATTCTGGTTATAGTGCAACTCTGTTTAAAATGAAACGTTTGTGCAGAAAAATAAATTAAGTCCATTATAGAAGTATTTCACCGAAGTTGTCTTTTTTAGAGTGAATCCTCTTTATTTAATCACATTAGGGGCCCATGGATATATAACAGACATCCAGCTGACCTCTACACCTCCCTATCCTACATCCTGGCATTCTACTGAAATTAAAAATACCATGTTAAACTAGAACAGATGCTTGTTATACAGCCTAGATCTGGTGCTATGTTACAGCTCTCTGAAAGTGCAGTATAGAACTTTGTAATACATGAGAGAAAATATTTAATAGAAGACAGCAGAACAACTTTACAAAACAGACATTAAACTTTACTAGCCCAGGAACATCTATTCAGCTGCCCTTTACCATAATGAGTAAATATACAATATATATATATCCCTAGTGATATTCTCCTTGATTGCCACTTAAAAATTACTTGCTGCAAGTGAATGGGCAAATAGAATTTAGAAGATAATCAGTGCTTAATTTTTGCCTATTATTAATTGAGTGTGCTGCAAGATTTTATTTTAGTATTTCATGCCTTCACTAAGACCAGAATTTTGAAGGCACAACTGAGAATGGCAAGTTTGGAATAAAATCCTGGAATTTCCACCTGCAGACTGGGCCTGGTTCTAAACTTACACTGGTGTAACTTCACTTTCTTCAGTTAGTTACGCATTCACCTGAGAGCTGAATCTGGCTCATAGCACATCTCTAGCATCCCCGAGGCTTCAATACTCCAGCTAAATTTGTTTCCCATTTGAGTGCTGGCTTTCTGCACAATGGTCTTGTTTGTTGCACTGTACATGGGGAAAGGTAGATGCGGGGGTTCTTTGTGTCAATTCCTGATTAACTGAGGCATCTTGCTTTAGTTTTTTGGCCATTTCTGTTCTTCACTTATATTGTGTTAGGAACTCAGAGGCCTTTGGGTCTAGATTATAAAAACTCCAACTTACTATCTGTATAATGGACCAATATAACTTCTTAGCTCTCATTGTCTGTCCTCCCAATGGGTGGAATTCATCCCGGTGCAAAGGGCCAGCACAAGTCCTAAGTCCCATTTAGTCCCTATTTTTATATAAATTGGACTTAGCTGGGGTATGGTTCTCTTGCTGGCATGGGGTGAATTCCAGAAGTGCCTTGCTACCATCTTCTACTGGACAGTAAGTCAGACTTATTTAAGCTCCCAAGTGTGTGCAGCCTCCTGAAGTCATCCTGAACCCTAAAACTAGTGTGGACAGTCAGTTCTTTAGCTGGTGTAAACTAGCAGTGACTTCAGCGGAGCAGTGCTGATTTACAACAGCTGAGGATCTAGCCTGCAAGGTGTACATCTACAGAGTGTAAGATCATATCACTCTTTGGAAAGTGCAGCCTGTAGAGGCTGCGGCCTCTATACTGATACAGAAGGGTGAATGTTTCATGTGTTATGACTGGTTATTGTTACTGATTTTTAAAATTTTTTTGCACTGCATTAATCTCATATGAGCCCAAATGTCAAAGTAAATTACATTTAACTTGAAATGTGGATGAGCAGAGAAGCTGTATTTCCCCTATTAATTAAACCAGTTTACAATTTAACTTCTTATGTATAAAACAATTCCTTTTCTTAAAAAATAACCCACCCCACCCACAGGTTTCTGCCTTGGAGCGCCTTTGGGGCGGGGGATCACACATAATAGTAAGCTCAGAATAATACTGCTCCGATAGGAACATCACACGGTGCAGTTATCTCCTCACTCAAACCACATAACATACACGTTTAGATACGTGTCGGAAGTAGGAACACTTATAAACAGCATAGCTGATGTAGGCCAGTTCATCTGAGGACTCTGAACTTGATTCTCATGTCATGTGATGCTGGTGTAAAACAGAAGTAACTGTTCCATTGAAATTGACACTTCTACCAGGGTAGACCTGGGAAAAGAGAGAAGAGAATCAGCCCCTGATCATTCAAATTATGTAAAAAACCCTGTATCTGAAACACAGTGACAGGAAACCAAGAGTGTGTAGGCACATTTTGTGGTTCAGAAAGTACAAAGCTTAGAAGACGCATCAGAAAATCAGCACAGGAAGGAGGGTTGAAGTGGGTTCAAAGTCTTTCAGTTTAAAAAAAAATAGATTTCTGTTTTCTTACCACTGTTTTCACTACGGGAGTGGGGGTGTGGAGAGAGGGGATCAACCTCCCCCAGGCTTTTGTTTCTCATAATTCATACCATGGGGATCTTTTTGTCACTCTGGCTGACTTTCCAATGCTGAAGACGTCAATCCTTGCAAAGATATATCATTTTGTCATCACTACTGGGGGACTTTTGGAAATTCTGTCCATTCACTGGAAAAAACCTATTAGCTTTTTTCCTGACTTAGGGTTTTACATAGCACCTACAGGTTATCAAAAAGCTCTCCTCCATTTAGGAAAAGAGAGAGGACTATTTGTGAGCAAAGAAAACACACCTACAATAGAAAAGTGGTAACATGGTAGCTCTAGCTGAAGTGGGGCATGTTGTAAGTCACTGTTTCTAGCTGTTTTTAACTTGCCATAATACACACTCTTTGGGCTGATGTTTCTTAGGCTCATTCTCAGTTCCAAGGTGAATTTTGTTGCTATGAAAGGCTTTGAGAAAATCTCTTGGGTGGTTAAGTACAATGGGGTGAAGAGCTGCTAGAAGATGGAGCTAATTTAAGAAAAAAACAAAGTATTAAATTAAAAAATTTAAATGTGTACCACGCTTTTTTTAATTTTGAAAATTTTCTATAATAATAAAAATATCAGAGCAGCTCCATAGCTGGTTGAAAAATGTAAATTGTCCACAAATTTGGTTCCAATTCTTTAGAGGATTTTTATTTTAAAAACAAATTGGTGCAGGGATTGTAGGCTAATACCACCCAGTGGGATCCACAGCCTTGAGTTAGATGGCCAGGCTGCCTAAACAATTCACAGGGAGAAATAGGCAGCTAACAAAGGAACCACAAAAGCCATCAAGCTGAGAGGGGAGCTGCCTAAACTAGAAATGCTGGTGGGTTTAAGTTCCCTCTCTGGAAGTAAGGCACCTCTCTGTGCTTGGGATTCACGCCTGTGAGCCTTCTCCTGCAGTTAGACACATAAGCTGTTTCTTGCAAGAAACATGGCAGCACATGCCTAACTCCACTGACAGAGGCTGAAAGCAGTCTCCCTTATAACCTTTAGCCCTGGGGGTAGAACACTTACCTGGAAGCTCAAATTTATTCTCCACATGAGGCAGTAGGGGAAATTGAACTGAGGCCTCCCACATCCCAGGTGAGCACCCAAACCACTGGGTTAAAGGGATCCCATACTGTCCTGAGCCATTCTGTGTGGGGTTAGGCATGCTTTGAGTTTGCCTACCAGCTTGGGCCTTGCAGATGAGATCAGTATTTGTGTTGGGGGGAGGGGGAATGCCTCCTTTAAAGAACCTGTGGGGCATTAGGCCTGAGATAAGTGCTGGCTGTCAGGACTGAGATGACTGTGCACATCCCCAGTGGCAGGAGCCTAACAACGTGGGGACTTTAATGGTGGAAATCAAGGTGACTGTGAAGTATCAGAGGGGTAGCCGTGTTAGTCTGGATCTGTAAAAGCAGCAAAGAATCCTGTGGCACCTTATAGACTAACAAACGTATTGGAGCATGAGCTTTCGTGGGTGAATAAATCCGACGAAGTGGGTATTCACCCAGGAAAGCTCATGCTCCAGTACGTCTGTTAGTCTATAAGGTGACTGTGGTTACATAACTCAGAGCAGGGTTTATCTTAGTGGTGCCTAAATGTTGAACTTCAGTATCTAAAATGTCAGTGTAGCCACTGTAGGTACTTAAGTCCTCTTGTGTATCTGGGCCAGTCTTTTATGTGTTTGCATAGCACCTAGTATGATGGGGCCCTGATTTTGGTTAGAGCCTCTAAGCACTAGGGTAATAGAAGAATATGGGGGGAGGAGAGGTGGTATTTTAATTGTGCTATAGAATGTAATAGAGAATTTCATCCCTGATACAGAAATTAATGAGATGGTTCATAAAACCATAAAAGGATATCATTCACTATTGAATTCTGTTGGTTTTCAGTGTAATTTCTATAGGATCCTATTTTATTTCTATATAGGCTTCATTCCTGATAACTACTATAAGACTTTTCTTTAAGGCAATTTATCTGGCTTGTCATTCACATGAAAGGATTTGCAGAGACTCACTGAAAGTCCAAATCTTTCAAGCAAACTTGGGCCCAGTTTTCAGCAAATTTCGGACAAGTTAAGGGTTAGTGTCAATGACGCAGGTGAAATCCTGGCCCCCGCTGAAGTCAATGGCAAAACTTCCAGTGACTTCAATGAAGTAAGTTTTCACCTCAGATTTTGATTGTTGATTTTTCTACATTTCTTTGAACCTGAAACTCAAAGCGAAGCCCCGTGAGTCAGGCCTATGCAAATAAAAACCTAAAAATATTTCCATGGTGTTCTGTGAACTGAAACAGCTAAGTTTCATATCTCTGGTTTTAAGCTATGAAACAAGGGGAGAAAAAAGGTTTCGGAGCAATTAAGATATTTTTTCTGGTGTATTTTTTGTGCCACGGTAACTAAACCCTAATCTCAATTTGCATCTTCAGAACTTGCTTGGATGTTTACTAGAATTGTCTAGAGCAGGCCTGCACAACTCGTAAAGCAACAAGGGCCATATTACTCCAAAGAAAACAGCTGAGAGCCGAAAACCACCAGTCCCACTGAATCGCCCTTGCCATGCCAAAACACCCCCCAGCACCACCCAGCCCCCTGAAACACATCCTTCACCCCAGTGCTGCCCTGTCCCACGGAAACAACCTCCCCCCCGCAAGTATAAAGTCTTGCCGCCACTGCTCGCCCGCTCGAATCGTCATTCCCCCTTAAATAAGGGGAGGGGAAGAGGGGGACAGTTTGAAGGGATTTTCTGGGGCTATGAACTAAGGGAGGGGAAAGGGGGGCAGTGTGAAGGGATTGGATGTGACTGTCCAACACACAAACAACAGGGAGCCCGAGGGAGGGCACAGTGTGATAGGGGCCGGGGTGGGGGAATGTCCCTGGACCAGGAAAGGGGGCAGCAGTCGGGGCAGGGCAGGTGCAATACACACACACCTGTCTCCCCTGGGGATTTCCTGGCTGCCCATAGACAGTTCAACCCTCCCCCTCCCCGATCACTACAAGGCTGCATTGGGACCAACCAGTACAGTAGCCTCCCTGCCCCCGACTGAAGGTGGGGATTTGGAGGGGGTCTCGGCCCAGGCCTTCCCCCACACCAGCTGCGGCATGAGCCCAGGCTGGCCGCCCCTCCCCTCACTCGGCACTTACCGGCTCTGCCTCGTGCCCAGCGCTTCCTGCCTCAGCGGACCCCAGAAGTGACACACCCGCTGTACACCAGGCAGGGGGAACGGGAGATGGAAACACGTGCGGTTCTGGCTGTTAGGGTGGTTGGAGCTTGGTGCATGTGCGTGGGGCTGTGAGGCAGGGTCCCCCCACGGGCAGGAGGCGAACCCAGCAGTCCCACCCCGTCACTTGCCTGTGGGCCGCACAGTGAGCCCACGGGGGCCGCATGTTGTGCAGGCCTGGTCTAGAGGATGAGGATTTCATTTTGCAGCAACTTTTGAGGTTTCAAAATTGTTTTTTCATTCCAATGTTGAACAAACTTTTGAACATTTTCATAGAACAATTGTGTCCATGTCCATTTGCAGATCAGAAAGCTCCCAAAGTAACATTATTTCAGTTTTTTATACAAATCTGAATTTTCGACTAATGGAATTAATTTATATTTTAATGGCTACATCCTGTCAAAAGCATTTTGACAGAACTTTCAACCAGCTCTGAACATAACCGTGACCATTCCTAACTCTTCCCTTATCCTGGCCTGGAATCTCTTCCCCTTAAATCACCCTCGCGTCCCCAGATGTGTATGGTAACTTTGCCACAAGAGTTGAAGTCTTCAAAATTTAAGGTTGACTGATCCAAGGAAAATCTGTGGAATGTCCTGATTTTTCATTTGTGGGTCCTCTATTAGGCAAAGAGAGTTTAAATTAGAAACTTCTTTTGTATAAACATTTTCAGAGGATTAAATACTGTAGAAAAATATGTCACAAAATACAATAGTCAAGAACAAAGTGAGCAGAACTTTAACGTGGAATGGTAGGTCCTCTCCCTGGCTATCTGTATCATGATAGCTCCTCTTTTCCCCCACTGATATTAGGGCCTAGTTGTGGTAGGTGCTATGCAAACAGATAGTGAGAGATAATCCCTGCCCCCAAAGAGTTTACAATCTAACACAAGGGGTGGCAGAAAGGAAGAATATCTCCATTTTATAGATAGGGAATTGAGGCGCAGAAAGAGGAAATTTTGGTTTGACTAAGCATGAGTTTAACTTTAAGCACATTAATAGAGTGGTTGTTCATATGTAAGAGATGTTTCTAGCTCATGGAGAAATAGTTTTGAAGGGGAAAGTAGTGGGTGAAACTCTGTGACCTACGTTATGCAGGAGGTCAAACTACAGGATCCTAATGATGCCTTTGGGCTTTAAAATCTCTGCTGAACATTAGTCACTTTGCCCAAGCAGGGTATAAGTGACTAGCCCAAGGCCACACAAGAAGTCTGTGGCAGAGCCAGGAATCGAATCCACTTCTTCTGTTGTGCCTTAAATGCAAGGCCATAATTCCACTCAAAATTGCTATTTTCATGTGACCATTGGATACAGCAAGTAAGCATTAGGTTGCTAAGATAGATCAAGCTCCCATCTAAACTCTGAGTATAGAACTGGTTGACTATTGGAAATTCTGATACAGCTCCCAGGAGGCACTGCAGCAACTCTGGAGGTAAGATGAATGTTGAAATGACTCAAACTGAAATATTTTACTTTGATTCTTCCAATGGAAAATCCAGACATTCCAGCAAAAATCAACATTTTCCCATGGAAAATTCTTGAATTTGTAGAAATTGCACTATCAGTTTTAAAAAAAAAATTCAGTGGAGGATTCCTGCCCACCTGTACACAACAGGGAAGTGCTATTCCTGATCAGCGCTTTTGCAAATTTAAAACATTAACCAATTTTAATGCACTGTAGGAATTGGTACTTCCATAGTTTCTTCCAGCCAAAGAACTCAAAACATGTCAACATTTCACATTAAGTAATTAGCCCTCACTACATCCCTTTTAGCCAGGCAAGTGTCATTACCCTTTGTTTACAGGGGGGAAATGTCCCACATACCAGATTGCAAACCCAACCTTGCTGGTGATCCACTAGTCAGTGGAGTAAATGATGGCCTATTGTCATAGCAGGTGTGAACACCTTTTTCTCCCCCTCCCTTCATTTGCTATATATTAGTCATCAATCATGAATGGTAATTTCCATGCTGTTGTATTTTAATGTCAAGTGAGACCAAGAGGAAAGTGGAAATGGCTCTGATTTGCAGCACCTGAGTTCCCACTACACTTCTTTGCATATTTAAGAAGAGCTATTATTTTGGCTAAGGAGTGCAACACTGTTAGCAAAAGGGCTGATGTGAACTTTGCAATTTGCAGGCGAATGAAGTAGAAACATAACTGTTTGATGACATAAATGAATTAGCAATTGCAGAATCTTGAAAGCGGCCATTGTATTCCTATGATTTTAATCAGGCTAGAGTGAGCTCCAAGAAGAAGTGTTCATTCTGAATACGAGGTGGCACCAAGCAAAGCACTTGCGATACTTCCAGACAATTTTCTCTTCATGTAACTGACTTAGTACTACTGCAGCTAAACATCTCAGACTGGAACACCGTCTGCCAGACAGCTACCTCCTCTGTATATGCTCTGTGGTATTGCCGTATCCTGTTAAACACTTGTTGCTTTTCACCATGCAGGTATTCATATTCTCGTGTTGGGACAAAGGATCCTTACATATCTTCTGCCTCTCTTGCAGGGGCCCTGTGCAGCATCATTGTCAAACATTTCTAAAGTGGTAGAGATGGGCACAATGGAAGCCCTGAATCTGCACAGGATGGAAGAATGGGCTAGTGGGTCAGACAGATTGGACTCTGGGGGGGCTTAGTTTCAATGTCCAGCAGCCCAGCCACAGATTTCCCATGTCCTGTTTCCTTTCTCAGACACAGTGGGGACAGGGAGAGCATGCCGCACTCCGAGTGAATCTGGCCTTAGCGGGCTGACTCCTGAGTCATCAGGCCTTTTGAAATATGCCTTCACACTTCACAACTCTCCTCTCCCTTGTTGCATTAGCACTTTTGGTGGGTATGAGTACTGGTCTGTATGTCATCACCCAGGATGTGGGTTAGGTCATTTACACAGGTATTTAGATGCATACTGATGGGTTGAGTATTTCAGATAATCTCTAATTAAAAATTGGTGCCTTTGGGTATTGTTAGGATCTTGGAAGAGAAATCCTAGCTGCCTTTATGTCAATTTGCATAACAATGCTCATGACAGCCTTGGGCTGTAATTTTGCTCTTCACACTCTGCATTCGCATGTTCCTTCCACAATTACATAGAAACCAGTTATCCTCCCCTCTCTCCTTTTGTGGCTCTGACACTCTTGTAAAATGATTAAAGTGCCTTGCTGGCTGAATAACTCCTAAAAGTCACTAAAATTAATAGTTCTTCCCTCTTGGTTGCTGTTATGTCTGAGCAGCATGAGTGACAGCCCTGATGTGGGTAAAGGACAGAGCCCCCTTTCCTTGTCAGGCACATTTATGGAGAAGAAGGGAAGATGGGGAGGTTTATTGGAGAGAGACAGAGGAAGGCTGGGAGCAAAAGGTGTGAGGGGACAGCTGCAGGTGAGATGTAATTAGGGTGAATATGCAATGGAGTGTGGAAGGTGAGAATAAGGAGGCTGACTGTGATGCAGAAGACAATTGGAAGCCAGTTCAGGGACTTGGGAAAGTGGAGTGACATGGTCAAAGCAGTGGGTGTGGGAGAGGATTTAGCTAAACCATTTTGAAAAGAAGGGAACATGGTGATAATCTAAGAGGACAGGGAGGAGGAGGCTGCAGTAGTCTAGGTGAGTGGTGACCAGGATATGGGCTAAGGCTCCAATACTGGGCAGAGAAGAATAGATGGATTTTTGATATAAAGGATGAATCAGCGGGTTTTAACAAGAGCCTGATGTAGGGGGTAGAGGAGTTTTGATACCTTTCAACCCTTATTCGTTCAGAGACTTTAAGTACAGAAGTGACCGTTAGATCACTTAGTCTGTCCTCCTGTATAACACAGACCACAACATTTTACACTGTTACCCCTGTATTGAGCCCAATCATTTATGGTTGAACACAGTATATCTTCCAGAAAGGCATCCAGTCTTGACCTGAAGATCTCAAGAGATGGGGAATCCACCCTTTCCCTCGGTATCTTGTTCCAGTTCGTAATCATCCTCAGTGTGTCCTTTACTGGTGCCACTTGGATAAGACCAAACCTGATGCTTGTCTACATGGATATTATTATCCCCAAGGCAGATTTCATAATAGAGGTTTGACCTGCTTTACTTGGCCAGAATTCCTACTGCCATACAGTAACTGTCCTTCCGCCCTACGGGTGGCTATGTTTCAGTGAAGCTGAGCATGCCGTGCCAAGTTGATTTCCGTCAGAAGGAAAGACACCTAAGTGTGGAAAATACTTGATTCTTTCTGGGGCAGAGGCCGTCTTTGTTCCATGTTTGTACAGGGCCTATAAGGTCCTGATCCATGACTGGGACTCCTAGGGCTATGGTAATACAAATAAACACTGAATTATCGGACTGTTTCAGTGAACCCTTTGTTTCAGTCGTTATGTTCTTCCATAGAGAAAGGAATCAGTTACCCCCCACGTCCTCCAGAGAAGCATTTTTGATTAACTGTTCTATGGTCAAATTAGATCCTGATTTATTAGCAGATGCTCTGCAATTTTCTGCAAGCTTGGTACCTTCTGACAAGTGTCTAATCTGTCTATATCAATTAGGTTTTAAAAAGAAGCAGACCAGCTTGGTGGGCTACGTGCCATGCTCTACCAAAAGGGGGCCAGCGTACAGTTTCTTATCTGTCTCTCCCTCTACAAGCAGATCATCTGAGTAGATGCTCTCCTCTCTCAAGAAGAGCTTTTACTGCTCAACAGTGTCACCTGCTGGATCATTGAGAGCATTGTTAGTGGAGTTAATGGCCGAAGATTGGAGGATAACATGGTGTTGGCATCTGATCCTTTGATAGGAGTATGAGAGAACACAAGATACAAAAATACAGGAAATATAAATGTACAAGAAGACAGCTAAAAACCAGCCTCTTCCCACAAAATGCTGCAAGGAGGGTTTGCAGATCTCCATTAAAATATATTATCTCTGCCCTGACTGATCTGCAAAACTCTGCAGAAATTATGAGCAAGTTTTTACTCTCTCTACAAAAGAAGCATGTCTGATCAAGTTACTGGTGCTTGGAAGGGCCCAGATCATAGTGGGGTTAGGGAGGACAGTTTGTAAAGGTGTTCTAAGATGAATTGACAGCACTACCTATCACCAAAAAAAATTCTCCTCTTAAGTGAGGGATCCTTTTGTAGAGTACCAAGGTGAAGGCGTGAACCTTTGAGCTGCTGAGCACTCCCTAAGTTTGTAGGAGGGGAACGTCCCCTGTGGGCCTCTTAAAATGCCCAGCAGGGGCCAGCCTTCCTGTGGAGTGCCCAAGGTGCACAGGAAAGGGCATTCTGGTGGTGTCTAGTCACATAGTCAGTGGGAGTTAGGGGGTGCTCTGTGCCTAACAGGATCAGACCCCCTCCCCAGGTTGGTGGCTGAGGAAGGAATCACTCCTCTGGAGATAGGTAAGTAGGCATGTGAGTTCTAATTAGAACAGGTGGGGAAGGGAGTAAGGAACCGTAGAAGACCCACGGTTGTTAGTAAGACCTGTGAATGTTCCATCTTCCTGTGTCGTGCTCAGTGCCTCACAGGATTGAAGCCTGAGCTGCTTTTACTACCTTGACTGGACCAAGTGGAAGCCATGTTAGCCTAATGAGGGCCCCAGAACAGGCAGGGTTCACCTCCTTTTCAGATGGCTCAGCTAAGCTTGTATGTCTTCCCTAACCTTTCAGCAAGCTCTGTTGTTCCTTCCTATTGCAGAGCTCAAAAGGGATCCTGGTGAAATCCTGATCAAATAAAGTAAGAATCTGGCAGAACTAACCCCAGCGAATGCACTGATACAGGATCTTCATCTCATTCACTGGGATATCCTGTTGGCAGGGACAATCTTTAAGATGTTACTAAATTCAGGTCACAGTCCAATGAAAAACAGTTACAAATGTTTAATACAGGATAAATCAACCACTGTCATCAAACACAACAGCTGTGCACACAGTCTAACAGAGACTGATAATGTTTTTGGAAAAGATGAATGTGGTGGCAGAAAGATGAAACACCAACTGTTTAAGCTTCTGAAATCAATTAGACGTTACAGTCAATCCAGCCTGTCAGGATGTACAGTGGAGTCATTCTTGTAGCAAAGCCTCTGAAGAAAAATTTCAGTATCAGAAGAGGTTCTCTATAAACCAATATTCTGATTTTTGACTTTGCTACGCATTGAAACATGGCCTTAGAACTAGAGATGAGCAAACTGTTCTGAGCGAACAACACAGGCCCCAGATTGATTGTATGTATTGTGGTGGGGATAGTGGACCCAGTCAGGACTAGCCTCTCCACTTTGCTAGGGGCTGTCTCGGAACATGGTAAGGGGCAGTCTTTGCCCCAAAGAGTTTCTAATCTATTTTTAACCCTTCCTTTTCTGCTTGCCACATCTCTGTTTAAAAACAAAAACAAATAAAATCCAGAGTTTTCCAAAAACACCTTTTCATTGACTGCTCACTGTGAGTAGTTAGACATTCATACAACCAGTCCCACTGCTCAAATCACCTACAGTAGTTAGTCTCTAAGGTGCCACAAGTGTTCCTGGCCTTTTTGTGGATACAGATGAACACGGCTGCTACTCTGAAACCTACAGCAGTACTATCTTTATTCCACGACTGGATTACTATACTGGGCAGAAAGAGGCTGAATAAGTCACTGGAGGGTTGATTATCTCAAAGATATGGTAGAGCTCTTTACGAAGGGTTAGGGGAGGATAAGAATGTGTAGAGAATTTTAGAACAATTGAAACCTTTCCCATTCATCCCTTTCACCCACACACCATATTCTAGCTACTTGCATGGACTCCTGATTTATGAATGCTGAATTCCTTCCTGATTGAGATAGAAAGACATAAACCACGGGAAGCAAGATTTATTGGCTATTTACAGAAGACTTTACTTTCTATGTTCTCTTGTCACATCCACACAAGGTAACTGTGCTGGCATGTATATGCACAGTTTTGTTTGCAAAACGTATGGTTAGATAGCCTTGTGCAGTGCATTTGGTCAGTTGCTTCAGTGCTAGGCCTCTAGCCAGGAGCTTCCCATATCAGAGCCAACTGAAAAGCAAAATTTCCATCCTGTGGGAAGCTGAGATTTTTGAAACTTGGTTTCATCCTGAATCAGAACAAAAAGGTGAAATCCTGGAACTCTTAGCAAAATGGAATAGTCTGAAAATAATTTGTTTCAACTTTATCATCTTGCCTGGTATATAAAACATTTCAATAATTTCTGGTCAAATGTAAAGTAAATCATGTTCTGCAAGACATTCAGTTTGTTTACTGAGCATTTTTGGGTGAGAAAAATGTTCCAATGGAAAATTCTCAGCTCTGTGACTAGTTAGTACATAGTACAGCCCACATATATAACAAACTTCCTCGTGGCTGGACTTTACAAAAATGAGACAAGCCTTTTACAACACTCACTTTGCTTCTCAACAAAGGAAAAAGGACACTCAACTATCTAAACTCCTACATGCCACAAGGGGCCACAACAGTGGCTCCCTTAACCCACCCAACAATATTGGTAATCTATCCAGCTATACTCTAAGGCCTTGGCTGCACTGGCGCTTTACAGCGCTGCAACTTTCTCGCTCAGGGGTGTGAAAAAACACACCCCTGAGCTCAGCAAGTTACAGCTCTGCAAAGCGCCAGTGTAAACAGTGCCCCAGCACTGGGAGCACTGCAAGCTAATCCCCACGGGGAGGTGGAGTACCTGAAGCGCTGGGAGAGCTCTCTCCCAGCACTGGCGCCACGACCACATTCGCACTTCAAAGCGCTGCCGCGGGAGCGCTCCCGCGGCAGCGCTTTGGAGTTTCAAGTGTAACTAAGCCCTTAGCCTGGTAGAAGAGTCTGTCCTATCTCGAGGCCTCTCCTTCTGACCCTCCACCAAACATGATACAGTTCTGTGGTGACTAGAATCCTACTTTCGATGTCTCCTAGTAAGGGATATTTCCAGCACACCTCTGAACAGCACAATAACCCTCAGAAACCTTCCTACCAACACTACAAAAAGAAGGATTCTGCATGGATTTCTCCTGAAGGTTGAAACAACAGACTGGACTTCTACATAGAGTGTTTTCGGTGACATGCATGGGCTGAAATTGTGGAAAAGCAGCATTGCTTGCCCCATAACCTCAGCCGTGCAGAACACAATGCCATCCACAGCCTCTGGAACAACTCTGACATCATAATCAAAAAGGGTGACAAAGGAGGTGCTGTTGTCATTATGAATAGCTCGGAATATGAATGAGAGGCTGCTAAGCAGTTCTCTAACACCACATTCTACAGGCCATTACCCTCTGATCCCACTGAGGGTTACCAAAAGAAACTACACCATCTGCTCAAGAAATTCCTTGAAAAAGCACAGGAACAAATCTGCACAGACACACCCCTTAGAACCCCGAGCAGGGGTATTCTATCTGCTACCATAAACCTGGTAATCTTGCATGCCCCATCATCTCAGGTACCCTGACAGCAGGATTGTCTGGCTATGTAGCCTCTCTCCTCAGGCCCTACGCTACCAGCACTCCTAGCTATCTTCGAGACACCACTGACTTCCTGAGGAAACTACAATCCATTGGTGATCTTCCTAAAAACATCATCGTAGACACTATGGATGTGGAAGCCCTCTATACCAACATTCCACACAAAGATGGATTACAAGCCATCAGGAACAGTATCCCTGATAATGTCACTGCAAACCTGGTGGCTGAACTTTGTAACTTTGTCCTCACCCACAACTATTTCACATTTGGGGACAACATATACCTTAAAGTCAGCGGCACTGCTATGGATACCCGCATGGCCCCACAGTATGCCAACATTTTTATGGCTGACTTAGAACAACGCTTCCTCAGCTCTCATCCCCTAACACCTCTACTCTAGTTGCATTACATTGATGACATCTTCATCATCTGGACCCATAGAAAAGAAGCTCTTGAGGAATTCCTCCATGATTTCAACAATTTCCACTCCACCATCAACCTCAGCCTGGACCAGTCCACACAAGAGATCCACTTCCTGGACACTCCAGTGCTAATAAGCGATGGTCACATAAACACCATCCTACACCAGAAACCTACTGACTACTATACTTACCTACATGCCTCTAGCTTTCATTCAGACCACATCACATGATCCCTTGTCTACAGCCAAGCTCTAAGATACAACCGCATTTGCTTCAATCCCTCAGACAGAGACAATCACCTACAAGATCTTTATCAAGCATTCTTAAAACTACAGTACCCACCAGCTGAAGTAAAGAAACAGATTGACAGAGCCAGAAGAGTACCCAGAAGTCACCTACTACAGGACAGACCCAAGACAGAAAATAACAGAACGCCACAAGCCATTGGCTTCAGGCCCCAACTCAAACCTCTCCAGCGCATCATCAAGGATCTACAACCTACCCTGAAGGACGAACCCTCACTCTCACAGATCTTGGGAGATAGGCCAGTCCTCGCTTACAGACAGCCCCCCAACCTGAAGCAAATATTCACCAGCAACCACACCCCCCACAACAAAAACACTAACCCAGGAAATTATCCTTGCAACAAAGCCCGTTGCCAACTGTATCCACAAAACTATTTAAGGGACATCATCACAGGATCTAATCACATCAGCCATACCATCAGGGGTTTGTTCACCTGCACATCTACCAGTGTGATATATGCCATCATGTGCCAACAATGCCTCTCTGCCACGTACATTGGCCAAACTGGACAGTCTCTACGTAAAAGAATAAATGGACACAAATCAAGTAATATAACATTCAAAAACCAGTCTGAGAACACTTCAAACTTCATGATCACTCAATTAGAGACCTAAAAGTGGCAATTCTTCAACAAAAAAACTTAAAAAACAGACTCCAACGAGAAACTGCAGAACTGGAATTAATTTGCACACTGGACACCATTAAATTAGGCTTGAATAAAGACTGGGAGTGGATGGGTCACTATACAAACTAAAAACTATTTCCCCATGCTAATTTTTCCCCTACTGTTACTCACACCTTCATGTCAACTGTTTGAAATGGGCCATTGTGATTATCACTACAAAAGTTCTTTTTCTTCTGCTGGTAATAGCTCGTTAGAGTTGGTATGGCAACCCCCATTTTTTCATGTTCTCTGTGTATATATATATATCGTTCTACTGTTTTTTCCACTGCCTGCATCTGATGAAGTGGGGGTGGGTTTTAGCCCAAGAAAGCTTATGCCCAAATAAATTTGTTAGTCTCTAAGGTGCCACAAATACTCATAATTTGTCCTGCGTGCACAAAGTGCATTGGAGAAGCAGCATGATCCAGTGGAGGAGCCCTGGATTGGGAGTCAGGAACCTGAGTTTTTCTGTGTCACAGATATGTTGTGTAGCTTCAGTCAATTCACTTCACCTGTCTGAGCCTCTTTCTCATCTGTCTTTTGTCTGTCCATCTTGTCCATTTAGAGTGTAAGCTGTTCAGGTTAGGGGCTGTTTTTTATTCCAGGTCTATATGGTGCCTACACAATGCTATCTTGACATTGGTTGGGCCTGCAGGTGCTACTTTAATACACATAACACATTCATTGGGATTTAATGGCTTCCAATATTCTGGTCTCCTGAAGCACCCACCTTACCCTCTCCCCTCCTTAGTGCTGACCAAACAATGCTATTGTTTAGAAACTTGTTTATTCGCCTCATTGTCCTACTATTCTCTCTCTCAAGGCCACAATGAGACTCTAAGGTGTGTGTTTGTGTGTAGGTCGATGTTAGGTGTGTAGGTGGGTGTTAGTGCTTCAGGTCTAAATATTCATTCTTTCACAAACAATCATCTTTGCGCAAACAGGAGCTTCCTTGCCAAGACCTCGCACATACAAGCGTGTTCAAGGACTGCAAACAAAGTGCGAACATCCCTAGGACAAGTTAGCAAAAAGTGTTCTATTATTAGAGCTTTGTGAATAATGGGTTTTTTTTGTTTTGTTTTGTTTTTGCTGACAATTGCAAAACAGTGGAAAAAATGATTTTGACCTCTTTTAACCTTTTTGATTATTGTGAATAAAATTCAAGGAAACCTTTAAATAGTCCTTTCAATATCAAAAATCAAAATCTTTTGTTTTGAAAGGCTGAAACCTTTTCTCTCAGAATCTTTTAAGAGTTTTTAAAATGTTATTTTATTTTATTTTATTTTATTTGGAGGGAGGGAGGGAAGACTTAAACAATTTGGTGAAACCAACACAAATTTGAAAAAAACCAATAAGCTTATGCCCAAATAAATCTGTTAGTTTTTAAGGTGCCTTGTTGTTTTTGTGCATACAGACTAGCACAGCTACCTCCTGATACTTGACAAATTTGAAAAACATGTTTCACCAAATCTGCATCTTTTTTCTTTGCTGAAAATGTTGCCGAGCTCTTTTTTATCCTAACGATTCATGGAATTTCTCTCCCCTCCTCCACCATGTGCTCAGCTCTACTCAGAGCTTTCATTCAACGTCACTATAAATATTCTGTAAACTGTATTTGACATCTTTGCTTCTACTTGGTGCAATCCGCTTTAAAAACAATGTCCTCCTGTTCCTAGAATACAGTTCTGTAGGACTATACAGATCAGATAAACCTGTTAGCAAGTCAAGCCGCCTATCTGAGCTGTACACTTGAAGCCACTTTTACGAACAAACAGTGGCTCACAGTCTTTTGCAAATCATGAGCCACTTGAGAGATTCTCTCATGGACATCTCCTCTCAACTTCTCATCCCTGATTATATGCCTGCCCTGCAGCAACTGTAATCACATTAATGTGATGCCTTACAAAAATCTGTGGATGGAGAACAGTCAGGCTACCAAGTGAAGCACTCAAAAGTCAGGAAGCATCAAGGTTAAACTTGCAGGCTACTCTTAGGCTGTGCTGACCCACCCAGAGTGCCAAAACTAGAAGGGTAAATACACACCTACTCAAAGCTAGCTGGGTTATGAAGAAATACCCTTGGAAAACTAAAAAATAGCATCCCAGGTGATTTTCAAAGAGTAATGATCTAAAACATGAGATCCTCTCTTGGCCAAATTCATTTGTGATGCCATTCTACTGATAAGTTACAACAGGGATGACATTGGCCCAGAAGAGTTTTATTTAGAGGTGTGCGAATTGTCTGGAGCAGAACCCTGTGCCGCACAAACTCATTTGATATCTGACTTCTTCACAAACTCAGCCCAAGCACAGCAAAGGTTTGCATGGAGCTCTCTACGTGCAGCTGCTGACTTTGGCTCCGGATTGCTCAGAACAGCCAGGCTGCCATGAAGAATTCTTTCCCGAGCCTGGTCTGTTAAAATGAGAAAGAATAACCTGCAATGTGAATGGAATATGATGAGTTTCTGTGCTAAGCATTTTAGTAAAGCAAATCAGTTTTTCTAAGGCAAGTTAATTGTAACCTTTCCTCTACATTACTCCACCCTTAAGACACTGAGTTGGAACAGATGGGTAATGCACTGATATTTCACAACATATTCGGAAAAAAAAGTTACATCCAGAAATTAAAATAGGGCTTTAGGTGCCAAATAGTAGAGAAGGGCTTTTTTTTTTTTTAAACATATGTTCTTATGAGCCAGCATCCTAGAGGGGAGAAGCACCGGCTGTCAAACAAACTCACTGACATGCAAAACCCAGTGATTTACCACATGAGCTGCACTGAGTGAACTTCCCAAGGCCTGCAGCCCCCTGAGATGTTTGACATATCTGTTACAATGCAAAATTGCCTTACCAAAAGCTATTTAAGATGGCTTTAAAATACACACAGTGGAGAAATTTCAACCTGTAAAGGGGGAACAAACAGAATTGTGTCTTTTCTGTGCCAAGAAGATGGTCTGAAACTTTCCTTCCCTTGCACTGCTTTTAAAAAAACAACTTTTTTTTTCTTGCTTGCTTTTTAACTTTGGTCTTATCAGGAATGTCAAGTATTCGCTAAATAACAAAGTGTGAGCTTTCTCAGCCCTTAATTAATGGGCTGATGATGTTGAATCTTTCACAAAGAGTTCTTTTCTCCAAGCTGCCTGCATTTGAGTTAAATATAACATTGCAGAACATTGTCTTCCTCCATCAGCTGTTCAGATTTTTTACTCCTCTATGGCCTTATCTAAATGCTATTGTAGTTTTTTTATGGACTGTAGTGGACGCTGGATCAAACCTTTGCTACCTGTGATGTCATAAACCTATTTGTTCTCCATCTGCCCAAATGTTTAGGAAAAGTAGTGTAGACAAGATCTGGATTAATAATTTAAAAAATCTTTGTTTTATAAGTTAAAACCCAAAACCTTCAACTTGTCTTCATATGTAATATTTGTTTTAAAAAACCAGAAAAAGAGAGAAAAACTTTTTTAATCCTTTGCAGGTCTCCTTTAAAATATTTTTAAAATTTCATTTCAAAAACAAAAGGACAAAGAGAGTCAGTTGAAATGAAAATTTAAAATAGAATGGTAAAGCACCTAAATGAACCTGAAATGCTAGAGATCAACCCAAATTGCTTCCACCAAGGAAAACTGTACCTATAATCTACTAGATTTCTTTGAGCATGTCTGGAAAACAGCAAATAATGGAGGGATCAGTAGCTGTGATTTATTGGACTTTAAAAAAGCCTTTGAGAAAAGTCCTCACAAGAGACTTTTAAGGAAATTAAGTAGTCCTGGTGTGAAAGGTCATGTTCTCTTGTGAATTAGGGACTGGCTAAGAGACAGAAAACAAAGAACAAATGGTCAATTTTCAGTATGGCAAAAGGTTAACAGCTAGATGTCCCAAGCATCTGCATTAGTACTGATGGTATTTAATGTCTGGAAAAGTGAGTGAAGAGATAGGTAGCAACATTTGCAGATTGCCCATTTATTAAGGTTAATCAAGACTTCAGATGACTATGAGGATCTTCAAGGGACCAAAGCTAGATAAATGGGCAACATGAAAGCAGATGTGATTCTGTATATGGACAAATGCATGTTAATACACATTGGGAGAAATAATTTGAATTACTGGTACTCATGCACAGTGCTAGGTTCCTAAATTAACTATAAGCACTTAGGGGTAAAAAAGACCTTTGCTTCATATATAACTCACTGAAAAGCTTTGCTGTATGGATAGCAACAGTCAGAAAAATAAACAATGGAGGTAGAACTACTATGATTTATTATTGTTATAGGCATTTTTTAATCCATCCATCATAGTAGGGTGTGATAAGTCAGTTACCCTCTGCAAGGAAGAAGTCTACTCTCTTCCATCTGTTTGAGCCAACTGCCTCATAGTGGTCAAACCCTGGTAGTGGGCTTCCAAGAGAGCATTATCAGGGCGCCTCTCAGCAGCATTCTCTGGGCAATGCCTACGTAAACAGTGAATCTTCCAACCTGCCCTAGAGGTGACAAGACTTGAGCTCAGCCTGATTTCTGGTCAAAGTCTGTTCTGGAACTGCAGTCCCTCCTCCCAGAATGAATGGCCCTGATGCCTCTGGACCTCAGTTCCATCTGCTGGCATGTCCCTGCCCTGCACAGGTGATATCTATGGTGGAGAAAAGAGAAAGAAGTGATTTCAGATAGCTCATTTAGCCTGCCTTCATTGCTAATGCTAGTTAACGGGGGAGAGCTTACAAATATTCATTGCCTGCAGTGGTGATGAGTGAAACTGTAATTAAATAAGAACTGAGTTAATCATCTGCCAGAACCCTTGCTGAACCTTTTCAAAGGTTTGAAATTTAAAATTTTTTTTGGTGTTGCTTTTTGTTCTGGCTACAACTAGAAGAACCAACATACGATGAGACAGGTTATTCTTGTGGTTTTCCTTCAAGCAGGACCATTTGGGGGGGGTATCTGAATGGAACTCCAAACTATTGAGGTCTGCTCATTAGCTTTTAGTTCAATTGACTAGACGGCATATCCCACCAAGGCAGACCATAAAGAGTAAGGAAACTCATGCAGCGCCCCAGCTATGCTCCATGCCTTAGTGTCCCCTTTTAATCTCTGCTACCTCCCTTCCATCACCGAAACCCCACATACCTCCACCCTCATCCTGGGTAGAGGTTGGCTGCAGCAGAAAAACAGACAGCATACCTGAGACAAGGCGCTCCCGGCTGTTGGATCCATGATATCTAGCACCGACCAGCCTCACTGAAGAGCCCAGTGCCCTGGCCTGAGATGGCTTCCTGGCACCCTAGTTCCATGCATCCCACCCTCAAGAGATTTCTTTCTTCCCCTAAATTGTATGAGTATTCTTTAACCCTTTACTCACAAGAAGCAGTCCCACTGATTTTGCTTTTTAGTGGAATAGAATCACCTCTTGTAACTACTCAGCAGTTTGAATAGGGAGAGTTGTAATCCAGTCCTTAACATTTTAAAATTAAAAATATGCCACCTCTTTAAAAAAGGTCCCTCTTCATCAGTGTAGCTTTGCAATTTTTCTGGTTTCACATGTGATGTAACACAAGGGATGAGTAATCAGTCATTAAATAGACTGAAATGGTCAGCCTTCAACATACTGAGATACTGTACTTCACTGACCCAGGAATTACGCTTCTCTTGTATTTAAAAAGAAATAAGAACTGATCTGCCTGGTACAGTCTTAGAGCTTAAAATCCATAGGAACCCTGTGGAAACAGTAATCTGATTTGTGTCTGTGCATGAATGAAAATTCATCCTTACTTCCTCCTTATAATTTCCTTCCTCCGGAAAACTAAGCCTTTGAGGAAAGACCCTTCAGTGGGTCTAGTTCCTGTTTTATGTATGGTAATCCTGTCCATTCAAAGGTGCCAAACTACAGTCAGAGGCAAGCCTGTAGTGCAGCAGATGAATGCTTTTTGTTTTCTTGGGAAGAAGTGTAATTGCACATAAGCCCGCAGGTCCAATCCTCAGCTGGTGTAAATCAATATTGCTCCATTCAGCTGACTTAATATCTTTACAGATCTAGCCAAAAAATAACTATTAACCTTGTTCTGACTGAATGTAAAGACAAATGTACAAGGCAAACGTTCCTAATACATTTTCTGCATTAAATGACAAAGCTCAGATTGCCACTCAGATGGTACAACTCCTGTTTCAAATCATGTCCCTTTACGTAGGAAGCTCCATCCCAGGGTTGGGATAGGATAGCCTGGAATGTTTTAGATTTACTGTGGTCTGCCAGAAAACTGGCAAGACAATTTAAAGCAAGAGAATTGTAACTTAATACAGACGTCACTGCTGTCCTTGAAGTGGATACTGCCAAACTCTTTCCGCTGAGAACAAAGTCAGAATATAATACTTTGCATTTCCACAGTGCCTTTTCTCCAAGGTTCCTACTCATGAATTAAGCCTTGTTGCACCCATGTGAGGTGGGGAAGTTGGAGAAGGATGATGTCACACTGAGCAAAGGTAGGAGATTTGCCAAGGGAGCACACAACAGGTCAACAATCAAGCTCAGAAGAGAGTCTGAGGCCAGGTCTACACTATAAACTTGCATCAGTATATCGACATCGCACAGGGGGTGTGAGAAATCCACACCCCTGAGCGACAGAGCTATACCAACCTAACCCCCAGTGTAAACAGCGCTATGTCAAAGGGAGGGCTTCACCCATCAACATAGCTACCAACTCTCCCATCAGTGAAGTAATGTCCTCGCTGAAGCTCTAGTGTGGCAACTGCAACATTTTAAGTGTAGACCTGCCCTGAGCATCCTGACTCTCAGTCCCTTTCTCCAGTCGCTCCCCTTTCAATCTGGCAAGGGAGTAGCTGAAGGAGAGGTTTGTTTGCTGCTTTCACCTATAATTGTCTCAGATGATTCCTCCATTTTCACTTGATTGATTATGGGAAAGTTCCAAGGGGCTCTGCAAGGAAGTGCAAAAATGTCCTTTTGTTTCATTATATTAATTGTTCTGTCAAAAAATGCCATGTAGTCAAAACCGAAATGTGTCTTGGAAACATTTCTGTACTGACACACCTGCTCACCAGTTTATTCTGGGTGTGTCTGTCTTTTGCATTCTGTGAAAAATTTCAAATCTTCTCATTTTTGTTCTGCACTGGAACAAAGGCTAATGTTGAACCTCAACATTGTTCATGAAACAGAGTTGGCGTTTCCTGACCAACTGTAATCATAAGCCACTTTACGCAGTGTGGGTATCTGTCCCCTCTAAGTGGCCGGACTACGTAAATATTTGAATCTGCTGCTATCTCAGAGCTGACGAACCTGGTCTTTCTGCTCAAGCAGTGGAGGGGCTTGAGTGTAGATCCAGAGGTTTGTACACCAAGCAAATTGTAGAAGGGTTGAAAGAACACCTACATGTTTCATAGCTCCTGTGAAATTCCAAGCAGACTGCCTTTTAATTGATTCATATAGTCATGCTCTTGCTCCTTTTTCCTGACTCATCTCTCTGATTATTTGTTGCATTATAATTACTGTGCTTTTATTACTCTGTTCAGTATTTTTGCCTGCCCTATCCAAAGCCTTGCAGAGAATGCCTAATTACATGCAACTTGTGTTAAACTGAGTCTATTCTATAAATGTAAATTCTATACAAGCAGGCATTATAAATAGAAATGGAAAGAACAGCTCCAAAACAATTAATTAAGGATGCAATTCAGCCCATGCAGAGGACCTGCAAAAGGCTTACACCTGGTTTTGAAACATGATGCAGAAGTCCTGTGCTGGCCCCCTGCACAGGGGTGAATTTCACCCCTATGAACTAGGCTTCATGGGATGGTATTAGTCACCTCAATTCACAGGTCAGACCATAGAGTGGAACAGTGACAACTTCTGCTCTGCATCCCATGTGCAAAGGCTTAGAGCTGCTGGATCTATATAATCATGGCTCACTCTGACCCAGCCTATTTAGGGTCCCTATAGGCACTTTTTTCTGCAGTGCAGAGGGCCCCACATTTTGCAGCCAGTTCGCCCATGCTTATCTCCCCTTCCTGCCCCCTTCCCTTCCTGTATAGTCCCATTGAGAGACTTAACTGGTGCATAAACCCTGGCGTACCGAGGCCTAGTCTACACTAGAAAATAAGGTCAGTTTAACTACATTGGTTAGGGGTGTGAAAAATCCACACCCCTGAGCTTCATTGTTAAGCTGATCTAAGTCGCAGTGCACACAGAACTAGGTTGACAGAAGAATTATTTTGTTGAATTAGCTCTCACCTTTTGGGCAGGTGGATTACCTATGCCAATGGGAGAACCCCTCCTGTTGGCATAGGTAGCATCTACACTGAAGCCCTACAGTGGCACCGCTGTAGTGTTTTAAGTGTAGACAAGCCCAGAGGGTCAAATTTCTGTCTCTGTTTAAAGGCCATGTAAACAGGCTTTCCAGGGCTTTCCCACAGTGATCAGAGAGCAATGGAATCCTTTGGTAGTGTTTGGGGTCCTACACTCCCATGGTGAGTTGTAGGATGTGGGTCTCAGCAATTACATATTGATGTCCTAGTGGAAGAATGGTTTAAAGAGAGTTTTTGTCATTTTAAAATCCACTGAGACTACAGTAAAGGCAAAAGGAGTTGATGTGTGAACAATAAGACCCAGAAGTCACAGGGGAGAGTTTGTGTTATGTCCTGCATAAGAGAGCTACAGGATAGAAAACTACTGTTCCCTAATGAAAATCATATTAGTATTAAAATCAGCACGTATCCATATTCTTTTGATTAACTGTAAATTCACTTAATAAAGCCTGGACCTTACTTCTTAGCTAAATCAGCTATTTTTCATTCTGTAATGTTGCTCTTACAACACACAGTTTCATAAAACTAATCCACTGATTTTGATATCATATTGATGTAGCACTCCCTGTTTTAGAAGAGCCTTTTGGGGTTCGCAAGGGATTTGAAATGCACTTGCTTAGTGGTAGGAATTTTCATCTTTAAAATAACACCCCCACAGACATGACAGGCATGCATGAAAATATGTACTTTTCAGAGGCCTGGACTTGATGTTCAGGTAACTGACGCGGGTGGCCTACTGGACAGTTTCCTGCATTTAGATGATGAAGTGCACCTCTGAGTTCTGATTTTGCAAGAAAGCAAGACAGTTTGATGGAATCTTTGCAGCTTTAGGAGCTCTATTCTGCCCTCTGGAATGTGCAGGTCATACCAAAGGCAGGAGCTACCCTGAGAACATCTTCACAATTTCTATGATTCTTTTTTTGGTTTCCCATAATGGGGAAAATGGTTTCCTTTCTGTGTCTGCAACATTATCATTATTATCATCATGGCAAATGCCAAGGGGATGTGGCCTCCTTAGGACTGATCTCTGGCAAAATGCTTAAGGTGGTTCAGTTTACAGCCATCACTGGCAATCTTGGCATGACGCCAAAGCTTTTGACACCTACGTGATCGCTGGCCATGTAGCAGCATTTGTGGGTACATATGTCTCCACAGCTCTCATTAGTGCTAATAAATCTATCCCCTGACTCGGCTGACCTATCTATCCAAAGTATTTCTAAGGAACTTTTCACTTGGTGTCTAAGCCTAAGCTTCCACCACCCCCATCCCATCCTCTTTATAGAGTTTACCTTCTGAGCCTCTTAATGATTATTTTCTGAGTGGAAAAAATCTATGAATTGAGGGGTTTTAGAGAACAGGCAGTGTGACTGGTAACCAGTTAGGGTGGGAGGGATTTTATGCAAGGAAGTAGAAGTAGTAAATAGAAAGGCTTTTATAAGAGCAAGGTATCTTACGTGTTGCTAGTTATATTTAGCAGCTCGTATACTGCGCACGCAGTTATATAATACATTCAATCTGTATCTTACATGGAGTGTATTTACTGTACAGGGTATGTGATCTGAATGGACTCTGAAGTCTGGTGCTTACAGCTCAGCATCTCAATTTCTTTTAAAGATGACGAACAGAGGTGCATCTGGCCGATCTTTGAACTGTGCTGGAGCAGTGCCACTGCTATCTGATGCATGGCATGCAGCACATGTTCTCAAGTTAAAGTGACAGCTGCAACTTTCTATTGTGGCTCTTGGCACAGGAGTTTCACACACCTTCCAATTACTCTAGTTCTAAGGCTCCTAAGAAAGTAGGAATTGCTATAGTGGATTGGCTCTTGGTCCATCCAGCTGTTATCCTCTAATTGAGAGTGGCCCAGTATCAGATGCTTGAAAGAAAGACACAAGAAGCCTGCAGTAGGCAGGAAGCCTAACATTCTAGAATCAAACTTCTCAGCTCTGCAACTGTGAAAATTCCTTCAGCGTCCTGCTGCTGAGCCCAACTGTTGGGAAGTGAAAATGCTTGGAATGGGAAGATGTCTAAAATCACTTGGTTTTAAAATGCTAGCAAATGTTTGCAGGATTTAATGTAATTTATTTATTTATTTAATTAGTTTTTTTCAATTGTTGACCCGGATCATAACCTAATCATTTCTCTACCATCGTAAGGGCCTCAGGCATTGGTGGCACACAGGGCCGGCTCTAGCCATTTCGCCACCGCAAGCACGGCGGCACACCGCGGGGGGCGCTCTGCAGCTCACTGGTCCCGCGGCTCCGGTGGACCTCCCGCAGGCGTGCCTGCGGATGCTCCACCGGAGCTGCGGGACCAGCGGACCCTCCGCAGGGATACCTGCGGGAGTTCCACCGGAGCCACCTGCCACCCTCCCGGCGTGCCTCCCCAAGCACGTGCTTGGCGTGCTGGGGTCTGGAGCCCGCCCTGGTGGCACCTCAGTCTCTCCTCCTCTCTACTTGTGGCACATAAAAGTTCAGCCACCTGAGGACTGAAGTGCTTTAGTCTAATTCAAGTTATTGGGCTCCTTTAGGGTGACCAGACAGCAAGTGTAAAAATCAGGAAGGGGGTGGGGAGTAATCGGAGCCTATATAGGAAAAAGCCCCCAATTGGGACTGTCCTTATAAAATTGGGACATTTGGTCACCCTAGGCTCCTTATATAATTGAATAGCCTATACTAGGCAGGGGATCAGGTAATCTCATGGTCCTTTCTGACGTTCAACTCTAATACAGAGACAAGGTGGGTGAGGTAAGATATTTTATTGGAGCAACTTACCTCACCCACCTTGTCCCTCTGATATCCTGGGACTAGCATGGCTACAACAACCCCTAACTCTATGACATTTAAAAACCTGGATCTAGCTATTAGCTTATCTACTCGGTCTATGATCTAATGCACGCTCAAGTCAACGAGAGCCTTTCCACTGGGTTGAAAGGGCATTGGATGCGGCCCTTTCAGAGCACAGTGTAGGATAAATTCCTGTCCTAAAGAATTTGCATCCTAAGGGTACAAATCCTGCAATCTGGTATTTGCACGAATAATATCCACTGATACAAGTGTCTGAACATTGCGTAAGTGGGCCCTAACTGGGGCACAAACAAGCAAAGAGCATTTCAGGTGTGGAAACATCAATTATATGTGTTTCACTGGGGCTTATCACTCTGAATTTTATTCATAGTTGTTTTGACGTGACAGAAGCCACAGCTTTGTGACAATTCCCTTTTCTTCACTATGCTTTGTCTTTTTTATGTTGTGCTTACAGCCCGCTAGCCGGGTAACCAAACTAAGAATAATTGTGTTCATTGTCTGTTTCACAAATCTAAAAAAAATGCAGTAAATATGATTTAATACAGTATTGTGTTTCTGTTGTTGCTGTAAAGTCATTTAGGACAAATATGATATTGTGTTGAAAGCGTCAGATCTGCATTTCCCTAGTGGCAGTCAACTGTATTTCATTAACAACTAACATACAATATGTTGTTAGCTGTTTTGTAGTATTTCCTTTATTTGGGCATTGGCCATTTGCAGTATGTGGTCTTTGGAATCAGCTTGGAGACAGGATCCAAGTCTCACAGCTTTGGCCATTGCTACTAACAGTAGCTCAGCAAGGAATATCCCCATCTCCACTGCTCAGATGAGGAAAGTGAAGCAGATTAGTTTGCACCTTCCTTTCCAGGTGCATGGGAAGAGGAATGCACAAGCTGCATTCACCTTTAAAATGATTCAGCCTGCTCCCCATTAGTATGCTGAGCCGTCTATGGGCTGTTGGGACAGGAAGGAACCAAAGCACCATCTCCTCCCTGTCTCCTTTGGGATGATTACCAGCCTTGAGAGGGTATGCAGTGAAAGAAAATGTTTACTCGGTGCTTAAACACTGGGGCCAGAGGAAGCCATCCCTGCACTCGCCCAAGTACATGAATTGCTCTTGTGATTGGTTCCTGTGCCCTGCATGGGGAAAGAGGCCCTTGTGCCCAGCCACTCCCCATGCACCCACACAATTACCAGTCAAAATCCAGCCCTAAGAAAGTAATTAACTGCAGCAGAATCGGTTCTCTGCAATTTATAACTTCTGTCAGCCTTCCTCAAGTTATATTTGAGACATGTCTTTACATTTAAAATATGTATGTATGAGTATGTCAATTATATAAAAAAACCAGATGGTCTGTATTTTGTAGTCTAAAATTATACCATTCCCCAAAAGAGGACTTTATGTGTCTCCAAAATGGGGGCAGAGGGGAAAAGATGATAAGGAGCCTTACTAGTAATCTCTTTGCCACTAAAATAAAAATTAAAGCCAAGGCTCGTTGTTACATTTGAAATCAAGTGTAGAAGTTTTTTGCCCTGGCTTTCACTGAAGATTTGCTTATGTTCTTGTCATTTCTGTGCCTAGATTGAGTTTCCAGAGCATCACTGATATAATTTCTTATTGAAGATGTGCCAAATGGTTTTAAAGTCACTGGGGCAGTGGGGAATTCAGAACATTCGTTGACAACATGAAGACTAAACATTCTTGTTTTCTACATTAGCTCATCTGATAAATTAAAAGCAGACGCTATCTGTCTGATTTCCCGAGCAGGCATGTGTGTGTGTGTGTGAGTGCTAGGATGTAAAGAGAACCCCAAGTAAGAAGCAGAGCCTGTCCTGAAAGCTTTCATGTGCTTCCAGAGAAGATGCTTATTTGTCTTTACTTGCTCAAGCAGCTGTCTGATGTGGAATTTACCCCTCCTACTGCACAAATCATGCTGAGAGAGGGGATAAAACTGAACAAAAGCAAATAATTAGAGGGAGAAAGAAAATCTCTTGGAAACCGGGGGGGAAAGAGTAATAAGATATGTTAAGAGACTTGCGTACAGTGCAAATCTGTTAAACATGTTAGCTATTTCCACGTGGAGTTCAGCTCCACTAACTGGTATTTGTTTAAGAGGGTTAGGCTAGTTTATGAAGTCTAGTTTAATGGATATATTCATTTATGATATTCAAGAGTTCTGCACTTAGGAAGGAATAAAGAATCCCATGCACCGCTACAGGCTGGGAACCTACTGGCTAAGCAGAAGTTCTGCAGAAAAGGACCTGGGGATTACAGGGGACGAGAAGCTGGATAAGAGTCAGCAGCGTGCCCTTGTTGCCAAGAAGGCCAATGGCATATTGGGCTGTATTAGTAGGAGCATTGCCAGCAGATCGTGGGAAGTGATTATTCCTCTCTATTTGACACTGGTGAGGCCGCATCTGGAGTATTGTGTCCAGTTTTGGTTCCCCCTCTACAGAAGGGACGTGGATAAATTGGAGACAGTCCAGCGGAGGGGCATGAAAATGATTAGGGGCCTGGGACACATGACTTACAAGGAGAGGCTGAGGGAACTGGGGTTATTTTGTTTGCAGAAGAGAAGAGTGAGGGGGGATTTTAGAGCAGCCTTCAATTACCTGAAGGGGAGTTCCAAAGAGGATGGAGATTGGCTGTTCTCAGTGGTGGCAGATGACAAAACAAGGAGCAATGGTCTCAAGTTTCAGTGCGGGAGGTCTAGGTTGAATATTAGGAAACACTATTTCACTAGGAGGATGGTGGAGCACTGGAATGTGTTACCTAGGGAGGAGATGGAATCTCCATCCTTAGAGGTTTTTAAGTCCCGGCTTGACAAAGCCCTGGCTGGGATGATTTAGTTGAGGTTGGTCCTACTTTGAGCAGGGGGTTGGACTAGGTGACCTCCTGGGGTCTCTTCCAACCCTGATGTTCTATGATTCTACAATGTCAATTTTTACTCCATCCTTACTCAGAGAATTCAACCATTATTAATTTATGATCTCCAGGTACCACCTGTACAAGTAAATAGGATAGTAATAGGAGCTGTTCCTAAATAACCATGGGCAAAATGTGTATAAGAACCTCCAGGATTTGGCCCAGATTGCAAATACCCAACAATAGTGTAAGTAAATAGTACTCAATTAACCCAAAATGGAATAGCACTGGACTCAATTCCCTGCCCCCTCCTTCCAGGCCTTATTCCCCGGCAAAAAGCACTGTGAACCAGAACTGAATGAACACACAGAGGAAAATATTTTAAAATGAACACACATACACACATAGAGGAAAATATTTTAAAATATTGGACACCAAAAATTGTTTGGGATATATTGTCACATGCAAAGATACACTGAGCACCATGTTATATTCACGGCATATACACCTGGAAGGTCACAACGTAACACCACTTAATTTCTTAGAATTCAGAATCCTAACACAAAGAACCAAAAATAGAGACAAACAAAGCAGGCTGCTTCTTAAGGCAGAGAGGCATAGCTCAGCATGCCTTGCTCTAGGCAGACATAGTGCTCCAGAGCCTGATTTCAGGCTTCTCTGCAGAGCCCCTAACCTGCAAGCAGGACCAGGAAACTCCTTATGTTTAATTTGATAGTTTATAATTTTAATATAGTTTTCAATACACTGCATACCACACAGATATTGTGGTGGACATCCTCAGGGAATCTCCTCAGTAAATGGAGGCCCTGAGCCAAAAAAAGACCTCACTTGAACCAGTTCAAATGGATTCTAACCCTGGAACAGATAGTAGGGACAACACAACTGAACTCAGAAGCTGTAGAAGGACATAGGGGTTCAAGCAGTTGAGCCTAGATTATCATGCAACATAGAAATGAAGATGGAAAAGAATGATTAGAACTTCTAGTCTATACCTTGGGCAGAGCAGGAATGTTCCCTTCAGTATATTTCCTAGAGCTTTGTCCAATCTAATTTGTGCAAATATACACAGATTCCGGGAGCCACACAGAGCCATGGCACACATGGGCGGGGCAAGCCCCTAACCGCACTCCCTGATAGAAGCTTAAGGGCCTGATTAAAATGTTCGATGGGCCGGATGCATCCCATGGGCCATAGTTTGCTCACTTCTATCTTACAGTATTACTTTTCAAACTTTTCTGTAAGATCCCCCCTTCTACAATCAGGGTTGCAGAATGCAATAGTCTATCAAGTAACCAATTACTTTTCTCGAAAGTATATTAAAAGTAACAGATTGTAAATGTAATTAAAGCAATCAGGGTAATTCATTAAGAACACATTTTCCCTCCTGAATATTTATATTGTGCTGGTAATGAACCAAATCTCTCAAAAAATGTATTGGCAACCACTCACATTATGTAGAAGAGGTAACTCTTATAGGCTTTTAATTATGTTTGTGTGCATTTTGTAAAATGTTGGCTCCTTATTATCCACAACCATCCTCTTTATGTTCAGCCTAATAAGATTGTAAGTTTCCCCTTTATTGCTTGACTCCTTCCTCCAAACCACTGTGTGTGGGTGGCTTCAAGATTAATTTCACTATCCTTTCTGATGCTTGTCCTCTGACTTGACTCTCTTGGCAATAATCCATCCCCCTGCCACTGTCCATTGCCAAATCCTCAGCCTGGTAATTAAACAAACACCTTTGCTACTTTCTTTCAGGTTTTTTTGTGTCTTTAAATGCTATGTGTGTTTAAATGGATGACTTGTGAACTATAAGGTCCAGACTGCTCCCAACCCTGGTGCTGGTGTGCCATGGGGATCATGCAATGAGCACCTATCCCTCTCCCTCCGCCCTGAATCCTTGGATGATCCTGCTAGGCCCAAGTAGAATTGTAGTGTGCATCTGTGGTGATTTTCAACTTGGGACTGCTCCCCAGTGTGTGCTTGGGGTGAAAATCACATCGCAGGGCATGGGGATGGCAGGCAGGAGGTGAGTCCATGGTTCCAGTCCACACACCCCTATCCACAACACCCCACAAAGCTAGCTGGCTGTAGACAGTGCAGTAGACTGTGCCAACTGAAGGGATGATGTAGCCTCTGCTGTCTCCACCAATGCTGAGGAGCGCTCATCTCTGACATACATTCTCTCCCGGAGCTCCCTCTAGGGCTGTGTACCTCTGCTCTGCCCTCAAATACAGGCCAGTGGTGAAACATGACAATCTGTCTCTAAAAGAACCCAAATGGTAACTGGGAGCCTCAGGCATCCATGTGCTCTACACCACATGCAAACCTTATCAGCCTATGTAGAGAACTGCATCAAAACTACATTTGCACAAACATTATCGTCAGCAATGTTGGAAATCCTGGCAGTGTTCCTAGCTCCCTGACCATTGTGTCGTCTGATGTGGTGGCCATGGCTCCTCTAGCCTCTCTTTTACATAATCCTCATGACCCGCTTCTTGAGCTTCCTTCCTTTCCCTCCAGCTGTCCTCCTCATAAGTTTTCCTCCTTGGTCATCTCAATTCGCACTTTACTGCTAGTTGTCACTTTATTCCAAAGTCTATCCAACTTTGGGCCAGATTCTTATCTAGTGTAAACTGATGTCATGCCACAGAAGTGAATGGGACTATGCCAGCTGGTGATAGTTGAGGCTTATCCTCTTTCTCTCTGAGGAAAGATCCCCCTCTCTCACTTTCTCCTGTGCTTGACTCACTTCCTGCTTTCACCAACTCAATGTCTCCAAGGTTGAAGTCCTCCTGGGCAAAGAGAATATCAAGTACTTTCCATTCACTCTGTTTACTCTGAATATAAATCCAAAAAATCTATCAATTTGTCTTTTCAAATTCTTGTTCAAAAACATGACCTTATAATTTCCAGCTTCCTTACCCAGCCCTTCCATTCAGCTTGCTCTGGGCTACTCTCAACTCAGCTGTTGATGGCAGAATTTTTAGCTACTCTATTCCTGCCTTCTGGTATTCCCTTAATCTGATACTCTGTCTCAGCCATGATCCCAGCCTTTTCAGATCTCATGAAATGAATCTCTTCTCTTTTAAATCCCCAACATCCTTTCCTTTTATCTAGCTAGCTATCTTACTCACCCTCTCATCCCTGAAGGCTGTATTTTATAATTACTTGTATTTTGCGATGCACCATAGGAAATGGAATAAATAATATGAATAGAATAAAAATTATGTTTTAAGTGATGTATGTAAAGGACTACAAAAATACAGTGAAAAAATTCCATCTTGTGAATCTGCATCAGACAAAAATGTGATCTTCATGCCTTTGTAACAGGCTTATTTTCTAAAAAGTTCAGGTTTTATTTGAGCTTTAATGCTTATCGAAATTTAAAAAAAAACTCCTAAGGGGACTGACCTACTACCTGAGAGTGAGTGGGGAGAGGGATAGCTCAGTGGTTTGAGCCTGGGCCTGCTAAACCCTAATGGAACTGGTTGAAAAATGCAGATTTTTTTAATGGAAAATTTCTGAATTTTTTTCTTTTTTCCCCTCAAAAATTATCTCCTTTTTAAAATTTGTTTTTAAAGGAAAAATAACACTGAAACCTGGAAAAAAAAATCAGTTTTGAAAACCATTGGTTTTTTTTTCCTTAACAAATTGGAAAATTTGGAAAGAAACAAATATTCATTTCCATCAAACTCATTTTTCAGTTAAACAAATTTTGGATGAAATATTTTCAACCTGCTCTAGATGTTATTTCCCAATTTATGTGCAGAGCCCTCAGCTATTGTGGCTACATGCTTGCTGAACACAGATGAATAATGAGATAAGATACCTGTGGTACTGGCATAATAAAACCTGAAATATATTCAAACTTTACAAACTGTAAGGCACTAATATTTTATTTGGGGCTCCGCTGACATTCAAAATCCATACACACGAGCATCATTGTTACTTTAGTCACATGGATTACTTTTTCACCTGAAATCCTTAATGAAAATGTCACTAAGCAGTATATCACACATTGTGTATAGATTATTTTGCATATTAAGTAAATGCTCTTTCAGATCTAGGGTTCTGGAGAACTGTAATTATATTTGAGCTAACTATGAATAATCTGTTTTATTATTAATAGACTTTTGATGGATGAGGACCTGTGGGCCTCCTCTCTGGGTTTCCTGACCTTCCTTTGTAAGCATGTGCATACTGACTGCTAGGAGAGCTAGTTTGTATCTTCTGACCCATGAAACAGGAGGAAAAAAACTGTGTTCTCTCGCTCTTTTTTAAAAATTATTTTCCTATACCTGCTGTTCTTCTCCATTTTTGCCAGAATCTGAAAAGCAAATGCTCAGAGGATATAATTTAGAAAAGCTTTGTTAGGCTGATAGTTGGAGGTGACTGATACAAGAAAAGCGTGCAGATATAAGAATCTAGTCCCAGATTTTCAAGAGTAGCTAGTGATATCGAGCACTTCTGTTTTTGAGTGCCCAACTTGAGACACCAAATTTTCAGAAAGTGCTGAGCAGCCTCTGAAAGTCAGGCCCCTTCAATGCAACTCAGGTTGGACACCTAAATTCACTAGCCACTTTTTAAAGTGTTGCCCTATGTGACGTGCCCGCCCAAGGTCACAGAGTAAGTCAGTGGTACATCAGGATCCCATTTAGGCAGCAGCATGAAATCACTCACTCTTCCATGCTACTGACGGCATCCACCATCCCATTGTTCACAGAAGCCTGATTCTTCACTGGTGCAGCTGCAGCATCTCCACATATGTGCTATGCAGGTGGGGTAGTGTTAGTTATTTGTCTTCAAAATGTCATGGCTACTTCCTTTCCAAGCACTGCAGTAGAGCTCTTAAATCTTGCTATAATGAAGTGGTAAACGCTACTGTCAAACTTCATGAATATTCACATTAGAATAATTCAACTAAATCCCAAGGCACCAGGGAGCCAATTGAAAATACATATGCACAGTAGTCTGTTTAGATGATGGATCTGAACAATACTTCAGCCTCCAAATGGCTCAACATGACATGCAAATAATTGCCTGTGATTGCAACATGAACCAAAGGTTTAGTTACTGATTCTTCAGCTTAGCTGTTATTGCCAGTTAAGTATTACAGGAAACTGTCACAACAGATTTCTTGGCGGACGAGAGAGAGGAACATTAACACGCTTTCAATATCTTGTAATAAAAATACTGAACAAGACAGTTTGCAGACCAAGTACATTTTGGGTTATCATTGAATAGACGAAATGGTTTTAAAGAAATTAATTACTTCTTTAATCAGATTTGCTTAAATATATTATTCTATCAGTACAGATCGTTCTTGATTTAATCAGTCAATAAATCATACTCTGCCTTAGTCAGTGAATCAGGATGTGATCAATCCCCAGTGGAGTAAATGGAAACATACCCATTCCGAAAGGAATACTCATTAGGGTTATTTTTTAAATTTCAGTATAAAAACCCATCTCTCCATTATGGCTGCTATGATAAAAAAATTAAACCTATAATATAAAAAGAACATATAATCAGTGAATATGCAAATAGCATCCTGGAAAATATCTGTATTTAAAAGCAAGGCACATACACATCTCCCTGTGTATTATTCATGCAAATTTATTCAGTGGATAATGCAATGTACATTTCAACACATATCTTACCTTAGGGCAGAATTATATCAGTATCATCTATTTTCTTTCCTCCCTGCCTCCTAAAAATGTGTATTTTTATTTTACACTTCATATACAAAGACAGGATCCATTTGGAAACATAGAATAACCTCATCATCACCAATGTTGCCCTCTTCTGTTGGCCACAATTCGGCAAAGCTCATACGCACATGCTTAAGTCCCATTGGAGTCAACAGGGATGAAGAGCGAAATTTTCAAAAGCAGCTGAGAGCCTAAGTCCCAATGATTTTCCATGAGATTTAGGTGCCTTTGAATGTTTTATTCAAATGAAGTTAAATATGTGCACAGAATTAGGCCTGTGTTTATTGCTTTGCTGAATTGGGGCTTTAAGGAATGACTTTGAGGCTGAGGTATCAATATTCTCATTGATTACCCTGGGCTTTACATCAGGCCCCAGGTCACTCTGCATCTCCTTACATTACTGCATCTCAAGCTGCTGAGCTTCTCCGTCACAACCTTTTAGACCTAGAGGTAAGAGAAGAAAATAAAGAGGGAGGAAGTGCTCATGGAACCAGCTGAGGGATGTGCTGCTAGCAGCAAAATCTCAGTTGCAGCCAGTTAGTCTCTGTAGGTCAAATCCCACTTGCCTTACTCATGGAAGTAGCTCCAATGAAATCAGTAGGAGGTAGACATGTAAGGCAAGTTCCTGCCCTGTCTTGACCCAAAGTCAACCTATAAAATAGGCTTCTCAATAGAAAGGTTCTGTGTAAATGTGACTATCCCTAGATGACATGAAGTTATAGTGGGGTTATGATATACCCTAGAGATTATTACTGTTACAATCAGTAGTGTTTATAAGCATTACTTGGACTACTCATATCCAGAGTTCATACTGTTATGCTCTGGTTTTTAAAGAATGTGGTAGATGTTTCATAAGTGACACACACATAGATACTTTCCTGTTTATTTACAAAGTTTGCTAACAGTGAAGAAAGATTTTTATTAAACCCACCAAAAGAAAACAAGAGAGAAAGAGAGATTCTGTTCCCATCCTTGTCCAAGTACACCACATGGGTGTGTCAGGGCCATATAGGAGCCAGGGGAAAAGTCTTTTGTTGTGGACACAGAATAGGGTTGCCATAAGCAGCCACTGACTGCCTCTTTTGCAAGCCCTGGTGCAGGAAGGGGCATGCTGGGGCAGCAGAGGCATGTTGGGTGTGGGAGTGAACATCTCCAGGGTACACACCGGCCCGCAGGAGAAATCTGAGCAGCTCCAGACACACAGAAACCCATAGGTAGCCCTTAGGATGCTGCCATAAATCAAAGCACCTTCTCAACAGTCTCTACAGAGGTCCTGACTTTCTCCTAACTGGTCTCCCTCTATTCATCTTAAATTAGCCCAGTCCATCAATTTAACTTAAATGAAATCAATCAGCCCTTAAACTCCAGACATGCAGTCTTCCTTTGTCTCCCTGTCTGTTTCTTAAAGGCAGCCTGGCATGGGGCTATTGCCCATCTGCTATCCCAGGCCTTCCTATTTCCTCATTGGCACATTTTGCAGTGCAATTCAAACCAGTGAGAGGTTGTGTCACCACCTGCCCTGTAACCCTGGGTGCCTTAAAATCCTCTACTTCTGTGGCGCACAGCCTGGACACCACCAGCCAGCAGACAAGCATGAAATTCCCTGAGTGTCTGTACGTTGTGCAATCCTGGTTCAGCACTCTGACCCAAGCATCCTGCCTACTACACAACAGCCACACCCTGGTCTCCACCAGCCTTTGTTACTACTTGCAGGGTGACTCCAATACATTCCCAAACCCAAATTTTCCCAGAACCATCTGCCCCGATATGTCCAGCCCTTTCCTGGAACACTCAGACAATTAATTCTGGTTCCTTTAAAGAGACAAAAGCACAGCTTATTACTTTAACTGGAAGTAACAATCTCTTCAGTTCCAACACACCACTGGGTACGTTAGATTAAAAATAAACAAGTTTGTTAACAAAAAAGAGAGAGATTTTAGATAAATTCAAGTACAAGAGATAAAAACAAAATGGTTACAAACAAATAAAGTAAAATACACTTTCTATGGTCTAAGTTAACAACCTACAATCTTGGTTTAAGGTAGATTTCTTACTAATTGGCTTACTATCTCTGACTCAGGACCTTCTTCCACAGAAGTACTAGGTGCTGGTATCCCTTGTCCTCCTTGGTAACAGATCTTTGACTAAGCCCGTTTTTTACTTATATTCAGTCCCCCGAGACGTCAACCCCTTTGGTTAAAGAACCCATCTTTCTCAGCCTGCAAGAGCACTGGCCCCTTTTGTCTGTCCAGTGATGGATGCCAAGATAGCTTCTTCTCTCTCTCAGGATGACCTCATGCTGTTCTTCCCTTCCTGTGGACTTCCCATCCCCCTGCTGATTCATATGTAAATGAGGCTTTCATTGGTTTTGGTCACACCTTGCTGAATTTCATTGGAGACAGATAGATAACTGCCTTCCCTCCTGTCTGAGAGAAAACAGGTTTCTCCTTTTGTTTGGTCACAGACTATAATGTATAATAATTAAGTATTCATAATTCCTCATATAGTGTTAATATGTACATTTTACAATGATATTAATCACCAGAACATCCTTAGCTTTCATAAGAGACAACACTTGATGCATTTATAATACGGCAATATTGTATACAAGTTGATTCAATTGCTTATCAATTGAGATTCAGACCCTGCAAGGGGCTGTTGCTCCCATTCACTAGGTTGATGGCTTTGTTTACCTTTTATATAAATGTACCTTCATTGTTTCTACTCGATGATCAGGTTGGTCAGACAAACAAATACACATTCCTCTGTCCCAGGCAAACTTTGCTTATGCATTGCTTGCCAAACACATTATAAAAATGTAATTTTAGCATATATTCATAACTCTTTGTACAAACCCTATACTTATATCACACAAGAATATAATGATCTGTGAATTATTTGTTTTCCAATGATATCTTATATGACATTGTTTTAGATACAGGGTATGATAAAAATGTGTTAGGTGTAATGAGCATGTCAGGCCTGACAAGAATTGCTGACACAAAGTTGTGAACCACAAATGGACCTCTGTATCACATTCATCTCTCTCTCTCTGTTCTCCTTCCTTTATAGCTGGGCTTGTTTTCCTTACTGGTCCAAACTGTGGGTGCATGTTTCCTTGACTGGCAGTTCTAGCAGCTGTGCTGGAGTGTGGTCAGCCTGGTTGCCTGTAAGTGGGGAAGACTCTCATCTTCCTTCTGCCTGAGCTCAGTAAGGATTCTAAACCCCATCACCACCCCCACCACCCCCGGGCTGCTGTACGTTTGGCCCCCAGAGCAGCCCATAAGTCACAGGTGCCCTTGTAAGAAATTGATGTGTCACACCTCTGAGCGATGTAGCTTACATTGACCTAACGTGGTGTCTACATTGACCTAATGCAGTGTCTATGGAGAGTTGATGGGAGACGCTCTCCCATCGACTCATTGCATCTTCACCAGACCCACTAAATCCACGCCACTGCATCGATTGCAGCAGCACTGATTTAGCACACCATATAGGCAAGCCCATAGAACTTACACATTACATCAGCTTCTATTACTTTTTGAAACCTAAGACTGCAACTCATTTGTGTGTGTGTTAACCTGTTTTTACTTTGTAATATCTCTCATTTCTTTTCCTTAATTAATGAATCTTTTTTTAATTTGTTATAGGCTTGGCTAAAAGCATTGTCTTTGGTTTGAGATCAGAGATGCAACTGACCTGGGGTAAATAGCCAGCTCCTTTGACTGGGAGTAAACTGAATATTGATGTGATTTTTGGTGGTAAGGACTAGCTATCACAAAGGCAAGCCTGCTGAGCGACAAGATAGGCTGAAGTGCCCAGACACGAGCGGTGACTCAATGTTAAGGCTTGAGTAGTGCCAGAGGGGTTCATACTTGAGACTTGGTTGGTGAAATCTAAGGATAGAACTCACGACCAGTTTGAGGTTTGTCCCCTGGTTCTTAACAGTGTGCTCTGAGGTTGGCCTACATGTTCATGAGCCACTCTAGACAACCTGACCTCCACTAACCCTATCTCAGGTCCTCTGGCTTCCATAAATTCTCACTGATGACTATGTTGCCATTCTACAGTGCATCTATCCATCCCACAAGAGTGGTCAGAAATCACTAGCTATTAAATGTACAGCTCCCATGACTTCCTCTGGCTTCAATTGTGTGCCACCGGTACTCAGAGCCTCAGAAATTCAGGCCATTTATTTATCTCTTCAAATTTAGGCTACTCCATTTTGAAAATGTGGGTCTCTTTCAAGGTACCACTTCCCCAATACCCCTATTCTGCAAGGTATTTAAATACCATACTGAATCAGGCTGTAATATCGGAGAGTACAGGAGACTTAGAAAAGACGAAAGGAGTACATATCAAACATTATTAAATTAGAATTTGGGCTAATTCAAATGAAATAATGCCCCTAAATATTGCTGTGACTCTTAGCAATATTTTCTGAATGCTTTTTTCAGTTCTTATTGTGTAAATATTAAACAACATTTTTTATAGCCCCAGACTAGATCAGGGTTTTTGTTTGTTTGTTTGTTTGGGGGTTTTTCGCACATGGGAGTGTTATAACCCTTATCTGTCACAAAAGGTATGAAACCATTCAGGACAGGGATGGTAGAGTTGTCATCAAGCTAATTCAGACATTTCTTTCACCTGTTTTAAGTCCTACAGAATGAAGCAACTCATTCAATCTAAATTGAGTAGAGTATTGAAGCAAAGATGCTGAGAAAGAATTATCTTGAGCACGTTGCAGCTCGAAAATGGTACTTTTTCCTTACTTCTTTTCTTTTGTGTATGTGAATAAATACAGACCATCAAGGTTAGAATGCTGTGTTTAAGTACCTTATTCACTAATATTGTGCTGTAGGGCAGAACTTTTCCTTTGAACCTCCCCTTCGATCAGATAGACTGATTTTTAAGACGTTCACATATGGTGATAATAATCAGATGATAATTCCATGCTAATATCCCCGAGAAAAGAGACCAGATGCTTACAATACATTGAACACCTCTTGATATTCTATTTTGTTCTGAGCTCACGCTACTCTTGCAAATATTTATTGCAAACTGCCTTCCTGGACCAATCTATCATTTTTAAGAGCTGACCAAATAAAATGATTAATCAAAGGACTTTGAAGTTATTGTCTCCTCCTGTTAGCTTCAATTCATACATCGTCAGAGGAAAAAATCCTATCAGTAACCATAGGATGTTATCTCTTTAGAAACAACATTTTCTTCAGCTCGATAATTCATATGTTTTAATCTGATGACAATACCCAGTATTAAAATACCGGCTTTTCTAACATTTCTGTATCAAATGAAACCAAGCTGAAAAGTTCTAGACTGCACATTCTAAGACCTATAACAGTTTCCCTAATCTAGCTGTAGTAACTGTCTGCAGCAGGACTAGTTTAAAAGTGGCAATGCTGATATCGACAAAGGGTGCCTAGGTGTAAGGTGGCACTGGAGCCATTTATTTGAGTGTATGTCAGATTTATCCATAAGGCATTGATATAGCTAAACAAAAAGAAGACAGACTAAAGAACAAGTACGGTGAAATGCTTCCATGGTGCCTCAGTTTTGTTTTTCTGCACAATGATTTTGCTACAAGTGGAGGTTCACTAGGGGTTGATCTAAATCCCATTGAAGGCTTTGGGTCCTGGTCACAAGAACCACATTATGGCTGGGACTGCTTGGCTCCTTTGTAAAGAAGCCAAAGTCGGACTAAATTCACAGACTAATACAAATCTCTGTCTTCTGTGCAGCATTCCTATTTTTGGCTCCTTTTTTTCAGCTGTTCCATTGCTTCAAGTCAGAAACATCCATTGTATTTCTGACTCAACTGGAGTGAGTTAAGAAATGAAAGATTGCTTGATCTCCTTCCCATGCAGCCAATCAACTCCCGATTTCCCTCCTCTCTATGGTTCAGCTGTAGCAACTCCATGGTTTGCAGCAAGAACTTGAAATTTGGTGATAATCCTAAAGTTAGAGAGAACCACATGGTTGTCTCTGTGAAAATCCAGTCAGATTTGGCCAAGGTTATAAACCACAGAAAATTTCCTCTTGCATTTTGGAACATGGTAGATGATACAGTTGCATATGACAGATTTAACAGGTTTTTTTTCTTTTTAAATCAAACCTAGGAAATTATATTAATACAAACTGTGATTTATTATCTGGGGCCATTTTTAATTGAAACCATGAAAACCCATACAGGGTTCTTTTTGTACTGTTTTTTGTGTGAATGCAAACTGAGCATAGGGTGGCTTGACATTTTGTGAATTTCAGCAAACATTTTAACAATCCAGGGCTCAGTTTCAAATTTCTGATGAAACACCAAACCAGGCAACTTTATGTGGTTTCATATTTCCATCTCTAATTTCAGCTGGAGGTTTTGTCCAGATCTGGAACCAAAATCATATAGGAACATTTGGATGTAGGAATTTGATTTCTTTCCCCATCTGCGCTAAAATTCAAAGAGAGTTGGATACAAAGCTAATCTAACACTGTGAAATCTGGGGGTTTGCTTTGTTCCTTTGATCCAGAATAATAAATTGGCCTATGTTCCTGTTCATTCAAAACTGGGCCTAGGTTTGAAACTTTTGATGCACTTGCAATGAAGCCTGAAAACAGCTACATTGTTCTGGGTTTCATTACAGCCATTTCACAATGTTTTAATGTAGAGTCATCCAGAGACGGAATGGCTAGGTCCTGAATAAAGGTTATGAGGAAGCAAATTAGATGACAAGCTCTATTACCTCTGGCAATTTACGTTTCTGCTTACATTCAAATGCTCAGGAGCGAGTGGTGAGTGATAGAGTAAGAACATGTGTCTTCTAAAAGGAATGTTTTAGTTACATGGTAGCGCATCTTGCCAACATGGCATTCTTATAACATTATCCCTTACAATTACTAGGGCAGCTGAATAAATAATGTGGATATTCCTTATAAAAACTTGCTTCAATTAAACTATAAATTCTGCAGAAATAATGGTCCCCCTTTTCCAGGGGTTTGGAATAGGTTTCCTGAGCCTTTCAGTCAGCCTGTCTGTCTCAGGGAACTATTCTGGTGAAACTAATGTAAAGGATTGGTGAAACTAACGTAAAGGACTAGCTATCACAAAGGCAAGCCTGCCTGAGCGACAAGATAGGCTGAAGTGTTCCAGGGCACTAGCTGTGACTCCATGTTAAGGCTTGAGTAGTGCCTGAGGGGTGTCAAAGTTTTCTCTATAGTTAGCCTGGAATGGCTCCATAAGGAAACAAAATTAAGGAACAACCTGGCCATTTTCAGCTGTGAGATGTTCCTCTTTTCTCAGAACTTTTCAATAGGTTAAATCTTGGTTTTCTAATTATCTGGGTTAAATCAACATTTTGTGCCAGATCATCAGCTTCTAGGAATTGGTGAAGAACTATTGGAGTCAATGAGGCAAAAGTTTCCTACTTTATCAGTGTCAGCAGAAGTTGAACCAATTTTTAGAGCACAGGAAATTATCGATCATTAATTTTTTTAAATAAAGATGAAAGATGCCACTTTTATATCAACTGAGGATATCTCTGTTGTTTAGAGCCAGAGAGTTTAAAGCTGGAAGGGACCACCAGGTCATCTAGTTTGGTCTTCTGTATAGCACAGGCCACGAACACTACCCAGCACCTGCACATTAAACCCATCAATGGAAGTGAGACCCAGGATTTCAGCCCACAGGAGATTAGAATATTATATGCCATAAGCAGAGAATAGGAAAGACAAAGGCGCATCAGTGCCTAAGACCCCTGCAATGGCAGGGAACTGATTAAAGGACATATACCCAGATAATCTGAGCACGTACCCATATTCACGCACTGCAGAGGAAGGTAAAAAGCCCCAAAGGTCAATGCCAGTTTGACCCAGGGGAAAATTCCATCCTGATCCCACATGTGGTGAACAATTTGCAATAAAGCTCCATCTCATCTCCATGTTTCCTGCCACTGTGGAGGTAATTGGGAACATGCTGAGATGCTTGACAGCCAGGTGTCACACAAGCTTTATCTGAATGTTTCATCTGCAAAATTGGACTGGGAATCTAGTGATGATTTCCAACAGTTCCTGTTTCTGATTGGGCTGCAGATTCCCCAAGAACAGTTTTTCCCATGGTGTTTTGACACATTCACTTCCTGGTCAGGTGAAAACCAGATTATGAGGAATGAATAATAATAATAATAAAAAGCATTTTGAACATTTTCAAATCTGCTCAAAGAGTCTAATTTTGATTCACTTGGGTAGGTTCATTTTTTAACCCCATAAGTTTGGCCACACCTAGTTAATGATTTGTGTTTGAAATCAACTAGAGTCACACAGACCATGATTTGAGCACTTGCAACTCCCATTTATTTCCATGGAGATGAAAGTCCTCAGCGCTTCTTAGGATCAGGCCAATATGTTGTGTCAATTAAAGAAGACCAATAAGATGAATAATCTTCATTTACTTTCAGCTCTCAAGATATTCTGTGTAGCTGTCATTTCCAGATGGTTTTTGGTTGAAGATACTATTATATATACATAAAATAGACAAAGTATACATTACTAACAGATAGTGGCATGTGATTATCAGTGTAGTGAACTCATTATGAGCATCATCCAAAGCCCATTGGAATTAATAGAAAGACTCCCACTAATTTAATGGGAAGCAGAACAAGGCCTATACATAGATATTATTGTAGTTGTGGTTTTCAAAAAGCTGGAAACAAAGTTGACACTAAAAGAATGTTTAAAATGTAGTTCCCACACTTCCAGGAGAGCTCGTTTATTCAGAAAACAAACCTTCCTTGTCAGGGTGACACTGGATGCTAATATATGATAGCACATAAAGGTATACAAGCATCATATATCTTACTTCTTTAGTCCATATCTGGAGTAATTGCCAACTCTATAGCATCTGTAATTTGATTTAGGGCTATTGTGCTATTACATCTTTGTCTGCACAGTTTGGGAAAGGACATAACCCGCTTCCCCCAGAATAAAAGTCCTATTTTGTAATTTGAGTGAATGTGGGCCACCATGAACTGTCAAGGTCAGGCTCTCTCTGCCTCTTTCATGTTGCCTCATTAAGATGTGTATTGCCAGTGTAGTAAAATGAGATTAAAATGCAACATAGGTGGGAGAAAAGGATGGTGGGACTGAGAACAGAGCAGCCTGGGAAAAGCCTCCAGTGCAGCAAGTCTCAAGATTCATTAGCCTTTACAACAATGGCATTTTCTGGATTGTCAGCCAAAGAATGTTCAGAAGGTCCTCTGAGTCTATCTGCAGATGCCCAAGGATTACAGTCAGTGGTCAAATTAAAGAATTAATAGCATCAAAGCCCTCAGCTACTTGTGGATATCTGAGCACAGCTGTTTGTTCTTTAGCCCATTTTTCTACTCTTCCCCTTGTCCTCCTAAGACATCCCTTTGAACATAGCAGGAAGGGTTCAGGCAAACTCATTGAGCTCCCAGAATTCAAACCCCCTAGGAAGCGGTGCAGTGCTCAACTTTATTTGACTTATAAGGACCCATATCTGAGTCGAGAAATGCTGAAAATTATCTCATCATTTTCTGACTAAGGTGTGAGTTCTTGAATGTCAAATAAAGAGGAGAGCTTGGACAATATTTAGAGTGTGGTGGAATGACCTAGAAGAGGCACTGATTTTTATTATTTGTATTACACTAGTGCCTATATATCCCATCCAAAATCAGAGCCCCATTGTGCTAAGTATTCCTCAGACATAGAATAAGAGACAATCCCTGTATCAAAGAACTGAAGCGCTAAATGGCTTTGACTTGCATTGTGAATGATCTGAACAACTCTGCCTAAAAATTTTTTAGCTCTAATTTCTGTGGTTCTCTGATTCTTTAGACTCTAGGACACTCCCCAACTGACATAAATGTATGTCTTTCTGACTGCAGCCTCCAGTACCTGACAGGTAAACATGGACACCATATGAACCTACATAAGTAACCTGGAGTTCAAATAAATTCTATGTACTATTTAAACGGCAACTAGATCTGTTGTTATTACTAATCTTTGTTCTATTGAGATGGGTGCAAAGGTATCTGGCACCTATTTCTGGCCCCACAATGTTTTTGGCTAAAAGCTAATTGACATTCTCCTCTGGTCAGATTTAGATCTTTTTACAGGGTTCTCAAACTTCATTGCACCATGACCCCTTCTGACAACAAAAATTACTACATGATCCCTGGAGGAGGGACCGAAACCTGAGCCCACCCGAGCTCCACCACTCCGGGTCGGGGGCCAGAGCCAAAACCCATACGCTTCAGCCCCAGACAGGGGGCCTGTGACCTGAACCTTGCCATCCAGAGCTGAAGCGCTCAGGCTTCGGCCCTGGGTGGTGGGGCTCAGGCTTCAGCTTTGGCCCCAAGCCGCAGAAAGTCTAAACCAGCCCTGGGAACCCCATTAAAATGAGGTCATGACCCACTTTGGGGTCCCAACCCACAGTTTGAGAATCACTGCTCTAGCACATCTTGAACCTTGAGACTATCCACAGTACACCCTATGCACAAAGTATATCTCTTGACTAGATTCTTTGTATTTTATTCTATTCAACCAGTAGTTAACAAGGCTTATTAGTTTTGTATGAACACTTGGAAAGTGTTAATGTCATACTGAAGGTGATTTCTGTACTAAATTCCAATTGAACAGAACTGCTGTGGAAACATCTGTAAGGAGTTAACATGTGCCCTACTCAAAGCAAACATTAACTATTAGCTAACTCAGCTCTTGTGCAGGCCAATAAACCCAATAAAAATGCTTTCTCCCCATGCCCTGGATCACGATGTTCAGATACCATTGTGAAGGAGATGCTGTGCCTACTGTAAAAAAAGAGAGAGAGAGAGGATTATACAAAACTGAGATCTGGACCAAAATATATGGTAAATGTTACCATCATCAATGAGGATTAATTTAATCACTGATTCCCAACTAAAAGAAAAATCAGAAAAATCTTATATCACAGGAGCCCTGGTTTTCAGTGTTATGTTACCCAACAATACAGAAGGTAATAGTTCTCTGTCCATGAGCCTAACCCGATTCTCACTGAAGCCAACAGAAAAGCTCTCACTGTCTTCAATGGACATTGGATCAGGCCTTACATTTATCAGAATAGAGGCTCCCAGGTCCTTCAGAGATGGGTGAGGGGCAGATTAACAGATTATATTAGGTACAAGGCAAATGCTATCTGAATTCTCTCCCTGGCAAGTTGTGATAGTTCTTGGGATGTTGAGCACATTTTCATTAAGCAGCTCCACTGCCAGGATGGTCAGTCTCTTCTTGCCTCTTCCCTAGGCTAGGACTCACTTTATACTAATTCCTGCATGGAGAAGATGTTCCTCATTTTTGAAAGAATAGTATTATTTTCTCAGATGGAGACATTTCAGGTCATCTACGTTGTCAGATGAACATAGGCTCATAGATTTTCAGGCCAGAAGGGACCAGTGTGATCATCTAGTCTAAAATCAAGAATAACACAGGACAAAGAATTTCATTTTGCAATTCCTGCATCAAGCCCCATAAACTGCTACTGTGATCATCTCTCTTTGGTCAATTTTTTCTCCCCAATCATTATCCTGTCAGTTATTCAGTCAATGCAACGCTAAATAAATTGTAGGTCTCCCAATAGCATTTCCAGTGCATTAATTGAAGACACTGTCTACATGTTGTATTCTTGTCAGACAAAGGGGCAAAGAATTTGTCTGGAACTATTTTAACAAGATGATTGTATTTATTAAGATACATCTGCCATGTCAGTGTTTTTGATTATTGATTGCTAAAATGATTTCACTAGGTGGTGCTTACATATGCGTCATTTTATTTAAAGGGCATATTGGTCTTGTCCTGTCTAGTCTTTTACTAAAGTAAAATTAAATAATTTCTGAATTCAATTATTAATACTCTCTATCTATAAACCATATTGACATTCAGTCTAGACATCAGGTGGGGATTCACTTCATGAATATCAATAAACAGGTTGTAAGAAGAGTGGGGATATTAATTATTTCATAGCATTTGACAGTTGACAATTTTAATACAATAATTATAAGTTCACAGTCTTAAAAATAAGAGTTCAACATTTCTATATAGACAGTGGCTGCATCTTTGGGTGGAGTAAATCAGCATTGCTCAGTTGACTTCAAATGGAGCCATGCTGATTAACGTCAGCTCTGAATCAAACCCTACAGCTCCTTTTCATAATAAAGAAACAGTGGCTTTGCCCAAAGGTTGCTTCAGGAGCTGGCTTAATCTTCTTTTATGCTCAGTTTGGCATTAACTTTTCATCAAGTCATGTCAGCTCAAAGGGGGAAGAAAAGAGTCTTGAAAAAGCAAATTCTGTCTTACATGAGGCCTTCCTTCATAAAGGAAATTGAAGATAACTCCGTGCTGATGATCTGGCTCCCCACTGAAGCAGGAACGTAGAAAGGGATGAGTCAGAGGGCAAACGAAAAATTCACAGCAGAATCCTGCTCCCCTATCCCCAAATGTAGCATGTGTAAACTTCCCTCTGTAGAAATCATCATCCTGAAAAACTAATCATGAAAGACAGCAGATTCTTTTTAGGCATTTGTCTTAGTTATGACCTTATTCAAGAAAGTAAAACCAATTGACCATGTTATAAGAATTCTTTTAAATTGCTTGTTGAGATGAGATGAACCTACTGTTGATATTCCATGTGATATGATGAAGGGATAATTGAAAGAATGTTACGTAATAGTTTGTGTTCTTAAAAATAAAGGTAACGCAATAAATATAATGGATTATTAACACGAGAGAGATCAGCAATACAATATTGGAAATAATTTATATCTTAGTCTCTGCTATTAAACACTACTATTTTTGGAATAAACTGCAATTTATTCATATAAAAGGGTGGGCAGTTTGTCAATATTTGATTTTTCCCCTACTCCCACTTCTTAAATTACTGAGGAAAAAGGTCAATAATGTTGCTTCAGGATACATACAGACATCTGTATGGATAACAAGAATATCCAGCATTATATCAGTTAATGCTATCCTACATTTTGGAAGAGAGATTAAACTTCCTAAGTTTCAATTTAAACCAATCTCTAATGAATGGGATTAGGAGATTTCTTGCACCTTTCTTTGAAGCATCTGACGTGGCGCACATGTTGGCAACAGGATATTGAGCTAGATGACCCTGACTTGATCCAGGCTGGCACTCTGTGCTCCTGTGTTCTTTAAGGGATGATGAGGGCAAGAAAGATGCAAGAGCATTTCCTAGTGGAACAATAATTTAAATGAATTTTGGTGATGTGGTAACTTTCTCAAATAACAGCATGATAATAATACTAGTTAGTAGCCTCAGTAATTTATAGCAGATGAAAGACTTATCCATTATCCTATCTAACTGCTTCTATTACCAGCCATTTGTATTGCCAGTAATTTGTGAAAATCCAGTAACCAGTTAGAGATATAGAGATTCCAATTTAAAATACTCTCTCTCCCCACCCCCTCCATGGTATTTCTAATGTTCCTTTGGTATCACAGTGGTATCTGAGCACCAGCATTAAGCCTCACTCTGAGCCAAACACCACTAATTTGGTAGCATAGGGATTAGATCCAAATGTCATGGCTGGCCCTCTCTTAAGAGTGGAAATGATAGATCTCATGTACCTATTGGACGTGGCACTTGTGAAAGCATAGGAGATCAACCCAGCTTGCCCCTCTGTGGTCAGGCACAGAGCTGCAGGAAAGTCCTGCCTCAATTTCCCTCCACCCAGAGTATAAACATGTCCAGACAATGTTTTGGGTATTAAAGAATATGCTCTGTGGAGGGACCCCTTTATTTAACAGAAGATGAACACATGCATACATGACACTTTTTCTGTCTCAGCTTCCTGGCTGAGGGGTCGGTCAGTCATCTCCCAGTCTGTCACCTCTCTTGAGTATTTGTCCTCCAGCCAGGATCTTCCTCTGGTTGCTCTTACACCCAGGTCTGCCGATGCTGCTGGGGTGGAGTCTTCCTCTGATGTTAGATGCTATGGAGGTCTCTCAAGGGGCCACCCACAAAATACCAGACTGGGCTCTCTGGGCTGTCTGCCCCCCATGATTCTCACCGGTGGGTGAGGAGCCCTGGTGGGCCAGCCTGTACGCTACCTTTGTCCCGAGGCCCATCAGGGATATCAGTGGCAGCTCCTTCACGAGGCTGTGAGCACGGGCATGTACTTGGCACAGTTCACCCCTGTCCTGGACACCTGCCCCTTCTGCGATGGTGGGATACCCTGGAGCACGTTTACTTGGAGCGTGCCAGGTTTGCAGCCCCTATTCAGGGTCACTCTTAATATCCTGTTACATTTTTGGTTGTACTTTTGCCCTCAACCTTCTTATCTATACACTTCCATCCATGGCCCCGAAGTCATGGGGACCTCCTGTGTCAAGTTCCTCCTAGCCCTGGCCAAAAATGGCCATCTATAAAAACAGGGAGAGGGAGGTTGGTCAACGGGGTCTCCTGTGACTGTGGGACCTATTTCTGATCCTCCAACCACTCCACATCTGGGCAGAGTTCCTCTGGCGGTGGTCTGCTGGCTCTCTTGACGCCTTGGAGGAGCAGTGAGTGCTGTCTGGGGTTCTCTGCTCGTGTGTCCCCGTCAGTTGCTTCTGGATCCCCAATAGGATGCACTCTCACAGGAAGAATCCTCCCCTTTCCTGAAGCATTTCTTCCAGCTCCCCGGCCCTGGTAGACTCCCAGGGAGCTCTCAGTTTCCAGAGTCCCCCTTTAGGCTTTCTGCCCTAGGAGTTGACTTTTGCTTTACAATAACACTCCCTGCCCTGGGAGCACAGATTCTTCCCAACTCAATCTTCCTGCCTTGGAAGCATTGCTTCTGCCTAATTCAGTCTCTCTATCCTAGGAGTTCAGCTTGTGCCTGGTTCAGGCTCCCTGGGAGCTCCCTGTTCTGAAGCTTCCTTCATTCTCAGGAGTCCCTGTCTAACTGAGGTTCTTAGCTTTTTGTTTCACCCACATGCTTCTCTGCCTAATTAACTGCCTCCCAGGTACTCAGTGAGTTAACTACTCCATGGTGTACCTGAGTTGCTTCATTCCCCCTTGTGGAGCCTGAGGGCTTGTCTGCACTACTGCACGCGGTCAAGCCAAGATACGCAACTTCAGCTACGTGAATAGCCCAGCTGAAGTCGACATACTTAGATCTACTTACTGCAGAGTCTTCACTGCGGTAAGTCGACATGTGACCCTCTCCCATTAACTCCACTTGCACTTCTCGTTCTGGTGGAGCGCCAGAGTCGACAGGAGAGCGCTCAGTGGTCGATTTATCATGTGTAGTATAGATGTGATAAATCAACCCCCGCTGGATCGATCACTGCCCACCAATCTGGCGGGTAGTGTAGACAAGCCCCAGGACCTGGTCTACACTGCAGAGTTAGGTCGATGTAAGGTCAGCTGTATTACTAATATCATCTGTTGGCTATCATTCTTGTCAATTTCACTGCTCCATGCTGAAGTCGTGAATTGGACAAGAAAGAAAGGCTGTCACTGGGGCAGGTGGGAGCTCCAGCTAGAGCCTGGCTGACCACCAGCTCCCCACTCCCAGATGGGCTGCACCTCCCCTACTCCCTGCTAGGAGCCTGGCTGCACCCTAGGTCCCATTTCCCTGCTCCCAGCCCAGCTGCTGCCTGGGGTCCTTGCTCCAAGCTGAGATGCGCCCACCCAACTCCCTGCTCCCAGATGGGCTGCTGCCTGGGCTCCTGGCTTCCCACAGGGAGCCTGGGTGCTGCCCAGAGGCTCCCAGCTGCCCAGAGGCTCCTGCGAGGGTCCAGTGCAGAGTTCTCTGCTGAGAGCTGGGGAGCGGGGGGGGGGGGCAGCCGGGGTCCTGGCTGGGACTGCATGCGGAGAAGTTGGTTCAGTTGCTCCAGGTGAGGACAGTCACTCCCGACAGGAGGAGGGTAACGTGTGCATCACCACTGTAGTAATTACTGCAGTGGTTGTAAGCTGGCCTAACATAGGTTGATGTAAGTGTCTAGTGTAGATATACCCTATAAGAGGTAAATTGGGCCCCTGAACCCTTCAGGACTGTAAAGTGGCTAAGACCTTCTGGAATGAACTATACTCTGGAATCCTGGGAGGAATCTTGCTGCCCTTAGCCAGAGTCACATCAAGAAGGAATGCAATGCTTGGTGGCCTTTTTGTATTGAGAACTAGAGTAGCGGAATTGTTTTGAGACTGCGTTAAAGCTATTGCTTTGAGGAGTCTACTGGAAAAGACGCTAGGGACACCTTTGCACAGCAAGTTATAAATTGCTAAGATACTTTGAAAGAAAGGCTTTTCATTGGTTTGGTTTGTTCTGTATCTATCCTTTTCTTTGTTTTTCAGTTGTCCCTTATGTGCCAAGGCTAAAGGATGACAGCATACCAAGCATCCTATCTGACAACCCTCACCATCTGCCTTCTGCCTGACGGTAAAGAGGAGTCTCTCTCTCTCCCCTTTTCCTGTCTTCTTGTCTGTCTGAATTTGTTAGTGCTTAGTACTGGGAAACCTGATTTGACCAAAGTAGCAGCTTTGTAAATCAGCTGGTCTTTTCATTTTTGTTTGTTTTGTATAACTCAATTCATTCTTTCTATTGGATAACATACGGGTTAAAACTGGTTTTCTAACTTGCCATTTTCTTTGTGTTTTTGATATAATAAGATAGAAAGTTTATTACTATATGTGGTTATTAAATATTTAATCCTTCAATGGTAAGAAAAGGCACTAACAATTTCAGTTTCAGCCATGGGGTATAATTGATATGATCTTAATCCTAAAAGAGTGATCTTTTAATAATAGGCAGAAACAAACCCTCAGTTCTGAGTTCACCCCAACCGTAGGGGTAGCTCAAATCCAGATTCAAACTTGAGCGCAGGCTTGTCTCTGCTGTTAAGTTGTCTAGTCCACCTTCCCTACAATATGCTGTCTAGGGCTTTGTTAAGTCTTGTCTATCGGGTTCATAACCAAATTTTGTATAATTTGATAATATAGACCCTGATTCAGCAAGGTACTTAATCACATGCTGGTCTGCGGTGCTGCAGGGATAAGGCAGGCTAGTCCTGGCTCTGTGCTGCATCCTGGAAGTGGCCAGCAGGTCCGGCTCCTAGGCAAAGGGGCCACGGGCTCTGCATGCTGCCTCTGCCTTGCGCATCGGCTCCATACTCCCATTGGCCAGGAACCATGGACAATGGGAGCTGCAGGGGTGGTGCCTGCAGGTAAGAGCAGCACACAGAGCTGCCTGCTGCGCTTCTGCCTAGGAAACAGAGCTGCTGGCCACTTCCGGGGTGCAGCATGGAGCCAGGACAGGCAGGAAGCCTGCCTTAGCCTCCCCATTACATCGTTGATCAGGAGCTGCAGGAGGTAAGTCTATACTCTAACCCTGAGCCCCTACACCTTGCCCTAGTCCTGACCCCCCCCTCAAAATCCAGAGTCCTCTCCTGAACTCCAAACCTCTCATCTCCAGCCCCATCCCAGACCCTGCACCACCATTTCTGGCCCAACCTCAGAGTCTGCATCCCCAGTTAGAGCCCTTCTGCCCCCAAACCTCCTGCCCCAGCCCAGTCAATAAGTGAGGGTGGGGAAGAGTGAGCCACCGAGGAAGAGGGAATGTAGTGATCAGGGGGCAGGGCCATGGGAAAGGGGCGGGGCAGGGGGAGAGGCCTTGAGGAAGGGACAGGACTAGGGTGTTTGATTTTGTGCAATTAGAAAGTTGGCAGCCCTATCCCATGGCTCTTTTCTGCTCTGGTTGAATACTGTTATTATAGTGCATATATGCTCCTGGTCTCTTGGATTAGGGAATTTTTATGAAGGAGAAGGCATTGTAGGACTGCTTTTAAAAAGTGTACCTGCTGGTTGGTGTGGGGTTATTCTGTGTATGCATTAAAGTCATTGGGTTTCTGAGGGGATTTGTGCACACGAGGGTAAGTAGGATATTGATGCATGCAAATTGGAATCAATGTCTGTGCAAACTGGGTATTAGATTCATAGCGGGCCATTTCTACTAGCAACTATTCAGTGTGTGTGCATTGGTGGTAATTGTGCATGCATATTTGAAAAGTAGGATCTGCTAGACATCCTAATATTTGATGTTTTAATAAGTTTTGTATAACCCCTTCAGCATGATTTTTACACTCTGTTTTATTATACAAGATAATAATACAGTCCGTTTTACACACAGAAAATCCTTCACCACAAAACTTGCATTTTGTTTAAACAAGGGCAGTAATAATTGTGTGATCGGTGCTCAGTGTATGCATCATGTGCAGTCAGATTGTCATGCTCTTTACTCCGTCACAGACAATGTCTTGGGAATCTCTATGTCTGTGATTGGCTACTGTAGCTCACTAGCCAGGTCTGAAATGTCTCATTTGCCTGACTGCTGGCAGGTGAGTGATTGTTCAACATATCTGGGGAAAGACCTCTCCTGTGATGCCGCTACTCACAATCCCTCTTCTTCCTGGTCCTTATTTTCTCTCCCTTTGAAATAAGGGCCAGAGCCTCAGCTGTTGTAAATCAAACCATCTCTGCTGAGGCCACCGGCACCAGTGCTTTGCTGGGGATCAGGCTCATAGACTGTAAACTTTATGTTAAGAAGAAGAATGACTTGTGAAAATTCACAGGGCAGTGAGGAGTTACTGGTTTGTGGGCCGGTTTGTATGAACAGAGGAGAATTTACATGCTCTGCTTCTTTTCCATTCCTTCTTAGGAGTCCCAGCTCTTGCTCTTTGCCTGTGATACTTTGCAGGACATTCTTGAAATATCAGATGATGAGGCCCTTCTCCTTTACGACAGCAGCCTTATACCTACAGAATAAAACCCTGTATGTGCAGATGCAAAATCCTTATGAGAGTGCAGATTCTGCGGGCGCTGATTTCTTTTGTTTCACTGCTCTGGCTATTTAATACAAGTGTAAAATTGATCCAAATACCTTCCACATTACCTGGCCCAAGAGAGAGATGTTATTATTTTTACCCTATATTAGATTCCTTACCCCCCATACACACCCTGAAGATCATTTTGTGGTGTTCAGAGGAGGAGAATTTACTTGTGAAATCTGAAGACGTACATCTGGATCAACTGCAAAGATGGTACCCAATACTTTTATTGTGGTGCACCTCCATGTCTTTGAATGGACAGTCTTTGCCTACCACATTCCTATTCCCAGTGCACTTTACAGAACTGTGAGTCATGTCCCAGTACCTGTTCCAGAATGAGGAAACTGGGGCTACCTTTTGTGTACCTGGCAAAATCATTTTAGGATCCATAAACATATCATCAGGTGTCAACTGATTGAGGGTAGTGGAGGATTAATCAGGAGAGGGAATGCTATCTAGTATCTAGTGGGGGGAAGGGGAGAGTTCTCCTTAGGTCTCAGCAAATCAGAAGTCATTTTTATATCCCGCCTTGGTTTTGAACAAGAAAGGCAATCAGTGTAGGCAACCCTCCTGGATTAGACCCACCTGAACTTGGCAACATTACTTGGACAGGAAACACTTCCCTTTAAAAACAAGGGAACGCTAAGCTCTTTAGTGCCTAAAGCAGAGCATGTTAGCGTCTTGGTTCCAAGGGTGTGGTAGCCCATAAATGGGAACCACCTACAGTTTCTGTGAGAATGCTGATCCTGCTCCTTGCTGACATATTTGAGAATTAATGAAGTCCAGTAGACTTGGAACTGTTTGCAGAAGGCTCATAGAACCCAAATACTAGAGGAGAGTGTTTATTCTCAACCTCAAAAGCCTCCTTGCTGGTACATCCTTGGGGTGCAGTTTGAATATGAACTATAAATGAGGCTCCCTGAGTATCCTCATCTTTTCAGCAAGATGCCCAGCATGAGGGAAGGAAATGCCAGATATAAATAAAACCTTTCAAAGATGCATTTCACAAGGTACTCATGCTGTTGGGTGGCTTTGTTACCTTTTGAACTTCCAGATTGTTCAGCTGAGGGCAACGGGGGCAGTTTCCCTAAAATAAACAGTGATGTCTTTACCCTTACTGTTGAGATGGACGTAAGATAAATTTAACTTCACAATTAAAAAGTACTGTCTCTTAGCATCAGGCAGGTCAGTGGACAAAAGATATAAAACGCGATGTCCACAGGATTCACTTAAAGATGTTCTGTTCTTTCTGAAGATTAAGCTAAATGTGAGATCAAGGGATCAGATCCCTGCCTGTACAATGACAGAAGGGGCACCTGAGCTGCCTCTCCTTTTCTGGGAACTCCAGAGGCTGGTTTGGCCAACCCAACACATCCCTGACATCTGTCTTGACTTGTGTCCTTATTGCAATGATCTCATGGGTCATGGCAGAGGCAAAAAAAAAAACAAAAAACCTTGGATGCTGACCTGCTCTGTCCTGCCTCTTCTTTGCTCTGGAATTCCTCTTGTACTCAAGGCTCCTGCAAAGGTTGCCCTGAGTTGGTGTAGAGGGCATTCCCCAGAATGAAGGCTTATGCTTCTCCTTAGGATCCCTTGCCCCAACCTAGCCAGTGCCAAGGAGCCTGAGGGCAAAGATGAAAAGGGCCAAGGTGCCATTTTATTTTTTCTAGAATAGGTGGCAGGAGATGCACCAAATTACCTAAACGTGCTGGAGAAGAACAAGTTATGGTATTGGTCAGTTTATGAAGAGGCCATCTACAGTGCTAAAATGGCTGTCTTCATTATTTGCTGGGCACTCCCTGGTAAACAGATAGAGGAAATGTTGGCAATGGCTTCAAAATTATGCTGGTCATGGCTCTCTTTAAATACGGTTCGATTCTGGATGTGACTGTGTAAAAGCGGCACCTCCTTACTCAGTGGGTCTTCTCCCTCTGTGTGTGCAATGCCACAACTGCTGACTCTAATGAGAGCTATGACTTTGTGCTGTACTTTAGTCCCCTCAGTACTGCAAAGCCAACATAGCTAAGAGGGAGACAACTGGACTCTGTTGTGTTTGTTTATTTAAGTACTGACATAGCTCACATCACGCACTATTCCTTCTTGCTCGCCATCCACCGAATGGTTTGCTGTTGCAGTTACATCTATGCAGCCACATTGCACAGGCGTAATGGATGTCATCATCTGAAGCTAGCACACATAAATTTGGCCTGTGGACTCTTTGTTGTTGGTGATGATGCAGGAGAGGGAAAGAACCCAGATTGACTTTCAAAATGTACATCTTTTTGTCTGGCAAATGTAAAGCTTCAATCCCGCACGGTGCTTCAATGGAACTACTAGCATGGGTCAAGTGTTTTGCAGGATAAGTACTTTTGGAAATCAGCGAGGGGACAATAAACTGGCCATATTTTGGAAGTCAGTTGTTAGAGTGGAACTGCACTATTTTTGTTTGATCTTGCTCCTCCCGAATACACCAAACTTTATGAAGTTTGCATGGCAAATTGCACATTAACTGCCCTGGGGAGTATGGATTCTTCAGGTAGGCTCAATAGCATAGCACTTATGTTTCCTGCACTTCTTTTCTGCTTGTTTTGGGAAGGGTAGGAATTTTTTAGATACACTTTGTTCTCATAACTTGAGGTTATACCACGAGTACAAGATGTGAAACAATGAAGTTGGCATCCAGAAGGAACAAGCATTTCAAAATTTACATGAGTAGAGTAGCTGTGGGGCTGTGAGTGTCTGATCACTCACAGGTTTAAGGCTTTTAATGCCTGGACTGACGTAAGTTATGCAGGCTTTGCAAATCTTTGTTTTCGCACAACCTTGCTGTGTAATGGCAAGGGCACAGAGAATGTTCTAGGATGAGGCTATTGCTTCAGCTTGCTTTCTGCTGACTCACAGCTTGGCAAGAGAGGCAAAGTGAATCAGCAAGGTTGGTACTAAGGAACAATTGCATTGGCTATCAGATGCCAGTTCTTGATGTCTTTATTCCCTTAAACCAAAGTCTCCTCCACCATCCAATATCACAAAACCACGATGTACCAAATGTGATGAAACTGGGAACAGAAGGAAGTGTGCCTTGACTAGGCAAGAAATAGACTCATTAAATATCAATCTGTTCACTAGGGCAAAATTCTCTGCACATATCTGGATTTCAAGGAAATCATCTTCCTCTGGATGCTTCTATCTACCAAGCAGGGATGTACTGCTGTGTGCAACCTTGCATTGCTGGGTGCAAAGTATCCCAAAAGTTGGTGGTTTGGTCTAAAGGTGGGGAAATATGTATAGTGAATGCAACAAGAGTCTACTTCTAGATTCCTTGGTGTTGTTTAGAGTTGATTGAGAATGTTCTATTAGAATGATTTTCTGACCCTCAAAAATGCTGTTTCTGAAAATTGAAATTTTCCTTTGGAAAATTTTGATTTTGCTGAAAGTTTTCAATTTTTCTATTGCAAACGGTATATAACAAGCTAAGAGAAATTTAGGGCACATTCGAATTATTAGGAGATACTTCTGATTTGCATGCCTGTAGTGTGCTAGGTGCTGTCCACACAAATGATGATAGTCCCTGCCTCAAAGATTAACAAACTAAGACATAGAAGCTGTGATTATTTTTAAAAGAGACTTGTAGCAGTGCTGCCTCCCTAGTCTGGCTTTGAGCTAGCCGCTGTCTGTTTCTCTCTCTTGTGCTCCCAAATAGCTTTGACACAGGTTTTCATGTGTCAAGTCACACCACTTCTTGGGCTGGGTTTATTAACAAAGTTCAAAGGAAACACAAGAACTCCTACCCGGTCTTCTTAATTGCTTCACAACCCTTGGTTCAGGGCTCTTAGTCATGCTCCTGGTAAAGTTTTCTCCAGGAGACTTTGCTCTTCACGCTCCAGCTAGCTGGATCCTGCTCCTAGCAGGCTTGCACTCCCTAGACCTCCTTCCTGGGAGACAGGGAAAGTGTCTGTGAAGAGCACTGCATGCAGCCCTCCTCTTCCTTTGTGTCCCTTTCTTCTCTGTTGAACAGCAACTCCTAGAACTTTCTACAAGTTTCCCTCCGATCCCCCTGGGATACCCCAGGCCTGATTTGGCCACATGAAACTACTCATGTTTTCCACTTCGGAGGCAAGTGAAGTGTGTCACAGTAAGGCTGAACCCATCTCCCCTTCAAAGGCTAGGTTCCCTGTGACCTGAGCCAACAGCCTGATGCAACATTTTACAACTTTGGAAAGTAAATCTTGCATCTGAGCCAGAGTAATGAAGCCATTTGTGAATAGGTGAAAGTGCATAATTGCATTATAGTACCGAGACTCACCATATCTAAGACGGGAACATATGTGGTGTTTGTACTGAAGCAAATGTAGATTCAGGACATTCTTACAAACACAATTTTGGCTCCAGTACAAAACTAAAGTACCGGTGGCCTCCTTTAGGATCGAGATCCTACAGTGCAGGAGTATGTGGATTTTTGTAATACACCGGTTTTGTTGCCTGTATAGTTTGAGTGCACAATGATAGTGGGTATCTGTGCGTAAATCTGAGAGGAACAACTTTTGTCCAGTGCAGAAGGACAAGGTAATTGGCACAAGTTTGTTTTCTGTATGATATGCTGTGATGAAAGCTTGCTCTTTCTGTCAAAGAAATTAAGACATTTACTATGCAAAATTAACTGGACTGCGCTTTAGAGATAAATAGTCTCTGTGTGTTTAAGACTCAAATAAGCTTGGAGGAAAATATGCTCATTACAACAAGCAGAATGGCAACAGCTATAATATGTTTTATGTATGTGGCCATTTGTCATATTGCTGATTCTCTCCATTGTATTAGAAGGCTTCATTATAGTTTGTTCGATAGTACATTGTGATTAAATTGTGGCATTCCTGAAAGGCTCAGCGGTGGGGTTATAGAGTGCTAAATTATGGAAGGGCACAACGTGAAGTCTGAGAACAGAAACGAAGAAAAATTACCATTTTATTATGAATTAACAATCAGATGTTAAACATTTGCTCTGCCTAGAAAAGCTAATCAGACACACACAGGGAGACATGTTAAATAGATATAAGCAGACCTTAGACATGGAACCTGATTATACCAAGAACCCATCCTCCTTTTCTGGGAGTGAATTTAGATATCTAATGTAAATGAAACAATGCCAATTTCCCATTGTCCCTCATAGGTTACAGCCTAGTTATTGTAAAAGGGATAATCTTTTATTTAGATTTAAGATGATAGTCGCCGTTCCAAGACTCTAGGTGCCCTAATATTCTTAATTATACAACAAACACAATTCTAAACATTTTTTTCCACAGGAAATAATGGTTATGGCCCTGTTTGGCAAGATACCTCCTTTGTTTTGCTGGGTCCAGTGTTCCCTCTCTAGGGATGCAGGGTCTGGAGTAAATCAGTCCCACTTCAGAGAGCTTTTTTTTTCCTCTCTCTCGGGTTTTAATTCTTCAATATTTACACAGTGGGTCTCAGAGTAGGCCCAAGGAGCACTCTTCAGCCAAACACAAAGAAACAAGCTCATAACAAACTCTGGGGCACCTGGCATTGGCCAATGCTGGTAGACAGGATACTGGGCTAGATAGACCTTTGGTCTGACCCGGTACAGCCATTCTTAAGTTCTTATAATATCAAAAAGGGAATACCTCTCCCTGCTCCCTTGCTGGGATGTTGCCTTGTTATGCCAGCCTCTGGGTGCCAGCTCTTTCCCACACAGTCTGTTAGCAGGGTTGCTTCCCTGATGGAGAGGAGAGCAACCTTTCAGGCTGGAGAACCCTTCTCTCCCCCATTGCATCTTGTCTCCCATCTCTCCTTCCTCTTGCTCACCAGAAAAGGGGGGATTTAAAGGTCACATGCAGCCCTTAATTTGACCCAGGTGGCCCTAGTTGACCAGAGGTAAGCTTTTTTCAGCTCATGAGGATAAGAGCCTTTACCATTCTAGGGCTGATATATCTGCCTTACATCACCCTCTGTCTGGTCTGACTTTGTCGCACCCTGGTTCTGAAAACATGTATGAATATATTTAACCTGAAGCATGTGAGTACTTCTATTGACAGCAGTGGAGCTGCTCCCCTGCTTCACTTCAACCGACCTAATTTCCTTCTTTGAGGGGGTTACTCACATAATGGATGGGGGAAGCACTAGACATGATATATCTTGATATTTAGTGTGACTTTTGACAGTCTACTGCACAGCACTCCTTCACCCATTTGCCGTGATGCCGCAACCCTTCAGGAAGTCCAACAAATTGAGGAAAAAGCACGTTTCCCCATCCATCAGAACCTTAATGACATCCCTCACCAATGCTTGAAGTCGCACAAGCCCTTTTGGACCACCACACTTAACCTTTGACAATGTGACTTGAATCCTGATGAAGTTTGGAAAGCCGAACGCAGTTCACAAGAAGTCAAAAACAAACACCTTGTGAAAGACCTGACAAGGAAGATTCCTGGCTTTGATTTTCCACGAAACTTATGGGCAACACTAAACTGCATCAGCATAAACCATGGCAGATGCACAAATGGAAAATTAAAAACTCTCCACTGTGAAACTGTGGTCATGCAGAAAAGACCATGGAACAGATAACGACTCAATGCCCGATTCACAAATACGAAGGAACCATCACAGTGATACACCCTGCTACTCCTGACATAATTATTGGGCTTAACCACCTAAATGTAAAATTATAGTTGTTGCTCTACATCTACATCTGCCATATGAAGAAGAAGGACCTGCAGATCCTCACATCTAAGCAGCTGTACTGCAGAAAAGGATCTGGATGTTACTGTGGAGCACAAATTGAATATGAGTTAACAATGTGGTGCAGTTGCAAAAAAAAAAACAAAAAAAGCCCTATTATCATTCTGGGGTGTATTAACAGAAGTGTTGTATGTAAGACACAGAAGGTAATTGTTCTGCTCTGCTCGATACTAGTGAGATCTCAGATGTAATATTGTGTCCAGTGTTGGGTGCCAGACTTTAAGAAAAGATGTAGACAATTGGAGATAGTCCCAGAGGAGAGCAAGATAAATAATAAAAGGGTTAGAAAACCTGCCCTATGAAGCAACTTTAAAGAAAGGAGCATGTTAGTCTTGTGAGAAGAAGACTGAGGGGAAACCTGACAACAGTTTTTAAATATGTTAAAGCTATGTAACAGAGTCCTTGGTGGTTCCTCCCTCAGGGACGGGGGAACCTGACTATGCCTAGTAAGCTACACTGCGTGGTCACAACCTGGGCCCCACTTCCCTAACATTGGCAAGGAACATTGTCCCTTTGTGGGCCTCCTGAAGTCTCTCCGGTTGGGGGATGAATATGAAGGCCATGAACCTCCCCATGCATTCAGAGATACTCCCTTCCTGCAGTCCAGCAACAAGGTGGGAGATGCCTGTGATGAGTTGGATCCAGAAACCCCCTGGGATCTGCCACTTGATGTGCCAAGACTACTTCTGCCCCTGATTTCCGCCCTGACATCTTAGGACTAATGTGCCCAGCCTGGTTTGAGCCAGACCTGCTAGCCTGCTGCAAACCCAGGGTCTGAACCACATCCTCTAACAGCTGTAGGCTTAACTGAAAGCAACTTACAGAAGTGTTTCTGTCTTTAACGCTCAGATGCCCAACTCCCAATAGGTTCTAAACCCCAAATAAATCCATTTTACCCTATATAAGCTTTATACAGGGAAAACTCATAAATTGTTCACCCCCTATACCACTGATAGAGAAATATGCACAGTTGTTTGCCCCCACAGGTATTAAGGCATAGTATGGGTTAATCAATAAGTAAAAAGTGATTTTATTAAACACAGAAAGTAGGATTTAAGTGTTTCCAAGTAGTAACAGACAGAACAAAGTGAGTTACCAAGCAAAATAAAATAAAACACGCAAATCTAAGCCTATTACAGTAATACAACTGAGTACAGATAAAATCTCACCCTGAAATATGTTTCAGTAAGTCTCTTTCACAGGCTGGATGCCTTCCTAGTCTGGGTACAATCTTTTCCCCAGGTACAGCCCTTGTTCCAGCTCAGGTGGTAGCTAGGGGATTCCTCACGATGGCTCCCTCTTTCTCTGTTCCACACACTAATATATCTTTTACATAAGGCTGGAAACCTTTGTCCCTCTGGTTCCCCCCTCCCACCCAATGGAAAAGCACCAGGTTAAAGATGGATTCCAGTTCAGGCGACATGATTACATGTCATGGTAAGGCTTCATTACCCACTTGCCGGCACACACATATACAGAAAGACTTACAGGTAAAACACACCCATCTACAGTCAATTGTCCTGGATAATGAGAGTCATCAAGATTCCAAACCACAGTTAATGGCCCACACTTTGCATAATTACAATAGGCCCTCAGCATTATATTTCATATTTCTCGTTTCAGATACAAGAGTGGTACATTTATACAAATAGGATGACCACACTCAGTAGATCATAAGCTTTGTAATGATACCTTACAAGAGACCTTTTTGCATGAAGCATATTCCAGTTACATTAGCATATTTTCATAAACTCATATAGAGTGCAACGTCACAGTGCCAACTCTATAATGCTGCCAATGATCCAGCCGCAGTGCAGTGAATTTGAAGAAATTGCTCTGGCTGCATCTCTGAGATAGGCTTAACCTGTCTTTCTGACCCCGGGAGCCTGCCATTCTTTTCTCAGAGTTGGGGTGCAGGCTTCCTGCCTAGGTGTTTCCTCCACAGTTTCAGAAGTCGCTCCAGCATTCTGCTGCTTAGGACAATCCTGTTCCTTCCCTCCCCGCTGACTGCAGCTTCCTCCCCTTTAATGGCCTCCTCCTAATACGTGTGATTGACAGTGCCAGAAGGGAGGGGCCAGCCACCAGGGCCTCTCTGGCCCCTTCCTTGTCTGTGTGAGGACTATACACCCATCACAGGCTGTTATAAAGAGGACTGTGCTCAATTGTTCTCCATGTCCACTGAAGGAAGAACAAGAAGCAATGGGCTTAATCTGCAGCAAGGTAGATTTTGGTTAGATACTAGGAAAAACTTTCCGTCAGTGTAGTTAAGTACTCAAATAAATTACCAGTGGAGGTTGTGGAATCTCCACAATTAGAGATTTTTAAGAACAGGTGAGACAAACACCTGTCAGGGATGGTCTAGGTTTACTTGGTCCTGCCTCAGTGCAGGGAGATGGACCAGATAATATCTCTAGCCACATTTCTATGATTTTGATGTTTAAAAGATGCTGTTTGGGATTGATATTAAACTGGGAGATAGGAACATGTGTAGGAACAGATAGATAATGCACAGGATTTTAATGAGATGGAAACAGACTGAAAAAAAACAAACAAACAAAACCCACAATTCACTTTAGAAAAATGAAAGCTCCAGTAATACGTGTGAGGAGAAAATACTCTTGACATACAGGATTACAATGGAAGAGGCTAACTCAAAAAGCAATTTGTTAGGTGAATACTAATCATTATTAATTATTAGTTGTCAGGCACTGTATAAGACACAAATATCCTTGCTCCAGAGAGCTTTCAGTGTAAAAGGTAAACACCCATTTAACATAGTAGGCACAAGGATTACATGTGTGCTTCCACTGTGAGGTCCTGGCTATAGGGTGTTGGTGTATGTCTGCAACATCATTCAAAAAAGGTTCAACCAGACTATCAGAATGTAGCATTGGCCAATCAGTGTCCATAGCCAGACTTTAACGAGGATCGATAGCTTTTTCTGATAACATTGTATGAGCTGAGCATATATACAATATACAATAACCATAATATCTGGAACATATTTTCTTATCTCCACCCACAGACATAATGTAACCTCACTTTAGAGTGGTCGATAATTTAGCTGCTCCAAACAGACTGTTTTTTTCCCCTCCAGGGATACAGAAGCTTCTATAGAGTTATATAATTGATGCAAAATTAGCTGAGTCTTCTTAGTCTAAAGATTAGGATTCTCAAACCCAGGATACTCCAAGATACTAGTACATTTCTAACAAATATAGGCTAGGCCCAGCTAATTCAGATAAAAGTAGTATCTCCCTTATATTATGTTGAAATCCCTCAAGGATGTTTGTGCCAGACCCATCCAAGACATGATTTCTCAGCCCTTCAGACATGCTAGAAAATAATCAGCCTATATCCACCACCTAGTGAGTATAATAAAAAGCTACAAGAATCTTTGAACCTGAAATGCAGAGTTGTAAGTGACTTGTCTGTGCACCTATTTCATAACAGTAGGTTTTCCTGAGGACAAACCGTAGTCAAGCACAGCTACTGAAGTGTTCAGATGATGCCAAAATATTTGGTTCCTAATGTCTGCTAAAAGATGGCCCTCATAACACTTTTAATTCATAGGCAATTTACACCAGTGGCAAAACCTGCTTGAACCATGAAGTACAGTGGCACCAAAGCTGCTGTGCCCTTACATTCATACTCCGTTAAAGGTAGATCACTTTGGAGTTGAAACTGTGTAAATTCTCAGGTTTCAGAGTGGTAGCCATGTTAGTCTGTATCAGCAAAAAAACGAGGAGTACTCGTGGCACCATAGAGACTAACACATTTATTTGGTCACAAGCTTTCGTGGGCTAGAACCCGCTTCATCAGATGCTTGCAGTGGAAAATACAGTAGCAGGTATAAATACACAGCACATGCTGCTGTTTGAACTAAAATGAAAGGGATTACACAATGCAACTAAATCAGTGTGTTGAAAAGCCCTTGTAAGGTTTCTTACTAAACGTGTAAGAGAGAAAAGAGACTATGGATATTAAGTCAGCATCACAGAGCAAACTTATCAATAACACACATGTCTCTTGCTACAAGGAAGTGTCTGGAAAGAGAAAGAGCAGTCAGCTTACAAAACTTCTGGTAAGCCCAAAGAAAGTTCCCAGCAGCAAGGAAGCTGAGCAAAGATGCCAGCTGGAGGACAAAGGACTGGGAATGTGTGAGGTGGGGTGGGGGACAAGAACTGACTACTGGAAGGAGTCTGCACTCTCACGTGGGAAGTGACGAAGCAGGTCAGACTGAAAGACAGGTGGAGCTTGAACAACGGGGTTCACTGGAGCTTGGCTGGTCTCTGGGCTAACCAGAATGGGCATGAGCTATGCTCTTATTTTCCTTTCTCTCTGCTAACCTAAGGACTTCCTATGCTGTGTTCCATAAGAACAGTCATACTGAGTCAGACCAAAGATCCATCTGGCCCAGTATCCTGTCTTCCAGCAGTGGCCAATGCCTGGTGCCCCAGAGGGAATGAACAGAACAGGTAATTATCAAGTGATCCATCCCCTGCCGCACATTCCCAGCTTCTGGCAAACAGAGGCTAGGGACACCATTCCTGCCTATCCCAGCTAACAGCCATTGATGGACCTATCCTCCATGAACTTATCTAGTTCTTTTTTGAACCCTGTTATAGTCTTGGCCTTCACAACATCCTCTGGCAAAGAGCTCCACAGGTGATTGTGTGTTGTGTGAAGAAATACTTCCTTTTCTTTCTTTTAAACCTGCTGCCTTTAGTCATTTCCGGTTGACTAATAAACCCCACTGTTTTGACAATGCTGTTTGAGAGTCTTTGCATATGCTTGTCGAGGTGCATTCATCCCTGAAGTGGAGCTCTACCAGGAGTCATATCTTTCAAGCTCTCAAGCAACCAGAACAGTCTGCCTGGCAGATGATCAGTTGTTTTGGATGATCAGGAGTGTATGAACAACATTGAGACAAAAGGAAACGTTTCAAAGCTTATTTGAATTTTGACTGCATGATGGGACACCTTCCAACCGCTGTAAGCTGGTCAAGGCTGTTTGGGATGGGTACAACTGGTCTCTTTTCATAATTTGCTGTTAGAGCTGTGGTGAGAGACTATATCTTACTCTCTTTGGTTACAGATGGTGGAATCATAGAGGAGTCTGAGGTCCAGTTTGATTGTGTTGCTTTGCCTTCAACTCCCTTATATTGACAATTCTATATTATGAAACAAATCCTCTGCCAAATGCATGGGCAGAGTAGGAGGGTGAGAAGTTCTCCCTCACAGCTTGTGGAGCAGCCGCTGAGCCACTACTGTAGCTCAAGAGCTGGAGTAGGTTGAGTGGCCCTCCATGTCTGGAGGTTCCTCTCAAGGTCAGATCTCCTGGCCTCATCCCACCCAGATCCTGGGACCCTAGCAAAACTGAGCTCAGTTTTGCACAGGAAATGCAGACTCCAAGATTCCTATCCCCCACCTCATATGCAGCAGAACCAATTAAGTTCTGTTGCCATGGGGAGTCCATGTGAATCTTTCCATGGTGAGCGAATACTTTTGATGAGACAGAACTGGTTTGAAGGCACAAGCATTGCCTGAGCAAGGCTCGTTCCTGCTTCCATTGAAGTCTATATCATAGATGCCACTGACCTGAGTGTTGAACTATCAAGCCCTCAGTGAAATATGCAAATTAACTTCCTACTAAATTCTTACATTCTCTCTAGTGTTCTCATTGTTGATAGGCCAGTATGGTTGAAGCAGGGCACAGAAAGGAATTGCTAAATCAGTCTAATTCTTCTTTGCATCAAGCCCAGAAGATTTAAATGATACAGGATTAGCATCATGTCATGCTTGTTGCAGAAGAAGAGAGAAAATGCTGATGCACGGCAACTCCTTAACTCATATGGAAATCCTGAGACAGTGATACATATTTATACTCTGAGCAGGGATTGGCAACCTTTGGCATGCGGCCCGTCAGTGAAATCCTCTGGTGAGCCGGGGCGGTTTGTTTACCTGCAGCATCCGCAGGTCCAGCTGATCACAGCTCCCACTGGCTGCAGTTCACTGTTCCAGCCAATGGGGCCTGTGGGGAAGCAGCATAGGCTGAGGGATGTGCTGGCCACTACTTTCACAGCCCCCATTGGTCTGGAATGGCAAACTGCAGCCAGTGGGAGCTGTGATTGGCCAAACCTGAGGAAGCTGCAGGTAAACAAACCGTCCTGGCCTGCCAGCAGATTTCCCTGACAGGCCAGTGCCAAAGGTTGCCAATCTCTGCTCTGGAGAATAAGGGAGAGTCTGTCTTGCAAAATAGAAATGGACCAATAAAATTATTTGTGATCATTTAAAACCTGAATTTTTAATTACAGTAAAAGCTTTTTTTTCCAGCGTGTTGGAGGAATGGGAGGTGCCGGTTAATTAAAAACTCTGGTAATTAAGAGCAGGGGTTAAAGTGAGCCAGTACAGGCTGGTATTACATACCGGTATGAAGCCAGTACCAGCCCGTACGCAGCGCACATTCAAACACTGCCATGGCAAAGGGCCCTCCTTAAAGCACTGCTGTGGCCGGACTTTAACGTCTCTGCCCCTTCCCAGTCAGCATGCCTGCCGGTACAGACCCTACCAGCAGGGCTGCTGACGGAGGAGGCAAAAGGGGCAGGGATGTTAAAGAGCTGCCAGAGCGCTTTAACGTCATTGCCCCTTTTGCCCCCCCAGGCCTCCAACAGAAGCCCCAGGGCCAGCGATTTAAAAGGGCCCGGGGCTCCCAGCTGCCATCGCTGCTACTGTGGCAGCGGCCGGAGCCCCAGCCCCTTTTCAATCTGTGCTGGAACCCTAGGAGGCGGGGGCCAGGCCAGGGCTGCCCGGGGGGGGCAAGAGAGGCAATTTTCCCCAGGCCCTGGGCCCCGCAGGGGCCCCCATGAGAGTTTTTCAGGGCCCCTGAAGCAGGGTCCTTCACTCATCCTGGGGGCCCCAGAAAACTCTCATGGGCCCCAGGCCCCTGGAGCTTCTTCCGCTCCAGGTCTTCAGCGGCAATTCAGCAGCTGGGGGTCCTTCCGCCCCGGGACCTGCCGCCAAAATGCCTGGTCTTCAGGGCACTTCGGTGGTGGGTCCCGGAGCGGAAGGACCCTCTGCCGCCGAATTACTGCCGACGAGGGGGCCCCCCCGCCGCCAAAGACCCTGAATCCTCTGGGCGGCCCTGGGCCAGGCAGCACAGATGGGCTGGCTGGAGGAAGCTGACCCCCATCCCCGCCCCTTTCACCCAAAGCCCCACCCCTTTTGGGGGTGAGAGCCAGCCCCCATACCAGTAAGAATTTATTATTACTTTCACTCCTGACTAAGAGTTATACTTACCAATGGAATACCAATTTTCAAAGAATTAGAATACAATGAAATGAGTAAAGTGTAAAATAGGATACAGGTACTCACCAATCCAGTAGTCGTACTGCATACACCCAGATCACTAAAAATACACAAGACTAAAATGATACTGATCATAATTTAATCTTCCTTTCTGAATCAGATGGCACTTCAGGATCTTGCAGTGCTTCAGGGTCATCATTATCAACATGTTATCATTGTAGATGTAGAAGGTGTAGGAGATTAAGCTGAATCTGTAATGACCTTATGACAATCCCTGATATCAGCTTGCTTACTTGTCTTCTGCTTCTTTTGCATAAAAGTAGAGTGCAGAATGTGCAATTGCATAGCCTTCTGGGCAGTATACTAGTCCCAGTTGCTAGACTGAAGATTTGTATTGAGAGTTATCAGAAATGCCAGTTAGTAGAGCTTTCTGGTTGATAAAGTGCTGGATAACACAGCTTTTACTGGGGCTCTGGTTTTTTGACAGATGCACTCTCGGACTCCAACTGGTGGTAAAATCAAAATGTGTCCAAGTTTTTGAAAAAAAATAACATTCAAGTAAGACAAATAACATGTCCATCCTAAAGGTGCAGTTTTTATGAGACATGCCAGCGGATATGCTTGAGGCCATTGTAGCAAGGGATAAATGGCTTGTAAAATCAGCATGACTAACATATAACTCTTTCACCGCTTTATTGTATTTCACATGATCCCCACTCCACCTCAGCTCGTTGTTCTGACACCGCAAGGGGGCCAGGGAGAGGAGAAGCAATGTGTAACCTCGCTGGCATGTTCCCTCTACCATGGAACCTTGCATAAGCCCTTGGCCTGAGCTCTTATGGCCTGTGAAAATTCAGGCATGGAGCAGGGTATGTGCTTCCAAGGAGCAGAGTCAAGCCACAGCTTCAATGCTCAGTTTGATCCCTTTCCGACTCCGTGGGTATCCAAGTCTCTGCTCAAGGGCTGCTACTGCACTGTAGGGGAGGAGGTAGCCAATGGCAGTGTACCTTCTAAAGGAAAAAGGGTAATTAATTCCCTCCTATGGGGAAAGCTGGCGATCAAGAGGCAGCTGCAGGCAGGTCCCACCAGGGTAGGCAGCTAGAAAACAAAATGCCAGAAACCCGATTCCAGTAAAATGGGGAATTCTGTGGCAGAAATTCTCAATTCCACTGTATCCTGGAAAAATGCCAAATCGTGTGGCATTGTTTAGTCCACATGGCTGTGACTGAGATGACTGGAGCAGTTCATACCATGCTGAGCTATTGTTTCAGGCTCTTTACAGACTCAAGCAGGCAACACTGTATTGGCTTATGCTAAGTTTCATATTTTCAACATTGTCTCTGCAACCATATCAGCTAGAAACATATGTTTTTAAACGAAAGCAGTGAGAGAATGAATTCCTCAGCAAATTCTCCAGCTACAGAATCACTGAATACCTGAGCCCCTGCCTTTGAGCCCCTGCCCTGGATTGAAATGTGCTAAGGAAACGCCATGAGTGGAATCTCATGAATGTCGTCGGATCCTCTCTGTCTCTCCAATGCCTTTCTCACAGGAAAGTATGATATATCCCAGAATACACTAAATGTGGAGGAAGCAGCAAAGAATCTAGTGGCACCTTATAGACTAACAGACTTTTTGGAGCATGAGCTTTTGTGGGTGAATACCCACTTCATCGGATGCATGTAGTGGAAATTTCCAGGGGCAGGTATATATATGCAAGCAAGAAGCAAGCCAGAGATAAAGTGCCACAGGATTCTTTGCTACTTTTACAGATCCAGAATAACACGGCTACCCCTCTGATACTAAATGTGGAGGAAGATCCTCAGCCGATGTAGATTGTCACAGCTCCATGGAAGTTGAGGGAGTGATTATAATTCATACTAGCAGAGGATCTGCCACCATGATGTTGATATTGTTTCAGCAGATGATATGTTAATGGTTCAATGAATAGGATCTGTTAAGGAAAGTGTTCATTCTGAACAACTGAACCATTAGTTCATTAGACTCTAAACCAGGGGTAGGCAACCTATGGCACAGGTGCCGAAGGCGGCACACGAGCTGACTTTCAGTGGCACTCACACTGCCCGGGTCCTGGCCACTGGTCCGGGGGAGGGCTCGGCATTTTAAATTAACTTTAAATGAAGCTTCTTAACCATTTTAAAAACCTTATTTTCTTTACATACAACAATAGTTTATTATATATCACAGACTAATAGACACCTTCTAAAAACGTTAAAATGTATTACTGGCACTCGAAACCTTAAATCAGAGTCTGCTGACTTGGCACAGCACTTCTGAAAGGTTGCCGACCCCTGCTCTAAACACTGTGCACTGGAAAAGATGTAGGTGATTTTGTGCATCTCTATATGTGTTACATGAACTCTATGACCAGAGATTTGAGGGCTTGATAGATTTAAATAGAATTGTGCAAGATACTCTTTTAAAAAAATCTACCTGACACATAGGTGCCTTCAAAATGCGGACAGCAGATACTTAACACTGATTGAATTGTTTCATACACAAAGGATATTTATGCTGGTAATAATATCACTGTGTACCTAAAAGTCTGGATATTTTACTACTTGTCCTTCTTTACTTATGCCATTCAACCCATAAAAACTAGGTTTGTTCTTCTCTTTAGAATGTTTGCTTGCTTTATTTTTCCTGCAAGAAAATACACTAGTTTGGGAACTCTGTGTTTAAAGTAAACACAAGAGATATCCCAATCAATATTTGACTTTTCTACAGTCATTAACATTTCATGTTTGTTGTTCTCATAGTCGCCAATTGTTTATATATCCAACAAGGCATGTTTTGCCTGTCAGATATCTAAGTTAGGTTTGAGTGGTGTGTATTACCAACCGGTACTGACTACCTTAAACTTGAATAGTGACACAGGATAAGTTTATTATATCTGGTGAACATCTACATTGTATCAGACAGTGTGTGTCTGTCATTTCTTAATTTAAAAACTGCACGGTCAAAATATTTTGTTAATTAAAAGGGGCATGTTTCAGTACAGGAAGATATTCTAAGAGGCATTTTAACTAAGTGCTAGTATACATATCACAAAGAACAATGGACTTAGGCAAAGTCAAAGAGGATTTGCAGTTAGAATGTGGTGTCAACACTAATCACTCTTCCTTTATATGAACATGTGAACTTAAGAATGACAACAAGGTGAGTTTCTGACATCTGGAAATTGTGCCATTTAACATTTTGAACAGTAATTTAATGCATTTTTTTCACCTGCCAGTTATCTATAATGTCATCCATCTACTGGATCGGTGCCACACTCCCAGGTTTGGAACTGGCCCTAGAAGAAATCCTTTCAGTGTGCCAGGTCCCAAGGAGTCTCACTTTTCCTGCACAGGGCAGGCCACACTATCTTCTCACCTCCTTGACTGGGCCTCTGGGGCTCCAGCACTCCTGCTTCACAGTAGGAACTCTGTGCAGGGAGTCCAACTGAGCTAGGCTCCTGGTAGAGATACACTTCAGGGATTAATGCGCCTCAACAAGCATTGTCAAAACAGTGGAGTTTATTAGTCAACCTGAAACTAATAGGCAGCCAGTTTAAAACAAACAAAAGGAAAAATTTCTTCCCACAATGCACAGTCAATCTGTGGAACTCTTTGCCAAAGGATGTTGTGAAGGCCAAGACTATAACAGGGTTCAAAAAAGAACTGGATATGTTCATGGAGGATAGATCCATCAATGGCTATTAGCCAGGATGGGCAGGAATGGTGTCCCTAGCCTCTGTTTGCCAGAAGCTGGGAATGGGTGACAGGGGATGGATCACTTGATGATTACCTGTTCTGTTCATTCCCTCTGGGGCACCTGGCATTGGCCACAGTCAACAACCCCAAAATCCCTGAGCGACATAAATTTTGCCGGCATAAGTGCTCGTGTGCACAGTGCTATGTTGGTGGGAGATATATGGGAACCTAAGACCCACACAGGATTCATAAAAATATTTTTAAAAATTCCTATTTTGTCACAATAACATTTACCAGTATGTCACTCAGTGTAAATGATTATAGAGAGAAATGTTGGCTATGCTGTTATCTTGAGAATATTTTTAAACCAATCTTTTTTATGGTCAGAATAGTTTCCATAGTTTATTTAGACACAGTACTTTCAATAGTCCATTATTCCACTGACCCTTTGGTCTATGCATAGCAAATCAGTGTTGCAGAAGTGATATGTCATTTGCTCTGCTGTAGCAATCAAAGCTTAGTGTTGGTTGGACCAAACTTCATTTTCAAAACTACATTTAAAAATGTTATAAGTAAAATTTGTATAATTATTTGGATAGTTAATCTGCTGGAAAACTGATGGCACAAGCTGATAAAATCTTCATAAAAGATCCTGGCTATTTACAATTTTTTCAGCTTACCAGAACACTATCTATACACTGGAAAAAAATATTGATTATTTTTATTAAGGCATAAGAATTACCTGGTAAAATTGCTTACCAAATCCTGTTTGGAGCTATCCCGATGGCCTGGGATTGATGCATATCACAATGAAATGTGATCAGAAGCCAAAGTATTGTATGGGAAAGGTGCTTTAAAGTAGCCAGAGAAACATTATTATGTACCCCATTAATGTATAATAATGGAAGACAAATTGAAATTGCTCTTGGATACATCTACCATGTGTTTTTTTGGTTCTCAGCGTTCCAATTTGCATTGCAATAACAACAGTGATATGTTACTTGATGTTTTAATAATACTTTGCTTCCTAAGTTTGGCATGGCTCTTTTCAGGTTTACTTCAGTTAAAGCAGGTCTATACCCAGCAAATTTAAGGCAGTCAGGCCTAAACTGCTCACTCACTACTTCCTTTTCAAGCATGTTCCTGATATTATCAGCAAGCATACAGCCCTACCTTCATCTGCTCTTAATTCCTCTGAGTAAATGGAGCAAGAGGAAGTATTTGGATTGGCTGAGAGATAACACTTGGATAATATCTTCCTGCTCTTTTGTTGGTGCTGTCTTTAATTTTCCATTTGCTAATAGGTAGTCTTGTTAACAACTCTGCAAAGAGAAATCCTGTTAAGAAGTGGAATGTGAAAATACACAAGAGTTTAGAAAATAAGAATCTTTTCCTGCCCAAAAAAATTACATGGCAACATCAGAAGCCTTATGCTTATGCTGTATCTACGTGCAGTGAATTCTAGGGCAGGGATTCTCAACCTTTTTTTTGCTGAGGCCCCCTCAACATGCTATAAAAATGCCAGAGCCCAGTGGGGGAGGGGGAGTGTGGGGGACCCTTGGCCATAGGCATAGTTTTACTTCTATTTTGGTGGGGCAAGGGCTGGCGGGGCTCAAGCCAGCTCCGCACAGCAGGGTCCTGGGAGGGAGCACCACTTCCACCCCGATTCACTCAGGAGGCCACTCAGCCTGTCTGGGTTGTGGGGGGACACAACCAAAAATATAACTCAAAGGAGGGACTCAGTTCAAAAAGTTTGAAAACCGCTCAGGGTGCAGGGAGGGGGTAGCTAGGGGCTGTGTGCGGGCAATGGGGTAGCTCAGGGTGTAGGTAGGGGGTAGCTAAGGGCTGTGTGAAGTGAGGGAAGAAGCTCAGGGTGCAGAAATGGGGTAACTAGGGCCTGTGTGCGGGCAGTGGGGTAAGTCACGGTATAGGGAAGGGGTAGCTAGAGGGTGTGTGTGGGCAGTGGTGTAACTTAGGGTGCAGGGAGGGGGTAGCTGGGGGCTGTTTGTGGGCAGTACGGGTAGCTCAGGGGGTAGATGGAGCCTCTTTCTTCAGCCCTGCACTGCTCCCAGCTTCAGTGCTGGGGCTCAGAGCACTGGGTTTTAGCCACGGGGCTCTGTGCCACCCACTGAAACAGGTCGTGGACCCCTAGTTACTAATTTATGCTAATAAAAGTCACTGTTTATGGTACATATATGGAGCTATAACTATACTAGAATACATTAAACATTTCTGATTTAACTGTTTAATGAGTCTTCCCTTTGGTGTTTGTAACAGAATTGTATGACATATCAAGGTGGTACTTTCAAAAGTGTTCAGCATTGGGCTAAATATGCTCCCATTGAAGTCAATGGTAAAACTCCTTTTTGCATTTAATGGGAGCAGGGTTAGCAGAGGGCAATCCTACCCACAGACTTTGGATTGCACGGATTTTAGGAAAAATAGGCCGTCAGTTCAGTTTGTATAGTTTGTCATTCCTTGAGTTTTGCTTCCCAGTTCAGGCTCCTTCAATATGACAAAGGCAAAAATGAAAATGAAACCATCATGTTTTGTCACATTCTGGGCATTGCATCTGGGTTTAGAAGGTTTTGCAAAGGACCTCTCAGTCTAGAAGGCCTATAGTTAGACTAGATGTCACAAGACTGGTTACCCAACCATGAAACTGAATCTCAAAAGATTGCTTCTGTCCAAAAAGTTGTTGGATTTCTATTTTCTGTAAATCCAGCTGTGAGTATCTTCTTTATTAGAGCCCCAACCCTCTGTCTTCTATATGGATTTTGTCATCTAGATTGCAAGTACCCAAGTCAGTTCCAAATCACAGAAATCAGAACAGATGCCTAACAGAACAGTCTAAATGATAAGACTGGACAGGAATTTTTTAGGTGGGAACAAGAGACTATATTATTAGTCAGAATAGGATGAAATTAAGAAGGAGAACATTTAAGATGAATATCAGGGAGAACTTCTTGACTGTGCGATCTATTAGCAGAATTGTCTTCCACGAGAGGAAGCCTCATCGTTTGAGATGTTTAAGAAGATTAGACTAAGTGGTAATAAATGTACGGTAGGAACTATCTTGTATTGTACCCAAGAGACATGGACTATTGAGCTATCAGTCTTTTTCATCCTTTACAGCTTAGATACACTAGCTACATACACTAGCGCCATCAGATTTCACCGAAGGAAGTATCCCTGGACAAAACATTTCTAGGTATCACATTGTAAAACAGCAAACCACTCCTTTTACAGGCATGAATAAATCAGGTCTTTGGTAGACTGCCATAAAGTCATAAACAGCAGGCTCGTCTGGATAATTTCTGCCTTTTAAAATAATTTTGAACACCTCTAAAGATCCAAGATCAAATGAAACTCAGGTAACAAGTAGAAATGGGTTAAAACTGGAAAAATGCATTTCAACCTTTTCACGCTTAATATTGGGGTGAGTCAGATCTGAATTTTTAGCTCTGCTGATCAGATCTGGATTGGGCCTTACACTAAAACAGATTTCACTCACGGATTCCAATCTAGTGGAAATCTTACTAGAAAAATTCCCAGAATTGGCACCATGAAATCAAACCAGCATTCTACTGCGAAGTTGGCTTTACACAAGAATCCATAATGCTAGTCTGAAACCAAACTTGGATTTGAACTCTTTGTCCATCTCCGGTCAGAAGTGAGAATGAGTTTTGTGATCTGATCAGTTCCAAATGGACATCTATCCACGCTTAAAATTCATGCACATGTTTCAGCACAGTTCAGTATCAATGTTCATGAGACACCCAGAACTAAGACAGCAGAGGGACTGCAAGTCAGGACTGAGGTACTTTGTCTGAGTGCTGGGTAAAAATTACCTAGCATTGGCCCATAGTACAACTGTCTCAAGCCAATCCCAGCCTTAGGCCTGGTCTACACTACAGAGGTAGGTTGACATAAGGCAGCTTAGATCGACCTAACTCTGTAAACATCTACTCCCACCAATGTAACTTGCCCACTACATGGACTTAATAATTCCACTTCTGCAAGAAGCATAGCACTTAGGTCAATGTAGTTAGTCGGCGCAGGGCCATTGTAGACGCTCCATTGCTTACGTTGACTGTTGCTGCCTTTCAGAAGCCGTTGCACAATGCCCCACACTGACAGTTAAATTGGTGCAAGCGCTCCTGGTGAGGACATGCACCGCTGACACAAGGAGTGTAGTGTGGACATGCAAAAGCGATTTAATTACCACAGTGGCGTACGTCAGCATAGCTTAGGCCTGGTCTACACTACGTGTTTAAAACGATTTTAGCAGCGTTAAACCGATTTAACGCCGCACCCGTCCACATTACGAGGCCCTTTATATTGATATAAAGGGCTCTTTAAATCGGTTTCTGTACTCCTCCCCAACGAGAGAAGTAGCACTAAAATTGGTATTATCATATCGGATTAGGGTTAGTGTGGCCGCAAATCGACGGTATTGGCCTCTGGGCGGTATCCTACAATGAACCACTGTGGCCGCTCTGGACAGCAATTTCAACTCGGATGCAGTGGCCAGGTAAACAGGAAAAGCCCCGCAAACTTTTGAATTACATTTCCTGTTTGCCCAGCGTGGAGCTCTGATCTGCATGGGTGGCGATGCAGTCCCAAATCCAAAAAGAGCTCCAGCATCGACCGTACAGGAGATACTGGATCTGATCGCTGTATGGGGGGACAAATCAGTTCTCCATTACAGAAGATGAAATGCCAAAGCATTTGAAAAAAATCTCCAGGCTACACAGTGCTGCGTGACAAGCGTAATGGAAAGCCAAAGAATCAAATGGACACTCATGGAGGGAGGGAGGGGGTACTGAGGACTCCTGCTATCCCACAGTCCACAGCAGTCTCCGAAAACTATTTGCATTCTTGGCTGAGCTCCCAGTGCCTGTAGGTTCAAACACATTGTCCAGCGTGGTTCAGGGTATAGCTAGTCAATTTACTCCCTCCCCCCACCACGTGAAAGAAAAGGGAAAGAAATCCTTTCTTGACTTTTTTCAATTTCACCCTATGTCTACTGAATGCTTGTGGTAGACGCAATGCTGCAGCAGTGAAGAGCAGTATCTGCTCCTCTCCTTTCCCTGGTGGCAGATGGTAAAATATGAGTGCTATCTGTTGTCATCATTAGCCTGTGAGTGCTCCTGGCTGGCCTCAGGTGAGGTTGGCCTGGGGTGCCTGGGTAAAAATAAGAATGATTCCTGGTCATTCCCAGTAGATGGTACAGAATGGCTGGTAACTGTCCTCATCATAGCAACTGGGGGCTGAGCTCCATCAGCCCCCTCCCTTTCCTGTGTAAAGAAAAGATTCTGTACTGCCTGGACTATCATAGCAGCGGGATGCTGGGCTCCTCTTCTCCGCACCGCTTAACGTCCTGCCTGGACTTTTCATAGCACCGGGAGGCTGCCTTCCCCTCATTTTATCTCACTAACAAGTCACTGTTTCTTATTCCTGCATTCTTTATAACTTCATGACACAAATGGGGGGGACACTACCACAGTAGCCCAGGAAGGTTGAGGAAGGAGGGCAGCATTGGGGGGCGTTATTGCAGGGGCATCCCCTGTGAATAGCATGTAGCTCATCATTTCTGCAAGATCTGACACAGAGCAGCTGTGCATTCTGATACACTGGTTCTTTAGTACACTTGCTCCACATTCTAGGCAGGACTGACTCTATTTTTAGAAACCATAAAGGAGGAATTGATTCAGGGAGTCATTCCCAGTTTTGCCTTTGTGCCCCCAGCCAACCTCAGCCAGGAGCACCCATGATAGCAGCAGATGGTACAGAATGACTGATAACCATCTCTGTTATCATGCAAAAGCAAATGAATGCTGCTGTGTAGCGCTGCAGTAACGCCTCAGTTAGCGGCATCCAGTACACATACGGTGACAGTAAAAAAAAAAAGCTGAACGGGCTCCATGGTTGCCGTGCTATGGCGTCTGCCAGGGCAATCCAAGGAAAAAGGGCACAAAATGATTGTCTGCCGTTGTTTTCCCGGAGGAAGGAATGAGTGACGACATTTACCCAGAACCACCCTCGACAATGATTTTTGCCCCATTAGGCACTGGGATCTCAACCCAGAATTCCAAGGGGCGGGGGAGACTGCGGGAACCATGGGATAGCTACAGAATAGCTACCCACAGTGCAACGCTCCGGAAATCGATGCTAGCCTCGGACCATGGACGCACACTGCCGAATTAATGTGCTTAGTGTGGCCGCGTGCACTCGACTTTATACAATCTGTTTTACAAAATCGGTTTATGTAAAATCGGAATAATCCCGTAGTGTAGACGTACCCTTAGTCAGGAATTCTCAACCTTTTTCCTTCTGAGGCCCCATCCAACATGCTGTAAAAAGTTCACGGCCCACCTGTGCCACAACAACTGGTTTTCTGCATATCCAGTTGATTAAAAGTCAGGGCCGGCGTTAGGAGGTAGAAAGCAAGGCAATTGCCTGGGGTACCATGCCATGGGGGCGGGGGGATCCCACAAAGCCAAGTTACTCAGGCTTCGGCTTCAGCTCCTGGGTAGCAGGGCTTGGGCTTGGGTTTGGGTTTGGGCTTGGGCTTGGGCTTGGGCTTTCTGCCCTGGTCCCCAGCAACTCAAAGACTCGCCCTGCTCCCTGGTTTATTTTGGTGGAACCCTGAAACCTGATTGTGGCCCTCCAGGGACCTCTGGTTGAGAACTGCTGACTAGGTCAACTTAATTTTGTAGTGTAGACTTGTCCTTAGCTATAATGAGTTCTAAATTCACTCAAATATGATCAACAGTCAGCGTGGGAAAATGGGATTGCAGTAAATTCAATAGCTTCTATAGAAAATAGAGGAAAATTAGGGACCCATGGAGGGAATTTGCATGAGTGCTTCACTCTCAGCCTTCAGGGGTTTTTACATTGCTTCAGGCCATTGAAGTAGGACCAAGGATTTGGCCCATTATTTGAATATATCCTGACATTGCCCTCAAAGTAACTTATTTTCCTCTCAAACCTGCTTTGAATTACTTGAATAAATTGAAGCTCAGACTAGTCCTGTCCTGACTTTCTCTTGTGTAGGAGAAGCCCAACTAATTGGTGAAACAATTTCAACATTTTTTCATATGATTCATATCTACATTTCTTTGGCCTAGCAGGGCACTTCTGCGTGTATACAATTAGCATGCAAGGTAGGACTTAGTCATGCTTTTTTCCTTAGTAGAAAAGAAAAATAGAATGGCCCAAAGATTCATTAATACTTACCTTGATTACACAATACTCTCCAGCTGGTTTGATTTCTCTTTTTCACATTTACATTAGGTTTTTTGAGTCAACAGAACTGTGACCAGGTGCCTGTGATGGACCATGCTGAGAATGCCACAATCAGGGCAGATTGCAAGAAACAGGGTAGACAATCCCCAAAGCTGGTGGTTTACTCCATAATTAGATCCAGAAAACAAGGAACTTCTGCCGGTATCACACTGGTTAATCAGATGCCAAACACAGTCTCCTTCAGGCATTTCAGCCCTTGGCTCCCATCCAGGCAACCTAAGCTAATATAGTGAGAGGTTATTGAAAACCCATTTCACCATATGTGAGGTTCTTTCTAATCACAAAGGATCAGACACATATCCCCAGGTCAATATGACTCAGATCTTACCCATATATCACTCTGTCAGCCAGTCCTTAGTAAACTAACTAAAGATTTATTAATAAAAGACAAGAAGAGCATAATAAATGGTTAATAGATCATATACCTACAAATGACTGCAAAGTCCTTAGATCAGGTTTGTAGCAATGATGGAATATAGTGCTGGCTTGTAAAGTCTCTCTGGTAACTTCCAAAAGATTGGAAAGTCCTAAGTCCATAGTTCAAGATGCTCCTCTTAGGCATAAATCCCCAGTCCAGAGAATTAGAGCAGGAAGGAGGCAAAATGGAATTGTCTCAGGGGTCTTATATATCCTTTGCTATGTTCATGGAAATTTACTCTCCCAAACAAAGCCCACAGCCCTGTTTGTGGAAGGTTACTGAACCAGATGGAGTCCGGGGTCACATGAGCATAGCACATGCTCTTACATGTTTTGCTGAATAACAGAGGGCAACCACTGGCTCCTCGCTGTCAGAGGCATCCTCAAGAAGAGCTATCTGGACAGGATGAGTTTCTTCAAGGGCCCGTTGTGAGAGTGTAGTGTCCTACACGAGTCATCAAAACTTGCTCTCTAGCCCTAATGTAAATTTTATCTGAGGGGTGTAACCCTGGAACACAACACATGTTTAAGATGGAAGTCCGTGGCCAATATTCATAACTTCAGATACAAAGATGATAAACATAAACAGGACAATCATACTTTGCAAATTATAACTTGCCCATTGTCGCAAGTTGCAATTGTATAAAAGTGGTAGCAACAATGATACAAATGGTCATCTTTCTCATGCACAGCATCACATGAGTAATCCATTTGTTTTGTACAGATGTCATCACTGAGGAGGATCTTGTGTGACATCTCTTTTTTACAAAGAGGGCGAGAGGTGGATTAGTCATCATGATCAGACATTTTAAGACATTTATGCTTCTTAGAAGCTCTACCTTGGCTAAAAACAGTGCAAAAGGTGGGATTCCTCTAAAGTCAATATAATCATGCCATTTAATAATATCTTATATTCAGGGACTAATCCCAGAAAGTTGAAGGGACTTGAGGGCACCCAGAACATCACCAGAAACACCTACATTTGGTCCTTTCTACAACACGCTCATTTCAAGAGACTGGTATTATTTGTATTAGGAACAGTAGCACCTGGAGGACTCAGCTGAGATTGGGGTCCCATTATGTTAATCACTGTACAAACATAATGGAAGAGGTGGTCCCTTACTTAAAGAGCTTCCTGTCACCCATGCCTGTGCTCAGACACTGGTGATCATCTCTAATTTGTTAGTCTCTAAGGTGCCACAAGTACTCCTCTTTCTTTTTGCATCTCTCTCTGAACATTCTCGTCTTCAGGTGTGGCCAAATGGCACTGAGTCTCCTGGGCACTTCTGCTGTGGGTGCTATGAAGTGTAAGTTAACAGCTAATCAAAGGCTGGAACAGGACCAAACTTGCTGCACAGCATCATTAACACCAATTTGCGTGGCTTGTTCTTACCCTTGTTTAAACCAACATTCTGATCCGAGTTACACCAAAGTAAATCCAGTGTAACTTCACTGAAATCAGTGGTGTAAGCTAAGAGCGCTTTACAGACATAAATTAAAGGACAGTATGATGAGATAGCCTAATTTTGACAATTAACTGATCTTTGGCTATTAGTGGTAAATATGTCCAATGGCTTGTGATGGGATGTTAGATGGGGTGGGATCTGAGTTACTACAGAGAATTCTTTCCTGGGTGTCTGGCTGGTGAGTCTTGCCCAAATGCTCAGGATTTAGCTGATCGCCATATTTGTGGTCAGGAAGGAATTTTCCTCCAGGGCAGAGTGGCAGAGGCCCTGGGTTTTTTTTCACTTTCCTCTGCAGCATGGGGCACAGGTCACTTGCTGGAAGATTCTCTGCACCTTGAAGTCTTTAAACCACGATTTGAGGACTTCAATAGCTCAGACGTAAGTTAGGGGTTCATTACAGGAGTGGGTGGGTGAGATTCTATGGTCTGCGTTGTGCAGAAGGTCAGACTAGATGACCATAATGGTCCCTTCTGACCTTAAAGTCTAGGAGTCTATGAGTTTATGAATTATTGCGAATTTACAATGATGTAAATGTGGCCCTCAGTAATTAGTGTTTGCACAGCTTACCATAGCAAATGAATTGCAATGACTGAGTCACAACTAAAATTGACTGTGTAAGCTAAAATGAATAGCTTGGCTACAGTCAGCAAGCATGATGCCTCTTCTCCACTCCCACAGACAGAAATCGCTGCAAAGATTTTGGTGTGCAACTGAGCATGAATTACTTTGATTATAAAACAGACTCATCGTTTAATCAAAGACCCAAATTATCTTAACTTGCATGTGCATGTGGAGTGTCCATAAATTACGGTCGTATATAATAAATGAAGACTGCAAAAGTTACATTAAAGCAAAGGGTCCAATCACGCTGGTGTTTTGAATGCAAGTCTGGAGTGACTCTGTTGACTTCAGTTAAGTTCCTCTGGCCAAACATTTGTGTAACTGAGATCAGAATTTGCCCATTAACACTGTACTTTTGAAAATCTCCCCATAAAAAGAAAATGGTTAATGCCCCTTAAAATGATTTTTCCACCAATGTGCCCCTGTATGTGTCTATTAGCATCCTTCTGTGGCTATCAGTTGCATAAAATTCCCTTCTAAGTGGCAATAACATTAAGACCAGTATTTGGTTACTTCAATTCAGTATTTATTTCAGGGATGGTATGGTGAGTGCACACAGAGTTTCTAACAGTTTATGAGAGATTACTGGTTCTATTGTATCAGAGAGGTAGCCGTGTTAGTCTGGATCTGCGGCAGAGAGTCCTGTGGCACCTTATAAACTAACAGACGTATTGGAGCATGAGCTTTCGTGGGTGAATACCCATTTCGTCAGATGCATGCATCCGACAAAGTGGGTATTCACCCATGAAAGCTCATGCTCCAATACGTCTGTTAGTCTACAAGGTGCCACAGGACTCTTTGCTGATTCTATTGGTATTCCTGAATGATAAGTACAAGGGAACACCTCTCAAAGTGGTAGAAATTCTCCTATCAGAAGAAAGTTGGAGTAAGGCCACTGTACCACAGTCCTATTACAATGTTCAGTGTTCATCGCAACCCAGTCAAAGGCTCAGGCTGATACGGATAATTACTAAACAAGTGCAAGCTATGTAATTCTAGCCAAGCTTTGGCCTGTTATTCATATACTGATGGGCTTAACCTCCAGTCTAACGGTGCAGGATTACTTCCCAAACAGAACAACCCTCCGTTATACACAAGCCACATATAGTTGCATTAGGTGTGTATCGGGCAGAAAGCCAGCGTTAACCCACACTTCCCAAAAGCAGGGCTGAGAAACATTGCCAACCCTAGGATGAGGCAGCTACTATTTTAGAATGCACCCTGCTAGAGATTATAATGTGGCAGCCACTCAAATGGATGATGACATGTTCTTCAGTATATTATTCATGAAATCAGACTCCCAAAGGTGTTTATGAGGCTGGCATGGGAGTGATTTCTGTCTTTGACTCAAGGATAAATTTATAATGTTGCCAGCACTACTTTCTTCCCTTTCAAATATTATATTGATTCTAAAGTTTGAGAACTAGGGGCAGTAGATGATAAACAACATATTTTGTCCTCATTTGCACCCAAAAACAATGGACCTGCACGGGTGGAACTGCAGACAGATGTTTTCCCAGAGTTCCTATGCTAAAGTTGCCACTGGCTTCAATTTCACTTCATTCTCTCTCATACAAACATATAGGCATGGATTGATATACAATGGAATACTAGTAAGAGAATCAACTTTATTCCCTGGCCCTAGTTAGGGCTTGGGTGAAGGTTATAAATGTTAATACCCTTGTCACAAAACATCCATTTACTCGGTGGTGACTGCCATACGTGGATGATGGGGTGTGTGAAATCTATCTATAATATAAACCCGCCTGGGTGTCTGGGGCTTCATGTTTATTGTCTCTCCATAGTTTCAGACCAGGTGTAGCTTCAAGCCAAGTTCTAGCTTGTGGTTCAACACTGGTTTAATTGAGCATTTTGAAGGCTGAGCTCAGAGTTGTTTCCACTCCCAAGCCAGGTTTCAAAGTCATGAAGAGCATTCTTCCCCATGCTATAAGGCTTGCAAGAAGCAGAGGCCTCCTGAAATGATTGCTGGTAGGTGGAGTGAAAGAGATCATAGGAATATACATAACTGTTTCTGATATCAAAAGAGGCATTATCCAGGCTCTATGTGCTATACGGTCAGGAATATGTTAGTCATCCCTCCAAAGAATCTGACATGTTGGCAATAGTTAGTTAGCCCACGAGTGGTACAGGCAGAAGATCCCACCCAGTTCAGAGATACTGCTATTGTTCGTTTTTTTCATTTGTAGCAGGGGGAGAATTCGGGCTCTAAAATCCATTGTACTTGGGGTGTTTTGACGTATCATAAAGCTGGTTGAAATGTTGCAAAGTCTGATATTTCAAAAGCATAAATAGATAACATTTTTCAAACATTTTTGAAGCTTTTCCCTTGTTTCTTCAAGCAGCTATGAGCTTCATCAAAACTTTTTTGAAATTTCAAATACTGATGATAATCTAAGAAAAATGAAAAAAAAGTTGCAAAAAGATTCACCAAAAAGTCCCTTTTTGAAAAAAACTCACAATGCTAAGATAGTGTTGCTGTTTTCTTGCAGAGTGCTGTGCTACTTGCTCTCACCAGGAGTCCCTGAAGCATATAGGCTAAGAGCAGATGCCCAGCTGGTATTCCTAGATTAGTGCACAGCTAATTCATGTTAGTCCCTCAGAGCAGACTGTGTCCTTGTGTTTTGTCCCCACATAAACCCCACAGTAGCTGTAATTGGCCACTCTCTTACCACTTCAAAAGTTATTTCTCCTCCCTTGGTATCCTGCTGTTAATTGATTTATCTCATTAGACCGACTTAACACTTGGTAAAGAAACCCACATCCTTTCATGTATTTATACCTGCTCCTGTATCTTTTGCTTAATACGTCTGATCAAGTGGATTCTAGCCCACGAAAGCTTATGCCCAAATTAATTTGTTAGTCTCTAAGGTGCCACAAAGACGCCTCATTTTTTTTGCTGATACAGACTAACACGGCTACCACTGAAACCTGAGTTAGCAGGATCCTGTGCCCAGTAGGTCACTGGGTGGCACCTGGAGGGGTGTCAGGCATAATTGATGCTTGCACCCAGATGGAGAGGAGCTGGAGCTTCATAAAGATAGTGGGCAGAAAGGCCAGGAAGGAAACCCAAGACAAAGTGAGGTTCTTCTCTTAGATGAAAGGCTTAAGAAGCCTGGAATCAGAACTAGAGGGGCTCGAGGCAGGTGGAAATCTGAGCTCTGAAATAAGAGCAAGAAAGTTTTGCAGGCATTTGGTTCAGCCAGAGCGAGAAGCCTGAAGAAGGAGGGAATGGGACCTGGAAAGGAAGCCCGGGAAACTCAGGGTGTCAGGGAAGGCAGACAGAGGCAGGGAAAACCCTGGGTCTAGACTGTCAATAGGCAAAGGCTCTGCCTGCAACAGGCCTGATGGAGGGTTCATTATAGAGCTGAGATGGAGAGTACCAAGACAGCAGGAGATGAAGGCTTTTGCTGTGGCAATCCCGACAGAGGCTTTGGTATAATGTTGAGGAGTGAAGTGGCACTAGAACTATCTGAGTTCTGTTTTCTTTGAGTGCTGTGTGAAGACCCTGGGTAAGGACCAAGGGGTCCTAGTACTCCCAAGGAAGTGGGGCTGAAGAAAGTGAAGTTAGGATATTATTTTATGTAGACTTCGGACTGTCATACCCCAAAAGAGGTGTGGATTTAAATAGGAAGTTTGACCCCCAGAGGCCAGAGCAGCTATCAGAAAGGGATTCCAGGTAGGGAGAGAGCCACTGCATCACTCTTGGCCAAGAGGTGGTGCTCCAGTGGTGAGTACCCCATGCCTGATACCTTCATCTGACACATCTGGGACTCAGTGAGCCTGGGAAAACATCATCCCCAGCTGGAGTCCCTGCCACCTCTTCTCCCGCTCCTCCACATCTGACAAAGCAAGTCAGGGGGCTTCTAAGCCTGGAGTGGGAAGGCTCAGGTGAGAGGGAGGGTGGTTGCTGAGCTTTAGGAAAAGGAATGAGATGGATGGAGGGGGAATCCTGAGATGAGGGGGTCAAGTTGGAGCTATGGGGCAGTTTTCAGTATTGGGGAGGAAGGGAGTGCTGAGCCTCAGTCAGGGTAGTCTGCTCCGAAGGAAGTAAGGGGAATCAGACAAGGTTCTGTTGCTGAGTGGGAGTGAAGTGGGTTACCACAAGGGGTGGCAGTGTAGCAGGTGGCGGGTGGCAGGAGGACACTGAAAGGAGATCTGGTCTGGTTGCAGACAGGAGATGGCTTGTTGGATGGAGCTGGGGTCTAGCATATAGGTGGTGAGAAGAGTGGGCACTCTTTTCCCTCTGGGTCTCCACTCTACTTCCCTAAGCTCCCTGACTAAAACCCTCATGCAGCAGACCCTCATCACCCTTGCAATGAGTATGGTTGCCCTGTGCCATAAGCCCCCATTTAACTTGAGCATCAGCCCCCACTGATTTCTAGTATTTTACCTGCCTGGGTTAGGGTCCTCAGATGATCAGAGCTGATATAATGTAGATACAACTGCAGCCAGCTAGATGAAGAATAGCAAAAAAGCTTCATTTGAAACCTCTGATTTCATGTACAATTGAATGTATTCGTAATAGCACGGCTAGAAAGAAAACAACAGACTCAGACACTTAGTTCTCCAGATAAATCTCCTGGGATCTAACAGACTACTAGCTGAGTGATACTGTATTCAGCCTTTGTTTGGCATAGACTGCACTGACTAATGCATAGTCTCTGCTTGTCTGCTATTAACACTTCAGTCACATTCATAGGGCCCTACTTTTTCTAAGCACCTGGGATTGTGGGATTTTGCCTTTAACTCAAGAGCACAAAGAAAACTGCTTCTCTGCTCTGTCCAGCAGCGTGACAGCTCTACCTTAGTGTTTCCGTGTTGCAAACATTGAGGGTACGCGTCTACACAGGGGTAAAAGCCCCATGACACAGCGGTGGCTAGTGTGGATCAGCTGACTCGGGCTTGTGGGATTCAGGCTATGGGGCTAAAAATTACCATGTAGATGTTTGGACTCAGGTTGAAGCCCGAACTTTGTGACCCTCCACTCTCGCAGGGTCTATAACGGAACTAAAATAGAGTTAAAAAAAGAACTAGATAATTTCATGGAGGCTGTTAGCCAGGATGGGTAGGGATGGTGTTCCTAGCCTCTGTTTACCAGAAACTGGGAATGGGCGACAGGTAGTGGATCACATGATGATTACTTGTTCTGTTCATTCCCTCTGGGGCACCTGGCACTGGACACTGTCAGAAGACAGGATGCTGGGCTAGATGGACCTTTGGTCTGACCCAGTGTGGCCTTTCTTATGTTTTTATGTCCCAGAACTCGGGCTCCAGCCCAAGCCCAAATGTCTACACAGCAGCTTTTCAGCCCCTGAATCCAAGCCCTGTGAGCCCGAATCAGCTGACTCAAGACAACAACGGTTTTTTTATCCCCAGGTAGACATACCTGAGGGGGCGTTGCAGCAGAACTGAGGTCAGCTGTGCCACAGGATATACAGGGTCCCAGTTACAGTATTTGTCTAACAGGTGGAGAGGTCCCATCTTGCTCAAAAAGACACAGCAAAGGCAATATTTTCATTTAAACAAGCATTGGATACTAAACATCTCACTCTGTCAGGAAACACCCATAACGTACTGTCCTGTTGTAAAAACATGGGCGTTGTGTTGAGGAAAGAAGGACAATATTTGGTTTAAACACAGCTGCAAAAATACCCGAACGTAAAGGTTATGTCTTTAATCTGATACCCTGTTATCAAAACAGGGAAATTACAGTAGAGAAGAAATATACCTAGTATTTCTATTTTTGTTTTTAACTATAGCTTGACAACCAGCCAGGGGCAGGACTATGATGTTTTTAGTTTGGCAGCACCAGAGGTAAATCCTGCAAAAGAGGAAATAAATATATTTAGACAGGACAAACAGTGGAGAAGAGCTCTAAAATACGATTTAAAGAAAGCCTTTTAGATCAAAATTCAGTGGAATCACTCAGGTGCTAGCACAGGATCTTGCTCTGTGTCTAGGGCTCCTATTGTAATATTATGTTCACTTACATGAAAATCATCCATGGGCAAAAGACCCCCTGGGGCCTGTGCATCACCTACATTTTTTTTTAAGGCTTCACAAAGTTGGATTAAAATTTATTGGGGCCCTGGTCACAAAAAACATTTACCCCCCCTGCACTCCTTGGAGGGGTAGAGGGGCCATGTTCACCCACTTTTTAACATGGGCATAACAGTGTCAGGCAGGTGAGGAGTGGCTGCGACAGGGGCTGCACTTTGGCGAGGGAGCTGATGATCACCAGTGGGGGACTGAGATAGGCCTTAGCCACCCCCCATGCCACAGGACCTGCCTCCTGCTCCTCCTCTTCCCATTGAGGACCCACTCTTTGGCAGGAGCCTGGCAGTGACAAGAGCTACCCAAGGAGCCCGGGCCACTGTGGGGAGCCCTGGACCCTCCCCCTGTCCTAAGCGACATGCCCTGGGGAGCGAGAAACAGGCCAGGGGTTGCTCTTGGGTAACCAGGCACCCCTCCCAAGGCAGTTGGAAGATTTGAGACTCCCCACAGCACCCCGGGCTCTTTGGGCAGTTCTTACCAGAGTCCAGCTCCAGCTTAGCGTTGCCAGGAATCCGGTTTTTGACCAGAATGCCCAGTTGAAAAGAGACCACAGTGACTCCAGTCAGCACCATTGACCGGGCTGTTAGAAGTCCGGTCAGTGGCGCAGAGGGACTAAGGCAAGATCCTTGCCTGCCTTGGCTCCACATGGCTCCCAGAAACGGCTGGCATGTCTGGCTCTTCAGCACAGGGGCCGACATGGTGGCTCTGCATGCTGCCTCTGCCCCAACTGCCAGCTCCACAGCTCCCATTGGCCAGGACACCCAGCCAATGGGAGCTGCAAGGGTGATATCTGCAGGCGGGGGCAGTGAGCAGAGCCAGCAGAGCCACTTGGCCACCCCTAAGCCTAGGAGCTGGACATGCCAGCTGCTTCTGGGAACTCCTGCGGTAAGCGCGCCTGGATGGAGCCTACAACTCTTGCCCCCTCCTGCACCCTAACTCCCTGCCAGAGCCCGCACCCTTCACTCCCTCTTGTGCCCCAACTCTCTGCTCCAGCCCGAAGCCCACACCCCAGCCCCCTGCTCCAGCCTCAGCCACCCTCCCACACCCCAACTCTCTGCTCCAGCCCTGAGCCCACACCCCAACCCCCTGCTTCAGCCTCAACCCCCCCTCCCACACCTCAACCCTCTGTTCCAGATCTGAACCCCTTCCTGCACCTAAACTCCCTCCCGGGGCCTACACTCCACAGCCCCTCCCATGCCCCAACCCTCTGCCCCAGCCTTGAGACCCCTCCCATTCCCCAAATCCCTCCCAGAGCCAGTGCGCTGCACCCCCTCCTGCATCCCAAACCCTTCATCCACAGCCCCACCCCAGAGCGCTCACCCCCAGCCGGAGCCCTCATCCCCTCACACACCCCAACTCCTGCCCCCGTGGGATGAAAGTAAGTGAGGGTGGGGAAGAGTGAGCGACAGAGGGAGGGGGATGGAGTGAGCCATGGTGGGGCCTCAGAGAAGGGTCAGGGCAGAGGTGGGATCTTGGAGAAGGGGCAAGGCAGGGGGTGGGGGAAGGGTATTCCGTTTTGCGTGATTAGAAAGTTGGCAATCCTACTCCAGCTTCTGGCATGTCTGGGGGCAGGCCCCAGGGGGAAGAGGAGGAGCTGGGCCACAGTTCCAGCACCAGTGGCCCCCCCACTTCTACACAGGTTCCAGTGCTCCTGTGTGTTAACCTGCCACTGAGGCTTAGGTGGGACTGTAATGTTCTGGCTCCAGCCGAGACAAGTAAGGGATTGTGTCACCTCTTGACCTGCAGTCCTAGTGCCTTACAATGCTTTGCTGCTGTAGCTTCCTGCCACAGACACTACAACTATCCACGTTACACTCTGAAGTGTCTGTGTGCTCCACAGCCCTGGGTCAGCAGCTCTGACCTCTGCAGCCTGTCTGCAGATCCACTCTGGCTTCCACCCAGCCTTGGTTACAACCAACAACGTAACTCCCAAACTCTCAAAGTGCCGACTTTTCCCCAAAATGTGCACTCTGCAATGTTGAGCCCGCTTCTGGACAGTTCAGAGAAATAATAAGGTTTTTTTGTTCTTGTAAAAACAAAGGCACATCACAGCTTGTTCACCTAACTGGATAAATACACCCATCCCTTAAAACATTGCACTGAGTTAGTTTTTAGTAAAAATAAATCAAATCTATTAACATTAGAACATAGATGAAGTGATGCCAAGTAAGATGAATAAAGTTAGAAAAGGTTACAAGCAAATAAAATGGAAAACATAGCTCTAAAAGTCTTACCCTGGACTTGGCTAGAATTAAATTTTTGTTCAAAGATGGCTTTTCTCCCCCACGGTCTTTCAGCAAGATGGTGGTTGACCCCCTCCTTAGTCAGGCCCCAAGGTCCGGTTCCTGTGTCTTCAGTGAAAGAAATAACTTGTAGTTCTCTGCTCCTTTGTTTTATAGTCCATTGAACTTTTGAAGTAGATTCTTAGAAAAGTTACCCCTCAAAGTTCATTGAAGATGTAGGGAAAGCGACATGGAGTCTGGTGGGGAAGGAAGCTCCATGCTCTTTTTTCTACTGCTGCTGTTTGCTGAAATGCACCTTGTTCTGTTTCCTGCCATCTCCTCTTCCTGCTGTCTTGATGGTCCTGTTGACTGCTTATATGTAAATGGAGGTAAACACACATTCCTTTGTTTACAATAGACCTGTTTAACAGTTCCCCTTGACATGCCTGGTTTATGCGCACATTAGACATAATTCCAGCATATGTTCATAACTCTTAATACACATCACATACATATGTAATGAAAGAATATTCATGATCCGTGAGTCATTAGTTTTCAAATGACACCTCACAAGGTATATTTTGCATGAAGATTATTACAATGGTGTGTAGGGTGTCAATACATGCTGCTTAAGATTACAGGGACTTAGAGGTGCATGGGCCCTGAGAGTTGCTCTGCACACAGGTGAACTTGAGCTACTGACGCAAACTGAACTTTGTGAATTATGGGCTGATCCATAGCCCAATCAAATCTATGGGAGAACTTGCGTGGACTTCTGTAAATTTTGGATCAGGCCCACAGAGAGTAAGCAAACAACCAATTAAAAAGACCCACTCACCTTTTAGAAAAATCTGACCAGGCACTTGATATTTCAGCCACAGAGTGACATGATCTGTTGATTTATTAGTCTGAGTACTATTTTTTCCATTCACTGTCTATACTGAGGGGACGGAACTTGGAACAGCACTACAGATGAGGGCATTGTTGGTCAGAGCGAAACCTCTCTGCATGTTGAAGCAAAGCTGTGTGGGAAAATTTGTAAAATGCCTGTTCCAACAGTGTCTGTCTTAGCTCACTTTTGTTAGCTTAGTCTCACCAAAGTTAAAGGAGACTTTCATGTACAGTGACAAAGAGATCGTAGTACTGTGCAAGCGGGCAAATGAAAAGGCAGCGGACACAGTGACTAGCAGTAGTATCCTATAGCTTTGCTCTTAGGGAAGGGATTGTAGAATTGGAAGGTAAAGAAACCAGTAAGACTCTATAGAAATTACTCTAAAATCCAGGCTCATTGGCTTGCAATGCTCCAGGGAAACTTCAAGGGAGGCAGCAGGGCTTGGAGGCCATCCCAAGAAACCTCCAAATAGTGGAAGGTTAAGCTCAGATACCAACACGGGTACACATTTGGGAAACACTGCTGGGGAAGGATGGGCCAGCCAGAGAGGATTCAAATGGGAGCACTGATCCTGGTTCCCAGACATGCCAAATTTCACCAATTTATTGCAAAAGATGTGATTTCTAAGTAAAATGAAGCCTCACTCATGGTCTTGGGATAGAATTCTCAAATGTTAGGATTTTCCCCCCCAGCTTTGTGAGGAAGGGCTCTGGCTGTCAGCCCCGGGTGGCAGGGCTCCGGCTGTCAGGGGGAGAAGTGAGCCACATTGCAGCCTCCAGGTCTGGGAGAGGGATGTGAAGAATTTCAGGATGATCAGAGGTGAGGCTGGGTACAAGGAGTGGCTGAACTGATGGGGTGAGGGGGATTGGGAGGGAACAGAGCTGATGGAGGCAGAGAACTGGGGGGGCTGTGCAGATGTGGGTGCAGCAGAACTTATTCAGGGACTGGGAGACAGGACTATTGGGAAGCTGAGACAGAATTAATTGTTGGGCTAGGGACAGGCAGATGTGGGAGTGAGAGTTCCTGCAGCAGGAGCCAAAATCACCGGATCCAATTAATTTGGAAGAGTTGACAACACTAATTCTCTCTCTCTCTCACATACACACACACACACAGTGGATGAGATGGGGGAGTTCAAAAATCAAAAGACAGACTAATTTATATGAAGGCTGTCAATCACAGTTTACTCAAGAGATTAACTCAAAACAAATTAACTCGATTAAAAAAATTTATCGTGATTAATCGCAGTTTTAATTACGCTGTTAAACAATAATAGAATACCAATTTATACACCTCGTCCCTCTCAGATTTCGGAAGGCACTTCAGATTCTTGGGTCGAGTGCTGTAGCTATCTTTAGAACTCTCACATTGATATCTTCTTTGTGTTTTGTCAAATCAGCAGTGAAAGTGTTCTTAAAATGAACAATATGCTGGGTCATCATCTGAGACTGCTATAACATGAAATATGTGGCAGAATGTGGGTAAAATCACAGAGCAGGAGACATACAATTCTCCCCCAAGGAGTTCAGTCACAGATTTAATTAATGCATCATTTTTTTTAATGAGTGTCATCAGCATGAAAGCATGTCTTCTGGAATGGTGGCCGAAGCATGAAGAGGCATGTGAATGTTTAGAATATCTGGCAAGTAAATACCTTGCAACGACTGCTACAAAAGTACCATGCGAATGCCTATTCTCACTTTCAGGTAACATTGTAAATAAGAAGAGGGCAGCAATACCTCCTGTAAATGTAACAAACTTGTTAGTCTTAGCGACTGACCAGATAAGAAATAGGACAAGTTTTACATTGTTTTATTTTTGAGTGCAGTTATGTTAAAAAAAATTCTACGTTTGTAAGTTATATTTTGTATTTGTATTAGGTGAATTGAAAAATACTGCGTCTTCTACCATTTTATAGTGAAAATATTTGTAATCAAAATTAATATAAAATGAGCACTGTACATTTTGTATTCTGTATCGTAACTGAAATCAATATATTTGAAAATGTAGAAAACATCCAAAAGTATTTAAATAAGTGCTATTCTATTATTGTTTAACAGGGCAATTAAAACTATGATTTTTTTATCTCATGATTAATCACAATTAATTTTTAAAAATCATTTGACAGCCCTAATTTATTTTTACATATATATATTGGCAATACTGGGCTCCCTTCTATCACCTCTTGTGTTTGAATTGAGGATGTCAAGGTGTTATTCCCATAAGGCACAGCAGGCTAGCATGTTAATATCAAACATAGGAGGCAGCAAAGTCCTCCATGTGTGGTAGGCCAAGCATTCAGGCAGCCAGGCTCACTAGACAGTAGTAGCAGGAAGTGAAGACAGCAGGGAAGAATACCAGGAAGCACTGGCAGCTGCCCTTAACTGAAGGGAGAAAAAGCCACCCCAGCTCCCTGGATGCTACAGGCAATGATGTTGGTAAGACACTTAGCAGAGCATAAGGAGAAAGAAGAAGGATAGTCCAGTGGTTCGCATGTTAAGCTGGGTTGTAGGAGACCTGAGTTCAACTTCTGCTCCATTGCAAATATCTCATGTGACTCTGGGCAGGTTACATAGTCTCTCTGTGCCTCAGCTCCACACTGGCAAAATGGAGATGATACTTCTCAGGGTTGTTGTGAGCATAAATGAATTATGAGAGGCTCAGACGGTATGGTTCTGGGGGCCATGTAAGTAGCACAGCTAGATAGATTCCTCAAGACCTCCTGGGCAGAGCAGTCAAATGAGAGACAAGGTGTGAGGCATTGCACACCATAAATAGCACTGCACAGAGATGTGCAAACAGAATTATTTTGTGTGACTGTGATGCAAGGAAACTGAATGTAAGACTCTGGTAAACAACTGATAATGTTGCTTCAGTGCTTTGTCTTTCCTTTCTCTCTCTCTGTTAAGAAGGAATCCAGGTGTTTGCATTCTGGGATCAGCGTAACCTAATCAAATTTTAAGTGTATTTCCTCTGTAAAAGAGCAAAGAAATAGGTTTTTACATCCTGAAATTCCTTAGGCCCGCTTATCCCCTGCACATGTTCACCATCTCATCCTTTCTCCAGCAAGAATCAAAGGGCCACTAAGTTAGTCAAACACCCTGCCTATTTATAAAGGCTAAGTCATCCAATCAGGGAAAAGGAACAATACCATGTGATTCATTCACAGTCAAATTGTGACTCGTGAATATCAAGTACTCAAAAGGACACATGCAACATGCAGCTGGTGAGCAATCTGTGCGTGGGAATTTGTGCAAAGGATTATTCTTCCTAGAATAACTCCAAATAGCAAACAAAATATGTAAAAATCAACCTGCGCACAGACAAGTAAGTCATAGACAAGTTGCAAACAGGAAAAGGGCTAAAGGCCAGGTTTTTAAAGGTATTTAGTTACCTAACTCCCTTTAATTTCCATAGGAGATAAGTGCCTAAATACCTTTATGAATATGGCCTTAAATTCTCTGCATAATGTGTTTTGCTCCTGTTCTGTAAAGCAAAGATTATTTTTATTTGCATTTGAGAGTCCAGGACAATCCCAGGAATTTGATACTGACTCCAGTGATTGCTAATGGCCAATTGTTTATCTTATGTATATTTATGACAGGAGTTTCAAAAGCACTTGGCATTAACCTGACGAATGGGAGCACTTTTTGAAAAGCTGCCTTTCAGATTCTCTCTCGCCTGACCAGTTCATGAGGATAACGAGGCTGGGGAGAGGTTTGAGTTCTGATAAATGCCTATTGGAGTGGAGTCATTCCACTATAGAATTGCTAAATCCTAGTTAGTGTCACAGTATTAGTATCCTGTAACAGCTGGTGAAGAGAGGAGGAAATTAAAATGTGAAACATTTCAGTTTATATACAGTGTTCTGGATACGAATAGAGAGCCCTCTTCTCAGCATGCAGCCCACGCAGATGGAACAGCTTTTCAATCAAGGTTAGTTCAAAGGCAAATCGAGTTACAAATATGAGATACATTTGCAAAGCAGTGTATACGAAGCACGCGTATACTGTAAATCGAGTTACTTGTGAACAGAATTGATACTTATATGCCTGCAGTGCCGTTGCACATCACCTTGAAAACACACTCTGTTGACGTTTGTATGGTCAAAAAGAAACATATTCTCCTATTAATGCACACATGGGTAGCCTCTATTATGGCTAATAAATGTTGCATAGAAAAGAGATTGTCCTTAAAATGTTCACAGTCAATTGCTGGTAGATAAAATTGTTTTGTTGTGACTACTTAGCCACCTACTGTTCTACCTGAACATTATTTCTAGGCTGTTTATTTCATTAGGAAAAGATCCAGGATGAGCCATATTGCCTTTTGGAATAGAAAACTATCCAATTAAGGATCTTATTTCTTCTGGGCAGTCGGCTATGGAACCTTAACATGAGCTGCTTATGCTGACTAAACCTTTTTAGCCATTGTGTATTTTTACAGTGTGTCACTGTGTGAGATAGAAATAGAGCGATAATGGTAATAGGATGATCAGGTGTGTGTCAGGCAAAATGCTGTAACTAAACCCCAGGTTGTGGTAAGGCAGCAGGCTCACACATTCTCAATCAGAACATTCTCATAGAATCTCAGCTTTCTAAGCTGGTCTGAGAAATTTAAACATGTGGAAGCTTTGCCAAGTGCGATAGCAGAGGAAAAAGGATGCCTGTTTGGTTGAACTGAATCCTGGAGGAGTTTAAAATCTCAGTCCATGTGAGGCATGTGAATTCTAATCCCACATTGTCTTTGTGACTTCGACAACAATGGCAATCATGTCTGACCCAAAGCAAAGGATCAGCGGATGAAAGTAACATTGTATTCCTAGTGAGCAATGTAATGATTACAATATGCTTGCCTCTTATTGTACAGGATGTTCCATTAAGTGATGCAGCAGGCAGTCAAGGTGTAAGAAATAGCTGAGAGGCCAGTGTTATATAGCTACCAGTCCCAAGCTTGCATTCCTGAACCTCTTCTCCTTCCAGTCCAGTTCCCCATTGAACTGTGAGCCCTCTTCTCCAGTTCCATTTATCATACTACACATGGCTAAGATGAAATCAGTGGCCAGCTTACAGTATATTTAAGGAGATGTACAGTTTTCTGTATCATTCACACTCTTAAAATATTCAAATCAGCCAAATCCGGAGGTCTTTATTTGGACAAACTCAGTAAAAATGAATAAGGATTTCAGGGTTGGACCAATGGGAGCTGCAGGCACTCAGCACCAGAGCAGGCTGGGAACCGATGGTTCTGTTTTATGGCCATTTTTGAGGTTTTGGAATTTGTTTTTGTTCCTCGTTGAAAGGAAAACAAAACCTTTCAAAAGTGGAAACGGAATTGTGTCAAAAGATCTGTTTTTTGGATCAAATACGTCAGGTATTCCTTCTCTCTCTCTCGCTAGTCCACTGTGAACCTGAGAAACTGTCCAATCAAAATCTCTACATTTCTACAAAACATTTCACTTTCGACAAAATGGCATTTTTTATTGAAAATACATTGTCAAAAAGTCTCTGACCTGCTCTACTCAGCACCTCTATAAGTGCCAGATGCCGAAGATTTGATTCGGTGTTTACTCAAGCAGAACTCCCCATCAAGTCAGTCAGACAGATTGAGAAATGACATGAAAGGTGGTGTAAGACAGATGCCTGACAGTAGGTCTAAGTGCTCCTATTCCCACACTCTTATTTATGTTTAGTGCAAATAAATAAACACGGGCTTGTTACTGGTTGAGTTGCAGTCACGTATAAGTCAGGTGAATCTGAATGCTCCCACTGTCCTTGCCACACGGCATGAGGCATGTTGTTGGGAGGGAAGGCTTCAGGTTGAATTCTATCACCCTGGCTTTACATGCAGAGTTGCACGTTCACTGCGGAGGTTGAAAAAGTCTCTTCCCCCATTGGAAAAGCCAGTCCACTGTTCTCAGTGCTGAACAGCTGGTGGTACTGCCGGGTTTGCATAGCCCCAAACTTGAACCTTCTTCAAATGGCAGTCACTCTGAAGGCATTTCAGGAGACACCCCATCCTTTGGTGCTTTGTGGACACCACACATGCCTGGATTTGTAAAGCAATGCAGATATTATAATGGACCTAGGCTTAACCTTTGATCCTTGAAATAGTGTCTCCTAAGATGTCCTGTCATTTCTTCTGGGTCACTCAACTGAATCGGCCTCTGGCACAGTCCTTTGACTCACTAAGGACCCACTTCTGTCAGGCTTCTGTGTGGATGAGGAAGTGGACAGGGACAGGAGGTCTGTATAATTTTGGAGGTGCCCAGAATGGGTTCAACACCTGCCTTGTAAGCCGATATATATATATTTAAATAATGTAAAATTGGACTGGAAACCATAAACATTTAACAGTTTCCTTATATTTGCACAATGTGGGGAGGTGTGGGGGGATGGGGGCTTAGACTGGGGGTGAGGACACTGGGGTGCGGTTGAGGATGAGGGGTTTGGGATGTGTGAGGGGCTCAGGGCAAGGGAAGAGGGTTGGGGTGGCGGGATGAGGTCTGCAGTCTGGGGCTGGGGATGAGGGATTCATGGTACAGAAGGGGGCTTAGGTCTGGGGCAGAGGGTTGGGGTCTGGGAGGTGAGGGCTCTGACTGGGGGTGTGTGGCCTCTGGGTGGGGATGAGGAGTTTGGGCTGCAGGCAGGCTATCCCAGGGCTGGGGCCAGAGAGAAGGACACCACAGTCTCCCCAGCCTTCCGACCCCTGGGAACACACTCACCTGGCACCATCACTGCACATGCCCCTAGGGGCTGGGCCCCTCTCAGGTCCAGGAAGCCCCCTCGCCTCACCTGTGATGGATGCTGGTGGGGGAGGAGGGCTGGCACCACATGTGCGCCTTCCCTCCATAGGCAGCAGCTGTGCTGCCACCTCAGCCTGCCATCAGCACTGCTCCCTTTTGTAGCCAGCAGCAGCCAGTGAGGTAGCGCAGCATGGAGCAACAGGGGAGCCGCTCGCTGCCCAGGATGCAGGCAGAGACACTCTGTGGGAGGTGCACGGGGCAGCAGGCAGGCCAGCGAATGCTTTGCAGGAGGTGCGCAGGGGTAGCAGACAGGCTGGCGGATGCTTCAGGGGAGGTGCATGGGGGTGGCAGGCAGGGCCAGGGGACATTTCGGGAGAGGTGCACGGGGCAGCAGGTGGGGCCGGGGGAGAGACCTGCCCCGAACATTGGTGGAGCCAGGCCCCTATGCCCCAAATTGCTGGAGCATGGGCACCGCAGGCCCATATAACTCACTATCCCTGTAAGTGGGGAAGCGGTATTTTGCCTGATTCCTGCTAACATCCTATGGGCCTACCTATCTAGCTGCAAGAGGGCAGGGAAGGATGGGTAAAAGCAGGGCCATGCTCCTTTCTCTGCACTGCCCAGTGGAACAGAAAGCACCATGCACTCTCAACGAGGGTTCTTGAGTTTATAAGTGCTTTGGCACAGGAGCTGTCTTTTTGGTCCGTGTTTGTACAACACCCAGCATGATGGGGCCCTGGTCCATGACTGGGTCGCTGGGGAGCGATGATAATGCTAACAATAACAGTAAGGATGGTGGACATACCCTTCTGGCATGTGTTGTTCAGGAGCTATACGAAGAATAGTTAATCCAGTGATACTCAGACTACAGCTCGCGAGCTGCAAGTGGCTTTTTAATGTGTCTCCTGCAGCTCTTTGCAGGACATGATATTAAAGCACGGTGTGATTTAATTATGAACCAGTCTAACTTATCACCCAATCAGGATGCTTTTACTATGTTATTAGCCAATTAAGTTATCAACTTGCACTAAGTTATTAACTTATTTGCTGTGAGCGTAATACACATACGGCTTATAAAATCTAAGTATTTCCCCCTATCATATTGTTTAAATATGAATAGTGCTATCGTAAATGAAACAATGAATTTACATTGATGTTGCTCTTCTGAGTAATGTTGATGACTAATTTGGCAACTGAATCACTGAGATCTGAGTATCGCTATGTTAATCTCTGATATCTGTACATCATTTATTACATACATTGGATCCAGGGCTCACGCCTGTAGATCCCAAAGTTTGTCCTTCATTTGTTGTTGACAATACCAGATCTGCCTGTTTCTTGTAATCCTGTCAACTTTTCCCTGAAAACTATACTCTCTTGTATTGCCACTATTCTGTTGTCTATAATAAACGTTCCGGTTGCACTAGCTCCTGCTTGCTATCTTCAAAGGCTAAAATTCAGAAGTAATCATCTTGCCCTAGCATTTTATATATGTCAGCAAGCATATTGTTTTGTATATTCCTTATTGATCCTTAAAATCTCCCAAAGTTAATAGTGTTGGATGTTTCTACTGGTTTTATAGCATGTACGGTCAGCTGCAATCCTTCCTGAGCATAAGAACGGCCATACTGGATCAGACTAAAGGTCCACCTAGCCCAGTATCCTGTCTTCTGACAGTGGCCAGGGCCAGGTGCTCCAGAGGGAATGACCAGAACAGGTAATCATCAAGTGATCCATCCCCCGTCACCCATTCCCAGCTGCCTGACTTTGAAATGTCCTTCTGGGCATAATTAGAAACACTAGATTTGCTGGAATTTTCATGTCAAAAACCAAACCCCCTATTTGTTCAGTTTGATGACAGCTTTGTGCATTTTCCAGTATTTAGTGGTCCCATGGCACTACTTTCACAGCACGGTCTAAATGCAGGATCATCCTAACTACTGCGGCACATGATGAACTAAGAACAATATATGTCATACACTGGTCACATACATGTCCACCGAAATTACTAGCAGTGTTTAGTGTGACAAAACTGCAAAAACGATGCTCTAGGAATTATTTTGGGGAAGTTCTCTGGCCTGACGAGAGGTCAGACTAGATTATCAATTTGGTCCCTTCTGGCCTTGGAATCTATGAATCTATGAAAACTGATTATTATTAAAATTAATGTAGGGAGTCTTGATCATGCTGTTAATGGATATAGATTTAATTCACTTTCTGCATGGATTGTTAGTTCATAAACAAAGAAATTGTTCTACACAAATACACACACACTTTGTTTATTTTACTGGGAAGCAATGTGGTGGAAAGGGCTGGCCTATTTTAATTGGCTGAGTCATGAGCAAACGAATCAACTAATATTTTTATCTGAAGGCTAGTATTTACCCGATGTACCAGCTATCTGTTTCATCTGACATGTTAATCCACTAACCTAACCTTCATACAGTAAAAACCAAAGAAAACAGGTTCTTATTGATCTCAACTGTCACAGGGATTTTTGACCTTTTAAACTCAGTATTGCCTCTAGTTAATGGATCCGTCAGAATTAAACCCATACACCGTCTGCTTTCTCAATCTTATAAATTGTTCTCTGATTTGCTCTCCTCTGCCTGGTCATTCTCCATTTACCTATTTGTTTATGCATATTCTTTGCTCCCATGTAGAGTTCTTCCCTGATTAACTTCAGTTAGTTATTTTCTGCTTCTTAAGAGCCTGGCCCATGCATAATCCAACCCCACCTTAAAGAAGCCATATCTGAAAATAGATTTACATTTCTTCTGTTATTTTTGTTTCTGGGCTTTGAATGCACCATCTCAGCTTGACCCAACGTCTATTAAAGTCAATGGAAACACTCCCACTGACTTCAGTGAGAGATATGCCTAAACTTCTGACTCAGCTCATCTGCATACTCTGTAATTGGTGCCTAATAAATAATAACAGAGAAGTGGGGCAAGCAAAGTTTTGCATGAAACATCTGTGGGCCCAGGAACGATGGTGGTGTAATGAATTGCACTCGGATGGCGTTCTTTGGACAGTTGGCCTTGATATGTCCCAGTTCATTACACTTAAAGCATCTTCCATCTGATGGGTCACTGGGCCGAGGTGAGTTACTGGAGACTGGTGAGGTGGAAGAATAGGGCGTCTGTGGCTTTACTTGGGTTGTATGTGGGGTCTTTGGCTGTCCTCGGTTGTAGGGTTTATGGTCGGTGTGCCCCCTGGGGTATTCGTTCCCCTTGACCGTAGCTTTCTTGCTTTCTGCCACTTCCATCCATCTGGCTCCAATCTCCCCCGCCTCAGCGAGATTTTTGGGTTTTCCATCTTGTATGTACCATGTTATGTCCTCAGGAACACCATCCAAGAACTGCTCCATTTGTATGAGGAGGTGCAGTTCTTCCAAGGATTTAACATTGTGTCCTGATATCCAGGCCTCATAATTTTTCCCAACGTAGTAGGCGTGTTTGGGAAATGACACATTGGGTTTCCACTTTTGGGTTCTGAAACGGCGACGGGCATGATCCGGGGTTATCCCCATTCTGTATCTGGCCTTGGTTTGAAAAAGTTTATAGTCGTTCATGTTCTCCTTAGGCATTTCAGCTGCCACCTCTGCTAAAGGTCCACTGAGCTGTGGCCTCAATTCTACCATGTACTGGTCTTCAGAGATACGGTACCCAAGACAGGCTCTTTCCAAGAAGGCCTCGGTGTCATCACCAGTGGAACCATAACTGGCGAAGGGTTGTTAGGATTGGCTGGCGCATGCAGCCCAGCTTGCACTAAGTCCAGTTCATGTTTTCTCTGTTTTTCCTTCTCTTCATTTTCTTTTTGTTGCTTTTCCATTTCTTTTTGTTGTTTTTCCATGTCTCAGCGGTGGGCCACCTCGTCTTCTTCTAGTTTTCTGTGGTGGGCTGCATTTTTGGCTTCTTGTTCTCTTTTATGGGCTGCCTGTTTGATCTGTTCTTCTCTTTCTTTCATCTCCATTTCTTTTTGTTTTATTTCTAGTTCCTGTTTGTTTTTTTCCATCTCTCACCTGTGCCCGGCGTCTTTGATTTGTTCTTCGGTCTCCATTTTTGTCTTGTTAGGCATGGTTCCTGTTTTCTTGTGTTGGGGTGCCCTCCGGTGTTTATCTTCTGAACTGCAGGTTCTCTGTTGCCTCCTGGGGTCTGCCTAGCAACAGTGCCTTTTTCCCTTTCTTCCTCTAGCTAATTTTTTCAATGTAAAGTAAACCAGAAAAAACACTTTATTTGCATGAGTATAGTGCTGGTATTTGCCTCCTAATGGGAGTGCTATTGTGTGACAAAAGACCCTTAATAGTCTCTTAATGGTTTCTTGCTTAATATGCAAGCCACAACTGCCAGAGAGAGCAGGAAAAAAAATTCTCTCTGGTTCCCTTTTAAAACCAAACTGTTTCTCTCTGCTAAAAAGCCCCTAGCAGAGAAAAGAAAAATATAATATTCCTACTGGCTTCTGGATTGTATCTTTCCCACAACGCTGCACACCATATCATAAACCTAGTCCCAGATTTGGACCTTAGCGTCCAAAATATGGGGGTTAGCATGAAAACCTCCAAGCTTAGTTACCAGCTTGGACCTGGTAAAGCTGCCACCACCCAAAAAATTAGAGCATTTTGGGGCACTCTGGTCCCCCCAAAAACCTTCCCTGGGGACCCCAAGACCCAAATCCCTTGAGTCTCACAACAAAGGGAAATAAACCTTTTCCCTTCCCCCCTCCAGGTGTTCCTGGAGAGGGACACAGAAGCAAGCTCCGTGAATCTAAACAGAGGGACTCCACCCTCCCCGTTCCCAGTCCTGGAAAACAGAATTACTTCCCTTTTCACCCAGAGGGAATGCAAAGTCAGGCTAGTAAATCTAACACACACAGATTTCCCCCTGACTTTTTCCTCCCACCAATTCCCTGGTGAGCTGCAGACTCAATTCCCTGGAGTTCCCCACTAAAGAAAAACTCCAACAGGTCTTAAAAGAAAGCTTTATATAAAAAGAAAAAAAAATACATAAAAATGGTCTCTCTGTATTAAGGTGACAAATACAGGGTCAATTGCTTAAAAGAATATTGTATAAACAGCCTTATTCAAAAAGAATACAATTCAAAGCACTCCAGCAACTATAGACATGTAAATACAAAAGAAAAAAATGATAACCCCTATTGTTTTTATGATCTCTGTACTCACAACTTGGAAACAGAAGATTAGAAAGCAGGAAATAGAAATCCTCTCATAGCTGAGGGAGTGCAGGCAGAAGACCCCAGAACAAAGGACTCCCACACAAATTTCCCTCCACCCAGATTTGAAAAAGTCTTGTTTCCTGATTGGTCCTCTGGTCAGGTGGTTCAGATTACTTCTTTCCAGGTGAAAGAGACGTTAACCCTTAGCTATCTGTTTATGACAAACCCCACCTTAAAGAAGCCATATCTGAAAATAGATTTACATTTCTTCTGTTATTTTTGTTTCTGGGCTTTGAATGCACCATCTCAGCTTGACCCAACGTCTATTAAAGTCAATGGAAACACTCCCACTGACTTCAGTGAGAGATATGCCTAAACTTCTGACTCAGCTCATCTGCATACTCTGTAAATGGTGCCTAATAAATAATAACAGAGAAGTGGGGCAAGCAAAGTTTTGCATGAAACATCTGTGGGCCCAGGAACCTTTCTAGTAAATGCAAAGCAAAACATTTGCTCTCCCAGGACAAGTACATGATGCAAGGCCATATGTTTGTTTTAGCTTCAAAATGAAAATTTGGGCCATTTTTTTCATGAGCACAGTAGGCCTTTGCATGGAGCAATCCGTCCCAAACCAGTCCACTATGCTGAGCTTTACAACACTTGCCTTTCTGACTTTGACTTTGGCCTCTGCCATGCTGGGTTGAAACGAACCCTGACTCCCACAATGCGGATCTGCAAGAGCTGCTACAGCATGTGAATCAAAACTGATTAAAAGGTTTGCGGAGACCCTGTGAACCAAACCCACCAAGTTTTGCACAACTCTGTGATCCACTTTGTCATCTTTCACCAGGGGTGTTGGAACAATTTGTATAGCTGGGGTGCTGAGAGCCACTGAACCAAACTGTAAACCCTGTATGTGATGGAAACCACTTCAAGCCATGGGTGCAGCAGCACCTCTGTTTCCAGCACCTACGTCTTCCACTAACTTTATCAAATCAGTATCCTCTCTAGGTTTCCCTCGTCCCCCATTTTAGTCATGGCCAGCACCCTCTGCTGCTTTTCATTTGACTGATAGTGCTTGTCACCAAAACATGATCTCCCAGCAAACAACGTGCACATCTGAAAAGGCAAAAATGCAGCTTTCATCTCCTATCATGTCCCTATTACTCTGAATGAAGCACAGAGTTACAGTGACTGGAGCTCGCAGAGATGGAATTTAACAGCTGCCCGTTCCTTCTCCATTAGGGCTGGAAAGCTAAAATAAATGTTATTGTTTCACAAATCTCTTTGAAACCTTAAACTGAGATTTGGAGGAACATTTCTCGTGTGTTTTTAAACTGATTATTTTATGGACCTCCTGCCAATCAAGCTCCATAGTTAGACTGTAGTGTGGACTTTTGCTGGGTCTCCCCACCCCCATGTCATTTCAGTAAAAATCACAGAGCTGAGATCCTGAGTGAGACAGGATGAATGTTTATGGATGTCCGGCTAACTTGAGTTCAAGGCATTCAGTAGATGTGCACACTGAGTGTAACATACATACTGAGGGGGGTGACGAGGGCTGCAGCAGGAAAAGTAGCTAACAGGAGGATGCAGTATAAAGCATGACTCCCAGACCTTCTTTAGTTTATGTCCCACTGGCGTTTTGCCACAATTACAGGGATTTGGCCCTTTCTTTTTGTGAGCTGGCGAAATCCTTCATAACTAAATTCAATATTTGTACTGAAAAATGAGCACAGGACAGATTCTGGTGAGATATGATACAAAATGGGGTCTAAAGTTTGGTTTTGGTTTAAACTGAGAAACTCAAAGCTAATCTCAGCAGGCATGAACTGGAACCAAAAGATTTTATTGCTGTATGCATTACGGTAACACCTACAGGATCCATTATTTTAGGCCCTGTACAAACACCTAGGGGATGAGCTGGAGGTGTGATTCCCAGCTTGAGGAGACATAGCCGCAATAGCTCTAATCATGTTAGCACTCTAAAAATAGGCTAGCTGAGTGGCACGAGCAGCAGGAGGGACTAGGCAGCCTGTGTATGTGCCTTGCATCTTGCCTGGGTATCTACCCGAGGCATCCAGCCTCTCCCGCCAGATGCACTGCCGTGGCTACACTCTATTGTTAGGATTCTAGCTTGACCTCCTCAAGTTGGAATTTACCCCTCCAACCCCAAGTGTAGCTATAGCAATAGGCAGTCCCTGCCCTGAAGAATTTAAAGTCAAAACAGACAAGACAGAACAAGAGTGAGAGAACAGAAAAGAATTATCACTATTTGACAGAGGGGAACTGAGGCACAGGGAGATTAAGTGTGTAGACCAGGGTCACACAGGAAATCTGTAGCAGAGCAGGGAGAGGCTCCATGTCCTAGTCCAGTGTCTTAACCATAAAACCATCTTTTCTGGCTCCCTTACAATCTGCAACCACTTGGCTCTCTCTAAGATGGCTACACAATACCTCCTGCACAGGGCTGAGCCAAAAAACTCCAACTCCCCTTCATTTCTAAGGGAACATTTAAGGGTCAACCATTATGGCATTGACCAGTCATAAGGGCCCATTAAAGTGCCCTTGTTAAAACACACAGACGAGAAAGTCAATGCTGACCCCAAAACATTTCTAAATATGAGTCAAAGCCTTAGAAAGTAAACCAAACTTTGTTTAAAAATGATTTATTATTTTTATTAATAAGAGGGGATTTATGTTCTGCATGTCCTTCCTGCAAAGCACGGTCTGTCCCATTAGTTACATGTTGTTATGGTATGAAATACTTATCAAAGGTGTTGGTTTTTTTAGAAAGGAAAGCTGTAAGGAAAAGGGAAGCAACGCAAGAGCGTAAATGTCAGGAGTATAAAGGAAAACCATCTTCAACCCCCACTCCCAGTGAACAATAAATGACAGTGGAATTCATTCCACATCTGGAATGCGTTCAGTAGGAAAATCCGAGTAGCATAAATCACCATTCTTGATCAAAATATAAATCCTGCCATGATGCAAATAATGCATATCTGGTATGTGTTTGTATGTCAGGAAAGGGAAGGAAGGACCAGGTGACAGGATACAGGGAAGTCAGAAAATAACTTCTGTCAGTTTCAAGAAACAATGCACTATTTCCACCAGAAGAATTAGAAAGGAAATTTACTCTCTCTTCCTCTTTCTCCTTCCTCTCCTCTGAACCCCTTAACCCCACCCTAGTAGCCTATGGTGAAAAGAAATTGACACGTGCTGAATGCTGCACAATTAGAAGGTCGCTGAATGCCAGTTTGACTCTGCTGCATATGTTAGCCTTTCCTTTGGTCTGTGTGAGTTATTTCTGATCAGACACAAGTGCATATCCTGTTCCCACCTCCTAAGAATATTTGCCTGTTCTCTGCCTCCTTTTAGTTCATCAGCAGATCATCAGCATGTTCCTGCTTTTCATGATACCATATTTTGCAAAGGTGACTGTTGACAGTGGCAGTCCAAAGGCAGAATGCAGTCAGGTTGCCACTGTCCTTTTTTCTGCAGAACATGGTTGAAAGGGCCTGATCCAAAACCCACTGAAGTCAATGGAAAGGATCAGACATGCCATCACATTAGAAATGTGGGTAGTGGAAACCTAGAGATTAAATTTCTAAATCCCACAGCTGAGTTTTGAGGATCCAGTAGTATAAGTAAGACGTGTATGAGTTATTTGTCTTAGGATACCCTCAGGCAAGGACTAATCCAAAGCCATTGAAGTCAATGAAGCAGACCCATACAGTAATGGTACTTAAAAACGTACAGCTTGCCAGAGCAACATGGTCAGGTGATAAGGTGATGGACGAGACCTGGTTTTGCCACAGACATGCTGTGTGACCTAACAGAAAACATCTTTCCAGTCTGTCCCCTCCCATTCTTTGTCTGGTTAGATTGTGAACTTATTGGGGCATGGACTGTCTCTTACTGAAACCCAGATCCTCACAGGTCTTTAGGCACCTAACGCCCATTCAAATAATTGAAATCAATGGGAGTTAGGTACCCAAATACCTTTGAGTATCTGGGCCTATGTGTCTGTCTAGTGCCTAGTACAGCAGAGCCTTGATCTCATTTATGGCTTTAGGGGCTACTATGATGATATAAACAATTAATAAGTTGACCTCAGTATTCAAGATACATCATACAGCAAGTGTAAGGAAGTACAAGGGAATCCTGGTGATATTGTTGTCATATCTAACTATTTATGGTAAGACTGACGTTTTTTAAGCACTGCTCTGTACGTAAATGATCACTAGTGTGTTTCATGTATACTGGCCCAAGTATTCCTCAGTGGAATGGTTGAATATCAGAGCGGATAGTTTATTATAATCTTTGCTTGGCAGTGAACCGATAGTTCAGATTACTAGACATTTTCCAGTATAACTCCCACTTCTCACTTTTTTCATTTGTTCATTACTTTGTCACGAAAAAATCATTGTCCTTTTGGATCAGCGTTTCTCAAACTGGAGATGCCGCTTGTGTAGGGAAAGCCCCTAGTGGGCCAGGCCGATTCATTTACCTGCCCTGTCTGCAGGTCCGGCTGTAAGTACCTCGGCCTGCAACGCTTCCAGCAGCTCCCATTGGCCTGCTCCCATTGGTGAACGGCGGTCAGTGGGAGCCACGATCGGCTGGACCAGCGGACGGGGCAGGTAAACAAACCGGCCTGGCCCACCAGGGGCTTTCCCTACACAAGCGGTGACCCCAGTTTGAGAAACACTGTTTTGGATTAAAATGTTTCCTGACCAAAGATGGATTTTTGAGGAAAAGTTTAAGGAAAATCCCTTCAGTTGGTTTAAAATAAGAAGTGTATGAAAAGTAAAGCCTTCCCCCTCTAAAACATCAACTATGCCATAAAGGTGCTATTCAGTGGGGGAGGAAACTTCATGTGTGTGTGTGTGGGGGGTTCCATTGTGGGGGTGTTAGCCCCCTGCTTCTTCCTGGTTCCGCTGACCCTGGACTATACTAGTTTACACCAGCTGAGGCTCTGTCCTAATTTAAAATAGCTCTGCTTTACTCTATAGGTTATTAACATAGGTTCCAGGTTGTTAACCTAGAGCAAAATTTGCTTCAGAGAATTCATAGTTAATTAAAAGAAATGGCAAGTGAAGTCATGCAGCATTTTGAACATTTGAGCTGAGGGTCTTTGCAAAATCATGAAGTTCCCCATTATTCTGCAATTCCCAGGCTTCTTCTTGCTCATGCAAAATGTTCTAACTCTAAGGGTAAATTAAGTTCTGGAACATGCTTCCAAAGGAGGTTGTGGAATCCCCATCACTGGAGGTTTTAAAAACAAGTTGGACAAACCCCTGTCAGGAATGGTCTAGGTTTACTTGGTCCTGCCATAGTGCAGGGGGCTGGACTTGATGACTCCTTGAGGTCCCTTCCAATCCCACATTTCTATGATTCTGTAGATCCATAGGGTATGCTAGACTGAAACTGAGAGGTGTTACTTCCAGCGTAAGTAGGCATACCAGCACTAACATTGATGGAGCTAGTGTGCTGATAACAGGAGTGTAGTCATGGCAGCACAAGAGGTAGACAGGCCTAGCTGCCTGCCATATTTAGGGTCTCGTACGATTCCAGATGGCTAGCCCCTCCCACTATTCATCAACACTCCCAGGATTCATACCCACAGATCATCTGCTTGATGCAGGAATTACTGATGAAATTACTGAAACTCTGTTATGCAGGAGATAAGATGATCATAATGGTCTTTTCTGCCTCCCAAAATCTATGAATCTATAAAATCCACTTAAATTAAGGGGTGAAAAAAACTCCTAATCCACTCTTCTGTGTCCTTCAAGAATACCACAAAAACACAGAAGACAAGATTTTAATATTGCTAAGGTAGAAAAACAAGCACAGCAAAACCCTTTTTGTGTGATAAATAATCTTTTTGACTTCCATTATACACCATAAAGGAGCAAACAATGATCCTTTTTACCCTTTGCAGGTCACTTTTAAACAGCCTGGCATCAGATGGAGTCTCAAAAGTACCAGGCGTATTCAACCAACTTCCTAATGCCTCATTTGTTATTCAAAGACTCAAATTACCCTGAAACACAATATGCTGCATCTTTACTGCTCCATCCATGGAGCAGGACTATGACAGTGAATGTTCAGGCAGCTACCTAGCAATCATTTATATGTGCAAATTGTAAATTTCTTCTGTCAAAACCTTTGAGTTTCCTAGTGGTTTTCCATGTGTGTGATCTTGAGAGTCCCCATGCCTGCTAAATATTATGCTGCTAAATTTATTTCAAGGGATTCTTCAGAAAAAGCTGGCTGTGTCCCGGGAACGTGGTACTCCAGTGGCAGCAAAGAACCTTAAGGAAAAGTTGTGCTGCAGTAAAGAAAGAAGAACGAGATGTTTTATTTCTGGAAAGTAATTGAGCGTAATTACCTCATCTCTCACTTTGCCATTAATATCTATCCCTTTGTGAGCTCCTCATCTGTTAAATGAGATTTTATCAAAATCCAGTTGCTACAACTCACAAATTCAAACTTTCCAGCTTTTATACACTCGTACTCTATGGCAGCATGAAAACATTGGGCCCAATCCAAAAAGCCCATTCCACTGGTTTCAATAAGATTGACACATGCTGAGCAGCTGGAAGTTGGACTCTAGCAAACATAGAATCATAGAAATGTAGTATTGGAAGAGACCTCAAGAGATCATCTAGACCATCTCACTGATGCTGAAGCAGAACTAAGTAAACCGTCCCTGACGGGTTTGTCTAACCTGTTCTTAAAAGTCTCCAATGATAGGGATTCCTGTCTCCCTTGGAAGCCTCTTACATACCCATATATATGTTATATGTGTCTATATACTGTGTATTTGTATACTAAATATATAGTAGAAATATCCTGTAACTTCTATAATACTGTAGTATAGACCACTTGAATCTGTGGAATTGGGCTGTAAATTTTGAGAAGAGATTCCCAGCGGTTCTGCTTCTAGTCTTGAGCTCTTTCTGTGGTTATTTTTAGAGCTGGGTTATGTATAAGAAAAAGTTTATTTCAATAAAATTTCAAAAGCTTTGAAAATGTTTCATTTCAACTGATTTTTTGTGATTTTTTTAATGAAAAATTTCAAAATGATTCCAAAATATTTTTAAAATTTCACCTCAGTGAGAGAAAAAAAACTTTTCGGTTCACTTACTTTTTTACCCTGGAAAAAAAGGGGTGAGGTGGGAAGTAAGTAAGTGTTTTGTGTTCCCTTCCCACCCCCGAAACAAAGCTAATAAAAAAAAATTCCAACCCAAACAAATGTTTCCCACAAACATTTCCATTTTGGTGGGGACAAAAAAAATGTTTTTAATCCAAAACAAAGTTCTGATGGAAAATTTTCAATCAGCTCTGGACTTTTGGAGGTTCTGGCTGGACCTTTCACTCCTGCCTGTCCTACTTCCTGTGTGCTATGTCTGTCCCAGAATTATACATATTAATGTCATTTCTACATAGCTCTATATAAAACTTGTCTCCTTTCCTTTCCCTTTTTGGGAAAGTCCTATAAAATGTAATAGAAAATGATAACCTTTCTATAAGGTTTTGTTTTTCATTAACTATCCCATTACACTTTGGGGAGAATTTTCAGCAGTGTTCAGTTCGGATCTAGCTCTGGAACAGCCTTCCAATAGGACTGGGGAAAAAACAACCTAACAAATTTTAAAATGGAGCTTGATAAGCTTACTAAGGATTATATGAGTGGCCAACGATAGCAAGGGACTGGACCCGATGACCTAGTAGGTCCTTAGTTCATGTCCTCTGTTCTGTCTATTGATGTAAAACTTCCACTGGTTTTAATGGGAGCAGAGGTAGGCCTGTGTTGAGTATTTTTTAAAATTCCACCTTTAGTTTCTCGGAAGTGATAATTTAGGACCAGATCCTCCAGTCTCAGGGACAGCTATCATTGCAGTCAGTGACCATTTGCACTCGAGTAAGGGCTAAAAGAGTAAATCCTTACTCTGGGGCTGGAGACATCTAGACTGAGTTGTGTACAAGAGCTATTGTAGTAAAGGGCCCTCATCCTGCTCCCACCCAAGTCAATGACAAAACACCCATTGACTTCAGTAGTGCAGGCTCAGCACCTAAGACAGTGTTCCCAAGTGGTGAGCTACTTATGCAATACTTGCAGAACTAGATGGGGGTCAAAGAAGGGTGACAATAATGATCAAGGGCCTGAAAAAGTGCTCATATGAAGAGAAATGGAAAAGGATGGGACTGTTTAATGTAGAAGCAGATAGGGGGGCGCTGATAAAAGTACTGGATATAAAATAATGAATGGAATGAAAAAGATAGATCAGAGATGTCTCTTCTCCTGATATTAGAACACGATGCCTACTGAGACTGCTGTAGTCATTGTCACAGGGAGTCACTGAGGCCAAGAGCTTAGCAAGATTCAAAAAACAATTGCACATTTATCTATCTTGTATTGTTTGAATTAATGCTAATAGAAGCATTAATAACAGAGCTGGGTGGAAAAAGGTTTGTCTCTCTTGTGAAAATTTTTGAAGGTTCAAAAAATTTCTCATTCCCCATGGGATGAAAGAGAACATTCAAAATTATTAATAAAAAACAAGAAAGAGAGAGACATTTCCCCGCCCCCTCGGCCAGTGGGTATGGCACTCATCTGAGATGCGAGAGATCCATGTTCACATCTCTGCTGCAACAAATATTGAACTATATATACAAAGTGGAACTTCTCTAACAGGAGCGACTAAGAGAGCCCTATCTCACAATAGCCATTAGCCTAGTGGTTAGAGTGTCTACCTAGGCTGTAGAAGACCCAAGTTCAAATGCCTTGTCTGAATTAGGCAGAATAGATATTTCACCCTAGGCCTCCCAAGTACCCTGGTTGTTGGGGATGTCTCTCTCCATGGGACTAAGAAACCTTCCTGATGAAAGTTCCAGTTTAAAAAAACTGGGCATTAAAAAAAAGTTATGTTGAAAAACTCCCAACTAGCTCTAGTTATTAAACCTCATGCTTCAGGGCGTAAACCAATCTTTAAGTATTACACATCAGGACAACACCTACTGTGGAGGGCAGATTATCACGCAGCTGCCCACTGTGCAGGTCTTACACCTTCCTCTGAAGCATCGGCTACTGGCTGTGTCCATTGGCAGAGATGAGATACTGGACTAGATGGACTTTGAATCTGGTCAAGGCTGGCTATTCCTATGTTTGAATTTCATGTTGATTACACTAATTTCTGCTGGAATGTGGGTCATAATGAGCCACACACTAGTAGAGCCTAGAATCGTGCCTTACAATCTTTTTCAAAACGCACAGAGTCTCTGAAAGATTTCCAAAAGAAAACAGGAAGCTGCCAAAAAGAAGTGGACATCTCTGGCCCAACACTTAGCTCTTTTGTTTGAAACCAAGAAAAGCGCCATTCAGGATTCTAATTGATTAAAATTGAGTGCAATTGCCAGAACACTGATAATTGCTGTGAGAGGGCAGTGGTCTCCCTAACTAGTTGTCACTTCAGAGGAAACTGAACACTAACAACCAATCAAGCAGTGTTAGTTAGAACAGTAACTTTTTAACGACCCCTGATTTCCCCTGCAGGAAATCTTTTATGCATAATTTATGTTTCATTTTTAATGTTGGCCCATAACACTTTCAATACCTTATTTATTTTTAATTTTAGAATGTTCAAAACTGTTAGCTACACCATTCTGGCTGTGCACACTAAATATCTTTTGACATGATTTTCAGATGAACTGTAGGAATTCTGTATCTCATCTAAATTTATCCCACACTTGCTGCTTACATTATAAATTGGGCAGTTTTGAACACGGTGCTACTTTTTGATTAACTGCTGTTACTAACACTGGGTTCCCTTATTTTGATTTGATTTGCTTAACTCACATTCCCATTTGATTTAGCTTAGTTTATTTCATTCACACATAACTACTTTGTTCTTGTTCCTTGTCTGGCTGTTCAGCTTGCAGCATTGCCAATTTGATCCATTTTATTGCAAGTCTCTCAATAGCTAGTGTTGTTCTCAAAGCCCCTGCTGCTGGAGTCAAGTGAATATAGCAGAAGCTCAGCATTAATTTAAAAAAAGTAAGTTTCTAGGCCTCATGGTGGCAGGGAAAGGCATGAAAATGTGACCTGAGTGCACCCTAAAGGTTCAGAAAACACAACAAGTTACTCAAAAATATTATTTTTAAAGCTCATTAATTTTATGACAGTCTCGTGATTTTGGGGGCCAGGACTCACATTTTTTGAACATTGGGCTTGGCAATACTATACTTGCTTTGCCTTCCAGATCCTACCTCTGGCCTTTCCCTCCTAAAAGCATTCCCTTCCCTTTTACCCCACTTCTGAACTCCACCCCCTCCTTTATTCTATTCCACTGTTGTGCCATGCTACACGTACCTTACACCCAATGACTTCCCTAGATTAGATATGCACATTAAAAGCTGTATGCACCCAGATTGTCCTAGGCCTTGTTCTTCCCCCTTCTTGTCTTTTGCCATCTTTTACAATGCTATGCCTAAAAGTTCATTGTAAACTCTCCAGGCTAGGGACTGTTTTTCTTATATTGGCAAAGCATCATGCATGATTATGAGGCTATATAAATATTAAATAATACTAACTCATAAATCAACCAGCTCTAAAAGAGTGAGAAGTAGACCACCTTGTAAGAAACACTATACATTCTCATTCCCGTCATATGAAGAGGCATGTGGCAAAGCCAGAAAACCTGGGGAGCCCAATGAGGGACATCTCTTGCTACTCTTTTGAAAAGACTCCTTCTCATGCAGCCACTTTAACACGTGAGATTTAGGGACATTTGCCCCACTCCTGCCTATCCAGAAACACACCATGTATGGTCACCAACACCACTGTTAACCAGCCACTCCCTGGCACTTCCCAGCTTCCTGCAACCAAATTGTTGTTGCTCCCCTATCTGAGTACACTAGCTGAAGATAGGGTTCCTTAAGTATTTTCATCTTTGCATTACCAATATTCTAGTCCTTTAAAGATAGCCTGGGTCCAATGGATCTCAGCTCCAATTCCAGCCTTTAAGTATGGGCATTGTGGGACTTGTAGTTTCCTGGGAGGATCATGTGACTGAGAGTGAGCAAGGCTTGCTGGAAAAGGGGGGCACGCTCAGGGCTGCCCGGGGGGAGAGGAGGAATGATCAGAGACTCAATGGTAATGGCTCCTCCTTGCTGAAAGGAAACTGGGCAAGGATCTGTCAGAGAGAAGCCAGGAGAAGACCCAGGAGACGGGCTCTAAGAAGGCTCTGGTTTTGTCTGATTTGGTTTCTTATCAAGGGGTGAAGGCCAATGATTTGTGGGGAGGACAGAAGAAGGAAAATGGCTTTGGACCAGTAAAGTCAGGTGGGCATGAACCTTGAGTGGATGTCTGAGGATTGTCTGATGTCCCAGACTGGGAGCTAACAGAGAAGGTGAGAGGAGACTTCTCTCCTCATTTCCCTGCATCAAGATGGGGAGTTTAAGATTCCTCAAGGAGAGGTGTGACCCAGGCCAGAGGGAGAGACTGGAGAAGTGCTGTTATCTCTGGAGAGAGGAGGAGAAGCCAAGCCTCCGGGAAGGGCTGTGACTTGGTAAAGAGAATGAGTGCAAGCTGTCTCCTAAGGAAGGGACTGGGAGAAATACTGTCCTATCCTGGAGAGGCAAGAAGGTGGATGGGCCTCTAAGGTGGGTTGGGATCCAGTCAAGAAGCTGGCTCAAAAGGAGAGTTAATCATTTCATGATTTTATTTTTTTTTTTGAGGACTTTCATTTGCCTGGGCAGGGGAGGGTGGTTTGATCTGACTGCATGGCCAAATTGCCAGCTTCTTGGAACACTCAGTGGCCTCCGTGAAGGGGAACTGAGGCATGGCTCAGACTGCCATGAGGGGCGAGGGAGAAGAAGGGCCTCTAAAGGTGGTCTGGGCAGTATGTACCTGCCAACATCACCTCATCTACAGCCTGGGCGGATGGGGATGCTTTTCCTGTCCTAACACAAGGGGCTTGGAAGCATGGCTGCCACCAGTGCATGTTGTGATTCTCTGGTGGCCTGCAGCTCAGCGCTAGGATTGCCATTTGCTGTCTTTTGTGTTGGAATTCAACATCCCGACATGGATCTGTGTTATGGGGTGTCTCTGATCATGCCTTGTGACTAACCAATAGGCGACTGCTGTGTTGGCTTGAGCTACCTTCATTTGGATAAGAGCCAGTACTGAAACAAGGAAATTCAGACTCTAATCTGAGTCATTAGAAACCCCCAGCTGTGTAGAGTCTGAGTTAGTAGGAAGCGCTGCCCTGATCACGTGTTCAGTTCTACTCGGCAGGTTCTGAGCCACCCAGTCTTGCCTTGGAACTGCGAAGGAGACTTAAATTCGGATTGGTCACTGGGAGCCCGCAGGAAATGGCATCCTCCTGCCAGTGCCACAGGTGTGGGAGGAGGAACCGCTCTTGTGCTGGCAGGAGAGGGAAGCAATGAGTATAGAGCAGAGGCACCGTGATCTAGAGCATATGACAGAGGATCAGAAGAACTATATTATATTCCTGGCCCTGTTTCTTCATTGCTATTGTGGCCTTGGGCAAGTAATTAAAAAAACAACAACCCTGTATGCCTCAGTTTACCCATATGCAACAAGAAGGTAATTTGCATGTTGACCTTTGGGTGAAAAGTGCTGCAGAAGCACAAAGGATCCTTATGACTCCCCCTCACTACTGGGCTAAGGTGAATTCTTTCCGACAAGTTACCCTTCCTTAAGATGAGCGGTAAAATACTGGAAGTGCTGTACGTTTCTATGCAATATTAAAATGTCTCCAGAATCCTTTCCCCCCTGTCATCTCCTTCATGATGTTAACAGACTAGATTCATCTCTCTGGGATTCTCATTATCTGAATGTTGTCTTGCTCCTCATTTTCTTGTGCTGTTCGTTGTGGCAGACCGTGTATTTGGGACTCATTTGGAAGGTTTTCTGGTTTATTTTACATTGAAAAGATTAGCTAGAGGAAGAAATATCATAACCTAGTCCCAGATTTGGACCTTAGCATCCAAAATATGGGGGTTAGCATGAAAACCTCCAAGCTTAGTTACCAGCTTGGACCTGGTAAAGCTGCCACCACCCAAAAAATTAGAGTGTTTTGGGGCACTCTGGTCCCCCCAAAAACCTTCCCTGGGGACCCCAAGACCCAAATCCCTTGAGTCTCACAACAAAGGGAAATAAACCTTTTCCCTTCCCCCCTCCAGGTGTTCCTGGAGAGATACACAGACACAAGCTCCGTGAATCTAAACAGAGGGATTCCACCCTCCCCATTTCCAGCCTTGGAAAACAGAAGTACCGAGAGCTAATCTCTCTTCCCCCCTCACCCAGAGGGAATGCAAAGTCAGGTTAGTAAATCTAACACACACAGATTTCCCCCTGACTTCTTCCTCCCACCAATTCCCTGGTGAGCACAGACTCAATTCCCTGGAGTTCCCCACTAAAGAAAAACTCCAACAGGTCTTAAAAAGAAAGCTTTATGTAAAAAGAAAGAAAAATACATTAAAAATGGTCTCTCTGTATTACGGTGACAAATACAGAGTCAATTGCTTAAAAGAAATATGAATAAACAGCCTTATTCAAAAAGAATACAATTCAAAGCACTCCAGCAACTATACCATGTAAATACAAAAGAAAAAAACAATAACCCCTATTGTTTTTATGATCGCTGTACTCACAACTTGGAAACAGAAGATTAGAAAGCAGGAAACAGAAATCCTCCCATAGCCGAGAGAGAGACAGGCAGAAGACAAAGAACTCAGACACAAACTTCCCTCCACCCAGACCTGAAAAAGTCTGGTTTCCTGATTGGTCCTCTGGTCAGGTGCTTCAGGTTACCTCTTTCCAGGTGTAAGAGACATTAACCCTTAGCTATCTGTTTATGACATGGCTACGCTTACCTGGCTTGTGCTTTGGTGACTTTAAACTGAGAGGAGGAGCAGAAGAGATACTGGCTCAGAAACTTCCTTGTCTGGTCTCCTGCCAGTAGGGTGACCAGATGTTAAGGGGAAAATATCGGGACCACCACAGGGAGAGCATTTTTGGTATTTTTTACACTCACCTGCCAGGAGTTCAGCGGCAATTTGATGGGGAGCCCTTCAGTCGCGGACGGTTTTCAGCGGTATTTCGGCTGCAGGTAATAAACCTTGCTGCCAAAGACAGAAGCACCTGCTGCTGAAATACCGCTGAAGACCGTCCGTGACTGAAGGACTCTCTGCCGAATTGCCGCCGAAGACCAGGAAACAAAATGTCGGGACAAATGGTGTTCCAACCGTACTCTGGTTGGGACATGGGACAAACTCCTCAAAATTGGGACAGTTCCAATTTTATCAGGATGTCTGGTCACCCTACCTGCCAGAAGGAGAGGCCAGGCTGGCTTGCAAGTTTCCAGATCACTGCTTCAGGCCATCCACAGGAAGCACAGACCTGAGTAGTTCTTTCTTCTATGACAGTCTCTTTCTTCCTTATCTATCAAGTACAAGATTAGCTTGTCTTGTGGGCACAGGCTGTTCAGCTTTGGCCTCATATAATCAGAGCTTTCACAGTATTTTGGTTCATCATAAATCTGGTCACTCCGACACTGGCTGTTCAGTCTTCGTGCAGAGTCAAACCAGTGTCATTCGATCCAGTTATTGACTAACTCTATAATCCCCAATTTTCTTCCCCTTTTCCCTTGCTCTAGCATTTAGAGTGAAGTGTGGTCAGTGTCAGATTAGGAAGGCAAACGTCGCTAGGGGAAGATTCTGTGAGGAGGAAGTGGGCAGTAAGGGCTGTTGCTAAGTTTCTCCACCAGCACCATCTCTAGGACCTGGAGAGATGAGGGTGGTCTCTTCTCCCTTCAGATAAAGCAGCTGAAATCAAACCCAGAGAGTTTCTTCATCAACCATTAGTCAGCCCCACTGTGTGCATACTACAATAATCAGCAGCATATGCTGCATTAAAATGGAATAAGTGTGATAGCTAAAGTTAAAATTGCTCTGGGAATTCTACTTTACATTCCTGACTTTGTATGTGCTTAAAATCTCATCCAGAAAACTGCTTTAATGGTAACTTTTTGTATTTAAGATTTTTTGGGTAATGTTTTCAATGAAATGGTATGGTGTATGTTCCATCAGTTTGAAAACAAGGGCTATATTCTGGTTTTGGACACACATGTGGCTCCCATTGGCTTCACTAAGAGACCTTCTGTATCCCAAGTCATTATATGGCCATCAGTGTTTATGTGTATCTGTAAATAACTTGTATTTGGATACAATATCTTTCTTAACTTCCCACCTTAAACAGTTGTGTAATAGTTTTTTGCAGTGTTAAACAACTACTGAATTCCACCCCAGGGGTGGTTGCATTTCAGTGGTAAGTGAACTGATCTCTATACAGAGTGGATTGGAATAGCCAGTTATTTGCACATTTGTAACCAATCACACTCATATAAAATGCTGCCAGATCTTAATGGTAGCCTTATATCAACTTAAATATGTAGACATGCTTTAAGAGCCAATTTAATCAAAGTGCTACATAATTATGAGCTACAGATAGATTCAAACATAACTTGAAAATAAAACTGAATGGGTCTGACCGTCAGCTAGTGTAAATCAGAATAGTTCTACTGATCTCAGTGGGGCAGTTCCAGTTTGCCCCCCCTCCAGCTGAGGATCTCGCTGAATGCAGCCAACAGAATTGTTGTGAATGACTAAACCCAGGATGTCTCCTTAGCAGTTTTAGAGACACAAGACCAAAGAGCAGAGTCCTTCAGAAGGGACTTCAGTAGCATCTCATTGGACCACAGCAGCCCATGGCTACCAAGAAGTGGAGAAATCTGCTAGAAAAGCATATTTTCTTTTTTTGTGGTGGTCAAAGATCTTACAGGAATGAATCAAGATGCACAGAATACTAAATGATCACTATAGTGAAAAGCCATGCATTATTTACAAGCACAGTGTGAGCTGTCTGGTCACTTAAATCAATTATTCACCATTTGTTCAATTTAGCTTTGTATAAATCTTCTTTTTCTCACTCAGCGAATTCCAAATTTACTACAAAGCCTTATGCCACATCTGTAATGAGAACAGACTAGAATGTATAAAAATGCAGACAGCTTGCAAAACTTATAAGTGATTGCTTGGAAAATTATCAGTGTCTACCCTTTGCTCTGTTTAATCTAGAATGTGTTTTTTTTTAATGCATACATCAAATATGAGGTCTCTCTAAATTTACTATCTGAGCAGGAATTCTATCCTGCTTCCAACTCATATATATGGTACACTTCAGTCAAACTGGAGAGTTCTCCAGAAAGACAGAGTGAGAGAGCATGAATTCATAGACTTCTAAATTCAGAAGAGAGCATTATGGCCCTTGACCTCTTGCAATAATTAAGGCCATAGAATTTCACCCAGTAATTCCTGCATCAAGCCTATAATATCTGATTGAACTAGATCACAGTATAGGAACTTCTCTTTCCTTCTAATCTGGCCATATCTTACCTTTGTTCCATGTCTGATGATGCTATTGCTGTCAATGAAAATTTGTGCAAAGATAGAGGATATAACAGGGAGGTTCATTTGTATAATCAGAGGGTCAGTGGTTAGACTAGATCTGAAGCATGGTTGATCTGTTGTGTGAGGACTAAATACTAGCCTGACAGTGTTGGAGACTGATGTCACTTTTTTATCCACAAATACTGAACTTCCCCGCCCCAGCTATGTACCTCACTCTTGCTCAGGAATAGCCACTAATAGGGGATAATTCAGTGCTTGGAGTTTTGGGTGTTGGTGAAATTGGGTGAGGGCTTGAAAAAGTTGTTTTGCTGTAAGTGACAATCAGGGTGCTAATAAGAGCGATTACAACTGGCACGATCTTACGGCTTTTTATAGTGCTCATTGCCATGTAGTCTAAATGCTTCCCAGATGAATCATGCTCTGTATGGTAAAGTCCTCCATGGACTAGAAGGAGTTTTCTGCTCTTCCTCCATCCTTGGATAAGGTGACTCTACTAGGAATATATTTACATTTAAACCACCATCATGTTGTTTAAAGTGGAAACGAGGAGGGTCGTGCAAAGCACTATAGGGGAAAAAAGATTCTGGATGAATCGAGTCTCCTCTGAAACTTTGTTCCACAGCCAAATCCTCTCACTAAGATCTCCAGTTCTTTGGCACATTGACCTAGGCTTCATTAGCTGCTTTGTCCACAAACAGCTCAGATGTCTTCATGGGTTGTGGAGAGAGACATCATCCTTGTGATAGCTGGGTCCTGAGTCACCGATGGCATTGAAGATCAGATACAATGCTTTGAATGGGTAATAGAAGTGAACTGAGAGTGGATGGAAGGATTGAAGCACATGGGTGATATGTTCACAGCTACCCATCCTATAGAGATAGGCATCTTTGTATGCGCATTTGATTCCAGATATACAGAGTTACAGTGACACAAGCTGGAGGTGATGAGCTAAGAACAGGTTGGAGTACATCAGGAAGCAACACAGACAAATAAATCACTGTGTCAGGGGTCACGTTCAAGGGGTGAGATTGCAGTCTTCTGGACAACCACAGATGGAAAGAAAAATAATCCTTTCACTACCCAGACATCTGTTGGAAAACTAAGACAGCAAAACACAAAATGTCCAACAAGTTCTTGGAATGTATTGGAAACAATTTTTTTGTTTCAGAAGGTGGAGGAAGTAACCAGAACAGTAATTTTAGACATGATTCTGACTAACAGAAGAATTGGTTGCGAATCACCCAAGTTTCCTTCCACCTTCAGAAAGTGAACACGAAGTGACAGGTTTCATAATTATAAGGAAAGGAAATAATGAGAGTGATAGAAAAAAGATAATGGACTTCAAGAAAGCAAACTATAACCAACCCAGAGATGTGGTAGTTAAGGTCTCATGGGAAGAAAATCCAAGGGAAAAAAGAGTTCAGGAGAGCTGGCATTTTCTGGGACAACATTAAAGGCACAACAGCGAACAATCCAGAGGCAAAGGAAAGATAAAAAGAACAGTAACAGTCCCCTATAACTCCATCAGGAGCTCTTTAAATACTTTCAAATAAAAAAAGGATCCTACAAAAAGTGGAAACAGAGAAAAATTGCTGTGGCGGAGGACAAAAGAATATCACAATGATGTAGGGACAAAATCTGAAAGGGACAAAATGAGCAAGGGACATACAAATATTAAGAGTTTCTAGAAGTACATTAGAAGCAAGAGAAAGGTGAAGAAAAGCATAGGTCCTCTACTTAGTAGGGAAGGAGAGCTAATAATGGAGGACATCAAGAGGGTTGAGGTGTTTAATTTTTGCTTTGCGTCAGTATTTGGTAAAGAGGTAAATCATGATGAGATGTTTAGCACAATTAATATTAACAGGAAAGGGGAATGAATGCCAGCCAAAACTGTGAAAGAACAGGTTCAGACATAGGCATTAACTCCATGGGTGCTCCAGGGCAGGAGCACCCACAGAAAAAAATAGTGGGTGCTCAGCACCCACTGGAAGCCCTGCAGATCAGCTCTTCCCCCTCAACCCCAGCCCTCCCACCTACTGGCAGGCCCCACCCATTAGTGCCTCCCCCTCCCTTCCAGTGCTTCCTGCCCACCATGATAAGTTGTTCAGCATCATGCAGGAGGTGCTGGGAGTGGAGGGGTGGAATGGAGGCAGGAAGAGGCAGGGGGCAGGGATGAGCAGGGATAGGAAGAGGCAGGATGGGGGTGGGGACTTGGGGGAAGGAGTGGAGTGGGGCAGGGCCTGGGATGTTGTGGGGGTTGAGGCCTTAGCTAGAGTACTGTGTCCAGTTGTGGGTGCCACACTTTAAAAAAGATGTGGACAAACTGGAGAAAGTCCAGAGGAGAGCACCAGAAATGATGATAGGTTTAAAAATATGCCCTATGGGAAATGTTTAAAAAACAAACAAACTTGGACATTAGAGAAAAGAGGACCAAGGGGGGACCTGGTAACAGTCTTCAAATATGTTAAGGGCTGTCATGCAGAGGACGGTGATCAATTGTCCTCCATGTCCATTGAAGGAAGGACAAGACATATTCAGCTTAATTTGCAGCAAGGGAGATTTAGATTAGATATTAGGAAAAGCTGTCTAACAATAAGGATAGTTAATTACTGGATTAGGCTTCCAAGGGAGGTTGTGAAATACCCGTCACTGTAGACTTTCTAGAACAGGTTAGACAAACACCTGTCAGGGATGGTCTAGATTTATTTGGTCCTGCCTCAACATAGGGGGCTCGTCTAGATGACTTCTCAAGGTACCTTCCAGCCCTACATTTCTATGATTCCATTAAGACCATTGGTTACTTGCTGCTACCTGCCCATTCCAGAACATCAAAATCCAGAGATGGTTTCTTGAGCAAAGATCTGACAAGCATATGCTTTCAGATATTACTTCATGCTTCCCGCTTTCTAAGGAGGCACAGGCTATCTCCAGCAGGAATGTTATCATAGTGTAGCTTTTATAAGGGCCATCTTAGGGGATAAAAGGAAGAGCACTCCCTAAGGAGCACCCCTTGATTTGGCAGGTGTAATGGGGAGCATACATTCATACATAATAACTTAGGACTGTTGGGGAACATACTTGGGAACCTCAGGTGATACAGCTTTTCTACAGGGGTAGCCTCTGGTCCCTTCCAATACTGCCCTGCATCTGTTGTCCCAGTACCCAGGGAGGAGTAGGGTCATGATCCTGACCTGGATTAGCCCTTCTGAGACCTAGGCTACGTCTGTGCTGTGGGTGAGAGGTGTGATTCCTCGGCTCATGTACACATACCCTCTCTAGCTCTCATTGAGCTAGCACAAGCATAAATATCAGTGTAGCCATGGGAAAATGGGTAGAGGCACCAGAGGCATTGCTGAGCCATAATAAGTACAAACCCACCCGAACCAATGAGAGCTAGTGAGAGTATGAGCTAACTCCTAGTGTTGACATAGCCTAGGTCTCAGAAGGGATAATCCAGATATGCCATGGGATAATCTGGGCCATGACCCTATTCCTCCCTGGCACTGGGCAACAAATGGTAGAATAGATGCAGCCCTAGAGAGCTGTGGTCAGTCCTGGTCAGTTGTTGCCCACCTTGTGCTCCTGGAGTGCTAACAACCCTACCAAGACAGACTTGTGCTGCAAATGGGAAGGTTTTCCATGAGCTTCCTCTCTCTCCTGTAAGGGAGCCTCCCAACGAGGCCATAATTTCTCTCATCAAGTTGTATTCTAGGAGCTGTGATGTCAGTGTACGTCAGCAAAAGTGTTTGGCAACCTAAAACCTTACGAAGAGGTCATCGAAAGTGGAGACGGGGTAATGAATAGATGGTCTATTTTTCAAATAAAGCGCCTTACAACAGAAACAACTTTGTTTTATCATGTCAAGTTAAGGAATGAGAATTGCATCAACTGCCTTTCACAACACATTTTAAATTCCCCAGTGAACCAATACATCATTGATGAAAAGCTTCCTCCACAAAACCCTGCAAGACTTCTAGCTCACGAAATTCCATGGAACTTCTTCCAGGAAAATCACTTGTAAACTCTGAAGTAATATCTAGGATTTCTTCAGCCTGTTCTGTATTATTCATTCAGCGCTCAGTAGATTAGACGTTATTAAATTTGCATGACTCTGTGTTAAATAAATAAAGTGAAGCACAACAGCTGGGGCTACTCATCATTCAGGCATATAACATCCAGTGCCAGATCCAAGAAGGACTTGACTATGTTGTAATGACCAAACTGGGTCAGTGGTTAAAATAGAGTGCAGGGATTGTTATAATACCCAACCTCTTGGGTTTTGCAACTTTCTTTTTTAGTAATAAAATATCAGAGAAGTATGTACTGTATCAGAAGGTGCTGATGGGCTCTAGTCTGTCTGTGAGGAATCCTTATTAATAGGATTAGCTTCTATGTGAGTAACAGTATGCTGAACCAAACTCATACTGAGTATTATAGCAAATTGGATAACATCCCTATCACAATACACTGAATGGGGTTCATGCTGCAAATGCTTTACTTGCAGAAATCCCATTGAGACATAGGGGAAAAGGTGAACTTGTGGGTTTCTGAGGTCTGAGCCCTACTCCACGTTCTACCACAGACTTCCTATATGTCCATTGTTCTCCCCAAGCTGCCACCCAGCAAGGGCTCAGTAGAGGCAAAAAAATAAAATGGACAAAAAGGGCTGAGTTGTGGCAAGGGCACCAGATCATGGCACAGAGGTTTGGAAAACAACCTGTGAATGGCACATATTTTGTTAGACCTTGCAGGCCATTTGATACATCTACACAACACAGTAAGCATGGGTCTATGTGACCCACACCCGCAGACTTGCTGTGTTCAAGCCTGTTCTTGAGCATCCAGACTGCATTGGAAACCTGGGCCTCATAACCAGGCTGTACTTCACTGTTCAGACCAACTCAGAGCTTCAGATTCTGTTGTGTCTCTCAGGGCTCCTAGCACCCTCATCAACTATAGCCACTCTAGAGTTTGTTTCATAAGGGATTGTGGAAGCACTTGTCCCTCCATCCCATGGGAGTTGACTAAAAGAGTGTTGGGTGGTTTTAGCCCACAAACACATCCAGCTGAGCCGTTTAGTGTCCACAGGCTCTCAGCAACAGGAGCCATCAACAGAATCATTAAGTGCATCTGTGAGGTGCTGGTGGACATTTCGGTGGTAGTTTTTGACCTGCCAGTGGCACCTTTCAGAGAGGGATACTGCGATGCCAGCTGAAACCCAGCTGGTTCTGCTTATGCCTTTTGCTTTAGCTGCAGATTCCCCAGTGCTTCTGGAGAAGAGCCACAAGCACAGATGAGAGGGATCACATCATTGTGGAGACCTGGAATGACCAGTGGTGGGTCCAAAACTTTCACATGAAGAAGCAAACGTTCATGGAGGTTTGTGATCAGCAGGCCACAACCCACTTAGTGCCAGGGTTACATTTTTAATAGTGAGAATAATTAATCATTGGAACAATTTACCAAAGGTTGTGGCAGATTCTCCATCAATGGCAACTTTTAAGTTAAGATTGGATGATTTTTCTAGAAGATCTGCTCTAGAGGTTATTGCAGGGAGAGTTTGACATGGTAGAAGTCCTATGGTCAGGGCTGCCTGGGGGAGGAGGGGCAAGTGGGGCAATTTGCCCCAGGCCCCGGGCCCCGCAGGGCTCCCCACAAGAATATAGTATTCTATGGTGTTGCAACTTTTTTTTATGGAAGGGGCCCCCGAAATTGCTTTGCTCCAGGCCCCCTGAATCCTCTGGGTGGCCTTGCCTACAGTGAAGTTTAGGTTTTGCTGGTTTAACTCAACCCACTGTTGCAGTCGCAGAAGTGTTACGTTAAGCAACACATTCAGATTGGCTTGTCTGTTTCATATCTTTATATAATCACAGGGCTAGACTGTGGCTTTTCTGTCACAGCCCAGGGTAGGCCTAACTAGCTCAGGAGCTGTACCTGGGACATTGTGTCTGCCTGAGGCACAATCTCTTCCCAGATTTCGCTATGTGCAAGAGGGTTGTGTTTGTCTACACGTAATTTGCTTCATCCATTAGGATGGAACTGGCACAGCAGCCCCACATCATTAGCCGGTGCAGTGTGGGAAGGGCGGGGAAGGTTGGCAGACCTGTGACCCCACTACCAGCACTCCCATGTTGTCAGCATCCCTTTTGGCCAGAAGGAAGCAGGAAGGAACAGCTCCTGCAGCTCCCTTCCCCTACAAAGAGCAGGGACTCAAAGGCTGCCTTTGCGCAGCTTTGTACACACACCCCAGGCCTGGTGGAGTGAAAGCCATCATGATCTTGCCAATAATGTGGCAAAATAATCCCTGCTGTACCTATGTTGATGTCATAAGAGTTGCACCAAGGATTAATTCGGCCCCTGTGGTGGGGTATATAACCCAAGGACTGGGATAGATAGGGATGAGGAGCAGGTCTGGCCTACCACACCTGCGAAGCCAGCTCCAGCTGAAGGAGGAGCTTAAGAGAAAGCTGGACAGCTCAAAAGGGGGGCAGACAGGAGAGGAGGAGAGAGCTCCCTAATAAGGGTCAAGCTGGCATTCTGGCAGCAGGGCAGAGGGCTGCTAGCAGCAGCTACCCCCAGGCCTGGAGGAGGGACTAGTCTTTCCCTAGGACTTGGGACCCTTCACTCCATCTTCTGGTGGATCATTTGGGAGGCTTTTGACCATGCCCTGGACTGGGAGAGCAGGTGGTAGGAAGTTGCCAAGGGAAGCAGCAACAAAGCTCTCCTGCATGTTTGATACCATTGCCTCCCATGGGGCCCTGGGCCAGAGCTTGGTGGAGAAGGAGGGCCTGGCCTCCCCTACCAACCATCTTCTCATGAAAGGGGCACAAAACTGGATATGAGGGGGATAGACAAATTAAGCCCTGAGGTGAGGGTGGGTAGCCCACAGAGCCCAGGATGTGGGCTGAAGACTTTTTTTTTTTTTTGGGAGGGGGGAGATTGGACTTGTATATTTTGTTGGACTCTGTTAATCCCCAGAAGGGGGTGGACTCAATTGGTGACCAGATTGGAGGGCTGAATCACGCTCTACTAGAGAGGAGACTGCCACTGCACAAGAGCGTTCACCAGCAAGGGGTGCTAGAGGTGCGAGAGAGTTGTGACTTAGGTACCTAATTGCTAGTCAGTACCACTGGTAAGCGCTACTGGCCACAGCTCCTTCTGTAACCAAAAGCATGGTGGTGAAGACCGGCCTCTGTTCTCTTCCTCAGACAGTAAATTAAACAAAATAGAAGGAAGCGAGAGGTTTTTCAGGCTGGGTTTGGCTTCTGCATTTTGTCTGAGCTGCTTCAGATTTGGGCTTGGGCCAATAGCTAAGGTTTGTTTACAGTTGAGAGCAAGGATTGGTGATGGATGGGAGGGCAAGAGAAGTGAGTTTGCTACTGTGCTAACGCTTTAATCTCTGGGACTGCATCACTCAACACCCTCACCCAATGCCTGCCCTCAGGAATTGGTGCTAGCCCTGACTAAGGAGCTATGTCTCTTCTTAAACCACAGGAGCCACGCCCTGTGAGAGATGAAAGTTACACCCAACAGAGTCAGGTTGGATGCACGCATCAGGCTCACATGGGAACAACACCTCCATGGTGGAGTTCCAAGCGAAAATATGGAGAGTTATGAGCATTCCTACACTGAGGATTCCACATCCCAAAGGTACCCAGATAACTAAGGATTAGATAGTGCCATTTAGAGATAGCCATTGTCAGTGGAGCTACACTTATGCATTCTGCCTTAGGCTCTTAGGTGTGCAGAGGTTTCGTATTGCCTTCTACCCCAGAAAGGGACATAATACTTAGTTTCCAGCATGCAGCCGGCCACCTCTGTTGGCCAGTGTATGGGTGGTACAGAGCCATGGTCCTGCCGTCTGCCCTTGGAGGAGTAGAGAGAAAATGGTCCATCTGCTTTCTCGAGTGCAGGGGCGCCACCTTGCCTTGCTCTTACACAGGCTGGCAGGGGGAAAGAGGACGTGGTGTTCCTGTCCCCGCCCCCAGTGTGCATCTACATATGGGCCAGGTACAGTTTGGCCTGAGGGGATAAATGACAAATGTCTTCCGTCTTTAAAATTGTGGCAGATCTTTCATTTGAAACTAGCGCTAGGGAGATGCTGAGTAGGACAAAACTCCTAACAGCACTTGTACAGCAAGCTGCTTAGCTGTGTTGCTAACAGGTCGGTGCATGCACTGTTAGGTTAGTAGCATGCTCATTGTATTTGTCTGCTCACCCTTCCATGAGTTTACAGCTGCTTTATATAACTAGCACACAGGCGCCCTATACCATGGGGTTGGAGAGTGACACTTTTAGCTTCAGCTGGAGTTTTTAAAAATGGCAACATTTTCCTTTTAGTTTTCATTATTCCTGAGGGCTAGTTCCAGACTCTGGAGGAGAAAGTGCCCAGGTAAAAGATTTTGGAATGCCCCTGGGTGTTAATGGGACAACAGGGTTTTTGTATTACACCCTGGATGGTTCTCATGTAGACTGAGCGCCATCTTCAGACACATGGGCAGAATTCCAATCTATGTATTTCAAATGCTGGAGACATGGCTGTTGAAGGGCTTCTTCCTTGTGCGCTGCTGCCTATCCAAGTAGTCTGCAGTAGGACCTGTTTTGTCCTACATATTTTCCAAAGAAAACATTCCTTGATCTTCCTACTTTGTCAAACTTGCTGACACCAGGAAATGAACTTCCAGAGGGCAGTGGTAAAGGCTGCAGCATTCTGTGGCATGTGACACACACATGAAATTAAAGCCACGGCTCACTGAGCAATGACATTTATGCCATTGAAAAGCATGCGCCAAGCTACAGCATATTCAGAGATTCTAAGGTCAGAGGGGGCCACTCTGATCATCTAGTCTGACCTCCTGCATAACACAGGCCATAGAAATTCACCCCGTCGTTACTACATTCAGCCCAGGAACTAGTGGTCTGTAGATATAGGAAGCGGAGAATAGCTTTATTAATGGTGTTAGGCATGACCAACAGAGTTGTAGCAACCTCTTCATTCAGAACATGGAGAGTGTGTGTGTGTGTTGGGGGGGGGAGTGGCAGTGATTCATTGCTCTCAGTTCTTCTGGGTCTATCTGACCAGGCCAAAGCTAATGCATTTTAAGTGCCGGCAACCTATTCACCCTAACAGGGGCTTTGGTGCCTCTTCTGAAAAAATTTCTGATCCAAGTCCCATGTAATGAATAGCTCCCAAAAGCCAGGATGGCTCAGGTTAAGGGGTTTGGCGCTGTGGAAGAGTTCCTGAAGTCAGAGGCCATGCTTGAGGGGCTGGTGGGAGGAAGGACAAAGGGTAGCATGGATCAGGCTAGCTTGTCACAACTAAGGTTTCTTTCTGGGGAGAGAAGCTAATGGAATTTAAGATTAAATTTCGTATTACAGACAAAATTATATTTAACCCCCCCCCCCCCCCAATTTGGCCTGATTCTCAATATTAAGCCTCTTTCATACCACTTTGGTAGCATAAAGAGGGCAGACATAGCCCCTGGGAGAATCCTCCTTTGCAGGGGCCTCTGTGGCTAGTGTAGAGTTCGCAACAAAGGCCCTGAAAGTCCTGCTCCCAGTCCAAGAGTAGGGCATGTGCCAGGGGAACAAGGGGGCAGGCTGGCAAAGGCTGTAGCCAGAACCCACTGCATTCTTAACTGTTCTCTTTGAAACTTCTCTGGCTTATGCTGAGGACAGAGTGGGCCCCAAGTTGCCTCAGAATGCCAGTGGTTGTTTAAAGGCACACATGCTGTCCCTTCTCTTTCCCGGCCCCAAGCCCAAGTATTGTCTCCCTAGCCAACACTCGCTGCTTCAGGTCAAACCACACCCACTGTGGGCCTTTGCACACAGATCAGAAAGACATAAATAGCTGTCCTAATGAAGACTTGGAAGGACACCAGGATCACACAGTGCAAAGCGCAGTCTGTCTGCCATATAGCCTGCTGTGTGCCCGTCAGGCTGTGGAGATCACTCCATTCGCAGGTGAGAGGCGCGTGCATGTGGGGCCAGGATCAGGCCCTCAGTTCAAGAAACAACACTGTGGCTGTATTATAGCAATTTTTGGGTGGATCTTAGTGTTGCTACATCCACGTCACAGCGAAACCCTCTACATATGTTGACTGGGTTTCTGGTAAAATTTAACAGGAATGCTTCAGAAAAAAACAAACTCCAGAATAATTATCTTATTTCATTACTGTGCCCAGGCTGCTTTGTCGTAAATTGCATTTCCATTCTTCGGGCCTGTGGGTGTAGAGCGGCTGAATGTGTTTAACATAATTTCACCAGCTGACTACTACAGGATGACAGAGTTAGCGACTGAATAACTCATTAATTGTGCTGGGCGAGGCAGAGGAATCTGATGGGCTTTTAAGGAGGACCTCATGCTCTCAATTATTTGCAGAAGGAATGTAAGCTCTTACTTGTCAACCTGCATTACCTACCACTGAGCATAATTTTACCCCCAGCCCATAATGCACTGATACTTTAGGGCTCCCCTAGCTTTGTATACATTTGTTGCATCTATTACAGTTAAACCTTCTCCATGCTAGGGACAGTCTGCAAAAAAAAAAATACTAAAAATTCCTCCTGTTGCCAACACCCATCCAGCTCCACTGGCATTAGGAATGTGGAGAGCCTGAATGCAGCTGTGCCGCCCACTGGTATTTTAAGCATCATAACAATTAGAGCTGCTCTGAGCAAGGTTGGATGCCACAGAGCCTAAAACACCAGAAGGAGCTTGTGGTCCTTTCTATGCCAGGGATCCCAATGTTGCTAACAGCTAGTGGAGTGGAATGGAACGTGTGTGTGTGTGTGTGTGTGTGTGTGTGTGTGTGTGTGTGTGTGTGTGAGAGAAAGAGAGAGTGTGTGAGAGAGACAGGAATGTCATTAGTGCAGACAAGAAGCACAGAGCTGGCGTCCTGTAATAATGAATGGTAATACTGCCATCAAGTGGGTGTAGCATGGAAAAAGCAATGTGAAAGGAAAAAGGAGGCCGTTTCTAGGTGAAAGTTCACAGTGTGCAGGAATGGCTCGGCATCAAAACGTATCCACCCTTGTGGAAAAACCACTGAAGGAGAGAACTGGTCCAACCGCAGGAAGGATAACTGAGGTGCAGCCTCCCTTCGCTGTGGTGAGGTGAGGGTGGGAACCTCGTGGGAAAGGCAGGAGATGAGCAGTGTTGTCTGTGGAGGTGGGGATCCATGGGATACTAGGGCCCCAGCTGCATAGATCCCCAGCTAAGGAAGTGGAGATGAACTCCCCCGGCCTTTCCAGCAGGATGGATTTGGCTCACTCGCTGCACTATGATCTTATCTGCGCACTCCTCCCCGTTCTGCAGTGGGTCATGCAGCAGTTTGCCATTGAGCTGACTTCCTTTCCCTATGGGAGCATGGCAGGTAGAGTAATAGCTCCCCAGCCTGGCCAAGCCTGGCCCATCCGCACACTCGCATACCCCCACCCCCCAGCTGTGCGATGCTCCCAGAAAGCATGTGCAGTGTGATGGAGGGGAGGTGTATGCCCTTTGGGCTCTGGACCCATCCCTACAATGATACTGAGGACTTTCCATTCCTTTCCCATTTGTTTTCTCCTCTCTCAGTGCTTTGGTAGGACAATTGGGGTCTGGTTCGCAGTCCTTCCGACTGCTATCTTCAAAGGAGACCACTTCAGATGCCCATCTTGGAACACTGTGGGCTTGATTTTTCAAAGATACTGGTCACCCAAAATCAGTGAGAACTCAGCAGCTGCGACAAACTCAGCAAAGGTGTGTCAAGGTGGGTGCCCAAGTGTAAATGGCCTCATTTGAAAATGACAGCTTTAAACACTAATCCATAGTCCTCTTTAGCTATAGATCTGTGGGGAAACTGAGGCACAGAGATGCAATTATTTGCTCAAGGTCACAGGCGGAGCCAGAAATAGAACCCAGGTCTTTTGCTCTCAGGCCTGTTCCCCACACACTGGTTCTAGTCCATCCCTATTGCTGTGCAGCATTGCTTTCTGCAAAGTGTTGTCTAGTTTTTAAAAAAAAAATCCCAAGCAATGAAGATCCCAAAGCTTCCTCTTGACAGATTTTTTTTTCCATCTCTGGGAAGGATGGGTTCAGGCCCTCTGCAGGATGGTAGCATTTCACCACACTGTGTGACAGTGGTATATTTTACTTGCATATGCAAAGACAGTAGCTGATTATTCTAAATCAGAAATGGGCCTGAACAAAACCCCCAGAGCTCAACAATCCTGAGGTCTGGGCAATTTGGGATCCTCCTCCCAGCATAGTGGCCAAAACCAAAGCGTAATGGCCAAAGCAAATGTTCTCTTCTATCTTGTCAGCCCCAAACAGTTCATATATCTGTGGGGAGTAGTTCACTGTAAGTATCAAATAAGATCTGCAAGTTCTAGACAGCAGGGGTGCAGTAGATTCCTGTTGTGTAAGACTGGCTGGGTGCGGTGTACATGCAAATCCTCACATGCTGAGTGAGACTAAACTCTTCAGAGTTCTTCACCTTTCCAAATTGAAAATAACAAAGTGGAGAAGTTAGCCAAGCTGGTCTGAAAGGTGTTTAGTGCACTTGGGGCCCAGTGATGATTTCTGCTTTATGCCTGTTGGTATTTCACATGGTGGAATTTGCCACAGGCAAGCTATGTGAGTTCCACCTTCCAGATGACAATCATCTAAGCATATGTGTGTGAAACGCTCTAAAATGCAGGAAATTATACGTTGTTTTTCAAATGGTGCTCAGGGAAGGACCCTCTGAGGCCTCATTTGAAGGATCCTATTGTCCTGTAGCTGGGTCACTCTGGATAGAGGGAAACTCAGTGAACTGCACTTGCAGAGTTAGATACAAACTCTTCTGTCAGGTGAGGGTGAGACTGGCTCATTCCTCTTATGGACGAATCCAAGGACCTACCCCTGAAACCATCTTAGTGCCCAAGATCCACAATGGCTCCTGGCTCCACATACAACACCAGTCACTTTCCGCTGGAGCTACCACACTGGAGTGGAGAGCGGAGACCACAGGAGGGGAACGCAGGTAAATTCATCCTGACTGAGTCCAGTTAGTCCCAGGGCTCAGTGAGGAGGAGCAATGCTGTGGAGCATGGCAGTGGACTGGTGGCCTCCTTGCTTCACTGGACGTGCCAGCGAGGGCCATTCAGAGTCTCATGGGAAAGGGGGGAACAACGCAATGGAGCTGACCTACCCCCGAGCAGACATCTAGTAGGATTGCATTCCTTCTCCCTCCAGTGATGAGGGGACCCTCATTGTGCTAAGCTGAAAAAGTCTCCCTCTTGGTCTGTCTACCTATAGAATTTAATTGCGGTGAACAAGCCTATAGACCTGAGTACAGGCCTACTCTACAATTCAATGGGATGATTCCAGTTGTCTAAGGAAGGGATACGACTCTCTGTTATGTCCTATAGGTTTTTAAAGTCATTTCTATAGTACCTGTTGCATTTCTAGCCCTTTTAGATTTTACCTTAAGGATAAATAATAGAATGTATAGGACGTAGAGCATGATTCAAAGCCTATTAAGTCAATGGGAGTATTTCCATTGGCTTTAAAAGGCTTTGAATCAGGCCCCTGGTGGGATGAGGCTGCTCTCCCCTCACCCCTATGTAGTATTGCTTGGCTGGGTGTGGGCCTGATTTGCAAAAGGAAAGTGAGTTTTCTGGCTTCATGTGAGAAACCAGCTTCCTCCACCCCTCCCCACAAACCCTGTTTGTTTCAAGCGGTGTGGAGCGTCTGGATTTAGGCAGCTCTCTCACAGTGGAGTCAACCCTGTGTGCTGAGGTTCAGCTGTTTCTCGGAGCTTGTCTGTTCACATTGCTGAGCAAGGGATGAAGTAATGCAAATTACAAGCTGTGGAAATGTGATCTCTTTATTCTGTAATGGCTGCTCTGTGAAATCTGAGAATATATATTTACTTTAATATTCTTATGGAGGAGGAGAATCCCCAAGGCATGGAGCCGGGAGACAGAAGACCAGCAAGGAGAAATAGCATGAACCCATTTGTACTTGAATAACTATGTTGTATATAGATCTTGCCCTCAAGGATGACAAGGAGCAGCAGCATTCAGCTCATGTCTTGCTGTTTGAAAGCAGCTGACACTTACACTTTGTGGTGTATGCTCAGGGTTGGGGAGATATCCCAGGCAGCATTGCCAACTCTTATGACGTTATTACAAGTTGCACAATGTTTTGCCTAAAGCCCCACGTCCTGGAGTCCTGTGGTTACATGAGAGGCCCTGTTTTGGTTCTCTTCCCCTTTCCCCCACCCAGGTACGTTTGTAGCCCTCATGATTGTGGAGAACATCTGGAAAACATGACCAGAGTGCACCCTAAAGGCTTGAAAACCAGAAGTCAAATAAAGACCCTAAAATGTGTAATTTTTTTAGTCTCATTTTTTGAGACAGTCTCATGACTCATGGTATTTTAACACCTTAAGGTTATCAGTACCACATGGCTGTGTAGCAGAAGTGCTGCTATTTTGGGTGAAGAGTTGGACTGGGCTGGAAAGTCCATGATAGGAAACGTTATCCATGTATCTGGTTGGAGATATGCAAGACACTTTGATCTTAACCAGGTTGATTTTCTTTGTGTGTCTCCACCCATTGTTGGCCCTATGCTGTAGGGAAAGAAATTGGCCCAAGGGCTGCCTTTGAAATTTTCTGTGGCTTTAGGACCTCCTTGCATTCACTGTGTGCACCGTATGCCCCTGTTTTTCTGTGCTTAGGATTTTTTCTGATCTTGTCACAGACTCGTGGCCCAAGTCCACTTAAATATAAAAACATTTTTAAAAGATAAAAGATCTTGCTGAAGTAGCAATGGGGCAGGAGCAATGGAGCAAAAGGTTTGGAGCTCAGTTTTGGTTCAGTAAGGCATCCAGAAGTCTGAGGATGTTGTGGCACCAGCAGCAGCTCGAGCTATCCACCCAGGTGGCTGAGTGGATTTGTAATAGGGTGGCTAGCCCACGCCACCACTGAAGCACCTGGCATTGGCCACTGTTGGAAGACAGGATACTGGGCTAGATGGACCTTTGGTCTGACACAGTGTGGCCTTTCTTATGATGCCCACACCGCTATTTTTAGCACACTAGCTCAAGCTGAGCTAGCATGTCTGTTTACCCACACTGGAAGGCTCGCTCACAGCTGCACTGTAGACTTCACTTGTGTGGAACACCGTGGCTCCTAATTGCCACATTGACAGCACTGCCTTGCTCTCCCCACCAGAAAGCAACAGCAGCAGCTTGGGCAAGAGCTGAGTGTGGAGCTGGTCCCCGATCCCTCCCCTGGGCCAGCCATCAGTGGGTCACTCAGCCAGCCCACCCTCCACCACCATCGGGTTAGGGCAGGCCAGCTAACCCTCTACAAACAGTGGGGGAATAGGGAATGCTGGCACTCCTTTGCCTTGCCCCTCCCAGATTTTTCTGAACTGATGCCCCTCCTGTGCTCAATGCAGCTCAAGAGGAGAGGCCAGGCAAAAAAATGGCCTTAGGCCACTTTTATGTCTCCCATCCCACCTCTGGGGCTGGCAAAAGATGAGGCCAGACCCTGGCTTAAGTTAAAGCTATGCCAGCTGTATGCCACACTGGGGTGGCGAGGGGGGGGGCAAATCTTTAGGGAGCTGAGAGTGCACTGGATGGCTGCTTTGTGCTATCAGAGCATCTCAGAACAAGCAGAGCATGAGACAGTGTGTGGCCCCATGTGTACAGGAAGCTGTGGATGGTTCTACTTGAAACCTTCATCAAGCATTTTAGCCTGTAGAATTGGAGTCCTTTATGCTGATCTCATTTACACCTGTCCAACCATGGGATGATGCCACTGCCTTCAGTGGCCACATCTGACCTATGTCAGTGCAAGTGCTATCCAAAACTGGCTCAGAGTCAGGAAAGCCAGAGGTAGAAACCGGCTGATTAGCAGGATTGTTCCCTGCAGTGTATGTTCTAATACTTGCATTGAATACATAGCATTTGCTTTGCGGTGCAACACATTAAGGGCTCCAGAGAAACCATTCCAGTCAATTGGGTCAATGATGCACAAACTAAAACTATCTTAAGTAGGGCCTTGATACAATGAATTATAACAGCTCTGAAAGGGGTTGTTACAATTTACTGGGACATCGATCTGTGAACTAAAGTTTCTCTGAGTGACCTACAGTAACAGCTACTTTAGAGACATTATCAGGGTCTGATGGGTCAATGATCTGCTAAATAAGAAATCTTGAAGCAGAGGCCTTGGCAGAGTACATTCTACTGGCTCAATCATACTAAAAATGTGTGTATTTATAGAGCTATATTTATTGGCTGTAATTATTACCCTGTCTGGAATAGGCTTGCTTATATTTTTTGTTGTTTGTTTTGTCTTTTTATCAAAATCCTCCTCATTATCAATCAGTCTTTCAAAGTCCTCATGAAAACTGTTGCCTTCACAGCAGGAGCAAATCTGCTCATCCGTCCTTACTGCAAAATGTTGAAAAAATGAACAGGGCCCGGTCCTCATGCTCCACTCAGTGCAGGATAAAGATGGCTTTGTAGCTGCAGGGCTGATCTAACTTATTCCTTTCCACCACAGTTTTCCTGCCCTCTTTTCTTCCTGGCATATATTGAGGGAACTAACAGGGAGGAGAGTGTGGGGCCAGGGCATTCTGAAATATGATCTGAGATGCCCACAATGCACATCACGTTGAAGTACAACAGAGGCAACCAGAGAACGGCAGGCAAGCTTCCAACCGCTTGTCTGAGGCTAGAAAGACCATCTTTATCCACTGACCCCAGCAGTGATGTTGGTAGGTGAACTCTGGGTGAATCCCCACTATGCAGACTTCTCGCCTTACCTCAGTGCTGTTTGTGTGGAGTGGATGATATGATTGGATAGAGGGTGGGGCTGCGGAGACCAACAGTCATCCTCCATTTTGGAAGGTGGGGCTCTGGTCTGCCTAGGGCAGAACAGATTGTGGCAGGTTACAGATTACAATAGATTCTGGAGACCATGTTATGTTTTAATATAGCTGTTCTCAAACTTTAGCAACCTGAGGACCCCCATTTTGATTTAATTTTTTTCACAGACCTCCCCAAGGCCCCCCACTTAGACCCAGGCCCTGCCACCACTCCACCCCTTCCCCCAAAGCCCCACCTCCACCCCACTTCTTCCCCGCCTCTTTCTCCCCCCTCTCTTTGCTCTTCTTCCTCCCTCCCAGCGTCTCCTGCATGCCACTGAACAGCTGTTCCTCCGTGTGCAGAAACCACTGGGAGGGAGGGTAAGGAGTTTATCAATGGAGCTGGCAGCCCCGGACATGATTCCATGTCCTCCCCTAAGCACGCCCTGTCCCCACTCCTCCCCCTCCTTCCCACTGCCTTCTGCGCGCCACTGAACATCTGTTCCTCCGCGTGCAGGAGGTGCTGGGAGGGAGGGGGAAGAGTTGATCAGCAGGGCCCGGGGGCCCCCTGGACTACCCTTGTGGACCCTCAGGGGTCTGTGGACCCCAGTTTGAGAAACACAGTTTCAATAAAAATAATAATTGTTAAACGCAAAGCTCTTGTTGCTTTAATGCAAAGAACTGTACACTATTTAGGCATTAAAATTGTAAAATACAAATACATTGAATTCAAATCCCATCCCTCACCTTTTATGTCTGATTTTGAATCTCAGCTATGAGTTGACTGGACAATGATGGCAGTTTTAAATATTTGACTTCCTTTGTTTTTTTCCTTTCAAGTGTAGCCATTTGCTGGTAATGGAAGACAGGTTCTCACAAGGCAAGGAAATGTGGCATTTCTGAAGTAACAACAGGGTAAGTGTTCAGAGATGTATGTGTGTTCATTGATCATCAAGGGACTGATGCTGTGAGGAAGAGCAAGGACTGTTAAACATGAAAGGAATTTTTCACTTGACAGTTGTGCTGCACTGCCGATGTACGTGCCAGACAGTGACTGATAAGGTCACTACCTGTATTGATAGCTGCGCTTTCTTAAAAATAAATGATGCTGTGTATGACATGCCATAATTATTTCCACAGCAACTATTTTTCATTCTGAGCTGTGTAGGGTATTTAGAAGGGAGGTTTGAAGGGCTGCCTGAAAGAGCACAGTCAAATGATAAATGATTAGAAATATCATACATATTTTATATGAACTAACTGGGATGGTTCACGCTTACGTGAATCCATGATGATAAATCATCACCTTTATTCCACAGCCTTATATATAATGTGGACAACACTAAGCCCCTGAATGGGTATTCAGCTATAATTGACTTCACTGACTCTGTTATGTCATGAATGGCCAGTTCACAGTTCTGTCAGCTTATCTGCCCCACCCACTACTTGCTAGCATCAAATATAAACTAATAGAGAAGAGGCCAACAGCAAAATTCAGATCTGGAGCCAGTTTTTCCCAAAGCTCAAAGGAGTTCAGAGCTGGGGTTTTAGTTCAGACTCATCTTTGCAAACTAAACGACACCTCTACCCTGATATAACGCTGTCCTCAGGAGCCAAAAAATCTTACCACGTTATAGGTGAAACCACATTATATTGAACTCGCTATGATCTGCCGGAGCACGCAGCCCCACCCCTCTGGAGCGCTGCTTTACCGTGTTATATCCAAATTCGTGTTATATTGGGTTGCGTTATATCGGGGAAGAGGTGTATATAATAATAGCTTACAGGATGTTACCCTTTTTCACAGGATTGTAAAACTTTCCACAGACTAGATGCACAGAGAAATGCAGCCAGACAGCTGACACAAAATACTGTGAAATAGAGTGTGGAGGAATGATTATAACCAATGGCACCAAAGCAAATCTCTAATCATAAGGGAGCTGTCACCGGATCTGTAAGACACAGTTCTGCTGTCATCTACACTGGTATAGATCTACAGTAACACCAGTAACTGGAGGAGTTAACCCAGATTTACTCTAATGCAAAACAGAGCAAAACTAGGCTTCTAGTGTCTACACAAAACAAAGAGGATCTCAATTGGTCTTATCCACAAGACCCCCTCCAGTTTCAACTACAACATATGCAATGTAGATACCTTGGTAAAAAAGATAAATCATGTAGATACCTTGGTAAAAAGATCCTTCTGGGATCTAAACCTGTGTCTTTAAAAATAACCGCATTCCCCCTCCAAAATGTTCCTTCATTATGAAGACTGAGGCCTTGGCTACACTGGCGCTTTACAGTGCTGCAACTTTCTCGCTCAGGGGTGTGAAAAAACACCCCCTGAGCGCAGCAAGTTACAGCGCTGTACAGCGCCAGTGTAAACAGTGCCGCAGCGCTGGGAGCGCGGCTCTCAGCGCTGCAAGCTAATCCCGATAGGGAGGTGGAGTACATGCAGCGCTGGGAGAGCTCTCTTCCAGCGCTGGCGCCACGATCACATTTGCACTTCACAGCGCTGCCGCGGGACCACTCCCGCGGCAGCGCTTTGGAGTTTTGAGTGTAGCCAAGCCCTGAGTTAAAACCCAAGAGCTTTGCAATAACTATTCAACTGAAGGGCAAGCTTCAAATGACTCACTTTGAGTGTGGTTAGTGTCTAATCTAATTAGGTTCTGATCCTCAGCCCACCACTGTGGTATCTCCATTCAAAAGAAATAGTGCAGCCCTACTTTAGTATTCAGCACCCTGCCCTCCAGTCCAAGCCAGAATCTAGAAATGCAACTACCGGCAACATACAAAAATTAACAGCTCACTTGTGCATTGGCAAGTACTTATTTCAACTGGACTATTATTATTGGCAGTACAGGAATGCCTGGGCCCAGCTGAGATCTGGACCGCATTGTGCTAGGTGGTGTACAGCACAGTAGATAGTCCCTGCCCTGAGAAGCTTACAATCTAAATAGACAGGACAAAGGTGCTCATGAGTGAGTAAGTGAGTGAGTAAGTGCTCACTAAAGGGAGGGTCAAAGCCCATTGAAAGGCTCCTACTGATCATGATGGGTTTTGGATAAGGCCATAATAAAGTTTGTTGACGTTTCCAGCTAGCATTCATGTAAGAAGAGTGGGGGTGGGAAAAACACGCTAGTTGTGAATACATGATAGAAAAAAGTCCCCATTTAACTGGAAGAAACTGCATGCTTAGTCACCCCAAAACATCTTGGGTCGTGTGTTGTAAACAAGACACGAGAAGTCATTCTTCCGCTTTACTCTGCGCTGGTCAGGCCTCAGCTGGAGTATTGTGTCCAGTTCTGGGCACCGCATTTCAAGAAAGATGTGGAGAAATTGGAGAGGGTCCAGAGAAGAGCAACGAGAATGATTAAAGGTCTTGAGAACATGACCTATGAAGGAAGGCTGAAGGAATTGGGTTTGTTTAGTTTGGAAAAGAGAAGACTTAGAGGGGACATGATAGCAGTTTTCAGGTATCTAAAAGGGTGTCATCAGGAGGAGGGAGACAACTTGTTCACCTTAGCCTCCAATGATAGAACAAGAAGCAATGGGCTTAAACTGCAGCAAGGGAGATTTAGGTTGGACATTAGGGAAAAGTTTCTAACTGTCAGGGTAGTTAAACACTGGAATAGATTGCCTAGGGAAGTTGTGGAATCTCCATCTCTGGAGATATTTAAGAGTAGGTTAGATAAATGTCTATCGGGGATGGTCTAGACAATATTTGGTCCTGCCATGAGGGCAGGGGACTGGACTCGATGACCTCTCGAGGTCCCTTCCAGTCCTAGAGTCTATGAATCTATGAATCTATGAAATACTGTTTGCTTTATAGGCCTCACCATCCTCCATTAATCCTTATCTGGTAAGATGAGCCAACAGGAAAATGGAGTGGTGGTGGTAGTGAGGGGCTCACAAAAGTTGTGTCCAATCATTTTTTATATCATGGGGTTAAAAAAAATAATCTTTTTTTTGATCAGCTCTATTGGTGGTCAAAAAACTTGCAACAATTTAATAGATGCTCTTCTTTATTTCCAAAATACTGCTCTTATTGACACTGCGGTAATGCTGGAAAGGCTCTGTTAAACCAGTGGAGTCAAGCCAACATTTCCCTGGTGTAACTGAGATCAAAATTGGACCCATTGTTTGTGTAAAACTCTGTGTTCCTTTAAGCTAATAGCTTAAACAAACACTCCTCAAAACGCTCAAACAGCTTGTCTTTATCACCTTATCTAAATGTCAAATATACTATTTGCTTAAATTTTTATAGGATTTCCATATCTGCCTGCTTGATTAATGATTCAGTCATCAACAGCTGCAAAACACAAGGTTTTCTGAGAGTTTTTTTGGGAGGCGGAGTGGGATTCATTCTCTTCTCCTTCAGCAGGTATTTGCATGCTGGCAGGAGCATTAATTCTGTGTGAGAAAGGAAAGAAAGAGTCAAAAAGAAGCTTATTCACCTCTGTTAGTAACACTATTAACGCAGAGGTGGGAACTATGGTCTAGGCATATCATGCAAACATGGTGGAGGGGGGTTGCAGATGTAGATTCTATTTCACTCTTTGCTACTGACTTGCTTTGTGGCTTTAGCCAAGTCACTTCACTTTTCTGTGTGTCTGTTCTTCCTTTCACCTTTTATGTCTTATCTTTTTTTAGACTATAAGCTTTTCAGGACAGGTACGGTCTCTTACTATATATTTGTATAGTACCTAGTACAATATAGTCCCAATCTTGATTGAGGTTTCTAGGTGCTGCTGTAATCTGAACACTAAATAAAAATAGAGAACTTCGTAGGAGGAACAGGAATCAGAGGAGTCAGGAGACTGCACACGTATAAAATGGGAAATGACTGCCTAGGAAGGAGCACTGCGGAGAGGGATCTGGGGGTCATAGTGGATCACAAGCTAAATATGAATCAACAGTGTAACTCTGTTGCCAAAAAAAGCAAATATCATTCTGGGATGTATTAGCAGGAATGTTGTAAGCAAGACACAAGAAGTAATTCTTCCACTCTATTCCATGCTGATTAGGCCTCAACTGGAGTATTGTGTCCAGTTCTGGGAGCCACATTTCAGGAAAGATGTGGACAAATTGGACAAAGTCCAGAGAAGAGCAACAAAAATGATTAAAGGTCTAGAAAACATGACCCATGAGGGAAGCTTGAAAAAACTGGGTCTGTTTAGTCTGCAGAAGCAAAGACTGAGAGGGAACATGATAACAGTTTCAAGTACATAAAAGGTTGTTACAAGGAGGAGAGGAAAATTGTTCTTCTTAACCTCTGAGGAGAGGTCAAGAAGCAATGGGTGTAAGTTGCAGCAAGGGCAGTTTAGTTTGGACATCAGGAAAAACTTCCTAACTTTCAGGGTGGTTAAGCACTGGAATAAATTGCCTAGGCTAGGGAGGTGGTGGAATCTCCATTATAGGGGATTTTTAAAAGCTGGTTGGACAAACACCTGTCAAGAATGGTCTAGATAATGCTTAGTCCTGCCTTGAGTGCAGGGGACTGGACTAGATGACCTCTTGAGGTCCCTTCCAGTTATATGATTCTATTAAATGAATCACTAGCTGGGGAGGATTTGGATTAGGGCTGTCAAGCGATTAAAAAAAATAATTGCGATTAATTGCGTGATTAAAAAAATTAATAGTGATTAATCGTGCAATTAATTAAGCTGTTAAACAAGAATGGAGTACCATTTATTCAAATATTTTTGGATTTCTTCTACATTTTCAAATATATTGATTTAACTTACAACACAGAATACAAAGTGTATAGTGCTCACTTTATACTTATTTTTTATTACAAATATTTGCACTGTAATAAACAAAAGACATAGTATTTTTCAATTCACCTCATATAAGTACTGTATTGCAATATCTTTATCATGAAAGTAGAACGCAAATATAGAATTATGTACAAAAAATAACTGCACTGAAAAATAAAACAATGTAAAACTTTAGAGCCTACAAGTCCACTCAGTCCTACTTCAGCCAATCACTGAGACAAACAAACTTGGTTACAATTTGCAATAGATGCTGCTGCCTGCTTCTTGTTTACAATGTCACCTGAAAGTGGGAACAGGCATTTGCATGGCACTATTATCACTGGCGTTGCAAAATATTTACGTGCTAGATGCGCTGAAGTTTCATATGTCCCTTCATCTTCAACCACCATTCCATATGACATGCATCCATGCTGATGATGGGTTCTGCTTGATAATGATCCAAAGCAGAGCAGACCGATGCATGTTCATTTTCATCATCTGAGTTAGATGCCACCAGCAGAAGGTTGATTTTCTTTTTTGTGGTTCGGGTTCTGTAGTTTCCACATCTGAGTGTTGCTTTTTTAAGACTTCTGAAAGGATGCTCCATATCTTGTCCCTCTCAGATTTTGGAAGGTTCTTATGATTCTTAAACCTTGGGTCGAGTGCTGTAGCTATTTTTAGAAATCTCACATTGGTATCTTCTTTGCGTTTTATCAAATCTTCTGTGAAAGTTCTCTTAAAACAAATATGTGCTGGGTAATCATCCAAGACTGCTATAACATGAAATATATGGCAGATATAATGGCACGTAAAACAGAGCCAAAGACATAAAGTTCTCGCCCAAGTAGTTCAGTCACAAATTTAATTAACACATTATTATTTAATGAGCATTATCAACATAGAAGCATAACCTCTGGAATGGTGGCCAAAGCATGAAGGGGCATACAAATGTTTAGCATATCTGGCACGTAAATACTTTACAATGCCGGCTTCATAAGTGCCATGCAAATACCTGTTCTCACTTTCAGGTGACATTGTAAATAAGAAGCAGGCAGCCGCATCTCCTGTACATGTAAATAAACTTGTTGGTCTTAGTGATTGTCTGAACAAGAAGTAGGACTGAGTGGACTTGTAGGCTCTAAAGTTTTACATTGTTTCTTTTTTGAGAGCAGTTATGTAACAAAAAAAATCTATATTTGTAAGTTGCACTTTCACAATAAAGAGATTGCACTACAGTACTTGTATGAGGTGAACTGAAAAATACTATTTCTTTTGTTTATCATTTATACAGTGCAAATATTTGTAATAAAATAATTATATAAAGTGAGCACAGTACACTTTGTATTCTGTGTTGTAACAGAAATCGATATATTTGAAAATATAGAAAAACATCTGAAAATATTTAATGAATTTCAATTGGTATTCTATTGTTTAACAGTGTGATTAATCAAGATAATTTTTTTTAATCAAAATCAATTTTTTTTAGTTAATCATGTGAGATAACTTCATTTAATTGACAGCCCTAGATTGGCTATTTGTTTGGAGGGCAAGAAGAGATTAATAATTTCTGGATACTCTTCATTTCCTCCATATGTTTATTATGGAGGAGGATGCTTCTCTTTGGAGCTGTAAAAGTTAACACTTTCAGGTTGTTATTTCTAGAAACAATTGGAATTGTCTCTGAGAGTGTTCAGTAGGTCCTGAACAAGAAAGCAGATAGAATCCCCATAAATGACAATCATAGAGTAATCATCCCATATGAGAAATGTCTTCCAAATTCTAGGCATGAGGGTTTACATCCCTTAGAATTTGTTTTATACTATCTAATAGAACTATAACTGTTCTTCTCATCCACATAGATATTTGGTCAATACTTTAAACCAGGTGCTTAATTGTAGCTTATTTAGATTCCTAAATATAGAGTCAGGAACCTAACTTTAAGCACCTTGATTTACAACTTTTTGCTGTCTATTTGGATTTTTAAAATTCTGCTAAGCTCACTGAGATCATAGAATCACAGAAGATTAGGGTTGGAAGGGACCTCAGGAGGTACCTAGTCCAACCCCCTGCTCAAAGCAGGACCAACCCCAGCTAAATCATCCCAGCCAGAGCTTTGTCAAGTCGGGCCTTAAAAACCTCTAAGGATGTGGCAATGAGTTCTGCAGGTTAATTATGCATAGTGTGAAAAAAAAAGTGTTGTGTTTTATCTGATTTAAATTTGTCTTTCTATTTTACTGTCCCTTTCTGCTTGCTTAATGAGAGATGCCAAGTAGAAGAGCATGATTTACATTTTCTGTATCATTCATTTATTTTCTACACGATTATCATTTTCCCTCTTACTTCTCTCCTCTCTAAATGAGATGCTCACAGCTGCTGTAAATTAGGGTAGCTCCTTTGAAGTCAGTAGAACGACATTGATTCTGGCCCTCAGACTTTTTGCATGGACATTCTTTCATACCCCTAATCATTTTTGTCACTTCCTACTTCTGCTAGATCTCCTTGTAGCTGATGTGGCCAGCCCTGACCACAGCATTCAAAGCATGCCATCAAGTAATATAATCTTTTCAGTATTCTTTTCTATCCCATTCATTATAGATCCCAACTCTTTATGTAACCCTTCTGCTAGGTGGAGCCAGCAGCAACCAGGGCTGGGTTCAATATCTAGGGGTTCCTTTTCAACAATGTAACACAGAACCAGCTCGAGCCTCCACCCAATAACCTGGAAAATTACACACCACCCCTGGGCAACTCTGAGAGGCAATACTTCCCCACTCGCAAGCACAAAGTCTGAGTGTATCAAATAAACTTTTAATGAAAAAAGAGAAGTCATGCAACATTAATTAGGGAAAATGCCACAAGAAGGATTCATAAACATAGAACTGTGAGGACACCCACCCTGAAGTGCACGGGGCAGAGTCTTCTGCCTCCTGTTCCTGAGTTCTACAACCACAAGTTCCTTTAATGTGCCCCCCTCTGCTCCCTCACCATACTCCAGTCACTGTGGTTGCCCTTGGTCAGTGAGGACCCAAGGTTCAGAGGTGCATCTTTGTGAGAAGGCACCTAACTTGCTCTGCTATCTGAGCACTTGTGCTGGCTGGCTGCCCCACCAGCTGCAGTTCCTCACTGCCTGGCTGCCCTGCCAGCTGCTGTTCCTCACCACCTGGCCACCTTGTCAACTGCTGCTCCTGGCTGCCCTACCAGCTGTTATTCCTCACTGCCTCTTGCTTGCCACTTCCACCAGTCACCTTCTGCTGCCACTTGCCTCTCTGCTGTGACCTCTGTGGTTCAATCCCTTTGTGATTGTCAGTTCCTAGTGAGTTTTAGGCTGGGCAGAAATACTGTCCCACCACAGCTGACTTCAGCACTTAAAATAACAAAGGCTCCTAATGAAGCCTATTTAGCTCTATCTTTGAACAGTGGAGAGGAACAGATTAAACTAAACCAAGGACCTTCAGGGAAAAGGTCACACCTCTATCAGAAACTACTTTTTTTTTTTTTTTTTTTTTTTTTTTTTTTTTTTTTTTCTCTGCCCCTCCCTCCACTTTTCAGGTCTCTGGCATTCAAACCCTTGGCTTAACAAGGTCCTTTCAGCTGAGAGTGGCCTCCTCATTTGGGACAGGTTAAGCACAGTTCTGCTCCCCTTTATTTATACAATAAAGACAAGAATATTGATAACACATTTCACTGCCCCTGCATTCAGTACTAAAGTGATTTGTAACGCAACACCAGTGAAAGCTAATCACTTGGAGCTCAACAGCTCCTGTCTGCTAGATACCTACACAGAGCAGATGTGTTCATGTAAATACAGTTTGCTCTTGAAGTCTCTCCCCTTCCCCAATTAGCTGTCAGGGGAGAGTTCGTTCAGACCCTGCTTACATTTGTTATAGTCTGGCTGCTGTGCATTGACGAAATGCTAATATTGAGCTGTCCAAGAAGGGAACACTTTATTTCAACACGTCAAATTTCCTTTGCACAAATATTCTGTGAATTGAACATGTGTTTGTGACATTCTGAAAGGGGCTATTACTTTACCTGTATCAGAGGGGTAGCCGTGTTAGTCAGTGTCCACAAAAACAATGAACATGCAAAAAGCATCTGAAGAAATGGGTCTTTAGACATGAAAGCTTATGCCCAAATAAATCTGCTAGTCTTTAAGGTGCCACCAGACTCCTCATTGTTTTTACTTTACCTGTGGAACATAAAATGAAAAGGACTACATCATAATGCTTTTTGAAAGCAAACATACTCCTAATAATAGTGATTTCCTCCCGTTTGGTAAATTCAAGTGATTTTTTTTAAGGGAGGAACTTCATGCAAAAGTTTGACTTTCACTGGTATTTATCTGCATTATCCACATTCCTTCTCCTGAAATGTTTCTCCCCTCCCCTGCCCATAAAGTTATTCAGGTTTTCTAGTTAGCACTTTATTTCCTCCATATCTGACTTGATTTCCTCATCAGTAACTGTTCTGTAGTAGCTAATAGTAGTTAATAACCTTTAGAAACCTACAAATTTTTATAATCTTAGCCCAAACAGAACAAAACCTTGTAGCAGTACATGGCTTACAGTGGGCATGGCTTTCAGAATCTGTGCATGGAACAGTTTCTTTACTTATAAACTCACATTACCAGGCAACAGGTTATTACAGAGAAGTTAACATACAATGTTATATGATGTAGCTTGTCTTAAACAACCACGCAACATGTAATGTGGCTTAAAGGTGGAGCAATTTTGCATGCAGTGCATTTGGAGGCAAGCTACTTATTGCAGTAGCAACCCATTGTGCTGGGTGCTAGGTCAGGCTCTTAAGACAAAGCCTTTCCTAGTTAGAGTGATCTGTTGCAGAGGTTTCACTGCATTTGCTTTATTGTAACAGAGAGTGTCATACAAGATATATTTATAATACTGTGTACCATACTTAGCACTTTCCATCCAAGCATCTCTGTCTTCTGCAAACAGCTAATTAACCACCACCCAGCACTACCCCGCAGGAAATAGGAAAGTCATACTTCATATTACAGACCAGGAAACTGAGGCACAGTGAGTCTTAAATGACCTGCTCAAGACCACACACCCAATTTGTGAAAGGGCTGAAATCTAAATTTCTTGACTCTCAGTCTGGTGCTTTAAACACTGGCCTTGCTGCTTGTCTGAGACCTAGGTCCTGCAAACACACACATGCTTAACTTTACGCATATGAATAGTCCTATTGCTATCAATGGGAGTACTCTTGGGCTTCAAGTTAAGCACAAGCATAGAATTGTAGGACTGAAAGGAACTTTGAGAGGTCTTCTAATCAAGGCAAGACTTATTAGTATTATCTACACCATTTCAGACAAGTGTTTGTCTAACCGGCTCTTAAAAAACTCCAATGATGGAGATTCCACAGCTTCCCTAGGCAATTTGTTCCAGTGCTTAACTACCCTGAGTTGGGAAGTTTTTTCTACTGTCCAACCTAAACCGCCCTTGCTGCAGTTTTAGCCTCTTGCTTCTCATCCTATCCTCAGGTAACAACCCTTTATGTACTTGAAAACTGTTATCACATCTCCCCTCAGTCTTCTCTTTTCCAGACTAAACAAACCCAGTTTTTTCAATCTTCCTTCACAGGTCACATTTTCTATACCTTTAATCATTTTTGTTGCTCTTCTCTAGACTTTTTCTAATTTATCCATATCTTTTCTGAAATGTGGCGGCCAGAACTGGACACAATATTCCAGCTGAGGCCTAATCAGTGCGGAGTAGAGCAGAAGAATTACTTCTCGTGTCTGGCTCATAACACTCCTGCTAATACATCCCAGAATGATGTTTGCTTTTTTTGAAACAGTGTCACACAGTTGACTCATATTTAGCTTTTGATCCACTATGGCCCCCAAACCCCTTTCTGCAATGCTGTGCTGGTTTGGAGTCTGTGACCTTGTCCTGCCAAGTGCTTCCACGAGATGCTGAGTGTCCATGATTGAGCACATATACCCTCTTTCAATAAGAATCCCCATCACCTTGGGATAAGAAGGGAAAACCATAACAGGAGTGAGGAGTTTTTACCAGCGGGAAGAGATGAAGATACAACAAGCCTGTTACAAAATGACTACTTTAGGACTGCTTTGGTCTAATACATTTAAAGGGCCAGTCCTAAATTATCATACCACATATGTAGTAGCTGTAAATGGGCAGTCCTACACTTGGCAGTAGGGACAGATGGTGACCAGGCACAGAGGAGGGTGCTCCCAGGGAAGTAACGGTTTCTGCGTGTTGAATATCACCAGTGTAGCACCTGGCAATTATCACATACACATGCAGACCTGAAAGTCTGTGAAGACAGCATCTAGTGGTGTATCACAAAAGTGAAGCTTTCAAAGAGAAGTCCATATCAGAGCCAAAATTGAGCAGCAAATTATATGCTGCCTCAATAAGAGGAATCCATTTTCTGTCTCATCAAATGCCACAAAACACTCTTCTGACATTCCCATCTTTTTCAAGGGTATTAGGTCAGTTTTTTAGGCTCATATTTATCCAATTGTGAACAGGTGGTAGTTTAAACATCCACCAGGAAAGGAAAGGGAAGATTGTTTTCAGCCCATATTCCATCATTTGAGTTTAAAATTTACTTTTCTTCTGAATATTTATGCTAGAAAATGTTGACCTTATGAATGTTAGCAGAAAGCAAACACAAAAGGCTCACAGAGAAGGTAGAATCAAAAAAAATTTTTTTTTAATTCAAACAAATATTTATGGAAAATGATTGGTATTTGCTGAGCTCTCATTAAGAAATAAGACTGAACCAGTTACAAACATCCTCACAGGCTCATGGGCAAGCTATGTAGTTTCTATTGTTATCAAACGATAATCATTGCTATCATTCACACCCCAGTTATGTCATTGTGTCCTATGCATCAGGAGATGGTCAACAGCAAACCCTGCCTGACCATTGCATCTGACATCCTAGTGGTTGTGTCACTCAGTAAGGTCATAGTAGCCTGCTAAAAATTCATTTTCCTCTTCCTCTTGCAATTCTTTAATACTGGGCATTTGCCCATCTCACAGCTTTGGAGGAATGCTTGGCTCTGCCAAGGGATAGGGCTCTGAGGCTGGTGCTCTGCATTGTCTTCAACCTCGTTTAAAGACTCGAGGCCAAATTCTGTCCTGATTTGTACCCTGTGCAACCTCACTGGCTTTAATGAGATTGTGTTGGATGTAAATCAGGACTGGCTTTGGTCTTTAGTCTTGAACTTCTGATTTTATTGATCCCGTTGAGACTCTTCTTGTGAAAGAGCATGATATATCACTTTATGCATTAACAATTAAGTAACAAAGTAAATAAAGTTAATGATGCTACAAGGTCACAAAATTAATAGTCCTTTTAGAGAGATACCAGTTCTGGAGACCTGAGGTGAACTAAGGGTCCCTTAAGCACCAGTTGCTAATTCTTACCACGGCCAACACAGACAAAAAGAATAGGGTGAAACTCTATAATTAAAAATAGAGATGTTCCAGATAAGATAATATCTTATTTGTTTATTGCCTGGGTCGGGAGAGAGGGGCAGAACTGAAAGCAAAATAACTGGATTAAGTGCAAATTCCTTAATTCTACCTTGAATCAAATTTACCAATACTCATGAATATAGATTTACACAGGAAAATGTCTTGCAATCGAAAGTTGTGAAATCTTGACTAGTTCACAAATTAAATTTGTCTAGAAAGCCACTTACCTCACAGTCAGCTTTTTATACTTTTTTACCAGACATACAGCAGCATGCTTGCAAGAATTACAATATGAAGCCAAGATACAGTGTCTTTAGGTGCACTGGTGGACGTAACTCTTCCTTAACAATAATCCGAAATAGCATTAATAGAAATGCATGAAAATGAAGGACAATGGCTGTGTAAGTAAATGAGGTACTAGGTACAGAAATTTTGCAGTGGAATTGAAAGTGGGGAAAACCTCATTTAAAAACACCACAGTACATGATTTTATTGTGACTTTGAATCTTTAGTCTTTAAAAAGAAGTGTCTTAGCTAAGAAAATGAGTGGGCCTTGAAGACATCAAGAAGACTTAAGCAGAAAATAGACTTAATTGCATGTTCAGGGCCTGATTCACCTCCTACTTGCACCTGCTTTCCCTATATCAGTTACACCACAAACCCAGGACAGGTATTATCCACTTTCTGTTGAAACACTTTCTGGGATGAATGGAAGCAAAATGGTCAGGGTGTGTGTGTATATCTCCTCTGGGGAGTAGCAATGACCTTCCTTTGTCTGGTTTTATCTGTCGCTACCTAGATTTCCCCATCCAGGATGCACCAGCCAACTTATTCATTATGTCACTGAATGTCAGTTAATGGTTTGGCTTTCACTTGCTCTCAGTCTACAGATATCATGGACGTAAGCCTAATTGCAGCTGTATCTCTTTTGGGCATGATTTTTTCCACTACCTCCATGGTATATACCACTTTTTTGGTTATACCAACCTTGTCAACCACACCTAGCTTTTCCAATTACAAAAGCAGTTCCATAGTAGAGCTGATATTTTTGGTAGATTTATGTGGAATAAATCTATTCAGTCACTTATTCGATGAACTGCACGCTGCTGACCCTGTCACAGCTGGGTAAATGACTGGTCTGGCAGGGAGTGACTGTTCTGGTAGTAGTAGCTGGGGTTCCTGTATGCCTTGTACCTGGGAGGTCTGGACCTGTAGATCAGGGTAGCTCAATATCCACTGGACACTCCCACATCCCAAATTTCCCCCCTGAACTGCTACAAAGGGAAGCGCTACAGAGCAGAGCTCCTCACGACACACTTGGTTAGGGGCCCCTGCTTGTGCTCATGATGGCTGGTTACTTCTGCCCCAGAACAGCAGATACCTCAGTAGCTTCATTTGGGACCCAAGGGGCAGGGAGCACCGTTTGACCTGGTATTTCTATGCCATGGGGGTGGGTAAATAAAATAGCTGCCCTGCTCATATTTATTTATTTACTGCATTTGGTTCTACTGGACTGCATATGATGCTCCTCCCCCTGATATTTTTTCAATAAATATGTGTCCTGCATACCCCATACCCCCTCCCCCACTTCCCCATGGAAGCTGGTTGGTTCATTTGTAGACCCACAGACAATGCATCCAGGAGAGAGAACACAATGGAATCAGGGGACAGAGAGCTGTTAACAAAAGAATAGCCCATTTTGAATAAAAAGCTCCATTGCTCTTACACGCAGGGAATTATAAACGTTTGGAATCGACATCACCACCAGGTGGGATTTTAAGACAAAGTCAGTGGAGTCCTTCAAGAAGCAATCACATGCTGCCCTGGAGAAAAAATAGCATATCTGAAGACACGGGCCTCAAGGGGATATTTTCTCTTACAATATTTTCTAGGGTCTTGGGCTCTGGGAAAAGACAATTGAAATGATAGAATGCCCAGAGATGCGATGCCCATTTGATCTGGACACTACAGCTGTACCTTTCAGCTCTTAGGTTCGTAAGGTCCTTGCCTTTTGCATCTCACTCACTTGTCTCCAAACCGCATTTCATCAAGTTATTTGAGTCCAAGGAAAATTAAACAAAATCAAATGAAGTGGGATGGCCCTGCCAATATCAAAGTGCAGCTGTGGGTAAGTCTACACTGCAGCTGGGAGCATGCCTCCCAGCCTGGGCAGACAGACATGCACGAGTGCTGCTCTAAAAATAGCAGTGTGGACATATGCAGCAACATGACCTGGCCACCCAAGTACTGATGTAGGGGGAGAGGTGGCCTTGAACTCAGGCAGTTAGCCTATGCCACTGCCCATGCCACACTGCTATTTTTAGCATGCTAACTTGAGCAATGCTAGCATGTGTCTGGCTGCCTGGGCTGTGAGTAGGGTGACCAGATGTCCCGATTTTATAGGGACAGTCCTGATCTTTGGGTCTTTTTCTTATATAGGCTCCTATAACCCCTCACCCCCATCCCCATTTTTCACACTTGCTGTCTGGTCACCCTAATTGTGAGGCACAGTCCCAGCTGCAGCATAGACATAACCTGTATGAAGTAATGCAGGGATCGGCAACCTTTGGCATGCGATCTGTCAGGGAAATCTGCTGGTGGGCCGGGATGGTTTGTTTACCTGCAGCGCCCGCAGGTTCGGCCGATCACGGCTCCCACTGGCCGCGGTTTGCCGTTCCAGGCCAATGGGGGCTGCGGGAAGTGGTGGTCAGCACATCCCTCGGCCCACACCGCTTTCGTCAGCTCTCATTAACCTGGAACGGTGAACCACAGCCAGTGGGAGCCGCGACTGGCCAAACCTGTGGACGCTGGAGATAAATAAACCATCCTGACCCGCCAGTGGATTTCCCTGATGGGCAGCTTGCCAAAGATTGCCGATCCCTGAATTAATGGAAGGTACAGGTACTTATGGAAGAAATTCACACAAGTGTGCCATGGCTTTTGGCAGCTCTGTATCCTGTACTAGGTCCAGTTCAAGGTTGTGGCCCTAGTCGTCAAAGCCTGTAGTGGAGTGGGATCAGGTTACCCAGGTACTGCAGCATCATCCATGACACCCTGAGCTTACTGTGCTCATTGTAGACATGGATTCTGGATCCATCTCTAGACAAGGACGATCTGGAGCTGTAGTTAGGTAATTTTCAGCACTATGACAGAAACTGTGGAATGCCATGCTCAAAAAGATCAAACTCTAGACACCACCCAGACTGCCTTCCAGTCTAGTGCAAACCCCATATTTTAGCATGCTTGGAGGACTGGAGACAGGGCCCCACTGAGTATTGGGCCTTCTGGGGTGGGATTTATGCTCATGCTTTGCAAACCACCCTTGGCTATGTAGATTTTCACAGTGTCACTATGCTGCATACCATGACCACTTGGAATGGGGCTTGAACTCTGGGGCCTCTTGCTCCAAAAAACAGACCATCCTATCCCACTTGAGACCCTCCAGAGGAACAGAGAATCACAGTGAACTGTTATCAGTATTGGGCCCATGACACCGAGTTGAACAGGTCTGATTTCATCCATCCTAACAAAACCTTTCACATGCCCCCAATCATCACACATGGTCAATGCTGACTGGCTGAGGTAGTGCCAATTGGCAGAATTTCATTATATGTCTGTTCACCCCAGCAAGCTGAATATCTTCTTTTCTAATAAGCAAACTAATTAAATTAATAGACCTCCTGGGTGCTGGATTTATGGCTTTCTGTATTAAAAAGAACAAGATCAAATGGGGGTAGGGGAAGACTCTGTAACTGCTGATAGTGAAATGGGCATTTGCCCCATTACTTTGCTATTGGGTTTGTTGAACTGACAAGTGGTTTCTTATATAGCTGTTAGCTTTTAAAATCTTGCTTAGAGATGATTTTCCTATAAATGCACACAGCTCCAAAGGTCAGGCCAGAGCCTTTGTAGGATAAGCTTCAAGAGACGCATAAAACTCCTATTTGACATAGAGACAGAGGCAATTGAAAAAGCAAAGACTGGGAAGGTTAAAGGCTAATTACTAAAAGGAATCTGGCCTGCAGACCTAAGGTCTTTTAAGCAGGAGTTGTGGGATTAATTGGGTGAAAGACATTGTCACCTTGACATTCACGAAACCATTCAGCAAAACGCACTGCCCGCTGATATGCTGTAGAAAGTGCATTTGAACTTTGGCGGTAAGATACCTCTCTTCACAAAGACCAGGCCTCTGCTTTAATTGTTGATAGATATAAAAATTAAAACCTTCAAGTAAAGACAGTGCCTGAAAGTGGGTTGGTTTTTTTAGGTTTAGAAATGTCTCTTTCACTAGAATGAAAAACTATATGTCCTAAGAACAAAATATTTAAGTGCCTGACTGCACCACATGAATAGTGAAGAGCATACAAGTTATAGGCCCTGATTCAGTAAACATTTAAGTAAGGGCTTAACTTTGAGCATGTTCTTAAGCGCTTTCTGAATCAGGGCCTTAGAGAGATCATATGGTGCTAGTATGAATCTAATGAACAGCTTCCTGTATTTCTAATACCTAATCAGAGACTACTGCTATGTTACTTTGGGCAAGTCACTTTACCTCTGCCTCAGTTTCCCCAGCTGTAAGAGAAGGATAATGATATGCAACCTTGTAAAGCACTTTGAGAAAGAATATGAAAGAAGTTCTCAAGCAGCTAACTTTTATCTCCCATATCCTTAATTATTTGAGTTGCGAGCCCCTGTGACAGGCTCTACTCACTTTAAATGAGAGACAATTATGATGTTAAACATCTATTTAAACTTATGTGAAATCCTGGCTCCATTGAAGTCAGTGGAAGTTTAGATATTGCCTTCCATGTTAATGGCAAATTAAATGTTTAGTTAAGTAAGACACAATTAGGGATCACTTATTCTATCAGAGGCGTAGCGAGCGCCCTCCGTACCCTCCGACCGGAGGGGGCCCCGCAAGGAAGGGGGCCCCTAAAAGTGGCAAAAAAAAATGTAAGGTATAACTAGGTAAGTGACATTTATTGATGCTATTGCACAATCCATGTCGGTTTTACTGACAAAACTGTGAAGTCATTATGATACATCATAATGCTATTGGCTACATCAGTTGTCTGTCGGTCAGTTTTGAATTTTAGTTGGACCCATTCAAAGAATGTGTATTTGCGTTCATAATGGCGGTCGGCGGATAAATGTTATTAATTTAGTTGTTTAGTTTTTTATTGTTTCTGCATTGTAAGGGGCCCTGGACATATGTTCGGAGGGGGCCACGTTTTTTGTTGCTAAGGCCCTGTATTCTATCCTGAGTTTAGAGGGGGGGTGTCAAATGTCCAATATAGGGTTTAAGTCAGATGTGGGCCACCTCCGGCCCATGGGACCATCCTGCCCAGACCCTGAGCTCCTGGCCTTTCCCCCATTCCCCCCTCGCACCTGCAGCCACGCCGCCACATGGGCTGCGCTCCGGCCCGCCGCTTCCACTGGGCAGCATGGGAGCACAGCTTGCTCTGGTTCGGTGTCGCGGCTGAGAGCTTCTGGTGCTGGAAAGGTGGCAGAGAGTGGGGGAGTTGGGTAAGGGAGCGGGGGGTCCTGGGGTTCAGTCAGGGAGGAGAGTGCAGTTGGATGGGGCAGAGGTTGTGGGGGGTGGTGGTCAGGGGATGGAGAACAGGGAAGGTTGGGAGTGGGAGTCCTGGGGGGCCTGTCAGGGGACAGAGATGTTGATGGGGTGTGGAGGGCAGTCAGGGAACAGGGAGCAGGAAGGGGGTTATATAGGCGGGTGGAATCCTGGGGGATAGTTAGGGACAGCAGGTCCCGGGAGGGGGTGATCAGGGGACGAGGAGCAGAGGGCGGCTGGATAGGGGGTGGGAGTCCCAGGGAGCTGTCAGGGAGCGGGGGTGTGGATAGGGGTCGGGGCAGTCGAGACAGGGAGCAGGGGGTTGGATAGTGGGCGGGTGTCCTAGGAGGGGGCAGTCAGGGGACAAGGAGCAGAGGAGGTTGGATGGGTCAAGGATTCTGAGGGGGCAGTCAGGAGGCAGGAAGTGGGAGGGGGCAGATAGGTGGCGGGAGCCAGGCTGTTTGGGGAGGCACAGCCTTCCCTACCTGGCCCACCATACAGTTGCATAACCCCGATGTGGCCCTCAGGCCAAAAAGTTTGCCCACCCCTGGGTTAAGTGCTACTTAAGTAGAACACAGAGCTTATGTGAGCCCTCCACACAGAAGTGAATTTAACCTACAGTGAGGAAAAGAGAGAGAAGAAACCAGAAATTAGTTGGCATCTCACCCCAGTTCAGACTGCTTGGGATAAAGATACATGTCCAGCTGATGCTATGCTAAAGATGTATGCACTGCTATGCAGGCACAGTGGGGTGAATGAAGGATGGAGCAGCAGTCCTATTTTACCTGTACGTTGCATTTTCTTCTCTTTTGTGGGAGTAACAGCTTTACTCTTGAATACTCCTGAAACTTAGTTACCTGAGTCCTACTGAGTTTGAAGCTGCAAAGTTTCTCTCTACATACCACTTATGGGACTTAAACGTGAACTTGTTTGATATATAGAGATTTTGTAAATATGTTGTTGTGTTTATTATTGTGGTTATACATTTCTATTGAGTTTTAATTTGATCTACCAAGGAATAAATATTTCTTTGTATTTAAATATATGCTACAAGGTATTATGACTACATTATTAAATAACAATATGTTTCAAATGCTTAGAGCTTAATGTTTTAAGTAATTTTGGTGGTGTTTTAATTTTAATAAAAGACAAAACAATGTGTGACAAGCTACTCATGCAGTATTTCCAACTGGGAGGTAAAAAAAACCAAACCAAAACAAACACTACAAACAGCAACCCACTTTTCTTATGAGATCATCAGCCTAATGTTCAGACAGGTTTGGCTAAATTCAGATATTTGGATGATTATCCAAATTGAACCATCAGGTTTTTTTCAATTTACCCAACACTAGTAACTCTGGGTTCAGAGTAGCCCCTTTGAAGCCAATCAGAGAGGATCACAGGATTAGAAGATAAGTTGCTAAAGCTAAAAAGCAAGAGTGTTCTATTGATGTTGAGTAGACTGGACAAGAATCCACTAACCTCTTATTCAGTCTCTCTCATTCCGAAGACTGGTTTACATATCTGAAAAGTACAGTGATTGAAGGGGAGATTTTTTGATTGACAAAGCATAACTCGTATTCCTTCTTTTTAGTGCTTCCTTAATTTTGTGAAATGTCTCTTTTCATTATCTGGGTACATTTTGTGACACACTGGGCAGCAGGTTTCCCAGTCTATGGTTTTCTCCACTTGTGAACATGATGAAAGATCACTCATAGGTTTTCAATGAAGTCACTGACAATCATTAATGCTGGAGGCAACAGCTGTTGAGGACTGATTTACCTCCTGGCTATTTAATCTCTTGGCCTCTCACAAGGATGATTGCTACAGGAAGGTAAAGAAGCACAGCTAAAATTGTATAGCTTTCAGCAGCTGTTGTTATTACTGAAAGCCAAGAATGGGTCAAAAAATGTGATGAAAGTCCTGGATTGTTATCAGCATTAAGGGTGGCCGAAGCTTATGGCTTCTCTTGGGAATAGAATTTCCTTTGTGGAATGAAACACAGTAAAGTTACTAACTCCACGAGGGCTTAGTTGCCTGGGAGTTACAGTGAAGTGTATGTGTGCGTTGGAATTTCCAGCATTAGAAGTGTATTAAGTCAGTGTACAAAGTGAAATGGGTTGTGAAAGGCGGCCCTTGTGTTTGGTAACGGGAGCCGAGACAATTGGATGGCAAGAAAAGATAATGTAAAACAATCATTAAAAGAATGAAAAAACAAGGGCCAACGTACAGTGCAGCTGCTGTACATGTCAGTTAGGATTTCAGAGAACCTCCCTGTTCCCCCTGTGAAGCTCTGATTATATTATACAGCACAACCACACATGAGCCCCCATTCCCTCCAAGGCATTTGCTTAGTTAGCCTAAGTTCCCAGCAGCTAAACAGTTCCCAGAAGACACTTTTATACCTACACATTTTTCACAATATGACAGCAGAGACTTGGAGAATGAAGTATTAACATGAACTGCGCCTTCCATGGGAAAAAATAGCGTATCAAATTTGTGGTCACCTAGGATTTCGTATTGAGAATATGCTACGTGCCGTGGCCACGCAGAACATCTTGGTGTCAGTAGGACAGAATTTGCATCCCTCTCCTTCAAAAGTGCAGGCCACTAGAGCTAAAGGATAGTTTGGCCGTTTGCAGTAGAAGGTCTATGATATATCATTCAGCAGTTCCAGGTCAATACACTAGAGGGCAGTGAATCACATACACATGTCAGTTTATGAAAATTATTTTAACTAAAAATATGCTATTAGAGATGAGCCTGAAAATTGGAGGTCTCCTGGAGATGGCTGTGTTCAGAGGTCTACAGGCAGGTCGGGAATTTTGGTGCCAATGTAGCCTCTAAAAAGAAATGAATCAAGAGAGACAGGGACAAAAATGAAATTATTCTAAAACTGAAAGGGGTTTTTAAATGTTCTTCACTTACTGACAAATTTACAATCCAAATGAAGGAACATATTAGTGTTAAAGACCCATTGCGCTCTACAAGAAATTTCATACATCACCTGCACAGAAAGAAAAGTTAATAGTGCAATGCACTTATGCGCACTCTTGTAGTGCAAACCAGCATGGTAACAACTCCCCCCCACAATGTATGGTGATGATTGTTGTGATGAGTGGTTTGGTTCAGAGGCACATACAATTTTGGATGCTTAAATACAGATGGATAGCTCATGAGAAAAATCTCCTCCCCCAGCCCTCTCAAAAATAATTCCTCTCTCAAGCAAGTGCCAGAATTACAAGAGCAGGCTTTCTCATGACATTTCAACCCATCTGCTTCTAGGGCAAACTGGAAACTGGAAAAGCGGAGAGATATAGAAATGAAGGAAAAGCAGATAGGATCCTGATTCAAATTCAAGGGAAGGCCAAGGCCACCGACTACACTGCACATTGGATCAGGCTGTCATGGCCCTGCAACCATTAGTATCCTTGGTACCTTCCTAGCGGTATCAGCATCAGCATCTGTTTCCAGTGCCAAGATTGGGTCAGGCTGCCTTCTGACAGTGTCTTGGCTTTGGTACCTAGACGGCCAGCCACGCAAGTCTACACTAATGAATTGACATACATTAATTAATGAATTAATTAATAAGAACGTGCAGGATCTGTGGCAAAATAATTTTTTTCCAGAGAAAGAAGAAAGAACTTTGCTTTAGTCAAGTGAGAATTTGGTTTTATTGTTTCATTCTCCAAGAACCTTCAGCCCTTTCCCAAACAGCTGGGAATAAATGCAGTGGAACTGAATATAAACCAAATCGTCCTCCTGCAGAGACAGAATAGTGAAAATAAGAACTGGCATTTATTTAAGCACCTTTCAGCCCAAAGGCCCTTAAAGACATAGGTGTGTGGATCACTTAACCTTCTGCTGAAATGCAACCACCTTTGGTGCATAGCCATTCTTTGCCATCTAAAAGAATCTTGGGATGCAGGAACATCCACTTAGAGACAAGAATGTACTGTCCATATGGTGGCTTTGACAGCTGGCCCCCTAAATTCTTTGGTAGGGAGAGGAAGGGGGTGCAGCCAGCTGAGGTATGTTCCTGCTGGTTTAAGCAGTAGTATGTTCCCTTTGGAAAACCACTCACAACTGAGGGGGTATATACAGTGTCCAGCATCTTCCCTCCGGCTCCAACCTCCCAGAATTGCAGAATCCTGATTCCACAAAAAGGCCTCCATGAGCTCTGCAGTACAAGGAGAAGGCAGCGGAGCGGCCTCCATCCTGGTACATTTCGCTACTCTCTGCCGTAAGTGCTGGAACTGCTGGGGCTGCCGCACCCCTTTCTGGCTGCGCCTGGCTGTACACAGTGAAGAGTTACATGTGGCCCACAAGTGCAGCTAGTTCCCTTAACATCCTGTCAGAACCAGGAAAGTTCATCTTGCTTTATTCTGCCTCCAGTGGCGCTGGAACCCTGTTAATAGTGGGTGTGCTGAAAACGCACCCTCCCCAGCTGGGGCCGGGATCAGTGCTGTGGCTTGGGGAGGGGGGACCCAGACAGGGTAAGGGGCAAAGGCTGGGGGTGAGCATGAGGTCAGGCACGGAACCCCAGGAACAGGGTCAGCAGCTAGGAGCGGGGGGCCAGAGAGCGGGGCCAGTGCCCCAAAGCAGAGCCCCAGGGGCAGGACTGAGAGCGGGGCCCTGGGTGCGGGGCCCCAGGCCCAGCCAGCGAGCAGGGCGCAGGGCTAGTGGCTGGGACCCCAGCCCAGACACAGAGCCAGTGAGCAGAGTCCCAGGCACGGGGCCCTGGGAGAGGGACCGGGAGTAGGGCCCCGGTGCAGAACCCCAAGCATGGGGCCAGCGGCCGGGGAGCAAGGCCAGCAGCCAGGACCCAAGCTCCAGGCTGGAGAGTGGAGGCCTAGGTGTGGGGCCAGTGGCTGCATGTAAAACTTGGGGGTGCTGCAGCACCCCCTGTACCCCTAGTTCCCGCATCTATGTCTGCCTCTTACTGGAGAATGATTAAAACAAAAAGTTGCCATTTCTCTTTTATTCTTTCACGGAGGCTTCTGTACTTTCCTTGCATATCTACTCTGAGCTTACTCCAGGGAGTGAAATATTCAGTGATTAATGTGGGTTTACTATTACTGTAACACTGCTAGTAGAGCAGCACCAAGGAAACTTACGGCCCACATGGTTGGGAACTGATCATGTGTTTGTAATATTTGATCTGGTTTTCTATAATACACTAGTCTCCATCAAGCCTAAAGCATGTTTTTGTTTTCTAACTGTGGAAATAATATGGTTTAGTTCCATCTGGAGGCAGGACCTACTCATGGGGTAACACAGCCACGTTAAAAATCCAGGTTGTAACACAGTCACTTTCCTAGTTTAGGCAGAAAGCTTGAGGAAAGCAAACAATTGCACCTGCATGTCCAAAATTGATAGAGGAAGAATGCCAAAGGGTCAGTACATGCCACCCCTGAAAAATGAGCCGCAACTTGCAAAGTAGGTGCTTATTAGGCAGCAACAAATTCCTTCCTCTCATTAGAGACAAGTTCATCTGCTGCAGCTTCATTTTCTGGAATCTGGCTTTGAGCTGCAAGGTTATTCTAATGATGGAAGAAAAACATCTCAATGATCTGAAGCAACAGACTTCTAAGCTGCTTTCCATGGCCCCACCAGCCAATGGTACAATAACAAGAAGCAACTCGTCCAGTGATGTTGCAACATGATGACCTTTCTTGTAGTGCATCAAGAGGGCAGCTACTGGGTGTGTGTAGGGAAAATACATGCCTAACAGGAAAAGAAACCATCACACTTCCTGACTACCAGCTAGACAGTGATATTGATCCAAAACAGTATATTCCCTAATGTCGAGAGAAAAGAAAACAGCTCTCACTGTCCTTTCCCCTTTGATACATTTGTATTGGATTTTGGTGGGAAGTGAGGAACTGAGATGCTGCCCCACAGCATCACAGCATGGCCACTGGTGGATACTCAATCTGTATGAGACCATGCCAGGAATGGAATCAGTTCAAATCGCAGAGAGAGACTTGGCTTCTGAGCGGAGCTGAGTCAGACGAGACATGATGAAGACATACAAAATGCTGAATGGTGGGGAGAAGGTAAAATCAGGCATTCCAGTCACCTTCACTTATAGTACAAAACAAGGAGACATAACTCTAAAAGCAAAAGTTTACAGCTGACTTAAGGAAACGGTCTTTTACCCAACACCCAGTTATACTGTGCAATTCAGTTCTTGGGCTCAGTGATCCCTTTCCTCTCTGAGAAGGATTAGATGTAGATATGAATAATATCCAGAGTTACAGGAGTGAGGATAAAACTGATTTAGGGATATTAACCCTCAGCTTTCAGGATGTAAACCAATCACTAACTCAGTCGATTTAGGCAAGACCTTCTGCCATTTGCACGTTATTGCATAATCATCCATGATGAATGTTTTGCACCAGCTAAAGCTTATAGTAGCTCAGTAGCACTCACAGTTGTATGCATATTATGTTTCCCCCGTGGACTGGAGAGGGGAGACAAAAGGGGTATTTTGCTCTGAGCCACTCATTTGAAAGGGCTCCCAACCTGAGTGGCATTGGACTTTGCAATTAGGGTCTTAAACCCACTCAGGTTTGACTAAGCGGCCCCTTGATGGAGAGGTTGCGGGGCCAAACTGAGTGATACTGTGACCCCTGTAATGAGAATGGTTCAGCTGCATGTACCATGTGAAAAAATTTCAGGGGTTGCCCCTGATACTCACTGCTGCTGGCTACAGGACATCAGCCTAGATGGACCATTGGTCTGATGTGTTCAGGCAATTCCTGTGTGTCTATGAAATTTTGGTCTCCGACTCTTGGGTCCTGTTGAAGTCAAGAGGGAAAGTGTTGGAATCTCAGACTTACCATTTTCAGCTCCCCTTTGACTGAGTGTCTTGAATGAAAAATAGCCAGACAGGGTTGCAGTAAGTGCCTTTAAAAACAAACAAACAAATTAAACAAACAAAGAAACAAACAAAAAAAACCCCAGAAGCACTTTAATTTTAAACTATGGTGAAAACATTGTAGTCAATGCCACACCCAGAATGACAACATTGCCTTTTAAATGTGACCGGGACAGCAACCGCATCAGTCCAGCTACAGAGACTTGTTCCCCAGTTTGCTAAACAATACAAAGGGTCTGGAATGGAAGAATCAGGCAACAGAAATACACGTGTGACTGCACATGACTTTGGGTAGGAGGGATGCTCTGCTGTAGAGTGGAATTACTGAGTGCTACATTGCTGTGAAAAATGATAACAATGAGTATGATGCTTGGGTCCTATTTCTCCATTCCTTATGGAGCTTTGGGGCAAAATCTGCTCGCCCGCTGGGACTGGGAAGAAAAGCCCCTCCTATGGAACATGATACGACTGGGTACATTATGGCTCACACCACTCTTTAAAGTATCCATTATTTTCTATTGTAAAAGATAGTCTTCAGATCCAGATCTGGATTAGATTTAGGATGGGATTTGGGCTCAATACCACATCAAAGCTTAGGTTCTGATTTATACTACGCAGTTCCAAACTCTTACAAGCTCTTCTGAGAATCCAGCCTGAAATGGTGGCAATCTCTTGGGATCTGCTGTTTTTGTGCACTAAAAACCAGACCCCTTTTCAATTTGGCATCAACAGATCTGGTTGACCTTGCTCCCCACCCTGAAAGATTGCAGGAGTTCTGGGATATAAGCTTTCACTTTAGGTCTATTTCTGCTATTCTATTCAGGGCACCTTTTTTCCCTTAAAGTCAAATCCTTGCAATTAGAATAAGGTCAGCCTTCATCCTAATAGAAACAAGTGAGCCAGAGGGGCAGGGAACTGAAGTTCACTCTATTGACTCTCTGGAAGGAATGTCTGGAGATTGCTGAAAGACATCACTCCTCTATGGGAAAGAGGAAGTCAAGTTCTTTACCACAGCTCGTGTGGCTATTGGGAGTGGAACAGAAGGTTAAAAATGCAGAGACACTAAAGTTAGTTGGCTATACAAGTTAGACAAGTAGCCACTTGTACAGTTTGTTTGCTTTTGAAAAAGGTACAAGGTGTATCCATAACTGAGCACTGCTTAAGCACAAAAGAAGATTACAGATAGGCCACCTTTTCACCTTTGGACGGCCTTAGGAGTAACTGGTTTAATACATTTTGCTGTGGGACTTAGTGGACTGAGTATAGGATTGGGAGTCAGGAATTCCTTTGTTCTAATCCAGGGGTGGGCAAACTATGGCCCGTGACCACATCCAGTCCACCGGCCAATTTAATCTGGCCCTCAAGCTCCTGCTGCAGAGTCGGGTCTGGGGCTTGCCCCCCTCCCACGCTCTAGCCGGGGAGCGGGGTCAGCGGCTGCTCCGCACGGCTCCCAGAAGCAACAGCATGTCCCCCCTCTGGCTCCTACGTTTAGGAGCAGCCAGGGGGTTCTGCATGCAAACCCTGCCCCAAGCACCAACCCTACAGCTCCTATTGGCCAGGAACTGCAGCCAATGGGCACTGCAGGCATGGCACCTGTGGATGGGGAAGCACAGAGAGCTGCTTGGCCATGCCTCTGCGTAGGACTTTGAGTGAGGACATGCTGCTTCTTGGAGCTGCCTGAGGTAACCACTGCCTAAAGCCTGCACCCCTGAGCCCTTCCTGTGCCCCAACCACCTGCCTCAGCCCTGATCCCCCTCTTACCCTCTGAACCCCAGTCTGGATCCCAGCCCGGAGCACCCTCTTGCAACCTGAACTCCTCATTTCTGGCCACACCCCAGAGCCTGCACCCTCAGCCAGAGTCCTCACCCTTCCATGCCCCAACCCCTCTGTCCCAGCCTTGATCCCCCTCCTGCCCTCTGAACCCTTGGTCTCAGCCTGGAGCACCCTCCTACACCCCAAATCCCTCAACCCCAGAGCCAGCACCTCCAGCCAGAGCCCTCACCCACGCCCCCTGCACCCTAACCCCTGCCTCCGTCCACAGCCCCCTTCTGCACCCTGAACTCCTAAATTTCTGACCCCACCCTGGAGCCCACACCCCCAGCCTGAGCCCTCATCCCCATCCCAATTGCATGAGAATTCATGGCCTACCATACAATTTCCATAGCCAGATGTGACCCTTGGGCCAAAAATTTTGTCCAGCCCATTCTAATCCCTACTGTACTTACCATGTGACCTTGAGTAAATCTGTTAAACAATTTTTTTTCAGATCTAAGAGCTTAACACTAGGCACCTGAATAGTTGTTCTGATTTCCCCCTGAAGTCAGTTTGGAATCTGCGTTGGGAGGGGAATGGAAGAGAAGGTACCAGATGTGAGACCAAGATCTGTTGATTCAAAGCTGTAAGGAGTCTGTTTTCTAGTTTAGAGGCAAAGAAAATCCCATGAAAAATCAGATCATCCAGCTGTGTCCCATCAGAGCACCCCTCCATTCATCCATGCATCTATTTATGTAGCTCATACACATCACCATGGCATCTGGTACTTCATCCCTGTTGGGATTCCTTATTCCCGATTCAGCGTTATTTTTAACTGCAGCTTTGGGGTGAAGGCTTGGGCTTTTACTAAGGTATTTTTCAGCACGTTAGGTTCAACTGAAATTTACTTTAGTTGCTCAAAGAGTCCCTTGAAGAGATTCGCAGAATTGTAGTATTTCTCTCTCATTTCAAAAACTATTCTGCTGCTGTGTGGCCTCTAATAGCTAGGATGATGGGGGAGGATTATCCTGTGAAGATAGTGATGAGTTGCCCCTTCAAAGAATGGTACTGCCAGCCTCTTACTTTGATCCTCACAGACAGTCAAAAATGTTTTAGAAATAGCTCTTTGTTAAAAAAAGTAAGACATTCCAGAGAATCTCTACATCAGATGGCATAACTTACAGATGGTGTAATTCAATTACATGATAAAACACACCACTCTTCTTCTGTGGACATGCATAGACTAGATTTTGCACTGAGTATAAAGTTAAAGGATCTGTTTCTCCTCTTACACTGATGCAAATTAGGAGTAACTCCACTGAAGCCAACAGAACTAAACTGGGGCAAAAATGGAGTAAGCAAAGGGAGACTCAAGCCCATAATAATTCTATTAACTTCAGGCGAGTTACTCCAGATTCCCAGAAGTGTAAATGAGAGAAGGACTTGATCCTACATCATTTTCCACAAGGATCCTAGTACTTCATTTTCCCTTCATGCATGAGTTGGAGCTCAGAACACACACTAATGGACAGTATCAGGCAACCATGTTATGTCCACATTTAAGACATACATACAACCACACCAGAAAGCACAGGCTGGATAAAGACAAATCCATGTAAACAGAAAACACTTCAGAGAAAAAAAGCACACCACAGAAAATTGCAACTACATACATTATTGTATAAGGAGAGATTAGACAGAAATAGAAGAACTAGATTTGCTTCAGTAACCGGGAAAAGTGCAGGCAGAAATAGCACACAGTAGTAGACTGTACAATACATTTGTATTGCATCTGCTCTCATCTTTCAGTCTGCTTCTCTTTTAACTGATGGCCTTCCGGTGCCATGCCCCATGGATCTCACAAATATATTGCAGTTATCTGGATTACACCCTACGTGATATCCCAATGGCTACATTCTTGATAGGAGATAAAGGGATGAAAATGAGATTTTTCTTGTGCTGATACTGACAAGTCCTGGCACTGTACCTCTTACACTCAGCATTAGCTCTTACTGAGAAGTAATAAACATTAGTGGGAAAATTGTGATCATTGTCTGAACAGCAAAATGTTCAAGCTTCAGAGCTCAGCTGTGTGCAATGGCTGGATACAATACGAATGTCTAACAAAAGGGAAGATAGGTTTCAAAGTGATTTGGTGCCCTCTAATGGTACCAATGTTTTTAACCAAAGTGTTGTGATGAATATGCCTTAATGCAAATATAGCTGCTGTCTTTGCTAACTTGACAGTGCCCATTGAAATAAATCTGTTTCAAACACTGGCATAGGTCCCTGACTTGATTAATAAGAACTCTGTTGAACTTTGTAACTCATGCTTCACTTTATTATCCAGGCTTTGTTGTGACTGCTCTATACAAAACTACAGGTCTGTCTCGTCTTAACGCTGGGGTTACATTCTGCAGTCAGCCCGTAAAGCGAAAATCACATGTAGTCAAAATTACATTGAGTGTAATGGCAGGCGGAATTGCCCGCACTACAGAAACAGGATTTAAATTGTTATTTTTCTCTTTTTTTTTGTTTTTTTCTTGTTTTTGCAGACCGCATAAAGCTGAAATCGTGCCTGTTAAATGTGCCTAAGATGTGACAGACCTGTAATTCTGATCATCATGATGATGTGCTGCGTGTGCTCTGCATAGACGCCACTGCTATCCTTCAGGAATAATGTCATGTTTGTCAAGCTGAATTGGATACTTTGTACTATATATTTAAAAGACTGCAGGTAAATCACGGACATAAGCACTCTGTCGTCCGAGGATGTAAGCAATGTGCAAGGAGAGAACATCCATTTCTGTGAAATTGTGTGTGGTCAATTATACCATTAATCAGATATTTCCTGAACACCTAGGATTCACCAGAATATAGCAAGCCATATTAGTTAGCTCCTTAGGCTAAATCTATGGGCCCGAGTGTTTGGTCTTAGACAGCCATGTAAAGTGGCTGCAGCTGACCCCCCAACCCTGAGTAAAGGGGTGAGTATGGTTGAAAGGCCCCTTTTCCATGGGCAGTAGGCACACAAGGGTGTGGTAGCCATATATGGAAGTTTGCTTGGATGGTTATAAATGCCAGCTCTGGTGAAGGTATTACTTGTAAGCATTAGGCAACTTCACCAGGGTGAACCAGCCCCACTCAGGGCCTTTCTAGGTGAATGAGGCTGCACTACCCAGCTGGGCAGTGCAGCTCCCATGTGCATTACACCAGTGACATTGCAGGAGGCAGCATCTGTCCCCTCCTAGCATGATCTAGAGAGTTCATTACTATGTCTATAGGTCTTGATCCAGGACTGGGAACACTATGTGCTACAGTACTGCAATACAAACAATGGGTAACACTGTTAACTGTGGCCACTGCACTGAAACTCATGAATAACCAACCCCAAATATGAAATAATCAACGGCCACATGTCATCACTTAAGGCAAATGTCTGAAACATCTCAAAATCAGTTCCCTGCTTTTCTGCTTTCAGTTGGCTTCTGTATCATGAGCATCTTTATGTCTTTGCTTTCCCTGAAATGACCACAGGGTGGCGATGTATCACCATGAGTTAATGTTGAGGTCTGATTCTCAGCCTCTAAAACTTGATTAAGGAAGCTGGTAATTTACAACACAGCACATTTAAAGAGACGCGTGTAGAGGGAAACTTCTGAACCCATTTTACCTCACAATTTATACTCCTTGCTTAAGTGCACTGTTTACAAAACTGTGCCTTACCAGTCAAAGCCAGTGGGAGTTTCTCAGACTAAAGATGGTAGAACAGGTGTTTTCTGCTCTACATCCAGATCCAGAAACATTCTGAGATACGTAGAGATGATTGTTCTTAGTATGCCCACCTGATCCCTCTTCCAACTTTCATCCTGATTTTCATCATTCTTGGATATACCACCTGCCAGAATAGTACTCCTGAGAATTGTAGATGTACCCAGCAATGTGATTGCTTGTTCTTTCAAATCCCTTCTAAAACTATTTCTTCCAGCCATAATCCACCAAAGGCAGATGAAAAAATAAATGTGCACTGCTTTGTCATTGTGCTTTCAGACTGTGCATTATATGGGTCTATTATATATTGTTATGACTATATTGACTTCAGTGGGCATTGAATCAGACTTTTGAAAACTAAATTCAACAGGCATTATATGATAAAAACTATAGTTATAGTTATGTATTCTCTGTTGAATTTAGTTTTCCAGAGTCTGATCCAATGCCTACTGAAGTCAATCTAGACATAACATATATATAATATATATACATATATATATGTATAATATACATACATATATATATACAGCTAGAGAGAAAGAGAGAGAGTTATTATAATTCTTATAGTTTTTTATCATTTATTGTCTGTTAAATTTAGATTTCAAGACCCCTGATCCAGTGCCCACTGATGGGAGTCTTTCCATTGGGAGTCTCTCTCACTGGGTATTGGATTGAACCCAAACTCCTTGGTTCAGGAACGAGATCTTTTCCTGTTACTGCACAGATTTCTCTCAAATCTAGATGGAACCATTATGATAACTCCTTTTATAAACAGGTAGACTATTTTAACACAAAAGGAGTATGTCTTGGAAACGAATGTAACTGAGCAATGACCATTGGTATAGTTAATCTGGACTGAGGGTAGATGATCAGTGGGGATGGGAGCAGTGGTTTTGGCTTTCATAAGAAGTACACTATTTCCCAACCCCAGAACGGTGCAAGCTCACACCGAACTTTGAAGACTGTGATGAATTCAAACAGTGTTTCTTTGCCTTGCCATGGCTGTCTCTATTTATATGTTCTAGCAAGGACCTGAAGGAGGATTCGCAATGCCACTGAAAGAGAGCTTGTTTTGCAGCAGTTCTGGCCTGGCTAGAAGTAGGAAATACCAGTAATAGCAGGTTCCCAGTCAATTTCTGGCCCAACTTTTCATAGGTTCTAATAGTTCAGATAAGCACCTACATTTTAATAATATTTGAACTTCTCTCTGAAGATCTCCTCATGCTTTGCAATCACCAGTCCATTTACCCTCATAACACTCTTTTGACATAAGCAAGTATCATCACTCCCATGTTACATGTTAGGAAATGGAGGCACAGAGAGGATAAGCAATTTACCAAGCTGTCTGTGGCAGAGAGTAGATCAAACTACCTTCTTATATCTAAGCCTCAGGGCCTTCTTCTTCATAGGTTCTGATTAATAATCTTCTTCTTCCAGCCCTGGGGAGTCTTATCCACACTAAACCAAAACTTTAAACCTGCAAGGGTTTGCTCATCACTTGGTTTAAGAGGAACCTGTGGTTTCTACTCGGCACATATAGTGATGATGTAATTCTGAAGTTATCCTGTCCTCATGGTATGACACTCCCAGCCCCTCTCTGGCCATAGTCTGTTCATTACAACTTTATTGAAAAACTCAATATCAAGGTCTCTCTTCAAAGCTTATAATATGCAGCCTAGTAAATAAGGGAAGACTCATGATACTTTAACACCTCCCATCCAGAGACCTCAAATCACTTTAAAAATGGATTAACTATGCCCCAGGGATGTGGTAAAGCTTGTTATCTCCTTTCACATAGGGCGTGACTGAATACCAGAGAAGTGAAGTGACCAGCCCCAGGCCACCCACTGTAACTGGCTGAGCCAGGTTCAGACTCCCACACCATTGCTCTAGGGACTAGGTAATACTCAGAGCAGGTCTACACTACAGCTGGGATCGAGGCTCTGAGATCAATCCACTGGCAGTCAATTAGTGGGTCTAGTGAAGACCCACCAAATCGACTACAGATCACTCTCCAGTTGACTCCTGTACTCTACCCTCAATGAGAAGAGTAAGGTAAGATTTTCTCCCATCTACCTCCCGTGGTAACTCGACCTAGGGTATGTTATTCACGTAGCTGGAGTTGTGTAGCATAGGTCAACTTACCGCGATAGTGTAGACATAGTCTAAGTCTGTCAGCCCAGCTCCCCACCGCTAACTTTCTCCAGTTTGGTCTCTGGTGCCGAAGAAAGGTGCTCTGGGTGTCCAAAACTGCATAGGCTGTGGTTTCTAGAGAGCTCTTGGCTTGGCCAGCTAGAGGACTGTTGTCTTAGGCATTGCCGAGAAGGGAGCGGGGAGAAGATTGGTTGAGTGGCCTGTCTGTGTCTTCAGGTTATGCAAATGAAAGGGGATGGCTACTTTGAGCATCTTTGCTTTGATAGGCAGCCTAGGGAAGGGGGTCCTGGAGGGCAGAGTTGAGAGCCAGGATCTGTTCACGAGGGGCTTCTCGTAGTGCTCTCTCTCTCTCTCTCTCGGGAAGGCCAAATTGTAGCACCCACCAGTTAGAGGACAATGCTGCCACCAACCAGGAATTCCAGTGCCTGGTACACTCCGGTTCCCCTAAAGCCTTGCCCGGGGACCCCCAAGACCCAGACCCTCTGGATCTGAAGACAAGGAAAGTAAACCCTTTCCCTCACCGTTGCCTCTCCCAGGCTTCCCCTCCCTGGGTTACCCTGGAAGATCACTGTGATTCAAACTCCTTGAATCTTAGAACAGAGAGGAAAATGCACCTTCCCCCCTCCTTCTCTCTTCCCCTCCCAGATTCTCCCTGAGAGAGACAGTAATCCTAACACAGAGAGAAATTAGCCTCTCTCTCTCCCCCTTCCCTCCTTTCTCCCCACCAATTCCCTGCTGAATTCAGACCCCGTCCCCTGGGGTCTCACACCAGAATAAAAAAAAACAAACAATCAGGTTCTTCAACAAGAATAACTTTGAATTAAAGAAAGAACAAAGGTAAAAATGATCTTTGTAAATTTAAGATGGAATATGTTACAAGGTCTTTCAACTATAGACACTGGGAATACCCTCCCAGCCTAAGTATTCAAGTACAACTTAAAATCCTTTTAGCAAAATACAAATTTGACTCCTTCCAGGCAAATTAGAACTCCTCCCAACCAAATACACATTTAAACTCCTTCCAGCCAACTACACATTTGCAAATAAAAAAAACAAACATAAGCCTAACTCGCTTTATCTACCTAGTACTTACTATTTTGAACTTATAAGAGCCTGGATCAGGGAGATTGGAGAGAAACCTGGTTGCACCTCTGGTCCCTCTGAGCCCCCAGAGTGAACAACCACCAAAATCTAACAGCACACACAAAAACTTCCCTCCTTCAAGATTTGAAAGTATCCTGTCCCCTGATTGGTTCTCTGGTCAGGTGACAGCCAGGCTCTCTGAACTTAACCCTTTACAGGCAAAAGAGAGATGAAGTACTTCTGTTCAATAAACTCTTACTTATCTGTTTATGACAGGGACGCAAAGAAATAGGCGGGCAGCGTCTCCTTGTAGGCCAATCATACCGTGATATTAACGTGATTTGATTTTTCCAATCTCCACCCTATGTGGGTGTTTTGTGTTTTACACTGCGAGACTCCTTCAGTCTCAGAACTTCAAGACACGATTGCAGAAAGTGTTAGTGCTTACCAAAAATAAGGGACCTGAAAAAACTATTGAGTGGTTTGATAAACTATCATGTCAATGCTCCCGCTCCCTGGAGAATGGTAAGACTGGCCCTGGGGTTCAGGAAACACCCCTCGTTGCAGAGCCCGGCTCCCCACCGCTGACTTTCTCCAGTTTGGTCTCTGGTGCCAAAGAAAGGTGCTCTGGGTGTCCAAAACTGCATAGGCTGTGGGTTCTAGAGAGCTCTTGGCTTGGCCAGCTAGAGGACAGTTGTCTTAGGCATTGCCGAGAAGGGAGCGGGGAGAAGATTGGTTGAGTGGCCTGTCTGTGTCTTCAGGTTATGCAAATGAAAGGGGATGGCTACTTTGAGCATCTTTGCTTTGATAGGCAGCCTAGGGAAGGGGGTCCTGGAGGGCAGAGTTGAGAGCCAGGATCTGTTCACGTGGGGCTTCTCGTAGTGCTCTCTCTCTCGGGAAGGCCAAATTGTAGCACCCACCAGTTAGAGGACAATGCGCCGGAATGGTCTGTGACTGTCCAGGTGGGTGTTGGTTAAGGCTATGCTTTCAGGGATCATTTCTTTAGTTGGTGACTGGAGAAGGGTGGTTGCAAAAGTTTGGCCTCGCCAACCACGATGAGGAACTGTAGTGTTTCTTTCTGAGCATGACAATGGCTGAGAGTGCTGTTCTGGGGCAGCTGCTTTCTGCTATGGAAGAGTGTCTTGCTCTTCCTGAGAAGAGCAGGGGAAAGGAACACAGTCTGAGTGGTTAGCTTTGAACTTGTTCTGTTGGGTGTGAAGAAAAGTTTGGGTGTTTCCTCCCCTGGCAGCTGTGCTCCTTGTGGCTTTGGGGTGCTGAGTTCTCAGCAGTGAAATGCTCCATCTGCTTTCAGATGTTGTGTGACTGGGTGGTATCTATCAGCAGGCTTTCAGAGAAGGGCTTTCTTTGCGCACATTACTGTGTCTCCATGATGTCCTTGCTCCTTGTCTCTGCAATCAGCAGGTTTCCCATTAAAAGCTTGTCTTTTCTCTCTGGCTTGTTCTACTTCATCTGAATAGCTATTTCTCCTTCCTTCACTGAGTCTGACAATGCTTTTCCCCATGGTACCTGCCAATTGTCCTCCACGCTGGAAGCAATGGATGACGCTTCCCTACTAACACCACGGGAGCCACTGGCGCTTGGGAAGATTTTGTCTCTTCCCGCGTGGCAAAGCTGAGATGGGCAGGATAGTAGCCAGGATTCCCATCATTCTTGCTCTCTGAGAAGGCTAGAACATGTCCCCAGCTCTGGGTTAAACGCTGCTGAGCGACTTTCATCCAGGTGACTAGCCCTTAGAAATTGTAAGGGGGATTATCTGGACTCTGGTCCGGTTCAAAGGAAAACCTATGGTTCTATCACCCTGCTTTGAAGTAGTGGTCTGTGTTTCCCGTTTTTCCTTTTGAAAAAGAAATTCTGGGAGTGTTTCAGTGTTTATTTTCCAAACCTTCAAACCAGCATGGAATCAGGATAAATATGAAAGAATTGAAGAAATTGTGAAAAATTGGGGTGGGGGGAGGAGGGGAAGGAAAACTGTTTGCAACATAAGCATTTTATGACCATATAAAGGGAACTTTCTTTTAATGTAGAAAAGTGTATTTTGTCTCTCTCGGAGCTAGTAGTTTTTCCATAATCCTGGTTTGCGTACGCTCAGGTAATTTTCTTCACGCTATCCTCGCTCCAGTTGAGCCTCATGCTGGCTTGGAGGTAGCCCAACTTTGAAACTATGCACTCTGCCTCAATCGATAAGGGGGTACACTCAAAGCTCACCGTGCCTCTTTGCTGCAGTTGGGAAGTGTGTCTTGTTGACTGTTCCAAAAAGCCAGCACATCCAGGTTTGCGTTGTCAGGGGTAGGCACGTTTATGTCAATAGTAACTTCTCCTTTCAGATTTGAAAGTTCATCTTTAGTGGCAAATAGTTGCACCACTCTGGCATAACGGCCGCAGTCGGCTGCAAAATTGACCTTGAAGAAGGGGTGAAACACCTGGAAGAGGACATTCCAAAAAGAATCTTCGGCACCACGCACTTTGGGGTTCAGATTACGGGTCACGGTCGTCTCCCATTTCTCGCTGGGCATTGTATGGAAGGTTTTGAATGCTTTTTTGGTTTCCTTGTGTTCCAGGCTCAGAAGGGTTTCCAGAAACAGCTGGGTTTTTTCGCTGTCTGCTTCTCCTTCAGCTTTTGTGCTCAATTCAGCTGAGATTTTGGTTGTCAGGATCCATTAAACATCTGTATTGGCAAACGTGTTGGCAGTAGCCAGAGAAAACTCCAGTGTTTTCTGTGTGTCACACAGCGATTGCAAGCTTCCAACCATGAACATTACCTTGGTGCGCAGAATCTGGCAGTCGTTCTGCTTCGTCGCCAGTCTCTTCAGAGTTTCTGCTTGAGAACCAACACACTCAGGATGATCTAGGAGAGGCATTAGCACAGTCGCCGTGTTATTTACGTGACGGGCAGGAAAATACCAGCTCCTCTCCCCACGTGGCACAAGAGGGGGGCCTCTGCACTGGTCTCGCTCTGTGTAAAAGAAGGCCTTCAAATTGTTCGCATGCTCGAAAAAGGCCCTGAATCCAATGCTGCAAGATTGAACTTCTTTCATTTCCTCTGTAGCAGTAGGTGCTGAGAGCGCAAGATTAACCAGATGAGCAGGACAGAAAATAGGCAGCAGCTCCGGCTTCTGAGTGAGTTTAACGTCCCAGGCAAACTTGTCCCTGTAGGATGCAGAATTTGAATCAGTTGTGGCCAATATAGCTGGTACATCTCCACCATGTTAGTTATGGCTGCGGCGACAAAACGGTTGTGAGCAGCGGGAACGAATGTCTCCTCAGCACAAAAGCACCGAGGCTTTCTGACTTTGAAATCAACCAACAGTAACCAACGGCCAAGAATTGGAAGGTCCAAAGCATCAGGAGACTCCTGAAAAATCAGACTAGACACCACATCTCCATCCATTCCTTGCATCAGTTTGCTACTAAAGTATCATCATTATCTTTCAGATCCTTACGAATCAGGTTGTCCGCATTAGGAAGGGGTCTTGCTGCTGGACACGATTGCTGCACAAAGTCACTAATAGGCCCTCACAACCCGCCCCCAGCAATTTAACGGTGATTGTCCCAGGAAACAAAGAGCATGCACAAATTTATTGCCACGCTCGTGCTCTGGGCTCTCTTGCGCTAAAGCCCCATTGAAAGTTCCTCATATTGACTGTTTATCCCAAAGCTCACTTTCTTCTTTAAGCTTCTCGTGTTGCTTGCTTTTGACACGCTCCTTTATTCAGTCATCGCGAGCGCTGACCTCAACACTGCCGTACTTGCAGCACAATGCATCCTCTTGGCTCCTGTCTTTACTTGTCTTAGAAAAGTTCGAAGCACTGATTTTCTTGTTGGTATTCAGGCATAGATTTGTGGTTTTCAGCCCAAATTTACCTTCTTAGCTTGTCTTTATCAGTGGGTGATTGATTGAGCGATTGAATTCAGCGCCGCGCTAAAGGGACTGTCATGGTATGATTCCCCACTCTGAACCTTAGCGTCCAAAAGATGGATTACCAGCATGAATTCCTCTAAGCTCAATTACCAGCTTAGAACCTGTAGCGCTGCCACCAACCAGGAATTCCAGTGCCTGGTACACTCCGGTTCCCCTAAAGCCTTGCCCGGGGACCCCCAAGACCCAGACCCTCTGGATCTGAAGACAAGGAAAGTAAACCCTTTCCCTCACCGTTGCCTCTCCCAGGCTTCCCCTCCCTGGGTTACCCTGGAAGATCACTGTGATTCAAACTCCTTGAATCTTAGAACAGAGAGGAAAATGCACCTTCCCCCCTCCTTCTCTCTTCCCCTCCCAGATTCTCCCTGAGAGAGACAGTAATCCTAACACAGAGAGAAATTAGCCTCTCTCTCTCCCCCTTCCCTCCTTTCTCCCCACCAATTCCCTGCTGAATTCAGACCCCGTCCCCTGGGGTCTCACACCAGAATAAAAAAAACAAAAAACAATCAGGTTCTTCAACAAGAATAACTTTGAATTAAAGAAAGAACAAAGGTAAAAATGATCTTTGTAAATTTAAGATGGAATATGTTACAAGGTCTTTCAACTATAGACACTGGGAATACCCTCCCAGCCTAAGTATTCAAGTACAACTTAAAATCCTTTTAGCAAAATACAAATTTGACTCCTTCCAGGCAAATTAGAACTCCTCCCAACCAAATACACATTTAAACTCCTTCCAGCCAACTACACATTTGCAAATAAAAAAAACAAACATAAGCCTAACTCGCTTTATCTACCTGGTACTTACTATTTTGAATCTATAAGAGCCTGTATCAGGGAGATTGGAGAGAAACCTGGTTGCACCTCTGGTCCCTCTGAGCCCCCAGAGTGAACAACCACCAAAATCTAACAGCACACACAAAAACTTCCCTCCTTCAAGATTTGAAAGTATCCTGTCCCCTGATTGGTTCCCTGGTCAGGTGACAGCCAGGCTCTCTGAACTTAACCCTTTACAGGCAAAAGAGAGATGAAGTACTTCTGTTCAATAAACTCTTACTTATCTGTTTATGACAGGGACGCGAAGAAATAGGCGGGCAGCGTCTCCTTGTGGGCCAATCATACCGTGATATTAACGTGATTTGATTTTTCCAATCTCCACCCTATGTGGGTGTTTTGTGTTTTACACTGCGAGACTCCTTCAGTCTCAGAACTTCAAGACACGATTGCAGAAAGTGTTAGTGCTTACCAAAAATAAGGGCCTGAAAAAACTATTGAGTGGTTTGATAAACTATCATGTCAATGCTCCCGCTCCCTGGAGAATGGTAAGACTGGCCCTGGGGTTCAGGAAACACCCCTCGTTGCAGAGCCCGGCTCCCCACCGCTGACTTTCTCCAGTTTGGTCTCTGGTGCCAAAGAAAGGTGCTCTGGGTGTCCAAAACTGCATAGGCTGTGGGTTCTAGAGAGCTCTTGGCTTGGCCAGCTAGAGGACAGTTGTCTTAGGCATTGCCGAGAAGGGAGCGGGGAGAAGATTGGTTGAGTGGCCTGTCTGTGTCTTCAGGTTATGCAAATGAAAGGGGATGGCTACTTTGAGCATCTTTGCTTTGATAGGCAGCCTAGGGAAGGGGGTCCTGGAGGGCAGAGTTGAGAGCCAGGATCTGTTCACGTGGGGCTTCTCGTAGTGCTCTCTCTCTCGGGAAGGCCAAATTGTAGCACCCACCAGTTAGAGGACAATGCGCCGGAATGGTCTGTGACTGTCCAGGTGGGTGTTGGTTAAGGCTATGCTTTCAGGGATCATTTCTTTAGTTGGTGACTGGAGAAGGGTGGTTGCAAAAGCTTGGCCTCGCCAACCACGATGAGGAACTGTAGTGTTTCTTTCTGAGCATGACAATGGCTGAGAGTGCTGTTCTGGGGCAGCTGCTTTCTGCTATGGAAGAGTGTCTTGCTCTTCCTGAGAAGAGCAGGGGAAAGGAACACAGTCTGAGTGGTTAGCTTTGAACTTGTTCTGTTGGGTGTGAAGAAAAGTTTGGGTGTTTCCTCCCCTGGCAGCTGTGCTCCTTGTGGCTTTGGGGTGCTGAGTTCTCAGCAGTGAAATGCTCCATCTGCTTTCAGATGTTGTGTGACTGGGTGGTATCTATCAGCAGGCTTTCAGAGAAGGGCTTTCTTTGCGCACATTACTGTGTCTCCATGATGTCCTTGCTCCTTGTCTCTGCAATCAGCAGGTTTCCCATTAAAAGCTTGTCTTTTCTCTCTGGCTTGTTCTACTTCATCTGAATAGCTATTTCTCCTTCCTTCACTGAGTCTGACAATGCTTTTCCCCATGGTACCTGCCAATTGTCCTCCACGCTGGAAGCAATGGATGACGCTTCCCTACTAACACCACGGGAGCCACTGGCGCTTGGGAAGATTTTGTCTCTTCCCGCGTGGCAAAGCTGAGATGGGCAGGATAGTAGCCAGGATTCCCATCATTCTTGCTCTCTGAGAAGGCTAGAACATGTCCCCAGCTCTGGGTTAAACGCTGCTGAGCGACTTTCATCCAGGTGACTAGCCCTTAGAAATTGTAAGGGGGATTATCTGGACTCTGGTCCGGTTCAAAGGAAAACCTATGGTTCTATCACCCTGCTTTGAAGTAGTGGTCTGTGTTTCCCGTTTTTACTTGTGAAAAAGAAATTCTGGGAGTGTTTCAGTGTTTATTTTCCAAACCTTCAAACCAGCATGGAATCAGGATAAATATGAAAGAATTGAAGAAATTGTGAAAAATTGGGGTGGGGGGAGGAGGGGAAGGAAAACTGTTTGCAACATAAGCATTTTATGACCATATAAAGGGAACTTTCTTTTAATGTAGAAAAGTGTATTTTGTCTCTCTCGGAGCTAGTAGTTTTTCCATAATCCTGGTTTGCGTACGCTCAGGTAATTTTCTTCACGCTATCCTCGCTCCAGTTGAGCCTCATGCTGGCTTGGAGGTAGCCCAACTTTGAAACTATGCACTCTGCCTCAATCGATAAGGGGGTACACTCAAAGCTCACCGTGCCTCTTTGCTGCAGTTGGGAAGTGTGTCTTGTTGACTGTTCCAAAAAGCCAGCACATCCAGGTTTGCGTTGTCAGGGGTAGGCACGTTTATGTCAATAGTAACTTCTCCTTTCAGATTTGAAAGTTCATCTTTAGTGGCAAATAGTTGCACCACTCTGGCATAACGGCCGCAGTCGGCTGCAAAATTGACCTTGAAGAAGGGGTGAAACACCTGGAAGAGGACATTCCAAAAAGAATCTTCGGCACCACGCACTTTGGGGTTCAGATTACGGGTCACGGTCGTCTCCCATTTCTCGCTGGGCATTGTATGGAAGGTTTTGAATGCTTTTTTGGTTTCCTTGTGTTCCAGGCTCAGAAGGGTTTCCAGAAACAGCTGGGTTTTTTCGCTGTCTGCTTCTCCTTCAGCTTTTGTGCTCAATTCAGCTGAGATTTTGGTTGTCAGGATCCATTAAACATCTGTATTGGCAAACGTGTTGGCAGTAGCCAGAGAAAACTCCAGTGTTTTCTGTGTGTCACACAGCGATTGCAAGCTTCCAACAATGAACATTACCTTGGTGCGCAGAATCTGGCAGTCGTTCTGCTTCGTCGCCAGTCTCTTCAGAGTTTCTGCTTGAGAACCAACACACTCAGGATGATCTAGGAGAGGCATTAGCACAGTCGCCGTGTTATTTACGTGACGGGCAGGAAAATACCAGCTCCTCTCCCCACGTGGCACAAGAGGGGGGCCTCTGCACTGGTCTCGCTCTGTGTAAAAGAAGGCCTTCAAATTGTTCGCATGCTCGAAAAAGGCCCTGAATCCAATGCTGCAAGATTGAACTTCTTTCATTTCCTCTGTAGCAGTAGGTGCTGAGAGCGCAAGATTAACCAGATGAGCAGGACAGAAAATAGGCAGCAGCTCCGGCTTCTGAGTGAGTTTAACGTCCCAGGCAAACTTGTCCCTGTAGGATGCAGAATTTGAATCAGTTGTGGCCAATATAGCTGGTACATCTCCACCATGTTAGTTATGGCTGCGGCGACAAAACGGTTGTGAGCAGCGGGAACGAATGTCTCCTCAGCACAAAAGCACCGAGGCTTTCTGACTTTGAAATCAACCAACAGTAACCAACGGCCAAGAATTGGAAGGTCCAAAGCATCAGGAGACTCCTGAAAAATCAGACTAGACACCACATCTCCATCCATTCCTTGCATCAGTTTGCTACTAAAGTATCATCATTATCTTTCAGATCCTTACGAATCAGGTTGTCCGCATTAGGAAGGGGTCTTGCTGCTGGACACGATTGCTGCACAAAGTCACTAATAGGCCCTCACAACCCGCCCCCAGCAATTTAACGGTGATTGTCCCAGGAAACAAAGAGCATGCACAAATTTATTGCCACGCTCGTGCTCTGGGCTCTCTTGCGCTAAAGCCCCATTGAAAGTTCCTCATATTGACTGTTTATCCCAAAGCTCACTTTCTTCTTTAAGCTTCTCGTGTTGCTTGCTTTTGACACGCTCCTTTATTCAGTCATCGCGAGCGCTGACCTCAACACTGCCGTACTTGCAGCACAATGCATCCTCTTGGCTCCTGTCTTTACTTGTCTTAGAAAAGTTCGAAGCACTGATTTTCTTGTTGGTATTCAGGCATAGATTTGTGGTTTTCAGCCCAAATTTACCTTCTTAGCTTGTCTTTATCAGTGGGTGATTGATTGAGCGATTGAATTCAGCGCCGCGCTAAAGGGACTGTCATGGTATGATTCCCCACTCTGAACCTTAGCGTCCAAAAGATGGATTACCAGCATGAATTCCTCTAAGCTCAATTACCAGCTTAGAACCTGTAGCGCTGCCACCAACCAGGAATTCCAGTGCCTGGTACACTCCGGTTCCCCTAAAGCCTTGCCCGGGGACCCCCAAGACCCAGACCCTCTGGATCTGAAGACAAGGAAAGTAAACCCTTTCCCTCACCGTTGCCTCTCCCAGGCTTCCCCTCCCTGGGTTACCCTGGAAGATCACTGTGATTCAAACTCCTTGAATCTTAGAACAGAGAGGAAAATGCACCTTCCCCCCTCCTTCTCTCTTCCCCTCCCAGATTCTCCCTGAGAGAGACAGTAATCCTAACACAGAGAGAAATTAGCCTCTCTCTCTCCCCCTTCCCTCCTTTCTCCCCACCAATTCCCTGCTGAATTCAGACCCCGTCCCCTGGGGTCTCACACCAGAATAAAAAAAACAAAAAACAATCAGGTTCTTCAACAAGAATAACTTTGAATTAAAGAAAGAACAAAGGTAAAAATGATCTTTGTAAATTTAAGATGGAATATGTTACAAGGTCTTTCAACTATAGACACTGGGAATACCCTCCCAGCCTAAGTATTCAAGTACAACTTAAAATCCTTTTAGCAAAATACAAATTTGACTCCTTCCAGGCAAATTAGAACTCCTCCCAACCAAATACACATTTAAACTCCTTCCAGCCAACTACACATTTGCAAATAAAAAAAACAAACATAAGCCTAACTCGCTTTATCTACCTGGTACTTACTATTTTGAATCTATAAGAGCCTGTATCAGGGAGATTGGAGAGAAACCTGGTTGCACCTCTGGTCCCTCTGAGCCCCCAGAGTGAACAACCACCAAAATCTAACAGCACACACAAAAACTTCCCTCCTTCAAGATTTGAAAGTATCCTGTCCCCTGATTGGTTCCCTGGTCAGGTGACAGCCAGGCTCTCTGAACTTAACCCTTTACAGGCAAAAGAGAGATGAAGTACTTCTGTTCAATAAACTCTTACTTATCTGTTTATGACAGGGACGCGAAGAAATAGGCGGGCAGCGTCTCCTTGTGGGCCAATCATACCGTGATATTAACGTGATTTGATTTTTCCAATCTCCACCCTATGTGGGTGTTTTGTGTTTTACACTGCGAGACTCCTTCAGTCTCAGAACTTCAAGACACGATTGCAGAAAGTGTTAGTGCTTACCAAAAATAAGGACCTGAAAAAACTATTGAGTGGTTTGATAAACTATCATGTCAATGCTCCCGCTCCCTGGAGAATGGTAAGACTGGCCCTGGGGTTCAGGAAACACCCCTCGTTGCAGAGCCCGGCTCCCCACCGCTGACTTTCTCCAGTTTGGTCTCTGGTGCCGAAGAAAGGTGCTCTGGGTGTCCAAAACTGCATAGGCTGTGGTTTCTAGAGAGCTCTTGGCTTGGCCAGCTAGAGGACTGTTGTCTTAGGCATTGCCGAGAAGGGAGCGGGGAGAAGATTGGTTGAGTGGCCTGTCTGTGTCTTCAGGTTATGCAAATGAAAGGGGATGGCTACTTTGAGCATCTTTGCTTTGATAGGCAGCCTAGGGAAGGGGGTCCTGGAGGGCAGAGTTGAGAGCCAGGATCTGTTCACGTGGGGCTTCTCGTAGTGCTCTCTCTCTCGGGAAGGCCAAATTGTAGCACCCACCAGTTAGAGGACAATGCGCCGGAATGGTCTGTGACTGTCCAGGTGGGTGTTGGTTAAGGCTATGCTTTCAGGGATCATTTCTTTAGTTGGTGACTGGAGAAGGGTGGTTGCAAAAGCTTGGCCTCGCCAACCACGATGAGGAACTGTAGTGTTTCTTTCTGAGCATGACAATGGCTGAGAGTGCTGTTCTGGGGCAGCTGCTTTCTGCTATGGAAGAGTGTCTTGCTCTTCCTGAGAAGAGCAGGGGAAAGGAACACAGTCTGAGTGGTTAGCTTTGAACTTGTTCTGTTGGGTGTGAAGAAAAGTTTGGGTGTTTCCTCCCCTGGCAGCTGTGCTCCTTGTGGCTTTGGGGTGCTGAGTTCTCAGCAGTGAAATGCTCCATCTGCTTTCAGATGTTGTGTGACTGGGTGGTATCTATCAGCAGGCTTTCAGAGAAGGGCTTTCTTTGTGCACATTACTGTGTCTCCATGATGTCCTTGCTCCTTGTCTCTGCAATCAGCAGGTTTCCCATTAAAAGCTTGTCTTTTCTCTCTGGCTTGTTCTACTTCATCTGAATAGCTATTTCTCCTTCCTTCACTGAGTCTGACAATGCTTTTCCCCATGGTACCTGCCAATTGTCCTCCACGCTGGAAGCAATGGATGACGCTTCCCTACTAACACCACGGGAGCCACTGGCGCTTGGGAAGATTTTGTCTCTTCCCGCGTGGCAAAGCTGAGATGGGCAGGATAGTAGCCAGGATTCCCACCATTCTTGCTCTCTGAGAAGGCTAGAACATGTCCCCAGCTCTGGGTTAAACGCTGCTGAGCGACTTTCATCCAGGTGACTAGCCCTTAGAAATTGTAAGGGGGATTATCTGGACTCTGGTCCGGTTCAAAGGAAAACCTATGGTTCTATCACCCTGCTTTGAAGTAGTGGTCTGTGTTTCCCGTTTTTACTTGTGAAAAAGAAATTCTGGGAGTTTTTCAGTGTTTATTTTCCAAACCTTCAAACCAGCATGGAATCAGGATAAATATGAAAGAATTGAAGAAATTGTGAAAAATTGGGGTGGGGGGAGGAGGGGAAGGAAAACTGTTTGCAACATAAGCATTTTATGACCGTATAATGGGAACTTTCTTTTAATGTAGAAAGGTGTATTTTGTCTCTCTCGGAGCTAGTAGTTTTTCCATAATCCTGGTTTGCGTACGCTCAGGTAATTTTCTTCACGCTATCCTCGCTCCAGTTGAGCCTCATGCTGGCTTGGAGGTAGCCCAACTTTGAAACTATGCACTCTGCCTCAATCGATAAGGGGGTACACTCAAAGCTCACCGTGCCTCTTTGCTGCAGTTGGGAAGTGTGTCTTGATGACTGTTCCAAAAAGCCAGCACATCCAGGTTTGCGTTGTCAGGGGTAGGCACGTTTATGTCAGTAGTAACTTCTCCTTTCAGATTTGAAAGTTCATCTTTAGTGGCAAATAGTTGCACCACTCTGGCATAACGGCCGCAGTCGGCTGCAAAATTGACCTTGAAGAAGGGGTGAAACACCTGGAAGAGGACATTCCAAAAAGAATCTTCGGCCCCCCGCACTTTGGGGTTCAGATTACGGGTCACGGTCGTCTCCCATTTCTCGCTGGGCATTGTATGGAAGGTTTTGAATGCTTTTTTGGTTTCCTTGTGTTCCAGGCTCAGAAGGGTTTCCAGAAACAGCTGGGTTTTCTCGCTGTCTGCTTCTCCTTCAGCTTTTGTGCTCAATTCAGCTGAGATTTTGGTTGTCAGGATCCATTAAACATCTGTATTGGCAAACGTGTTGGCAGTAGCCAGAGAAAACTCCAGTGTTTTCTGTGTGTCACACAGCGATTGCAAGCTTCCAACAATGAACATTACCTTGGTGCGCAGAATCTGGCAGTCGTTCTGCTTCGTCGCCAGTCTCTTCAGAGTTTCTGCTTGAGAACCAACACACTCAGGATGATCTAGGAGAGGCATTAGCACAGTCGCCGTGTTATTTACGTGACGGGCAGGAAAATACCAGCTCCTCTCCCCACGTGGCACAAGAGGGGGGCCTCTGCACTGGTCTCGCTCTGTGTAAAAGAAGGCCTTCAAATTGTTCGCATGCTCGAAAAAGGCCCTGAATCCAATGCTGCAAGATTGAACTTCTTTCATTTCCTCTGTAGCAGTAGATGCTGAGAGCGCAAGATTAACCAGATGAGCAGGACAGAAAATAGGCAGCAACTCCGGCTTCTGAGTGAGTTTAACGTCCCAGGCAAACTTGTCCCTGTAGGATGCAGAATTTGAATCAGTTGTGGCCAATATAGCTGGTACATCTCCACCATGTTAGTTATGGCTGCGGCGACAAAACGGTTGTGAGCAGCGGGAACGAATGTCTCCTCAGCACAAAAGCACCGAGGCTTTCTGACTTTGAAATCAACCAACAGTAACCAACGGCCAAGAATTGGAAGGCCCAAAGCATCAGGAGACTCCTGAAAAATCAGACTAGACACCACATCTCCATCCATTCCTTGCATCAGTTTGCTACTAAAGCATCATCATTATCTTTCAGATCCTTACGAATCAGGTTGTCCGCATTAGGAAGGGTTCTTGCTGCTGGACACGATTGCTGCACAAAGTCACTAATAGGCCCTCACAACCCGCCCCCAGCAATTTAACGGTGATTGTCCCAGGAAACAAAGAGCATGCACAAATTTATTGCCACGCTCGTGCTCTGGGCTCTCTTGCGCTAAAGCCCCATTGAAAGCTCCTCATATTGACTGTTTATCCCAAAGCTCACTTTCTTCTTTAAGCTTCTCGTGTTGCTTGCTTTTGACACGCTCCTTTATTCAGTCATCGCGAGCGCTGACCTCAACACTGCCGTACTTGCAGCACAATGCATCCTCTTGGCTCCTGTCTTTACTTGTCTTAGAAAAGTTCGAAGCACTGATTTTCTTGTTGGTATTCAGGCATAGATTTGTGGTTTTCAGCCCAAATTTACCTTCTTAGCTTGTCTTTATCAGTGGGTGATTGATTGAGCGATTGATTCAGCGCCGCGCTAAAGGGACTGTCATGGTATGATTCCCTACTCTGAACCTTAGCGTCCAAAAGATGGATTACCAGCATGAATTCCTCTAAGCTCAATTACCAGCTTAGAACCTGTAGCGCTGCCACCAACCAGGAATTCCAGTGCCTGGTACACTCCGGTTCCCCTAAAGCCTTGCCCGGGGACCCCCAAGACCCAGACCCTCTGGATCTGAAGACAAGGAAAGTAAGCCCTTTCCCTCACCGTTGCCTCTCCCAGGCTTCCCCTCCCTGGGTTACCCTGGAAGATCACTGTGATTCAAACTCCTTGAATCTTAGAACAGAGAGGAAAATGCACCTTCCCCCCTCCTTCTCTCTTTCCCTCCCAGATTCTCCCTGAGAGAGACAGTAATCCTAACACAGAGAGAAATTAGCCTCTCTCTCTCCCCCTTCCCTCCTTTCTCCCCACCAATTCCCTGCTGAATTCAGACCCCGTCCCCTGGGGTCTCACACCAGAATAAAAAAAAAACAAACAATCAGGTTCTTCAACAAGAATAACTTTGAATTAAAGAAAGAACAAAGGTAAAAATGATCTTTGTAAATTTAAGATGGAATATGTTACAAGGTCTTTCAACTATAGACACTGGGAATACCCTCCCAGCCTAAGTATTCAAGTACAACTTAAAATCCTTTTAGCAAAATACAAATTTGACTCCTTCCAGGCAAATTAGAACTCCTCCCAACCAAATACACATTTAAACTCCTTCCAGCCAACTACACATTTGCAAATAAAAAAAACAAACATAAGCCTAACTCGCTTTATCTACCTAGTACTTACTATTTTGAATCTATAAGAGCCTGTATCAGGGAGATTGGAGAGAAACCTGGTTGCACGTCTGGTCCCTCTGAGCCCCCAGAGTGAACAACCACCAAAATCTAACAGCACACACAAAAACTTCCCTCCTTCAAGATTTGAAAGTATCCTGTCCCCTGATTGGTTCCCTGGTCAGGTGACAGCCAGGCTCTCTGAACTTAACCCTTTACAGGCAAAAGAGAGATGAAGTACTTCTGTTCAATAAACTCTTACTTATCTGTTTATGACAGGGACGCAAAGAAATAGGCGGGCAGCGTCTCCTTGTGGGCCAATCATACCGTGATATTAACGTGATTTGATTTTTCCAATCTCCACCCTATGTGGGTGTTTTGTGTTTTACACTGCGAGACTCCTTCAGTCTCAGAACTTCAAGACACGATTGCAGAAAGTGTTAGTGCTTACCAAAAATAAGGACCTGAAAAAACTATTGAGTGGTTTGATAAACTATCATGTCAATGCTCCCGCTCCCTGGAGAATGGTAAGACTGGCCCTGGGGTTCAGGAAACACCCCTCGTTGCAGAGCCCGGCTCCCCACCGCTGACTTTCTCCAGTTTGGTCTCTGGTGCCGAAGAAAGGTGCTCTGGGTGTCCAAAACTGCATAGGCTGTGGTTTCTAGAGAGCTCTTGGCTTGGCCAGCTAGAGGACTGTTGTCTTAGGCATTGCCGAGAAGGGAGCGGGGAGAAGATTGGTTGAGTGGCCTGTCTGTGTCTTCAGGTTATGCAAATGAAAGGGGATGGCTACTTTGAGCATCTTTGCTTTGATAGGCAGCCTAGGGAAGGGGGTCCTGGAGGGCAGAGTTGAGAGCCAGGATCTGTTCACGTGGGGCTTCTCGTAGTGCTCTCTCTCTCTCTCGGGAAGGCCAAATTGTAGCACCCACCAGTTAGAGGACAATGCGCCGGAATGGTCTGTGACTGTCCAGGTGGGTGTTGGTTAAGGCTATGCTTTCAGGGATCATTTCTTTAGTTGGTGACTGGAGAAGGGTGGTTGCAAAAGCTTGGCCTCGCCAACCACAATGAGGAACTGTAGTGTTTCTTTCTGAGCATGACAATGGCTGAGAGTGCTGTTCTGGGGCAGCTGCTTTCTGCTATGGAAGAGTGTCTTGCTCTTCCTGAGAAGAGCAGGGGAAAGGAACACAGTCTGAGTGGTTAGCTTTGAACTTGTTCTGTTGGGTGTGAAGAAAAGTTTGGGTGTTTCCTCCCCTGGCAGCTGTGCTCCTTGTGGCTTTGGAGTGCTGAGTTCTCAGCAGTGAAATGCTCCATCTGCTTTCAGATGTTGTGTGACTGGGTGGTATCTATCAGCAGGCTTTCAGAGAAGGGCTTTCTTTGTGCACATTACTGTGTCTCCATGATGTCCTTGCTCTTTGTCTCTGCAATCAGCAGGTTTCCCATTAAAAGCTTGTCTTTTCTCTCTGGCTTGTTCTACTTCATCTGAATAGCTATTTCTCCTTCCTTCACTGAGTCTGACAATGCTTCTCCCCATGGTACCTGCCAATTGTCCTCCACGCTGGAAGCAATGGATGACGCTTCCCTACTAACACCACGGGAGCCACTGGCGCTTGGGAAGATTTTGTCTCTTCCCGCGTGGCAAAGCTGAGATGGGCAGGATAGTAGCCAGGATTCCCACCATTCTTGCTCTCTGAGAAGGCTAGAACATGTCCCCAGCCCTGGGTTAAACGCTGCTGAGCGACTTTCATCCAGGTGACTAGCCCTTAGAAATTGTAAGGGGGATTATCTGGACTCTGGTCCGGTTCAAAGGAAAACCTATGGTTCTGTCACCCTGCTTTGAAGTAGTGGTCTGTGTTTCCCGTTTTTACTTGTGAAAAAGAAATTCTGGGAGTTTTTCAGTGTTTATTTTCCAAACCTTCAAACCAGCATGGAATCAGGATAAATATGAAAGAATTGAAGAAATTGTGAAAAATTGGTGTGGGGGGAGGAGGGGAAGGAAAACTGTTTGCAACATAAGCATTTTATGACCGTATAATGGGAACTTTCTTTTAATGTAGAAAAGTGTATTTTGTCTCTCTCGGAGCTAGTAGTTTTTCCATAATCCTGGTTTGCGTACGCTCAGGTAATTTTCTTCACGCTATCCTCGCTCCAGTTGAGCCTCATGCTGGCTTGGAGGTAGCCCAACTTTGAAACTATGCACTCTGCCTCAATCGATAAGGGGGTACACTCAAAGCTCACCGTGCCTCTTTGCTGCAGTTGGGAAGTGTGTCTTGATGACTGTTCCAAAAAGCCAGCACATCCAGGTTTGCGTTGTCAGGGGTAGGCACGTTTATGTCAGTAGTAACTTCTCCTTTCAGATTTGAAAGTTCATCTTTAGTGGCAAATAGTTGCACCATTCTGGCATAACGGCCGCAGTCTGCTGCAAAATTGACCTTGAAGAAGGGGGTGAAACACCTGGAAGAGGACATTCCAAAAAGAATCTTCGGCACCACGCACTTTGGGGTTCAGATTACGGGTCACGGTCGTCTCCCATTTCTCGCTGGGCATTGTATGGAAGGTTTTGAATGCTTTTTTGGTTTCCTTGTGTTCCAGGCTCAGAAGGGTTTCCAGAAACAGCTGGGTTTTCTCGCTGTCTGCTTCTCCTTCAGCTTTTGTGCTCAATTCAGCTGAGATTTTGGTTGTCAGGATCCATTAAACATCTGTATTGGCAAACGTGTTGGCAGTAGCCAGAGAAAACTCCAGTGTTTTCTGTGTGTCACACAGCGATTGCAAGCTTCCAACAATGAACATTACCTTGGTGCGCAGAATCTGGCAGTCGTTCTGCTTCGTCGCCAGTCTCTTCAGAGTTTCTGCTTGAGAACCAACACACTCAGGATGATCTAGGAGAGGCATTAGCACAGTCGCTGTGTTATTTACGTGACGGGCAGGAAAATACCAGCTCCTCTCCCCACGGGGAACAAGAGGGGGGCCTCTGCACTGGTCTCGCTCTGTGTAAAAGAAGGCCTTCAAATTGTTCGCATGCTCGAAAAAGGCCCTGAATCCAATGCTGCAAGATTGAACTTCTTTCATTTCCTCTGTAGCAGTAGATGCTGAGAGCGCAAGATTAACCAGATGAGCAGGACAGAAAATAGGCAGCAGCTCCGGCTTCTGAGTGAGTTTAACGTCCCAGGCAAACTTGTCCCTGTAGGATGCAGAATTTGAATCAGTTGTGGCCAATATAGCTGGTACATCTCCACCATGTTAGTTATGGCTGCGGTGACAAAACGGTTGTGAGCAGCTTGAACGAATGTCTCCTCAGCACAAAAGCACCGAGGCTTTCTGACTTTGAAATCAACCAACAGTAACCAACGGCCAAGAATTGGAAGGCCCAAAGCATCAGGAGACTCCTGAAAAATCAGACTAGACACCACATCTCCATCCATTCCTTGCATCAGTTTGCTACTAAAGCATCATCATTATCTTTCAGATCCTTACGAATCAGGTTGTCCGCATTAGGAAGGGTTCTTGCTGCTGGACACGATTGCTGCACAAAGTCACTAATAGGCCCTCACAACCCGCCCCCAGCAATTTAACGGTGATTGTCCCAGGAAACAAAGAGCATGCACAAATTTATTGCCACGCTCGTGCTCTGGGCTCTCTTGCGCTAAAGCCCCATTCGAAGCTCCTCATATTGACTGTTTATCCCAAAGCTCACTTTCTTCTTTAAGCTTCTCGTGTTGCTTGCTTTTGACACGCTCCTTTATTCAGTCATCGCGAGCGCTGACCTCAACACTGCCGTACTTGCAGCACAATGCATCCTCTTGGCTCCTGTCTTTACTTGTCTTGAAAAGTTCGAAGCACTGATTTTCTTGTTGGTATTCAGGCATAGATTTGTGGTTTTCAGCCCAAATTTACCTTCTTAGCTTGTCTTTATCAGTGGGTGATTGATTGAGCGATTGATTCAGCGCCGCGCTGAAGGGACTGTCATGGTATGATTCCCCACTCTGAACCTTAGCGTCCAAAAGATGGATTACCAGCATGAATTCCTCTAAGCTCAATTACCAGCTTAGAACCTGTAGCGCTGCCACCAACCAGGAATTCCAGTGCCTGGTACACTCCGGTTCCCCTAAAGCCTTGCCCGGGGACCCCCAAGACCCAGACCCTCTGGATCTGAAGACAAGGAAAGTAAGCCCTTTCCCTCACCGTTGCCTCTCCCAGGCTTCCTCTCCCTGGGTTACCCTGGAAGATCACTGTGATTCAAACTCCTTGAATCTTAGAACAGAGAGGAAAATGCACCTTCCCCCCTCCTTCTCTCTTCCCCTCCCAGATTCTCCCTGAGAGAGACAGTAATCCTAACACAGAGAGAAATTAGCCTCTCTCTCTCCCCCTTCCCTCCTTTCTCCCCACCAATTCCCTGCTGAATTCAGACCCCGTCCCCTGGGGTCTCACACCAGAATAAAAAAAAACAAACAATCAGGTTCTTCAACAAGAATAACTTTGAATTAAAGAAAGAACAAAGGTAAAAATGATCTTTGTAAATTTAAGATGGAATATGTTACAAGGTCTTTCAACTATAGACACTGGGAATACCCTCCCAGCCTAAGTATTCAAGTACAACTTAAAATCCTTTTAGCAAAATACAAATTTGACTCCTTCCAGACAAATACACATTAGAACTCCTCCCAACCAAATACACATTTAAACTCCTTCCAGCCAACTACACATTTGCAAATAAAAAAAACAAACATAAGCCTAACTCGCTTTATCTACCTAGTACTTACTATTTTGAACCTATAAGAGCCTGGATCAGGGAGATTGGAAAGAAACCTGGTTGCACCTCTGGTCCCTCTGAGCCCCCAGAGTGAACAACCACCAAAATCTGTTGGTTGTGAAGAAAAGTTTGGGTGTTTCCTCCCCTGGCAGCTGTGCTCCTTGTGGCTTTGGGGTGCTGAGTTCTCAGCAGTGAAATGCTCCATCTGCTTTCAGATGTTGTGTGACTGGGTGATATCTATCAGCAGGCTTTCAGAGAAGGGCTTTCTTTGTGCACATTACTGTGTCTCCATGATGTCCTTGCACCTTGTCTCTGCAATCACTAACACCATGCGAGCCACTGGTGCTTGGGAAGATTTTATCTCTTCCCGCGTGGCAAAGCTGAGATGGGCAGGATAGTAGCCAGGATTCCCACCATTCTTGCTCTTTTAGAAGGCTAGAGCATGTCCCCAACATCATCATTAACTTTCAGATCCTTACGAATCAGGTTGTCCGCATTAGTGTCAAGGATTATCCCCCACTTTGAACCTTAACGTCCTAAAAGTGGGGACCTGCATGATCCCTTTTTAGCTTTATTACTAGCTTAAATTTGGTGCGCTGCCACCAGCCAGAAATATAGTGTTTGTCACACTTGCCTCAAAACCTTCCCTGGGGAACGCAAGACCGAAACCCTTTGGGTCTTAAAACAAGGAGAAATAAACCATCCCCCCTCCTTTCTCCCCCCAGACTTTCCCCTTCCTGGCTTGCCTTGGAAGCTTCACACCCATCCACACTCCTTGGATCTTAAACAAATGAGGAATTAACCCTCCCCCGTTCCTTTTCCCCCCACCAATCCCTGGTGAGTTTAGTCTCAATCCCTTGGATTCTAAAACAAGAAAATATCAATCAGGTTCTTAAAAAGAAAGCTTTTAATTAAAGAAAGGAAAGGTAAAAATATTTATCTCTGTAAAATCAGGATGGAAAATGCTTATAGGGTATTCAGATTCATATAGACTAGAGGGACTTGCCCCGCCCCCAGCCTTAGATTCAAAGTTACAGCAAACAGAGGTAAAAAAACTTCCAGCAAAAGGAAAAACATTCACAAGTTGAAAGAAAACAAACATAAGACTGATCCGCCTTGCCTCGCTATACTTACAATTTTGAAACATGAAAGACTGATTCAGAAAGATTGGGAAAGTCTGGGTGTGCGTCTGTTCACCCCAAAAGTGAACAACGAACAAAACAAACAAAGACATCCCTCCACCAAGATTTGAAAGTATCTTGTTCCCCCCATTGGTCCTCTGGTCAGGTGTCAGCCAGATTCACTGAGCTTCTTAACCCTTTACAGGTAAAAGAGACATTAAGCCTTAACCATCTGTTTATGACACGCCCCCCAAATCTCAGACAAACTGGAACCACTCTGGCGGTGATTTCTTCCCAGAACTTTAGAATAAACAGCTTAGTAAAACACGTGCACCTTTACATATACTACTAATTGTGTAAACTACAAGACTTTTCACATTTTAAGGAGAATTTTTACCCAGATGATTCTGGGAAACTTTCACGGGAGAGTGCATCAGCTACTTTGTTAGAAGCTCCTGAAATGTGTTGAATTTCAAAATCAAAATCTTGGAGAGCTAAACTCCATTGAAGCAGTTTTTTGTTGTTTCCCTTGGCAGTATGAAGCCACTTTAGTGCAGCATGGTCGGTTTGTAGCTGGAACTGCCGTATCCAAACGTATGGGCGTAGATTTTCCAGGGCATACACAATGGCGTAGCTTTCTTTTTCACTGATTGACCAGTGGCTTTCCCTCTCAGACAGTTTCTTGCTGAGAAACACGACAGGATGGAAGTTTTGATCCGGTTCTTCCTGCATTAAAACTGCTCCTACACCACGCTCAGATGCATCTGTCATTACTAGGAATGGTTTCTCAAAGTCTGGGGCCCTTAGCACTAGGTCAGACATGAGTGTCGCCTTAAGCTGGGTAAAGGCCTTCTGACACTCATTAGTCCACTTAACTGCATTCGGCTGGGTCTTTTTGGTCGGGTCTGTTAGTGGGGCCGCGATTTGGCTTTAGTGTGGTACAAATCGCCTGTAATAGCTGGTCAAGCCTAAGAAGGATTGGACCTGTTTCTTGGACTTTGGGACAGGCCACTTTTGGATAGCATCCACCTTGGCCCGTAGGGGGTTTATTGTTCCTTGACCCACCTGGTGTCCAAGGTAAGTCAAGCTGCTCTGGCCTGTTGGACACTTTTTAGCCTTAACAGTTAGTCCTGCCTGCCTGATGCGCTCAAAGACTTTTTCCAGGTGTTGCAGGTGTTCTGCCCATGAATCAGAAAAAATGGCCACATCATCGAGGTAGGCAACTGCATATTCTTCCAATCCTGCTAGGAGACCATCTGCGAGTCTTTGGAAGGTGGCGGGTGCATTTCACAGGCTGAAAGGAAGCACATTAAATTCATACACTCTTGCATGGGTGGTGAAGCCTGACCTTTCTTTGGCGGGTTCATCTAGCTGTATTTGCCAGTACTCCTTGGTTAAGTCTATTGCAGAGATGAACTGGGCACGTCCCAATTTCTCCAATAGCTCATCGGTGTGTGGCATTGGATAGTTGTTGGGACGCATTACAGCATTTAGCTTATGGTAGTCCACGCAAAAGCGTATTTCCCAATTGGGTTTGGGTACTAGAATCACTGGAGATGCCCATGCACTGGTAGAGGAGCGGATTATACCCATCTGTAGCATGTTTTGGCTCTCCTGTTCTATAGCAGCTTGGGCATGAGGAGACACCTCGTAGGGTGGGGTTCTAATTGGGTGAGCATTACCTGTGTCAATGGAGTGGTATGCCCGTTCAGTCCATCCTGGGGTGGCTGAGAACAATGGGGCGAAGATAGTGCACAGCTTCTTGATCCCTTAACTTGTCTTTATCAGTGGGTGATTGACTGAGCGATTAAATTCAGCGCTGCGCTAAAAAGACGTAAGGATATAGGCGGGCAGCGTCTCCTTGTGGGCCAATCATACCGTGATATTAACGTAATTTGATTTTTCCAATCTCCACCCTATGTGGGTGTTCTGTGTTTTACACTGCGAGACTCCTTCAGTCTCAGAACTTCAAGACACAATTGCAGAAAGTGTTAGTGCTTACCAAAAATAAGGAGACACACAAGGGAGTGTGGAAGGGGAGTAGGAAGGGAGTGGGGGTCCCTTGTCGGTCTCATCTGTGACCCATTGGTCCCCCTGAACCTATAAACCAAGCCACATCCAAAACCTTTCTGTTTAAAGCAGAACAGAGCGGACAGGGAGCTGCAGACGGGAATTTGAGAGAGTTTGACAGAGGGAGGCTTACAATGGTTAGGAGGACCCGCAACACCTGTGGCAGCACTGCTTCTGTCTCCTCCACCTGTGCCTGTAGCCAGACAGAGCACAAAAGCATGGATGCTTTTACCCAGATTCTGGTGTGGGTTAGCAAGGACTGTAATTTGCAATTTCCACTTGCTGATATCCAGGCTGAGGGTGGCATCCAGTGTGAAAGGTGCCTACTGGTGGAATCTCTCAGGCAGCAGGTGGGAGAGCTACAGGAGGTGGTGGCTAGGCTGAGGAACATCCGTATCCATGAGCAATTCCTGGACAGTATCCATGTGGAGACAGCTGACATAGCTGTCCCAGTTCACAGGACTACTGACACACCAGTGGAGGAGGACATGGCTCAGGGTGGACACTGGCAGCTGGTTACTTCTGGCAGCAGGCAGTGCTCCACCCCTGCTGCGAACCCTCCTGCTGTGGTAATAGATAACCATTATGCTCTTCTTGATACAGGAGAGAAGGAATCATCCCCAACAGTTAAGGAGGGGAAGCCTCGTACCCCTAAGGCTGGGAGGTCTGCTGACACCACTGATAATAAGAAACGTAGGGTAGTGGTGGTTGGAGACTCTCTGCTGAGGGGGACGGAGACACCCATCTGTCGCCCTGACCGTTCATCCCGGGAGGTATGCTGCCTGCCAGGGGCCCGTATCCGAGATGTTACAGAGGCATTGTCGAGGATTATCCGGCCTTCTGACTACTACCCCATGCTACTCATCCATGTGGGCACAAATGATACTGTGAGGTGTGACACTGAGCAGATCAAGAGTGACTACAGGGCTCTGGGAGTACGGGTGAAGGAGTTTGGAGTGCAGGTGGTATTCTCTTCGATTCTTCCTGTCGAAGGTAGGGGCCCGGGCAGAGACAGATGCATCGTGGAGGTGAATGCCTGGCTGCAAAGATGGTGTCGCCAGGAGGGCTTTGGCTTCCTCGACCACGGGATGCTATTCGAGCAAGGACTGCTAGGCGGAGATGGCGTTCACCTTTCGAGGAGGGGAAAGGCCTTATTTGCGCACAGACTGGCTAAGCTAGTAAGGAGGGCTTTAAACTAGGTTCGACGGGGACAGGTGAGCAAAGCCCACAAGTAAGTGGGGAACAAGACCTGGGAGATGGGTCGGAAACAGGAGGGAGCGTGGGCTATAATGGCAGAGAGAAAGGACGGTCAGGGCAAAACTGGGAGGCAGGATCAAACCAGTATCTCAGATGCCTATATACAAATGCAAGAAGTATGGGTAATAAGCAGGAAGAACTGGAAGTGCTAATAAATAAATACAACTATGACATTCTTGGCATTATTGAAACTTGGTGGGATAATACACATGACTGGAATGTTGGTGTGGATGGGTATAGTTTGCTCAGGAAGGATAGACAGGGGGAAAAGGGAGGAGGTGGTGCCTTATATATTAAAAATGTACACACATGGACTGAGGTGGAGATGGACATAGGAGATGGAAGTGTTGAGAGTCTCTGGGTTAGGCTAAAAGGGGTAAAAAACACGGGTGATGTCGTGCTGGGAGTCTACTACAGGCCACCTAATCAGGTGGAAGAGGTGGATGAGGCTTTTTTCAAGCAACTAACAAAATCATCCAAAGCCCAAGATTTGGTGGTGATGGGGGACTTCAACTATCCAGATATATGTTGGGAAAATAACACCGCGGGGCACAGACTATCCAATAAGTTCCTGGACTGCATTGCAGACAACTTTTTATTTCAGAAAGTTGAAAAAGCTACTAGGGGGGAAGCTGTTCTAGACTTGATTTTAACAAATAGGGAGGAACTTGTTGAGAATTTGAAAGTAGAAGGAAGCTTGGGTGAAAGTGATCATGAACTCATAGAGTTTGCAATTCTAAGGAAGGGTAGAAGGGAGTATGGCAAAATAGAGACAATGGATTTCAGGAAGGCGGATTTTGGTAAGCTCAGGGAGCTGATAGGTAAGGTCCCATGGGAATCAAGACTGAGGGGAAAAACAACTGAGGAGAGTTGGCAGTTTTTCAAAGGGACGCTATTAAGGGCCCAAAAGCAAGCTATTCTGATGATTAGGAAAGATAGAAAATGTGGCAAAAGACCACCATGGCTTAACCACGAGATCTTGTGTGACCTACAAAATAAAAAGGCGTCATATAAAAAATAGAAACTAGGTCAGATTACAAAGGACGAATATAGGCAAATAACACAGGAATGCAGAGGCAAGATTAGAAAGGCAAAGGCACAAAATGAGCTCAAATTAGCTATGGGAATAAAGGGAAACAAGAAGACTTTTTATCAATACATTAGAAGCAAGAGGAAGACCAAGGACAGGGTAGGCCCACTGCTCAGTGAGGAGGGGGAAACAGTAACGGGAGACTTGGAAATGGCAGAGATGCTTAATGACTTCTTTGTTTCGGTCTTCACTGAGAAGTCTGAAGGAATGTCTAATATAGTGAATGCTTATGGGAAGAGGGTAGGTTTAGAAGATAAAATAAAAAAAGAGCAAGTAAAAAATCACTTAGAAAAGTTAGATGCCTGCAAGTCACCAGGGCCTGATGAAATGCATCCTAGAATACTCAAGGAGGTATCTGAGTCTCTAGCTATTATCTTTGGGAAATCATGGGAGATGGGGGAGATTCCAGAAGACTGGAAAAGGGCAAATATAGTGCCCATCTATAAAAAGGGAAATAAAAACAACCCAGGAAACTACAGACCAGTTAGTTTAACTTCTGTCCCAGGGAAGATAATGGAGCAAGTAATTACAGAAATCATCTGCAAACACTTGGAAGGTGGTAAGGTGATAGGGAATAGCCAGCATGGATTTGTAAAGAACAAATCGTGTCAAACTAATCTGATAGCATTCTTTGATAGGATAACGAGCCTTGTGGATAAGGGAGAAGCGGTGGATGTGATATACCTAGACTTTAGTAAGGCATTTGATACGATCTTGCATGATATTTTTATAGATAAACTAGGAAAGTACAATTTAGATGGGGCTACTATAAGGTGGGTGCATAACTGGCTGGATAACCGTACTCAGAGAGTAGTTATTAATGGCTCCCAATCCTGCTGGAAAGGTATAACAAGTGGGGTTCCGCAGGGGTCTGTTTTGGGATCAGCTCTGTTCAATATCTTCATCAACTATTTAGATGTTGGCATAGAAAGTACGCTTGTTAAGTTTGCAGATGATACCAAACTGGGAGGGATTGCAACTGCTTTGGAGGACAGGGTCAAAATTCAAAATGATCTGGACAAATTGGAGAAATGATCTGAGGTAAACAGGATGAAGTTCAATAAAGATAAATGCAAAGTGCTCCACTTAGGAAGGAACAATCAGTTTCACACATACAGAATGGGAAGAGACTGTCTAGGAAGGAGTATGGCAGAAAGAGATCTAGGGGTCATAGTGGACCACAAGCTTAATATGAGTCAACAGTGTGATACTGTTGCAAAAAAAGCAAACGTGATTCTGGGATGCATTAACAGGTGTGTTGTAAACAAGACACGAGAAGTCATTCTTCCGCTTTACTCTGCGCTGGTTAGGCCTCAATTGGAGTATTGTGTATCAGAGGGTAGCCGTGTTAGTCTGGATCTGTAAAAGCAGCAAAGAATCCTGTGGCACCTTATAGACTAACAGACGTTTTGGAGCATGAGCTTTCGTGGGTTAATACCCACTTCCTCAGATGCATGACATGCATCTGAGGAAGTGGGTATTCACCCACGAAAGCTCATGCTCCAAAACGTCTGTTAGTCTATAAGGTGCCACAGGATTCTTTGCAACTGGAGTATTGTGTCCAGTTCTGGGCACCACACTTCAAGAAAGATGTGGAGAAATTGGAGAAGGTCCAGAGAAGAGCAACAAGAATGATTAAAGGTCTTGAGAACATGACCTATGAAGGAAGGCTGAAGGAATTGGGTTTGTTTAGTTTGGAAAAGAGAAGACTGAGAGGGGACATGATAGCAGTTTTCAGTTATCTAAAAGGGTGTCATCAGGAGGAGGGAGAAAACTTGTTCACCTTAGCCTCCAATGATAGAACAAGAAGCAATGGGCTTAAACTGCAGCAAGAAAGATTTAGGCTGAACATTAGGAAAAAGTTCCTAACTGTCAGGGTATTTAAACTCTGGAATAGATTGCCTAGGGAAGTTGTGGACTCTTCATCTCTGGAGATATTTAAGAGTAGGTTAGATAAATGTCTATTAGGGATGGTCTAGACAGTATTTGGTCCTGTCATGAGGGCAGGGGACTGGACTCTATGACCTCTCGAGGTCCCTTCCAGTCCTAGAGTCTATGAGCAGACTAGATGCAGCCTAAAGACTGTAGGTTCCCTGCCCCTGATCTAGACTCTGGTTTGCTTCAAAGGAAAGTCTGGCTACAAATACTTGTTTTTTCAGTTAAAGTTTCTGGAGTAGTTTCCAGAAAACTTGGGAGTTCCTGCTCCCTAGAGAATGGTGATACTGGCCTTGAGGTTCAGGAAATACCACTCGTTGGAGAGCCTGGCTCCCCACTGCTCACTTCCTCCATTATGATTACTGGTGCCAAAGAAACATGATGTGGGCGTCCAAAACTGCATAGGCTGTCATTTCTAAAGAGCTCTTGGCTTGGCCAGCTAGAGGATTATTGTTTTAGGCATTGCGGAGGACGGAGCAGGGAGAAGATTGGTGGAGTGGCCTGTCTGTGTCTTCAGTTTATGCAAATGAAAGGGGATGGGTACTTTGAGCAGCTTTGCTTCGATTGGCAGCCTAGGGAAGGGGTCCTTGGAGGGCAGAGTTGAGAGCCAGGTTCTGTTTATGTTGGGCTTCTCGTAGTGCTCTCTCTTGTGAAGTCCAAATTGCAGCACCCACCAGTTAGAGGACAATGTGCCGGAATGGTCTGTGACGGGCAGGGTGCTGGTTATGGCTATCCCTTCAGAGATCTTTTTTGTTCTGGGTGATTGGTGTAGTGTGGTTGTAAAAGTCTAGTCTTGCTACTGCAAGACAAGCCCAAGAGAGAAACCAACAGGACTCCACTGGCCATCACATATAGCCCCCAGCTAAAACTCCTCCAATGCATCATCAAGGATCTACAACCCATCCTGGACAATGATCCCATACTTTCACAGGCCTTGGGTGGCAGGCCAATCCTTGCCCACAGACAACCTGCTAACCTGAAACATATTCTCACCAGTAACTGCACACCACACCATAATAACTCTTGCTCAGGAACCAATCCATGCAGCAAACCTCGATATCAACTCTGCCCACATATCTACACCAGTGACACCATCACAGGACCTAACCAAATCAGCCACACCATCACTGGTTCATTCACCTGCACATCCACCAATGTAATATACGCCATCATATGCCAGCAATGCCCCTCTGCTATGTACATCGGCCAAACTGGACAGTCTCTACGGAAAAGGATAAATGGACACAAATCAGACATTAGGAATGGCAATATACAAAAACCTGTAGGAGAGCACTTCAACCTCCCTGGCCACACTATAGCAGACCTTAAGGTGGCCATCCTGCAGCAAAAAAACTTCAGGACCAGACTTCAAAGAGAAACTGCTGAGCTTCAGTTCATCTGCAAATTTGACACCATCAGCTCAGGATTGAACAAAGACTGTGAATGGCTTGCCAATTACAGAACCAGTTTCTCCTCTCTTGGTTTTCACATCTCAACTGCTAGAACAGGGCCTCATCCTCCCTGATTGAACTGACCTCGTTATCTCTAGCTTGCTTGCTAGCACACATATATATATACCTGCCCCTGGATATTTCCATTACATGCATCTGAGGAAGTGGGTATTCACCCACGAAAGCTCATGCTCCAAAACGTCTGTTAGTCTATAAGGTGCCACAGGATTCTTTGCTGTATTAAAATGCTGTAGTGCTTATTTCTGAGCATGAAAATGGTAGAGTGCACTGTTTTGTAGCAGTTACTTTTTGTTTTTCCTGAGTAGCAAAGAAGAAAGGAGCACAATCTGAGGGGTGACCTTTGAGGTTGTTCTGCTTAAGGGGCAGAGAAGAGCTTGGGTGTGACTGTCATGAACTATGCTGCTTATTGGTTTGGTGTGTTGAACCCCCAGCAGTGAGATGCTCTGTCTGCTCTCAGGTGCTGTGTGACTGGGCTGTATTTTCCAGCAAGCCTTAGGGAAGAGCTTTTTTCCCATAGGTACTGTGTCTCTTTTATGTCTTTGTGCCCTACCCCTGCAATCAGCAGGTTTACCCTAAAAAGATTTTCTTTCTTCTCTTGCTTATTCTGCTTCATCTTCATAGCTATTTCTGTTCATCCACTAAATCTGACAGTTGCTGTCCCCATGGAACCTGTTGATCATCCTCCACACTGGGACAATGGATGATGCTTCCCTGCTAACACCACCAGAGACACTGGTGCTTGGGGAGATTTTGTCTGTTCCTGCCTGGCACTTTGGAGATCAGGAGGGCAGTGGCCTGCATTCCCACCATTCACGATCTCTGAGGAGCCTCTAACACAGCACTTTAGGTTACATACTGCCAGGCGACTTTTTTCTGAATGAATAGCAATTAGACGTTTTGGCAGGGTTTATCTAGACTCTGGTCCAGTTCAAAGCCTACATCTATATAATCTTGATTTTAGTAATGCGTAATGATAGCTAATAGTACTACGCAAGCTAGTCTAGTACCCAACATGTTGTATGATTCCTTCCGTGGCTTGCTGACTACTGCTCTTGTGCCTGCAGCAGTTACAAGGCAGGGGTCTTGCAGTTCCCTTGCTGTAGGCCCAAGTATTCTGTCTGTTACCTTTATACCGATTCCCCCACCTGTGAAGTCAGAGTTCCTGATCCCTGTTTCCAAGACACCCAACGCTCATCCTCACTAATGGTCATTAAATCCAACTTGGGGTTTTTTTTTAGATAATTCAAAAGTGATTTCAGGAAACTGAAGAGAGAAAATATGAAATAAAAGTTAAACAGAATGAAAGAGTGCAGTATGAGTGCAGCTGGGCTGAACAACCACAAAAAGCCTGAAATCTTACCTACAAATGTGAGTGAAGTGACATTAAAAATCTTGCAGCATAGGAATCCCTTGAATTTCAGCACCAAAACCATTTAGCTGGAGTCCCAGCCAGTCACTGGAAGTCTGATTATTCTTCCTAACCAAGGCTATAGGCCAGGGATAGGCAACCTATGGCACGTGAGCTGATTTTCAGTGTCACTCACACTGCTCGGGTCTGGGGGGCTCTGTATTTTAATTTAATTTTAAATGAAACTTCTTAAACATTTAAAAAACCTTATTTACTTTACATACAATAGTTTAGTTATATATTATAGACTTATAGAAAGAGACCTAAAAACTTTAAAATGTATTACTGTCACACAAAACCTGATGTAAGCAAAGTCAGGATAAGCTCTACCCTGATATCTGGTGGAAAGAATGTCAGAGAGTGTATTTGCATAGGCACGCCTACCCTATCCCAGACTGCTGAGCGGTGGGACTGCTTGGTGACAAATGACTCACCCTCAGTTGGGTGGTACTTGCTAGACAAGGGACATGGGTTCCAAAACCCAGTGAACTGAGAGAGGTGGGGGACAGGTATTGTGCCTGGGGGTGCAGATGTCTTGTGGTGCCAGAAGCACCAGTTGCATCTTCTTCTCTTTCCACAGTGGAATGTCAGAGTTGATTTTTTTTTATTCTCTCAAGAATCTAAATACAAGTTACTCAGCTGAATGTACTTTGGGCTAATGGTGCACTAGCACTGGGGCTTCCTCACTAAGACCTGAGATCACTAAGAGTTGAGATCACTAAAGAGCTAAAATGACTGAGCTGAGAGCACTGAGTACTGTGCTAACTAGTGAGGGACCCTGAAGATATACTGTGGAACTGAGCAGCTGGTGGAGTGGAGCAGTTGTGGGGATGGCTGGCACGGATCATGGGACAGCTGGTGGCAGCGGAGCGGCTGGCAGAGCGGAGTAGCTGTGGGATGAGTGGAGCCGCCCACAGAACGAGCGGAGCAGAGCAGTTTTGCAGAGTGGCTTATGGAGCAGAACAGCTGGTGGAACGGAGCAGTTCCTGAGGACGGCTGGAGGAGCAGAGTGGAGCAGCTGGTAAAGCGGAGCAGTTCATGGAGAAGGCAGAAGCAGAACCCACGGAGAGGCAGGGCAGTTGGCCCCGGACCACGTAAGGTGCCCCTTTCTACCCAGGCTGGGGGGAGGGACCTCTACAGATAACCCTTGAACTCTGGGGTGGCACTGACCAGAGACTTTTGGGTTGTTGGACTTTGGGGTGATTGGACTTAAAACCCTAAGGGGAAAAAGGACAGTGCCAAACATACTTGGAGGTAGGTTTTTGTTTATGGTTTGTGTTATAACCCTGTTTGTGGTGTTTCTCCAATGGGATGCCACATTGATTCCTTCCTTTATTAAAAAGATTTTGCTACACTCAGACTCCATGCTTGCGAGAGGGGAAGTATTGCCTCCTAGAGGCACCCAGGGGGGTGTGGTATGTGAGTGTCCCAGGTCACTGGGTGGGGGCTCGAGCCGGTTATGCATTGTGTTACTGAAACGGAACCCCTGGATACTGAACCTGGCCCTTGTTGCTGCCAACTCAGAGGGGCAGAAGGGTTACACTTAAATTACAGTGAATAAATGAAAACTTGGCACACTACTTCTGAAAGGTTGCCGACCCCTGCTATGGGCCAAATGGCTGCCTAAAATTAGCCATTTATGTCAGCTTTAGGCCGATAGATTCATAGATTCATAGATTCTAGGGTCAGAAGGGACCAATGTGATCATCTAGTCTGACCCCCTGCACAAAGCAGGCCACAGAACCCTACCCATCCACTTCTATAAACAAACCCCTAACCTATGCCTGAGTTATTGAAGTCTTCAAATTGTGGTTTGAAGACCTCAAGCTGCAGAGAATCCACCAGCAAGTGACCCAGGCCCCACACTGCAGGGGAAGGCGAAAAACCTCCAGGGCCTCTGCCAATCTGCCCCGGAGGAAAATTCCTTCCCGACCCCAAATATGGCGATCAGCTAAACCCTGAGCATGTGGGCAAGACTCACCAGCCAGCACTCAGAAAAGAATTCTCTGCAGTATCTCAGATCCCATCCCATCCAAAATCCCATCACCAACCACTGGGCATACTTATCTGGCGATAATCAAAGATCAATTGCCAAAATTTGGCTCTCCCATCATACCATCCCTTCCATAAACTTATCAAGCTTAATCTTGATAAACCAGATATGTCTTTTGCCCCCACTACTCCACTTGGAAAGCTGTTCCAGAACTTCACTCCTCTAATGGTTAGAAACCTTCGTCTAATTTCAAGTCTAAACTTCCTAGTGTCCAGTTTATACCCATTCGTTCTTGTATCTACATTGGTACTAAGTTAAATAATTCTTCTCCTTCCCTAATATTAATCCCTCTGATATATTTATAAAGAGCAAGCATATCCCCCCTCAGCCTTCTTTTGGCTAGACTAAACAAGCCAAGCTCTTTGAGTCTCCTTTCATATGACAGGTTTTCCATTCCTTGGATCATCCTAGTAGCCCGTCTCTGAACCTGTTCCAGTTTGAATTCATCCTTCTTAAACATGGGAGACCAGAACTGCACACAGTATTCCAGGCGGGGTCTCACCAGCGCCTTATATAATGGTACTAACACCCCCTTATCTTTGCTGGAAATACCTCGCCTGATGCATCCTAAAACCGCATTAGCTTTTTTAACGGCCATATCACATTGGCGGCTCATAGTCATCCTGTGATCTACCAATACCCCAAGGTCCTTCTCCTCCTCTGTTGCTTCCAACTGATGCGTCCCCAATCTATATCTAAAGTTCTTATTATTAATCCCTGAGTGCATGACCTTGCACTTTTCACTATTAAATTTCATCCTATTACTATTACTCCAGTTTACAAGGTCGTCCAGATCTTCCTGTATGATATCCCGGCCCTTCTCCATGTTAGCAATACCCCCCAGCTTTGTGTCATCTGCGAACTTTATTAGCACATTCCTGCTTTTTGTGCCAAGGTCAGTAATAAAAAGGTTAAATAAGATCGGTCCCAAAAGCGATCCTTGAGGAACTCCACTAGTAACCTCCTTCCAGCCTGACAGTTCACCCTTCAGTACGACCTGTTGTAGTCTCCCCTTTAACCAGTTCCTTATCCACCTTTCAATTCTCATATTGATCCCCATCTTTTCCAATTTGACTAATAATTCCGCATGCGGAACCGTGTCAAATGCCTTACTGAAATCGAGGTAGATTAGGTCTACCGCATTTCCTTTGTCTAAATAGTCTGTCACCTTCTCAAAGAAGATCAGGTTGGTTTGGCACGATCTACCTTTAGTAAAACCATGTTGTACTTTGTCCCAATTACCATTGACCTCAATGTCCTTAACTACTTTCTCCGTCAAAATTTTTTCCAAGACCTTACATACTACAGATATCAAACTAACAGGCCTATAGTTACTCGGATCACTCTTTCTCCCTTTCTTAAAGATAGGAACTACATTAGCAATTCTCCAGTCATACGGTACAACCCCTGAGTTTACCGATTCATTAAAAATTCTCGCTAATGGGCTTGCAATTTCATGCGCCAGTTCCTTTAATATTCTCGGATGAAAATTGTCCAGGCCCTCCGATTTTGTCCCATTAAGCTGTTCAAGTATGGCTTCTACCTCAGATGTGGTAATATCCACCTCCATATCCTCATTCCTGTTTGTCATCCTTCCATTACTCCTAAGCTCCCCATTAGCCTTATTAAAGACTGAGGCAAAGTACTTATTTAGATATTGGGCCATGCCTAGGTTATCCTTAACCTCCTTTCCATCCTCAGTGTGTAGTGGTCCTACTTCTTCTTTCTTTGTTTTCTTCTTATTTATATGGCTATAGAACCTTTTACTATTGGTTTTAATTCCCTTTGCAAGGTTCAACTCTACTTGGCTTTTAGCCTTTCTCACTTTATCCCTACATGTTCTGACCTCATCAAGATAGCTTTCCTTGCTAATCCCACCCTTCTTCCACTCCTTGTAGGTTTTCTGCTTTTTCTTAATCACCTCTCTGAGATGCTTGCTCAGTCAGCTTGGTCTACAATTCCTGCCTATGTTTTTTTTCCCCTTTCTTGGGATGCAGGCTTCCAATAGTTTCTGCAGCTGTGACTTAAAGTAATTCCAGGCCTCTTCCGCATTTAGATCCACAAGTTCTTCAGTCCAATCCACTTCCCTAACTAATTTCCTTAATTCTTTAAAGTTAGCCCTTTTGAAATAAAAAACCCTAGTCCCAGATCTATTTTTGTTTATCCTTCCATCTAGTTTGAACTGAATTAGCTCATGATCACTCAAACCAAGGTTGTCCTCTACAACCATTTCTTCTATGAGGTCCTCACTGCTCACCAAAACCAAATCTAAAATGGCATCCCCTCTTGTCGGTTCTTCAACTACTTAGTGAAGGAATCCATCAGCTATCACATCCAGAAAAATCTGAGCCCTACTATTCTTGCTAGCACTTTTACTCCAGTCTATATCTGGGAAGTTAAAGTCTCCCATGATCACACATTTCCCATTAGTGTTTACTTCCTTAAAAACGTTAAAGAGGTCTCTATCCATATCCAAATCAGATCCTGGCGGTCTGTAGCACACCCCAAGCACTATCTCTGGGGAGGATCTAGTAGCTTTCTTTCCCAGTGTGATTTTTGCCCAGACAGACTCTGTCTTGTCCATTCCATCACTTCTTATTTCTTTACAGTTAACCTCCTCATTGATGTACAATGCTACTCTACCATCTTTGCCTTTATTTCTATCTTTCCTAAACAGCACATAGCCTTCGATACCTGTACTCCAGTCATGACTACTATTCCACCACGTTTCTGTTATCCCTGTAATATCTGGTTTCATTTCCTGCACCAGTAGCTCTAGTTCCTCCATTTTGTTCCCTAGGCTCCTCGCATTAGTGTACAGACATCTTAATTTTTGCCGTTTGGCTTCACTTACATTCTATACCCTGTTAGGCACAAATATTCTACCACCAACATCACCTGTTAGTCTGTTATCTACACTACCCTTCCTCCTTATGCCAATTCTTCTGTCCACGGCTGTATCCCCTCTTACTTTGTTTACTTCCCTCTCAAGGTTTAATTCTGGCATGGAGATCTCCCAAACATCTCCCAACCATCTCCCCCAAATTTCTAGTTTAAAGCTCTCTTAATCAGGTCGGCGAGCCTCCATCCTAGAAGTCTATTTCCCTCCTTGCTCAGGTGAAGTCCATCCTGAGAGAACAGTCTTCTGTCCTTAAATGCTTCCCAATGGCCGTACATCCCAAAGCCCTCCTTATAGCACCACTGCCTGAGCCATCTGTCGATCGCCATAATCTTGTCACACCTTTGTCGCCCTTCTCTAGGAACCGGCAGAATCCCACTGAAGATCACCTGAGCCTCGATTTCCTTAAGCGTCTTCCCCAGTCTGGCATAGTCTCCCTTGATACATTCCAGAGAGTATCTAGCCGTATCATTCATTCCCACATGAAGGACAATCAACGGATTCTTCCCCGCTCCCGCTAGTATCCTTTTCAGTCTCAGGTCCACATCCTGTATCTTAGCACCCGGCATACAGCACACCCTTCTGTTCTCCCGATCAGCTCTAGTCACAGGCCTGTCTATTCTTCTTGGTAAGGAGTCTCCAATCACGTAGACCTGCCTTTTCCTAGTGACAGTGCGCTTCTCCGGTCTATCTCCCGCACCTACCGGCTCTCGATTCCTATTCCCCCTCGCAATCCTCCTGGGGCTCATATTTGGTGTTGTCTCCATTGATTCCTCCCCTCCTCTTGCAGGACTATCAGCTCTTCTCTTTTTCCTTGCCCTCTCTCCTTCAGCGACCACCTGCTATGCCCCTTCTTCATTTTCCAACTCTGCAAACCTGTTTCTGAGTTCTATTTCTCCTTCACTGGCCCGCCTTCTCCTCTGCCTGGTTCTCTTAGTCACATGCTTCCACCATCCACTTTCCTCCCCCAGCAGTCTCTCCTCTGAATTCTTTGGTCCTGCTTCCATCTGCACATCTGAGCTTATCCCTTCAGCCCCCTCGTGTCTGTGCTCCATCGTCTGCTCAAATCCCCTTCTGAACTCAACCAGAGTTTGCACCTGCATCTCCAGTCCTTGGATCTTCTCTTCCATCAGCTCTATAAGATGGCACTTTATGCAGACAAAGCTCTTTTCAGGCACCCCCTCCAGGATCATGTACATGCCGCAGCTTCCACATCCAGTCATCCTCATTGTGTCTTTCACTGCTGCCTCTGTATCAGTCATGGCCTTCCCACCCGACGCCTGGTAGTCAACACAACACAAGCCCCAAGCCCCCAGCAGGCACCAGACCACCACCCTATCCCTTGACTTGCTTGTCGGTTCCTCTGTCCTGGTCTCCCCCACACCCTCCCCCTGGAATCTCCCACTGAAACTCCCCTGTTTACAGCTCTGTTGGCTGGCTCCTGTGCTGCTGCAGCTGTCTGTGCTGCTGCCTGACTGGCTGGCTACTTATATAGGACCCCTAATCAGGTAAGCCCCGCCCCCTAATCAGGGCTCCGCTGCTCTCCCAGCACACTGGCCCTAGCAGCCTCCACACACACACACAAACAATACAATCCACAAACTACACACTACACAAACCTGCTCCTCCAACAGAACTCCCACTGAAACTCCCCTGTTTACAGCTCTGTTTGCTGGCTCCTGTGCTGCTGCAGCTGTCTGTGCTGCTGCCTGACTGGCTGGCTACTTATATAAGATAGCAGTGATAGGAGTCCAAATGGGAATCTTTCTATTGACTTCAATGGGGTTTGGATCAAGCCCCTGCATGATGGCCTGATTTTCAGAGTTGCTGAGAATGCACAGTACCTAATGAAGTTCATAACTACCCTTTCCCTCCCATAGAATCCGAGAAAGGTAGGTCTGGAAGGGACCTCAAGATGTCAGCTCATCCATCCCTCTGTGCTGAGGCATGACCAAGTAAACCTAGATCATCCCTGACAGGTGTTTGTCCAACCTATGCTTAAAAACCTGTAATGATAGAGAGGTCACGACCTCCCTTGGAAGCCTATTCCAAAGCTTAACTTCCCTTAGAGTTAGAAAGTTTTTCCTTATATCTAACCTGTCTCCCTTGCCATAGAGTAAGCCAATTACTTCTTGTCCTACCTTCAGTGAACATGGAGAATAGTTAGTAACTGTCCTTTTTACAACAACCATCAACATATTTGAAGACTGTTATCAGGTCCCTTCTCAGGTCTTGCTCAAAATGAAACATGCCTGGTTTTGTTAACTTTTCCCCATAGTCAGATTTTCTAAACCTTTTATCATTTTTGTGGCTCTCCTCTGGACTGTCTCCAATTTGTCCTCTTCTTACTTAAAGTCTGTTGACAAAACTGGACAATACTCCAGCTGAAGCCTCACAAGTGAGTATACCACACTCCTGTTGATATAGAATGATTATCTCTGAATTATATTAGCCTTTTGTGAATCTGTTTCACAATGTTGGCTCATATTCAGTTTGTGATGCACTACAACCCCAGATCCTTGTCAGCAGCATTACTGCCTAGAAGTTATTCCCCATTTTGAAGTTGTGTATTTGATTTTTCCTTCCTAAGTGAAGTACTTTGCAGTTGTCTTTACTGAATTTCATCTTGTCAATTCTACAATTTGTTAAGGTCATTGTGAATTCTAATCGTGTTCTCCGAAGTGCTTGCAACCCCTCCCAGCTTGGTATCATATGCAAATTTTATAAGCATACGCTTCACTCTATTATCCAAGTCTTTTATGAAAATATTGACTAGTAACAGACACACCACTGATCCATTGCAGGACTCTACTAGTTACATCACCAAAGTCTGATAGCCAACTATTGATAATTATTCTTTGAGAATGCTCTTTCAACCAGTTTTGCTCCCAACTGTAAGTTCATCTAGACCATATTTCCTTAGTTTGCTTATACGAATGTCACGTGGGACTGTGTCAAAAGCTTGACTAAAATCAAGATATCCTTACTGGGTGCCTTATCTTTGTTCCACATTCCCTCCCCACATCTTCCTCATGCACTGAACATAACAGGAAAGGGACTGGGTGTGTATTTCTCTGCTAGGATCTCAGCTGTGCATAGCTGGCAGTTAGTTCAAAGCCCAGCCAGACAATATGAATGCAGCCTTGGACAATCAGTGTTGTCACAGTTTCTCCTGCCCCATTCTTCCAAATATGTACGGCAAGTCAATGGGGGCAATTGAAGGTTAAGAAAGTGTGTACAGGATCAGGGCACGTGTAGTTTACATTTCATTTTTCCTTTAAAACAATGCTTTGAATCTCACAATGCTCTCCCTCACCCCCACTGTTAGGAAGCATCCTCTGCCCCAGCTGTAGAATTTTTAGTGAAAAGTGGAAGTGGAAAGCGGATGTAGTGGGAGCTCTCTTTTCCCTTCCCTGTTGCTGCTACTCACTTCTTAGACCCTCTCTGCCAGATACTGACCCATGAGCCTTCATTCAGCCCTTAGTTCAGCTTTGTACATTTGGCTGCTCTGAAGAATCTTTATGTGTTGCTCAATGCTGGGGCAGGATTGGGCTGAGAAGTGGTACTTTCCATTTAACATCCTGCTGGTAGCACTTCTGATTATTAAGCCATTAGATCGCCTAATAGGAGTAATAAAGCTGGTATCTGGTACATTTATTTTAACTATACAATAAGGCACAATGTTAAAAACTGCAAAGTGCCAGCCAGATTTTCAGCAGTACATAATATCTCTTGCATTTTTACAGTAACCAGCAAGGCATAAACATATCACAGAAATTGCCCAGGATACAGAAATATTTTTTACTGAGCTACATAAGAAAAGTCGGATGCTGTTCTTGAAAATGGAACATACGCAATTAACAGGAAAATATGTTACCAGTAAAAAGGAGAAAGATGGCTAGTGATTATAGTTAGATGTGCTAGTTCAAAGTAGAGCGTGGTAGGGGATCAGCAATGTTAAGCAGAGGAAAATGACAGTTCAAGGCATCAAAAGCACTTTTAAGGGAATTTGTGCTTTAGTGGTAATATCACACCAAGTTATCGAGCTGAAATGGATGGATCTAGGGTAGAGATTCTCAAACTTTTTCTTTCTGAGGCCCTCTCAACATGCTATAAAAACTCCATGGCCCACCTGTGCCACAACAACTGGTTTTCTGCATATAAATGCCAGGGCTGGTGTTAAGGGGTAGCAAGCCAGGCAATTGCTTGGGGCCCCATGCCACAGGGGTCCTTACAAAGCTACATTGCTCAGGTTTCAGCTTCAGCCCTGGGTGGTGGGCCTCAGGGCCCTGGGCTTCAGACCCATGCAGTGTGACTTCGGCTTTCTACTGTGGGTCCCAGGGAGTCTAATGCTGGCCGTGCTTGGTGGCCCTCCTGAAACCTGCTCATGGCCCCCCCAAGGGGCCCTGGACTCCTGGTCAAGAACCACTGATCTAGGGAGATATTTGCTGAAACATATGGGAAGATTCTATGTGATGAGGGTTCAGTAAAATCCTGGAAGGGCTTTATTCGTATTAATTTTTTCTTAGAAATATTTCTGAGAGTGCATGGAAAGATCTCTGGGATTTTTTCCTCAAGTGAATTTAGGTGCCTATTTTCAGACATCTGATTTGACCCTGAACAAGTCATTTAGGCCATGCAGGAAGAACATAGAGGCACTGGGAATGCACTTGGTATCTACTGACTCCCAGTTGTATGCTTTAACCATTAGATCATCCTTCCTCTGAAAGTATAATCTATATACTCCTGCACTGATCAGATGGCAATCCAAATACTTATGGCCCCATTACTGTAGTATTTCAGTGCTTCACAATCTTTAACATATTAGTCCTCAGAGCTACAGCTGGATGACTAACGGATTCTTTGCTGTGTTGGCAATTACAAACGGATGGAAAAAATTGTTTCAGGTTAAAAAAACCTCTTCTTTTTGACAAAACTAACTGTTTTGTTTCCATTTGGACCCTTTTTACATGTTTTAACTATATTTAAATAAAATCAAAGGATATTTTGAACCAAAAGGACATTTAAAGAAAAAATCAAAACAGTTAATTTTGAAAATGTCAAATGAAACATGTTTAATATTTTGGAATGTTTGGGGTGGAGGTTGTTGACCCTCCACCTTCCCCACCCCCAAACGAACAACTGGGTGAAACTAACAAGAAGGTATGAAAGATTTTGGTGTCACTGAATCTGTATTTATCCCCATAAAAAGGCTGAAAAATGTCATCCAGTCTTACTCTCAGCACTGTATGAGATTAGGCAATGCTATTACCCCCATTTTACAGATGGGGAACCAAGGCATAGAGAGACTAAGGGACTTGCCCAAGGTCAAGCAGGAAGTCTGTGTGAGAGCAGGGAATGGAACCCAGCTCCCCCAGGGTAGCAACCTAATCACTGGACCATTCTTCCTCTCCCAGCAGTTAGAAAGGCATCACTTCTGAAAACTGTTCCATGGAGCAAACCCCTGTGCCTGTAAGGAGCCCCAGTGAACTCTGGGAATGGGGCCAAACATAATGAATCCATGGCAAACATCAGCACCGCAAGCTCTGTCCAGATAGTGCCTTTCACAATGTAAACATCCCCAGTGCTTCCCAGCAATAAACAGTAAACATTTTACAACATTTTAATAAAGAACCCATAAAAATGCAATGATTCGCAGGGCGAAAATCATGAATGGAGGCATTGCCCTGGATATCCAGCGCTAAGGAGACATGGGAGCCATTCACAGTAGGTCCCTTATTAAAATGAATATTGAACACGCTGATTTGGAGAAGCACTCACTGGAAAAAAAAATCCAGCTCAGAACTTGCTGCCAAAACACTATGAGCTTGCGTGTCAGTGGCACCTTGTCGACTTACAGCTGAGGATCCGGCCCTGTAACTTCATTCAGGGTTGGTGAGTAATTTGCAAATTTGCAGAGCCCTGATTGTCCTAAGTTTCACAAAAAAGTTGAGAGGAGGAAATTGCATTAAAAATGAGTCTGAAAATGGAGTGTGTTGCCAACCTAGAGAGCAACAGACCTACCTGGAAATAAGTTTGTTAGTGTATTGATTTGAACTAGCTCAAAGGAACAGCCAGAGTGAGACTCAGTGTTGACTGCCCAGCAGAGGAAGTGTGTGCAGTCTCAGGGCACAGACTAGGAGGGGGGTTATCAGAGATAATGTGAGATTATGTCTGGGCCGGATCTAGCCATTTCGCCACCCCAAGCATGGCGGCACGCCGCGGGGGGCGCTCTGCCACTCGCCGGTCCCGTGGCTCCAGTGGACCTCCCACAGGCGTGCCTGTGGATGCTCCACCGGAGCCACGGGACCAGCGGACCCTCCGCAGGGATGCCTGCGGGAGGTCCACCAGAGTCGCCTGCCGCCCTCCCAGCAACCGGCAGAGCACCCCCCGCAGCATGCCGCCCCAAGCACGTGCTTGGTGCTCTGGGGCCTGGAGCCGGCCCTGATCATGTCAGGGATAGCAAAAGTGGGGGCAGGGGAGGGAATCAAAGCTACACAAAGAGCTCTTACCACCTTGCAAGACTCAGAGAGCACTGCAGTATCCGGCAAAACTGGGAAAAAACCACCCACACAGTGTTGTACATGGTTGCTGTGATATTAGTGACAAAGGCAGGTTTTAGGACAACATATTTAGGATACACTTCATAATCTACTTATCTAAAGTAATGACGATTTTACATGCCAAAAACAAGACCCAGACTATCAATATAGTGTCGTTAATGTACCTGTAATATGAGTTGTATCCTTTATTTATTTAACTACCAAGGAATAACCTGAAGCTGAGCTCCATGTAAGCGCGAAAGCTTGTCTCTTTCACCAACAGAAGTTGGTCCAATAAAAGATAATACCTTGTGATGAGGTTCTTGACGCACTATTGGGTCACCCCCTTGTGGCTGTGGCTGAGGAATTGCTCTGCCCAGTCTGATGCCCCTTCTGTTTTTCCCTGTGCTGCGGCCCCTTTCTCATTCCAGGAGTTGCAGTGCTTCTTCATTGCGAGTCAGGATGCTCCCTCTTCACAGCTTGCGGTGCTCCCTTTTCATGGCTTGGCCATCTGGCCAGGTCACTGTGTGATTTCCACCTTCTGGGTATCAAAGTCTCTCCATTCGAATTGTCTCAGGCAGTCTTCTGCTCCGCAGCCCAAACAATGCCACTTTCCCAGTGGCTAATGGGGGAGCCTGGGCCCACCCACTATTCAATTGTCTAATCAGTGGCCAAGGTCTGCACCATCCCAAACCTTGCTGCTGTTTCCCTGAGCCTTTTTCTACTCAATTTCTATCAAGCTCCCTTAACCACTAGTCTCATGAGTAAACCCTTTCTTCAGAGCCAGGATCCAGGGCCACTGCTTGCATTTAGGCAGCCTAGGCAATCGCCTAGGGCGCCAGGATTATTGGTGGGCGGCGTTTTGCCAGAGGGAGCGGCAGGCGGCTCCGGTGGAGCTGCCGCAGTCGTGGCTGCGGACCGTCGGCTGCTTGCACGGCTCCGGTGAACCTCCCGCAGGCACGACTGCAGCAGCTCCACCGGAGCCGCGGGAGCAGTCGACCGTCATGGGACCAGCACGCGGGGTGACAAAATTGCTGTGCGCCTAGGGCGCTAAAACCCCTATCGCCGGTCCTGCCAGGATCCCAGAGCGTCTACTCTCTCTTTGGGATTCCTCCTTTCCCACTCTAAGGCCAGAGTGTGACTGGAAACTTACACTGCAGCCCCTTCTGGCCCCTTTCCTGGTGTTATATGAGCCCTGCCTGCTTCTGCTCCTGTTCAGCTGGGCTCCATTCTCAGTCAGGGCTGCCTATCAAGCAAAACTCCCCCTCTGATGTGGCCTATTGGGACTCTTCCTGGGTCACATTAACCCTTGCCAGGCTAGTGTGGGGTTAATCCCCCTTCACATACCTCACCCACCTTTTAAACAGTACTAATGCTACTTCTTGGCTGGTACTTTCAAGGTCATGGTCTGGTTCCTGACTTGGCCCTGTGATAGCCCAGCTGTGCACTGCCCTGGACAAGGACTGCAAGATTACAGTCGAGCCCTGCACTCTGGTCTCATCAGTGATCATCTTGCTACATTCAGCCTTTGAGGCCTTGTTTCTCAGTTTAGAATTTTGTAGCTGTTTTGACTTGCCTCATTTCTTTGCCAAGATTAGAGTTATTTGTCATCCTTTGCTTATGTCTCCTGTGCAATGATGAAATACGTTTTTCATATGTGCTATAGGAGCTCTGGTAGTGATTTTCCAAATCACAGCTGTTTGGCTTTCTGGTTTTTGGAACTAGTTCTTCCCAATAAGAATCCACAATCTGCTGTTCTGTTTGCTTGTGGGCACTCAAGGGCTAGATGTCATGTTGAAATTCTCTATTTGTTTATTTGATCAGTTTTTACGGGGTTAGTCTGAGCTGGTGGATTGGGTCAATACATTTTATTTGCATTTGATTTTTAAATTAAAAAAGGGTGATATAACAGTGCTACCAGAGTTAATGGGTATCAATTAAGTGACAGGAATGTAACCCCAACTCATATCATGTGGCTAGTATCAGGAAATAAAAACCTCTCTCTTATCTGCATTCCTGTGTGTCACAGCTTTTTGCAGTCCTCCTCTTCAGCCATACACACCCTTAGTATGGCTTTGTATCTCACATATGGGGAGAGCCTGGGATAGTTTCAATGGGACATATTTTGTGCATTTCCCTTAGTCCCAAGTAACGTGCCTCTCCCTCATCTTCGCCCTTCCCCCCGCGCTAGTGCTTTGCCCAATAGTTACACAATGGTGGACAGAACTGGCTTAGCACACCAGCACTCCTGCACCTCTTTCAAATATGCTGCATGGGAATTATACCTTCTCTTAAGTTTGCACTGACCCATCTTATCATAGGCTAATGGAGTCCTCATCCTCTCCAATCACAGATCTCTCAGTCTCTCTGACATGGTGCAGAGAGCCTACTAATTCCTGGGCAATCCCTGGGACTTTTATACCCCGACCGACTGCAGGATCAAACCTGCATATGTTGCACGGACAAAATATACTTGAAAATAATTTGCAATACTGGAAAAATCCAGTTGAAATGCAGTTCCATACCAAAGCAGTAATTCTATCAATTTGCATTGCCAAAGCTCCAGCTGTCTGAAAACATAGACAACTGAGTTTTCCCTTTAGTTATCTGGAAGCAAATTCATACTGTCGGAGAAAAACTCAGTTCTCGCTTTTTGTTTGGGTGCAGCAAAATCAAATACTTTATTCTAACTCCAGCAATTGCAATAGAGGGAGGGAGCCCTAGGACACTGGGTCACCCCAGTCCTGCTATCTTATTTTCCTCACGTTGGGCGCCAGTCTACGTATTTAATTATCAGTGCAAGCTCGTGATAACTTCTCACACAGTTCTACTCGCCTCACACTAACCTCACTTCTACAAATCTCACATCATTAGGGTTACAGCTGGCCTAACTCTTGCTAACAGACTGACATGCATTAAGATCCCCTACAAATCCTTGTCAATTCTTTCCCTACTTCCACACTCCCCCCTTTTGTACTTCTAGTACAACAGATATTTTCAAATCTCTATTTGCATTAAGCCATGGATTTCTGTTTCTACATCAGATGTTTCAACCTTAGGGATTTTCACTGGTGTAATGACAATACATAATTAGCATGGTCATGAAAGGTATTACTATTATTATGTCTTTTACAACAGCAATGACATAATTTTAAACTAACAACAATGCAAGCAATAATATCCCCATAGCAATAATATGATGAGGTTGTTGTACAGTTTTGGTTACAAAGCATAATATATCATACTTAGTACACAAAGTAGACACTCTATAAGCTATATGAAAGGCATTCTTTTCAGCTTGATATCTATTCTGAAGCATGTGAATTTGCCCTTGCAATTCAGAGATTCTTTGAACCTCTGGTAACAATGAAAGCAAATTTTGAAATCGATCAGGTACTAAGCTGGTCCAATTAAACTAAGGGCTACTTGCAAAATTCTATCTGCAGGCCAATAAACAATATGATTGTCTGCAGTGGTGATGAGATTAAAATGTATATCTTGCAATGTGGCAGTTTTAACATACATACAGCTATCATTAGCTTGAAAAGTAAGTATCCTGTCAGGATAGTTCCTTGTCCTCTACCCTCCCAGCAAACGTTATGACAACTTCTCTTGGCTTCAGTGTATGGATACACTGAAGCTGCAGGGGTTCTAACAGCCAAATGTCCATTGACTCCCTATTCCTATACAAAATATCAGGTGTTATTTTAGAGGTACTGACTATAAATCAGTTAGGTATACTAGGTGGTCTAATTTCCCAGATGTCTCGGTGAATAATCCAGTCCCATATGCATCCTTCCCATGGACCCGTCAGGATTTGGTATGTGGGAGCCCACACCTCTCCAACCGGTCCAAATACTTGGAAGGAGCACTGTGAATGTCCACACTTCCACTCAGAAAGTGTCCAGATATGTCTCTATGACCACAGATCAGATGGTACTCCTGATGTGTCTGTAAGGGCAGTGGGCCAAGTCTAGTGCTCAAGATCACTCCGAATGGCCATCAGCTGGTCATTCAGGAAATTCTGAATTTCTGAACTTGCTAGATCCCATTGCAATGCCTTCCCAGCCTCAGCGATATTCAATACCATCTCTTTGGTGTAGTACTATATCACATCTGTTGGTTATATACCTTTAACTAATCTCAGGTACTTTCAAGAGGCATTGACATTAATAGCATAGGAGGGGATGTATTGCAATAAGGTACAGGTTACATTATTCGTCACTGGAATGGTTTCAATATAAGTAAAATTTCCAGTGGCAGAACAAACTCTTTGGGTATTCATTTGATTATTTACTAATTGGGTAATCAAATAACAATAAGGGCTTCTTTCATGTAACACAGTACAAATTCCAGGTATAGCCATCATATCTACTTCACTATGGAATCCATCAATTCCAATTATAAATTTTTGGAGTTCATTTGCAGTAATATTATGGATCTTTATTTCCACTGATCCATTTGTTCTCCACTCAATTGTTCACTTATATGGGATATCCTGAACTTTAAAAATATTTTTCCTTTTTTTTTTCCCCCAAACAATCTTTAAATAAATCATTCAAGTGTGAAGGCCTTGATCATTGGTTTTATCAAATATATGGCATTGTCTGTATTTGGATGTATTACAGGGGTAATAGTGTAATGGAGGAGGTGGCAGAGGCAGTGACAACAAAGTGCATTTGGTACTTGTCATTTAAAAATCCAATTAGAGAGAGCAATACATGCTGAAGTATTTATCCAAAACACAGGGCACAGCCTGTAGAATAAACCCCAAAATCCAATCAATACCACATTCCCAAGCAGGGTCCCACAAATTTCTTCCTGCCAGTGTATAATTCTTTGTTTCTTCACCAGGATCAGTTCTTAATGTCCTTTCTAGTCAGGAATTCCTGGACTTTGGCAATTTCAGTGGAATGAGTGTTCCTTCTTCTTTCCCGAAACAGTCGTGGTTCAGCATCCTACAGGGGAGAGGTTATCAGCACATCACCCTGTAATGGTTTTGATTTTTCTAGAAAAATTCAAAGGCACAGTAGATCTGTCAGTGGACAAGGGAGAGGTTACTAGCACTTCACCTTGTACTTTTTATCTACTGTCCAGAAGGCACCGTGGAGCTAGAAGGAGAAATGGCTAATCATCAGTAGGAGAATTCTCCTGAGGTGGAGGGGTCTTTTTTGTAGTGAGAATCATGGGTCCAGGCAGTCAGTCTTTGGCACTTCACAGTGGTGTTGGTAGTCAGCAGGACTGAATAAGGTTCTTTTCAGCATGGAGCCAAAGCAGTTTTTCGCTGGTGGACCTTTACATAATCCAGTTTCCTGGTTCCAACGAGTGGCAGGGCTGCTAGGGTCTTTGGGTAGTGCTTCTTTACCTGTGAGAAAAGAAACCTAACACATTTCATTAGTGCCTGACAGTGTTTTGCAGATCTCACAGCTGCTTGGGCACATTCAAGCCCCCCCCTTTACTTGGTTGACAGCTAAGTCTTAGCTGTAAGCAGTGTCCTTGAGTGGAGTCAGTGTCTTATCTTTAGCTTGAGCATACTAGCTATTTTTTCCCCAATTAACTCATTCTGCTCTTTTTCCTTCTCCCCTTCTTGGCTTCTTTTAACCTACAAAGGAAACTTCCACTCTTCACTCATACACCTTTTTCCCAACCATGAACACATAAACATTGCCGTTATACAGTACATTAGTCTTATTATTCAACGTATTCCACATATACCCTTCCACTAAAATAACTTTATACAGAGCTTTGGAGCAACAAGCCAGGACAAGCACACTCACTTTGAGGAGTTCACTCAATACAACCTCTAGTCCAATAGCTTCCCACCCACCCCAGCCCTCTGGCTAGAAATCTGAGGTAGCCAGAAGGATCCCATGTACAATATGGGGAGTGGGTTAACTTTTCATGTCCTTGCTTCCAAAGACTGTTTGTAAGCAATTTGGCCAATGAAGCTTCTTTTTCTTACTTAAGCAAATGTATTAGACTTTAGTATATCACATTCTCCTGATTTATCCAAACACCTTGTATTCCAAAATTGAATAAAACAAGTATCTGCATTTAACCCTTCTACTTGATTTTAACTAGACAATCCTATGAAAATATTAAACACAACAATTTTGGCAACGAGACAAACACCACAAGACAGGACATAGAGCACAAAACATAATTCCTGTTGTGCCAGTAAACGCATGATACGTTGAATGCTGTTCAGCTGGCATCAGTTTTCTCTGATTATCTGAAAGACAAAAAAAACAGAGATCTACCCCTTCTGGGCAGTCAATCATCACTTAAAATATACAAATACCCTTGTTGATTTTAGGCAAAACAGAGGAATTACCCCATATTTCCTTGTATTTGTTTCATAGGCAGCCCAGGTTTCAGTGGCTTCTATCTTATCAGTTAGATAATTTGCATTAATACAGATGCTTTCTGGCTTGCTTCTGGATCCAAAGCTATTCACAGCTTAGGGTTACAGCTGGCCTAACTCTTGCTAACAGACTGACATGCATTAAGATCCCCTACAAATCCTTGTCAATTCTTTCCCTACTTCCACAATATCCATTATTACAGATATGGTTCCCTCAACTCCGCTTGGTCTACATACCATCAACAAAGGGGAAAGAGGGGACATGGGTGCAGGGGATTTGCCCTGTAGACAGCAGGTGTAGGAAAAAATTGTTGTAATGTGTTATATTTTGTATGGCAGAACTGACAGGTTTCAGGGCTTGGCTCACTTTCAGAACTGAAAAGAAAGCACTCCATTAACACACGCTCTGTGTGTGTGTGTGTGCGTGCGCGTGCACAAAATTTTCGTTCAAATTTATCAGCGAGGTGGGCCAGAGATGAATTTGTCCCTTTACTTTTAGTGAAATAGTATTGATGTTCTCCTGAAATCTTTGCCAATGTGCATTTATTCTCATTATGTGGATTAGGTTAGGGAGGCAAAGGCAGAACTGGGACTAGATGGTGTCTCTAGGACACAGTCCATAATAAATGGTGCCATGTAGCTTCTTCATGCCAGGAGCATCCCAGGAAAGAAGTTGTGGTCACAACAACTCCTTCCTGGGTCCTCTCTTCTTCATGGAGATAGGAATTTGCTGCTGGCTTCTATGATCTCCAAAGTAATGCCCCACAGGTGCATGTGAGAGTTCAAGGCTCTGGGGCACATGGATAACAAGGATAGCAGGAGTTATAACATTAAGGATTAAAAAAATAACCAAGAGTTTTCCAAGCAAAATAAACCCTCAACCCTCATCCCTAACCGCTAACTAGGTAAACGTAAAGAAGAAATGTTCGCTGGGGCAGGTTATTCCATAACTGGCAAATGAAGGGTTTCTTGGATCTTTCCCATGCTGTTTGAGTCCAAATACTGGACTAGATGGACCAGTATGGCAATTCCTATGCACAAGGAAGGCAGAAGCAAATGCGTAACCCCCACTTACTCCTATGCACCCAGACCCAAGGTCTCAGGAGCCGTTGCAGTGGAGTAATGGGGTTTTTCTTACTATCCTTGTGGGCTTGTTGCCCAAGCCACAGTCCAGCCCTTTAAGCGCTGATGGGGAAACTCAAAGCCTGGAGGGGAAATCTTTCATATCAATTCACTGGTGGGTCCTAAATAATTCACTGCATTTTCTTTCTTATTTAACTCTACTAGAGCTAAAGGAAATAAAAATCACTCAGTGCTGTTCCTTACTTTGCAGTCTGTATTAAACCCTAGGGAAAAAAATATTCTTTAACTGTAATAAGCTACATCAAACTCTGTTCTTCTGCAAGAGGTAAAACATTCCTGCAAATGACGTGCTAAAGGAGGTGCATGATTGTGTGAGTTTGTGTACTGTGAAAAAGGTTATACAGGCCTCCAGCATAGCAGGAAAACAACACTGAACAAAGAGATTTAATTAAATGGAGAATTGAATTCATGTGAACTGCAAAATATGCTGAGCTTTCCCAATGACTTTTTTGCTTTGTACCAGGGCCGTAGGAACAAAGAACGTGGCTCCCTTCGAACATAAGTCAGGGGCCCCTTACAATGCAGAAACTGGAATGCGGTATTTATTTTATACAATATACAGGGTTCATATTATGTATACCTAGCCCTACAGTGTACATGTATTCCGTATTTATGCAAAGAGTTTCTTTCGAGCCTTGTTCTCTGCAAATTGGTTAATCAATGCCTCATAGTCCAGAGATCTGGCAATCTTGTTTTCGATTGAGATAACTGCAAGTGCAGAAAGCCTGTCATCTGTCATGGTTGAGCGCAGGATATTCTTGGTCAGTTTCATTCTGCTGAAGCTCCTTTCAGCACCAGCGACAGTAACTGGTTTGGTCGGAAGAATTCTGATGCAAATGCAAAGATTCGGATATATCTCCTGAAGGCTGTTCTTCTATATGTACATTAAAAAATTGTTTGCCGTGACAAGTCCTCTCTCTTTCTCGATGACATAAATAAAATGATTCAATTCCATTATGAGTTCGTTGGCATCAATGTCTCCCATTTTTCTTTCAAAATTTTTGCTGTGATTCTCTAGTTCATTTTCTCTGTGACACTGCTTCAGGCTGTTAGCGTTGTACAGAAATCCAAACAACTTATACCACTCCACGAGTTGGTCAAATCGCAACGAAACAGAAGATATGGCCTGATCAGTGAGAACAAGAAGGAACTGAGGTTTGAATTTTTCTTCGGCAGAAAGACGACTCGAATCATCAGCACATTCGTAATCAAACATTCTCTTCTTACGTCGCACCCTGGTTTCTGGAAACACCTGCTCAATACCCATATGCTCCGCTATTTCACGTGCATTTGTGACCACAGAGTTATATCCTGTATTTCGATAGTCTTCCAAAAACTTCATTGTAGCACTGACTTCTGCCTGCAGTACGTCAATTGACACATCTGGTGACTGAATTAATTTGCTGGTTTTATTGACGTGAAATAGTATATTGTACCACGTGTACACAGTCAGAACAAAAGGCCACGTAGTAACATGGTCTAAAAGCGCACCGGCTTCTGTTGCTGTATTGCCATCTTTCTTTTCGAGCGCATATTCTCGCAAAGATGACAAAGCATTGCACAATTCTTCAAGGTGATAACGCAATGGCTTCACAGTATCAATTCTCAACTCCCAACGAGTGTCCAATAACCCTTTAACAGATATTGGCATATGTTCTTGAAGTATATCCCAACGTGAAGGTGAAGAAGAAAAGATAACGTATATTCTGTTAATCAGACCGAAAAAGTCAACGGCATATTTCAATGACGTTGCCGCGTCTGAGATCACAAGATTCCAAGTGTGAGCTCCACATGGTACATACAAGGCACGGTCATTTATTTCTAGCGTGCGGACTTGAACTCCTTTATTCTTTCCTCTCATATTTGCGCCGTTATCATAAGCTTGGCCTCTCATGTCAGCAATGTCTATTCCTAAGTTGTTTGCCTTTTCAAGAAACGCTTCCAATAAGCCCTCGCCAGTTGTATCATGAACATTAAGAAAACCAACAAACGCTTCACGAATATTGACACCATCTTCACCGTTGCATTCAACAAAGCGTAACACCACAGACATCTGTTCTTCATGTGACACGTCAGGAGTACAGTCCAAAATAACTGAATAATATTTTGCTTTTTAAAGCTGCTCTATGTTGGCCTCTTGAGTGTTACTGGCAACAAGCTGAATCAGCTCGTTTTGGATCTGTGGACTGAGGTACTGAACATGTGTCTCTGCCTTCTTAATCCTCTGTAAAAGTTTGCTGAGGACAGTATCATACTTTGCAAGCAATTCAAACAGTCCCCAAAAGTTGCCATTCGAAGGATCGCCGAGCTTTTCATTACTTCCTCGAAATGCCAAGTTTCTTTCGGACAAGAAAATAACGACATCAACCATGCATTTGACAACATTTCTCCAGAAATCTCTTTCTTTCAGAAAAGCCTGCAATTCGAGTTGGTCAATAGATGTACGGTTTACTATGCCTGACCGAAGGTCAAACCATTTCACCATACAGTCTTGATGACCTTTGCCTGTTTCATGCTGCTGAAGTCTTATTGATAGTGCTTTCCAAGCAGATGTTCCACGACATAGCGGTATGTCGCCAGTGCCAAATAATTTACAACAAAAACAAAAAATGGCATCTTTCTGAACTGAGTACATTAACCATGAATGTCTTATTTTCTCGCCATTTGCCATGGTTCGATAGAAATTAGTACTTGTGAACCCCCGTCTTTCCTCGTTAAATGGAAATTCGTAACTTTCATTCTGCTGCGGTGGGCCACGTGCAACAATGTCACACACTTGCCTGTCCGATATTATAGATGGCCAATCTACTGGATCATCAGTCAGTGGTTCAGATTCAGATACTTCTTTCCCGGCAGCAGCTGGAATATCTGTCACAATTTGTTTGGTAGAACAACTGGCTTCACCTTCGACCTCACTTGAAGCACTTCTGGATACGATTTGTCACTGCTAGCGCTGTCCGTTTCATGTGCCTGTACCTGTACGTTGGATTGCAGCGTAAAATACGTTGACAACTTTGGAATTTTCTCAAGTTCCTTCTTGGCATCTTTTGCTGCCTTTCGTTTACTAGCTCCGCTCTTATACATTCTCTTAGACATCACAAAGCACGCTTCTGCGTTGGAAACGATAAAAAACTAAACAACTAAATTAATAACATTTATCCGCCGACCGCCATTATGAATGCAAATACACATTCTTTGAATGGGTCCAACTAAAATTCGAAACTGACCGACAGACAACTGATGTAGCCAATAGCATTATGATGTATCATAATGACTTCACGGTTTTGTCAGTAAAACTGACATGGATTGTGCAATAGCGTCAATAAATGTCACTTTCCTAGTTATACCTTACATTTTTTTGCCACTTTTAGGGGCCCCCTTCCTTGCGGGGCCCCCTCCGGTCGGAGGGTAAGGAGGGTGCTCGCTACACCTCTGCTTTGTACCATCTGGGTTGCACTAATAGGGGCCACGTTCCTATACTACACACTGGTCAACTCACTTGGAATGAAAATTGTTCTTGCAAAATTGTTTTCAAGGTCAACCGGTTAACATGTACACTTTGCTTTTTGGAACAGGAAATGACACTATGGGCACTGTTAGGGCTATGTCCACACTGCAGCAATCAGGACATATGGCTGCAACACATGTAGACATACCCAACCTAGCTTTGATCTAGCTATATCAGTGCTAGCTTGAGCAACAATTGCAGTGTGGCCATGGCAGTCTGGCTACATACTCAATCAGCCAGTGCCCATGCTCCCAGGGCTTCAATGCTATTATTATTCGAGCTACATGAAAGTTCCTCATGTATGCCTACACATGCTGTCCCGGTAGTTAGCTTTGTCTGTACTTAACATAGGAAGTACCACTGTAAATTTGGCTACTGACAAATGTAAACATCGAGGTTAATTGAGTCCACTGCGTTTGTCAAGGGCCAGATTGTGGCAGTTCCTTACTCGCACTGGTGAACAGTTACTCCCATTGACGTCAATGGGACTACTCATGGGAGTAACTGTTGACTAATGTGTAAAGATGTGGCCTCAGGTGGCTGGTTCTGCTTGTCAAAGGGCAGTTGTTCATTGGCTTCATGGAAAGAAGGACCAGGCATAAACCCAGGCAAGAGCAAAAAGAACTCTGGAGCTTCACCTTGATCACTTTGATCAATCGGTCCTTCAGACCTCATATAGATGCCCCAATCACAACATGTCTTCCATTCTTCTCTTATCCTGGCCTTCCTTCTCCATGGGCAGCCATACCTTTTCATGATGAAATCTTCCCAACTCTTTTGAGGTCAGCCGAGAGGTCGTTTCAGTTCCCGTGGGTACCACTCGGTGACAGCTGCAGTCCATTGATTATCAGTGAGCCGGCCCATCGGATTTCACTGTACTGCTTTCAACAACTACATCCTGCACTCCACTCTGTTGTCTGATCCCTTCATTGGGGACTCGGTCATGGATTGAAATCCCCCCAGTTCTTCTTTCCATCACCCTCTCTGTGACAAACAGTTTTTGCTTCTCTGTCTTCATCAGCACCCATGTTTCGCTGCTGTACCACATTGCTAGCAGTACTGTTGAGTTGAAGAGACTGGCACGTGTTGCCTTATTGATTTTTCCTTGGAGGACATCATTGACAGAATTGAACCTGCTTTCTTCGTGAGAGTTCACCTTCCTGATTATGGCACATGTTAATTTCTTGGCTCAAATAAATATATTGCTCAACCCAAGTTGATCTGGAGCTAGTTGTGGGGAAATTTGACAATGAGGTATATTAGACATTGGAATAGCATCCCAAGGATAATGGTTAGCTGCCCCATCGCTTAGGTCTTTAAGATTAGACAAAGTACTAGACAAATGTACCATAGAGAAACAATCCTATATTACAAGGGAGATGAGCTGGATGGCCTGATAAACCTTTTTCATCTCTCATTTTTGATTCTGCTGAGGCCAGAGTTGCTTTGTTACAGCAGATCTGCCAAGCTTTAGCCCTTTGGAAGGAGACTTCCTTTTTCTGAGAGAATTTTAAGGCAGTTTTGAGAACTCAGCTCTTATGACAAAGGATTTTTGCAATATGTTTCAATGAGACATTTATAATCTCACTTGTAATTGTTTGAAATCTTTCTCATTTACATTGTCACCATCTATAACTAGTACCTCATCAAAATATAAGCAGTTTTATTACTGCAGAATCTGACTTTAATCCTTTATAGCAACCTTTTCTTTAATTTCCTAGGTGTACATTCTGCCTTGGCCAGTGAAGTGAGGGGGAGTAGAGATTCTGCTCTAATTTTCCTCTGCAAAATGTTAGCTACTATATATGCACATTATATATATGTATATATATGTGCACAATATTATATATATTTTTATATATATAATGTGCACAATATTAACATAATGTGCATAATACACATGATATTAATATTGTACACATATCATATATGAATGTTGAGTAGTTATGTTAAGTTGTAGCACTGTGAACTGTACTATGCTTTCCCAGGATGTTGTTCACTCTTGTTAATTCATGCTAATAGATAAATCTTATAATACTTTGCAATAGCTGAACTCTGCTCTTGGCACAGGTGTGACCCAGTGACCCTTTGGTGCCAACTTGCAGAGGGAACAGAAGGTGCATAAGATCTTACAGGGATCCCCTGGGCCAGATATCTGAATAATAGTTCACCAAACAGTGGCATGTGTGGCCTCTGCCAAGAGCCAGTAGCGTACTGGTCATCATAATCATTGCAAAATGTATGTATGCCTAATATTTAAGAAGTTATGTACCTTTACTAAAAATTATGTTTTTAAGGTATTGGAGTTAAGAGAGATCAACAGGAGGTGACATACCTCAGGGATGTTCCTTTTTTGCAGGATTAGTTGACCCCTAGCTCCTTGTCTGGCATGTGTGTATTCTATACCTGTAGTCCTACTGATATACTAAGCCAGGGGCAAATTGAGAGACTGTGAAATCTACAGCAGCAGAAATCTTTAGGAAGAAACAAACAGAAGGAGATGTCCCATTTATGAATAAGAACAAAAGAGTTGTTCTGGTTTATCTTGGAGTGCAAAAAGGCACACTGAATTGGTCCTCTGCATGACTAACTGACGGCATGCATGTATCATGAAAGAAGGGTCACCATCATTCTGGCTGTAAAGTGTAGCAGGGATTTGGGGTGAGAAACACTTTCTTAGACATATGAGTATCTTGCTGATTAAGTCTAGGTTCTAGAATGTGTGTTATGACTTAATTTTATATGTAACCATTTGCTTCCAGTACTTCTATTAGCTACTATTTGAATCTCTTTGTTAAATAAATGTATATGTGATTTCACTATAAACATATTGAAGTGCTGTGAGTTAAATGGGAGTGCTCAGAGGTGTAGCAAGCGCCCTCTGTACACTCCGACTGGAGAGGGCCCCGCAAGAAAGGGGGCCCCTAAAAGTGGCAAAAAAATGTAAGGTATAACTAAGTAAGTGACATTTTTTGACGCTATTGCACAATCCATGTCGGTTTTACTGACAAAACTGTGAAGTCATTATGATACATCATAATGCTATTGGCTACAACAGTTGTCTGTCGGTCAGTTTCGAATTTTAGTTGGACCCATTCAAAGAATGTGTATTTGCGTTCATAATGGCAGTCGGCAGATAAATGTTATTAATTTAGTTGTTTAGTTTTTTATCGTTTCCAACGCAGAAGCGTGCTTTGTGATGTCTAAGAGAATGTATAAGAGTGGAGCTAGTAAACGAAAGGCAGCAAAAGATGCCGAGAAGGAACTTGAGAAAATTCCAAAGTTGTCAACGTATTTTGCGCTGCAATTCAACGTACAGATACAGGCACATGAAACGGACAGCGCTAGCAGTGACGAATCGTATCCAGAAGTATCCAGAAGTGCTTCAAGTGAGGTCGAAGGTGAAGCCAGTTGTTCTACCAAACAAATTGTGACAGATATTCCAGCTGCTGCCGGGAAAGAAGTATCTGAATCTGAACCACTGACTGATGATCCAGGAGATTGGCCATCTATAATATCGGACAGGCAAGTGTGTGACATTGTTGCACGTGGCCCACCGCAGCAGAATGAAAGTTACGAATTTCCATTTAACGAGGAAAGACGGGGGTTCACAAGTACTAATTTCTATCGAACCATGGCAAATGGCGAGAAAATAAGACATTCATGGTTAATGTACTCAGTTCAGAAAGATGCCATTTTTTGTTTTTGTTGTAAATTATTTGGCACTGGCGACATACCGCTATGTCGTGGAACATCTGCTTGGAAAGCACTGTCAATAAGACTTCAGCAGCATGAAACAGGCAAAGGTCATCAAGACTGTATGGTGAAATGGTTTGACCTTCGGTCAGGCATAGTAAACCGTACATCTATTGACCAACTCGAATTGCAGGCTTTTCTGAAAGAAAGAGATTTCTGGAGAAATGTTGTCAAATGCATGGTTGATGTCGTTATTTTCTTGTCCGAAAGAAACTTGGCATTTCGAGGAAGTAATGAAAAGCTCGGCGATCCTTCGAATGGCAACTTTTGGGGACTGTTTGAATTGCTTGCAAAGTATGATACTGTCCTCAGCGAACTTTTACAGAGGATTAAGAAAGCAGAGACACATGTTCAGTACCTCAGTCCACAGATCCAAAACGAGCTGATTCAGCTTGTTGCCAGTAACACTCAAGAGGCCAACATAGAGCAGCTTTAAAAAGCAAAATATTATTCAGTTATTTTGGACTGTACTCCTGACGTGTCACATGAAGAACAGATGTCTGTGGTGTTACGCTTTGTTGAATGCAACGGTGAAGATGGTGTCAATATTCGTGAAGCGTTTGTTGGTTTTCTTAATGTTCATGATACAACTGGCGAGGGCTTATTGGAAGCGTTTCTTGAAAAGGCAAACAACTTAGGAATAGACATTGCTGACATGAGAGGCCAAGCTTATGATAACGGCGCAAATATGAGAGGAAAGAATAAAGGAGTTCAAGTCCGCACGCTAGAAATAAATGACCGTGCCTTGTATGTACCATGTGGAGCTCACACTTGGAATCTTGTGATCTCAGACGCGGCAACGTCATTGAAATATGCCGTTGACTTTTTCGGTCTGATTAACAGAATATACGTTATCTTTTCTTCTTCACCTTCACGTTGGGATATACTTCAAGAACATATGCCAATATCTGTTAAAGGGTTATCGGACACTCGTTGGGAGTTGAGAATTGATGCTGTGAAGCCATTGCGTTATCACCTTGAAGAATTGTGCAATGCTTTGTCATCTTTGCGAGAATATGCGCTCGAAAAGAAAGATGGCAATACAGCAACAGAAGCCGGTGCGCTTTTAGACCATGTTGCTACGTGGCCTTTTGTTCTGACTGTGTACACGTGGTACAATATACTATTTCACGTCAATAAAACCAGCAAATTAATTCAGTCACCAGATGTGTCAATTGACGTACTGCAGGCAGAAGTCAGTGCTACAATGAAGTTTTTGGAAGACTATCGAAATACAGGATATAACTCTGTGGTCACAAATGCACGTGAAATAGCGGAGCATATGGGTATTGAGCAGGTGTTTCCAGAAACCAGGGTGCGACGTAAGAAGAGAATGTTTGATTACGAATGTGCTGATGATTCGAGTCGTCTTTCTGCCGAAGAAAAATTCAAACCTCAGTTCCTTCTTGTTCTCACTGATCAGGCCATATCTTCTGTTTCGTTGCGATTTGACCAACTCGTGGAGTGGTATAAGTTGTTTGGATTTCTGTACAACGCTAACAGCCTGAAGCAGTGTCACAGAGAAAATGAACTAGAGAATCACAGCAAAAATTTTGAAAGAAAAATGGGAGACATTGATGCCAACGAACTCATAATGGAATTGAATCATTTTATTTATGTCATCGAGAAAGAGAGAGGACTTGTCACGGCAAACAATTTTTTAATGTACATATAGAAGAACAGCCTTCAGGAGATATATCCGAATCTTTGCATTTGCATCAGAATTCTTCCGACCAAACCAGTTACTGTCGCTGGTGCTGAAAGGAGCTTCAGCAGAATGAAACTGACCAAGAATATCCTGCGCTCAACCATGACAGATGACAGGCTTTCTGCACTTGCAGTTATCTCAATCGAAAACAAGATTGCCAGATCTCTGGACTATGAGGCATTGATTAACCAATTTGCAGAGAACAAGGCTCGAAAGAAGCGCTTTGCGTAAATACGGAATACATGTACACTATAGGCCTGTGTATACATAATATGAACCCTGTATATTGTATAAAATAAATACCGCATTCCAGTTTCAGCATTTTAAGGGGCCCCGGACATATGTTCAGAGGGGGTCACGTTCTTTGTTGCTACGGCTCTGGGAGTGCTTGTGTAACCCACACATCTCCTGGGTGTGATGTGTGTTGTGCTCTGTCCCCGAGAGAGAGAGACAGAGAGAGAGGGAGGGAGGGAGGAAGGAAGGAAGGAAGGAAGGAAGGAAGGAGTGACATCCATGATTAGGCCACTGGCACCATAAAACCTTGTTATCATCAGGAGGAAAGACCTACCCTTAGTGCAGAATGCTCGCACATTCCATAATGCCAGTTGTGACACTGACCGTTCCTTGATTATTAGCAAAGTGAAGATTACAGCAAAGAAACTACATAGAGCAAAACCTAGGAGCAAGCCCCAAACCAATGCTATTAACACCAGAAACCAAAGGAAATGCAAGGAATTTATGAAGGCTTTTGAACTTAGCATGCATGGGAAGCCATTACCAGAAAAGGGAGAGGAATTTTGGGAAGATTTAAGAACAACAATCTATGAAACAGCTTTAGCTACATTTTGGGAAAGAGACCATCAAAAAAGGACTGGTTTGAAGAAAATGAAGCTGAGCTATTAACACAGCCTATCTGGTTTTACTGATATCACGAACTCCACCATCATCAATGGAGTCACTCCTAATTTACACTAGTGCAAGATAAAAATCAGGCCCTTTTTCTATGATCTGTTACAATAGCCAGTTCTTAGAAATATCCCAAGTACTATGGATAGATTGAATGTCCTAGAGGGCAGGAGTCTGGTCACGATAATTAGGTGAGAAAATATTTCTAAAGGCATCAAGCTGGAGAGAGGGAACCAGGAGAGGAAAAATAAACAACAAGACTTTTAGCAATAGCTTTATACACTCAAACATTGGAATGGTCGTACTGCATCAGACCAATGGTTCATCTAGCCCAGAATCCTATCTTCTGACTGTGGCCACTGTGAGATTCTTCAGAGGAAATGAACAGAACAGAGCAATTATGAGTGATCCATCCCCTGTTGTCCAGTCCCATCTTCTGGCAGTTGGATGTTTAGGGACACCCAGAGCTTAAGGTTGCAGCCCTGATCATATTGGCTAATAATTGTTAGACCCATTCTCCCTGAACTTATTTAATTACTTTTTGAACCCAGTTATACTTTAACCTTTGCAACATCCCCATGGCAATGAGTTCTACAGTTTGACTGCATTGTGTGAAGAAGTATTGCCTTTTGTTTGTTTTAAACCTGCTGCCTATTAATTTCATTAGGTGACCCCTAGTTCTTGTGTTATGTGAAGGAGTAAATAACAATTCCTTATTCACTTTCTCCACACCAGTCATGATTGTATAGCCTTCTATCCTATCTCCCCTCAGTCATCTCATTTCTGAGCAGAACAGTCTCAGTCTATCCCTCTCCTAATGGTTCCTAACATTCTGTTCACTTTTTTGACTGCTGCTGCACACTGAGCAGATGTTTTCAGAGAACTATCCCCAATAACTCCAAGATATTTTTTTGACAGGTAACAGCAAATTTAGACCCCATTATTTTGTATGTATAGCTGGGATTATATTTTGTCATGTGCATTACTTTGCACTTATCAACATTGAATTTCAGCTGCCATTTTGTCACCCAGTCACCCAGTTTTGTGGAATCTCTTTGTAACCCTTTGCTGTTAGCTTTGGACTTAACTGTCTCAAGTAATTTTGTATCTTCTGCAAGTTTTGCCTCTTCACTGTTCACTCCTTTTTCCAGATAATTTATGAATATATTGAACAGCATTGGCCCCTCAGTACAGAACCCTGGGTGGCCCCACTTTCCCATAAGCAATAGCTCAGCAGTGGGATAGCTCAGTGGTTTGAGTATTAGCTTGCTAAACCAAGGGTTGTGAGTTCAATCCTTGAGGGGACCATCTGGGGCAAAATCAGTACTTGGTCCTGCTAGTGAAGGCAAGGGGCTGGACTCAATGACCCTTCTGTTCTAAGGGATAGGATATCTCAGTTATTTATTTATATACATCCTTGAAGATAGCATAAGTAAAGCACCCTCCTGTAACATTTAAAAAAAAATTATATCTGTGCTATAGAATTGTGTGGGGTGACTCAAAAATCCTGTAAAAGGGATAACATTCTCCATTTACTGCTATAGGTTTTCTGAGTAATTTCAACAGAACTCTATTAAATTTCTATATCATTTCCAAGGTGAATTTCTTAGGAATCGAGGCATTTATTTTTAAACTGGTAGAAGTACAATCCTCCATGGTGTACGAGGCATAAAGTACTGCAAAGTGCTGAAGAGAGACACATTGCAACTCTTTTTTGGTCTCTTGAAAGAAAAGTTTTTCCCACATGTAAGAATGATTTTATAGTTTTGCTGGTGTATAAATGTAAAACAAAGCAACAATGAAACTTTACCTTTGCATACAATGCAGAGCCAAATTCTGCTTTACACAGCTGGCACCCTTGAAACAAAATAAACCACCCACAGCAGAGCTCCCCTCAGCTATATAGCTGATGTTGTTTCCCGGAACATCCGTCTGTTTCTATTTCTTCTCCTTCCCTTTCTATAACGTCTAAAGGATAGCTGTGCTCTCTGAACCCATTGAGAAGTGAGGAATGATGCAGGGGTTCTCTTTGCAGGCATCCCACTCTCTTGAATATGGATTGCAAGGTAGCTCCAGCTGGTGCACAGACCTCCTGCCAGCAGCCCATGTATATCCTTGTCGTGTTCACAGGCCTAGTGAGAAGAGGATCCTGGTGGGGTGCTTTGGATCTGTAAACAGGCTGCATCTTTAACCCCTTCTTGCACAGAACATACCGAGGCTCCCTTGTCTTTTCCTCAAAAGTTAGACACTTTCTAGTGTTTCCTCCTAGAACTTCTCTGTTCCCAGCCCTAGCTCTCTTTCCCATAGACCCACCCCCACTCCCTGAGGTGGAGTTAACACACCACAGGTCCATTGTGAGTCAGCAGGACTAGGATAGTATTTCCAGGCAGGGCTCCAACATCTGAGCAAAGGGTGGATTAAGAGACTAACTCAACACTCCATTGCATGGCTCAAGAGGGCTTTACACTTCTGAGGAACTGAACATCTTGTCACAAGCAGTATCAGGAATATGTTATGAAGCCAGAATAAAGTGACAGCTCCTGGTAGGAACCACTGCCTATACTCTAAGGCAGAGGTTCTCAAACTGATGGGTAGGCCCGGCATAGAATATATTCGGGGGTGTGTGAATGTGTGTGCGTGAAAAGCTTTAGGGAAATAAAGCTTCCAGCACACATTTTACCCACAGCAATGAGTAACTAGCAAAGCGGATTCCTCCCGACATATCAAGTCTTCAGATGGCGCTGTGCATATTGATGGATTTCTGTTAAGCTTGCATAGCCTTATACAAAGTCGTTGCCATCTGTACTTTAATCCATTTGCTATTACGCGGTGTGCACATTTAATTGTAAGCATTGACCACAGTCACAGTTTTAGTTTTGCTCTTATTACAATGGCTCATTGGCTCATTCATGCAATTCGTGGAATTTCTCGGCTTCAAAAAAAAAAAAAACATGCACTCCCATCACACTAGTACCAACAGTGTGACAGCAGTAAGTAGTATCTCACTTAATATTAACGTTACTGTACTTAAATGGCTCTGTTTGAATCAATGCCTTAGCGTTCTGCATATTTAGGGAGAGTTGCATATTGATTTGTTTTTATCAGTGTATGTACTTACGTGGTGGGAGTGGGTCCTAAACAGCTACTGACACAAGGAAGAGGGACACAATCAAATAAGTGTGAGAACCACTGCTCCAAGCCATGCTCATATTTATTATAAAGAATGATGAGCATCTCGAGAAGCTAAATTGCAATAAAACACAAAGACCAGGAACAAACTGACTCATTTGTTCACCTGAGAGTTGTGAAAGAACTAAAGCTTGACCTGTCTGAGCTTTCACACTCCATTAACAGCACCTGCTACATCTGAGGACTGGAGAGTGCTCAATGCCTGGCCGAACTCATCTTTTCATTTGTTTCGATACCAGCTGATAACACCTTTATAGGCAGAGCTGGAAAGCGCAGAGATGAGTTTGATGGGATAGGGACAATGCAGCATAGCTTCGATAAGGTTGAATCAGGCTTCTCACCTGTTAGAAGGTTTTTTAGGGGCTAACAAAAGAATAGATAAAGGAGAAGGGATGGATATAATTTGCTGAGGGGCAGGTTGCAACAGGCCCATGTGTGGGTACACCTGTCGGAAGAGGGCACAAAGAATTCATGAGGACAAAATGACTGCTCACTGCTAACACTCCCTAAGCTATCTCCATGACAGAAACGTCCCCTTGCCACTGACCCTGCAAAGGCCTCTGTGGACAGAAGGGTACTGGGCACGCTCAGGAGGAGTCACAGGTCACGGTGAGATATACATTGGTGACTTATCAGCCCAGGGGAGTTTACCAGGAAGAAGTAACACAACCTGAGGCTGTATCGTTTTTAACATGGAACTCCCTTCATGACTGGGTTCCCCCTTCCAGAGGCACTGTGGCTAGGGGAATATACTGGCAGCATGTCTTCAACAAAACTGCCCAGGAAAGGGACTGGGGCCAGAGCTGTTGGGGCCCAGCGTTACAGCAGAGGCACATGGACTTTGTACACATCATCCTGGCCTCCTACTATTCCCTCTGGGATCTGTGTAGCTCTTGAGAGATCCGTGGGGTTTGGTGGTGGGCCCAGTGGCTCATTGAAACAGGCTGTGAGTTTTTCTGCAGAAGGGATGATCCAGCCAGTTTCATATGGGATGGCTTTGCAGAGGCTTGATTGCAACAACAAAACTAACATACCTCACTCTACACGTACAAGTCTTTATCTGCCCTTCCTAGTTGAAGCAGTGGCATCAGAATACCCTAGTTTAAACCAAAAATCTACAAACTCATTGCCAATGCTGATTTACCAACCTCTACTTTAGATACAGTTTTAACTTCATAACAGCTAATCTCATTATTGCTCTTTCACTTTGTCATGGTATAATTCCCCACTCTGAACCTTAGCGTCCAAGAGATGAGGTACCAGCATGAATTCCTCTAAGCTCAATTACCAGCTTAGTACTTGTAGCGCTGCCACCAACCAGGAATTCCAGTGCCTGGTACACTCTGGTCCCCCCAAAACCTTGCCCGGGGACCCCCAAGACCCAGAACCTCTGGATCTTAACACAAGGAAAGTAAACCCTTTCCCTCACCATTGCCTCTCCCAGGCTTCCCCTCCCTGGGTTACCCTGGAAGATCACTGTGATTCAAACTCCTTGAATCTTAAAACAGAGAGGAAAATGCACCTTCCTCCCTCCTTCTCTCTTCCCCTCCCAGATTCACCCTGAGAGAGACAGTAATCCTAACACAGAGAGAAATTAGCCTGTCTCTCCCTTCCCTCCTTTCTCCCCACTAATTCCCTGGTGAATCCAGACCCCGTCCCTTGGGGTCTCACACCAGAATAAAAAAGGAATCAGGTTCTTAAACCAGAAAAGCTTTTAATTAAAGAAAGAAAAAACAGTAAAAATTATCTTTGTAAATTTAAGATGGAATATGTTACAGGGTCTTTCAGCTATAGACACTGGGAATACCCTCCCAGCCTAAGTATTCAAGTACAAATTAAAATCCTTTCAGCAAAATATAAATTTGAACTCCTTCCAGCCAAATACACATTTGAACTCCTTCCAACCAAATACACATTTGCAAATAAAGAAAACAACCATAAGCCTAACTCGCTTTATCTACCTAGTACTCACTATTCTGAATTTATAAGAGCCTGTATCAGAGAGATTGGAGAGAAACCTGGTTGCACGTCTGGTCCCTCTGAGCCCCCAGAGTGAACAACCACCAAAATCTAACAGCACACACACAAACTTCCCTCCTTCAAGATTTGAAAGTATCCTGTCCCCTGATTGGTCCTCTGGTCAGGTGACAGCCAGGCTCACTGTTCTTGTTAACCCTTTCCAGGCAAAAGAGATATAAAGCACTTTTGTTCTATTAACTCTTACTTATCTGTTTATGACACACTTCTGTGAACAGAGTTGCACAGTTGACATACCACCAGCCCCAGGCCGAAGCATAAGTTGTAGTAATGCTATCAGGCCAACATGTCTCAGAGTTTTTCCTCACTAACTTATGCCTGACCTTTAACCGATGAACTGAGAAGTGGATCTGATTGTGGGGCTGCAGAAAGGCCTTACATCTCTCTACAACATCAATTGATCACCCCTAAACTTGGGCTAATGTGATTTGAAGCTCCTGTATCTAAGAAAACACATCACTTGGCACATCAAGGGAATGCCAAGAGGGACCACGAAGGGGGAGAAACAGAAGAGAGTGTTGAATGAAAATTCCCAGGACAAGACTCTCAGCAGTGCTATTGGAAATATTCATGCAATTTTATAGAGATTAAAAACATTTAGGGTGATTATTTTAAAAGCGGATGAGGGGATTTAGACACACTGTTCTGATTCATTTTAAGGGACGTTATTAGTGACTAAATCCCCTTGTTGACTTTGAAAATCTCCAATTTTTGAATTTATTTTTCCTTTATATGGACTTTCTATTGAATAAGAACAAGAAAACATAGTGCTACGGAGATACAGGTACAGACTATGTCAGGGACTGGATTGTGATAAGGCTTTTCTATCGCCACTTGGTTGATTAGTAAGAAAACTGTTTCAGGAATATTTTCATAAATAAAGGGCCACGTTCAAGTTCACTGGGGTTTGTGAGTATTATTATTCACAAGTATTCTCAGGGCTGCACAGGTATTTGTGAAAATGTTCACAAATGCCCACATTTTCATCAATGTTAACATTAATGGTTGTTTTATACTGACAGTTCTCTTATTTTGTTTTTCTCCTGCTTACAAAATTTGTCATCCAATCACAGAGGAGAAGCAATATCACATGACTTAGATGACCAGTCTCATAACAGAAGTAGTGAACAATGAACAGTGTATGCAAAACAGCTGACAAATCTCCAAATGCTGAGAATTCTTCGTGTTGACTCTTTGGCCAGCACTTGGGAATCACAAATCATTTCCCAGAAATCACAATCAGTTTGTGAACTGCTTGCTAACCAGAAAAGAGCCACATTTGTAACAAATGTTATTTGAAATAAGTAGCTCAATTAGCTCTACAGATTACCGGGATTTAAGAGTGGTGGTGGTTTGGTCATGAGGCCATGTTGCTTGTTTGTTTTCATTTGAAGACAGAGCAGAACAGAGCACTAAAAAAATAGGTGAGGACTAGACAGTGACTTAAGGAGCAACCTTGAGGAAAGGGTGGTGGGTAAATTGCACGAACACAGGAAGCATTGTGGCTCAGAACCACATCTCTGCATCACCACGTCTCTTCTGCTTCCTCCTTGCTTCTGGGATGGGGGGTTGGTAACTTGCTGCTGGCCTGTATTATCAGCAAATGACCACATCTTGGGTGCCAGAGCAAGGAGAGGGAGAGGTGAGCCAGAGCTCCACCCATTTCCCTGCCTACCTGCTCAGGAAGGAAAGTCAGCAAGCTCACACTATGGGCACACTCCTCCCTGCTCAGTTCCAGACTCCAAGTACCTCATGCAAGGATGTAAGAGGAATTTTCAATCCTTTAAGCGGTTGTATGGGCCAAGTTGCAATCTAGCCAGATATAAAATGCTCAGTAGGATCCTCTTGCAAAGGCTTCTCACCTGTGTCTCATTGTTCCCTAAGACAATTAATATCTGAGACATAGGATTAGTTTTTCATGGGTAAATGTTGGTAAATGTCAATTTCACCATTCATGTACAAACCAATGAAAAAAATGCTCATCAATAATAATAGAAATTTACAGCTAGGTAAAGTAAGAAAAATGCTGCTTGAGATCTTATTAGAATTTGAGTTAAGGATATTTACTTTGTATGTTTTGACATATGATGTTGATGAGTTGTGTTTTAACTATCATAAAATGTTCACTTTTTTGGATCTCAAGGTCTATTAAATAATTATTGTATCACTCCCCCATAATTTCCAACAACTGTGAACATTTAAATAGATAAACATTTAAAAAATGATTAAAAATAAACATATTTTCCATCAAAATTATAAAACAATAAAAATCAAATTCTGCTAAGCGTACTGATACAGTTTACTGCGTTGATCTGGACTCTGACATCACCTCCTCCCAGCTGAAAATTCGACCCCGCTGGATACAATATATCACCATCTCAACTCCACTCAGTTCATTATCTTCCACAGGCACAATCCACCTATGTCTTGCTTGTTATCTCCTTTTATACAGTCCCACAGCTAGGTAAAAGACAGGGTACGTACCCAGCTGTACAATGTAGCTGGGCTTCATCTCAGATGTACGGATATTACTAAAATTGTAATAAAGTGGTAAAAATCCAAAGTGTGTGAAAGCACAGTGAAGTTGTATTACTTGCCATTAATTCTGGCTCCACGCTCATATAAAGTTGCCCAGGGCTGCAATATACAATTAAAAGTAAAGGTATTAGAACGAATTTGGAGCTGAAGTTTCCTCTAAGATCATTCATCAGCTTGGTAATGGAAATGCAATACTCTAAAAGGTTCAGAAGGTTGGGTTTAATAAGATAACTTGTAACAGCCTTGTCTTGATTCTTTTTTTATTCAGTATAATCCACTTTGCAGCACACAGTGACACCTAAGGCTTGCTCTCTTTGTGGCTTAGCTGACCAATTAATTGGCGTTTATAAATTTGGAGGTTATATATTAATTGGCGGTTATTTGGCCAATTTGTCCCCTCCTACAGGAAACGATAGAGGGGACTTTGAAGAGGAAATTGAAGTTAGATTCTCCTGAAGCATGCTGATGTGGCGTTGCTTCAATGGGATAAAGGACATGGGGCCCAACCTCAAGCTTGGTGGTTCCCAAGGGGATCTGTGGGAGGCCATAACCATCCATGCTAAGGCCGTGTAGCCCACAAAAGCTCCAGTTGTCCCCTTGTTCCATGATGCCAGAGACGCTCCCTTACTGCAGCTGTCACCTGTAGGGATGGAATTTCCACCCTGGAGTTTTGATAACATTTCCATGTGAGTTCTCTGGGGCTACAAGTGGAGGAAAGATGTGTAACTCCCACACCTTTGACCTGCACACTTCTTCCTCTGCTCCACTTCTTCAATCTTGTAGACCAGGGGTTCTCAAACTGGGGGTTGGGACCCCTCAGGGGGTTGCGAGGTTATTACATGGGGGGGTCACGAGTTGTCAGTCTCTCCACCCCAAACCCCTCTTTGCCTCCAGCATTTATAATGGTGTTAAATATAAAAAATATATATAAGGGGCTTGCTATGTGAAAGGGGTCACCAGTACAAAAGTTTGAGAACCACTGCTGTAGACCCCAGACCATGCAAACAGAACTCTGCAGGGTTCTGGAACAGGGCCACAGAGGCATCAGAACCCTCCTTCCACACAGAGGAGGGGAGCTCTGTGCATTGAGCACTGAATGGATCTCTGGCTGTACAATCTGGCTGCATCATAAGGACTAGGGTTAATAGTGCTCAACCATCATTAAGATTGTTGCCTGACTTCACACATGAAGATAAATGTTATATTTCTGAAGTCAGTAGAGAAGGAGATAGACAGACACAGAGGGAGCTATTGGACACACAGCTATCTGCTGTGCTTGCTTTATTGTTCTAGCTGCAAAACTGAAACTAACATGAAAGGGAGGCTTTTCACTGGGAAGGGAGTTGTGCTCAACCCTTAAAGGGACAGGACATCACATTCTGCCACCCTACTATAAAAAAAGCTTTTCAAACATATAAACATTATTGTTTACAATAAACATATAACCTAACTAAGAGCTGTGGGTGGACTCTTAAATTGCAAGTGATTATTCTTCCCTGGAATAGCAACTCACTAACTAAACAATTTATAATTCAGGTACACAACCGGTTTTCACACTCTCTTAGGAAAACATGGTGATGGTGGTGCAGCACTGCCTTGAATAACAGGAATAGTCAGTGGTAAGGAATCATCTGAATCTTATACCAAAGTTTCTTCTATCAAGTTTTATAAAATTAGGAATTTTAATTAAAGAAGATTTGATTGGAGGAACAGAAAGACCTACTGGAACATCCCTGCACTCCAATACTAGTTGAGGCTGCAACTGGTCAATATGTTGTTCCCATAAAATGCCATCAGATAGTTTTACCACAAACAAAACAGGTCCCATGCATTTTACAAGTTTTCTAGGTACCCATTTCATTCCATAACCATAGTTGTGAATCCCCAATAAGTCTCTGACTCGATAAGAATTATTACGAGACTCATGTCATTGATCAGTTTGCATAGCCTGGGATTTAGCTACATGTAAGGCAACAGGTCCCAACAGGTTCACAAAGATCACTTCAAAAAAAGAGTTCAAAGATCCTGTGTGGTAGCACGTGGTGTGTTCCTGTAAACAAGCAAGAAATTACCTAACTACTGCTAACTTAGAATAGACTTTTTAGCTTTTAAGGCATATATAAGTGCTTGTACAAAGAATTCTGCTCATCCATTTGTAGCAAGATGGTAAGGAGCTGACTCTCTGTGCTGCATTCCATTTGAAGCTGGGAACCTCTGAAATTCTTCAGAACAGAATTGAGGTCCATTATCACTCTCCCACTGTAATGGTAAACCAAACTGGCTAACTTTTCTCTGGTATAAATCTTCAAAACCATGGAGGTTTCTTCAAGGGGAACGTCTAACAAAGTCTGGTAATAGGTAGATGAAGAAATCTGTGAAACAGCAGCTCCGGTATCAAGCTCCATTCTTGTATGAACACCTTGGCTCAACGGTATAACCCAGATGCCATCTCTGACTCCAGCTTCTGATAACACATGTAATGCTAAGTCGTGGTCAGTGTCACTAGAGATCTTGTCGTCTTCCACGTTATGAATTCCCAACATCGATCCTTTCTCAGGTTCAGTCATCATGGGTGTCTTCTTGGACGTATGGTTACTCTATTTTGCTGATTTGAACTGTGAGACAGGTCACAGCGATGTGTCCTTCTGTAGCAGGGCAATTACCCTGCTCTGGTCCTGAAGGGGTTAAAGCAGCCCTGGGAAAGGGCTGCTCTGGGGATCCAATAGGGTAGGCTAATTGGGGAAACAGCCACAGCAGGGGCTATGTCCCAATCAGGCCACAGCTGGCCCTTTAGAAGGCTGTGAGCCAGAGGATCTCTCTTGCTGGAGAAAGGAGGACTGAGCTGCCTGGGAGCTGAGGAGGGTACCTGGAGTGGAGCAGGGCTGGGGGAAGGCCAGAGGAGCTGGGGAGCTCCAGCCTGGGAAACAAGTACTGCCCAGGATTAGGAAAGGCAGCAGATCCAAACCCTCCTTGCCAGTGATGAGTGGATTAGACTGCAGTCTGCCCTAGTAAGCAGGGGCTAGATGATAGCTGGCAGTAGCCACTGAGGCAAGGTGGGAGTACTGTCAGGGGGCAGCACCCAAGGTAAATGGGCTTGCAGGACATCAGAGGGTGCTCTGGAGCTGGAGAGCTAATTCCCTGGATGATCAGCAGGAGGTCTGTGGCAGTGAGTCCTCACATTGCTACACTTTCCTTCTGGCACTTTCTGCAGATAATGTGAGGTGCCCAGCAATCCTTCTCAGCATGTGTAGTTTGCACATATAATGGCCACAGAGACATTCTTTAAATTCCCATGGTCATCTGTCTTTCCATTTTTTTAAATTGGAGATATACCTATCTCTTAGGACTGGAAGGGACCTTGAAAGGTCATTGAGTCCAGCCCTCTGTCTTCACTAGCAGGACCAAGTACTGATTTTTGCCCCACATCCCTAGGGGGCCCGCTCAAAGATTGAACTCACAACTCTGGGTTTAGTAGGCCACTGCTCAAACCACTGAGCTATCCCTCCCCTCAAAGTGAAAGCAATATTCTCATTGTTGTTGCTGCTTGCTGTGTGCTCCATAATATCTGTGAAAGTAAGGGGGAAATGTTTCGGGGGGACCAAGGGCGGTTGAGGCAGATTGTCTGCAGCCCATTTTGAGCAGCCAGACACCAGGGCAATAAGAAAAGTACACTGGGGTGCACTGTGTCTCCGAGAGGCTTTGAAAACCAGTTTCATGAATGATCCAACACTGATGTGACAGTTGTGTGTGTTGTTCCTTACCAAGCTGCCCCCTTTTTTGCATGTACTGCTCTGTAAACTAAACCCCCACCAACCACAGTGTGCACTGTGAATAAAAAGCCTCTTGTCCTCAATCCATGTATTTTTATTATGCTAACGAACAGTGAACAGAGACAGCAATGAATAGCAAAGATAACCTGAGTCTGAGGGCCTGATAACATGGAGGGGGAGGGGCAAGGACACATAGCTTACTATAATTGCACTGTCTAGCAATTAAAGGTTTGGGAATGAGAGCTTTCTGCTCCATGAACCATCCCTTGGAGTTGAGTTCAAGGGACAACAGAGCTTCCTCACCTCACATTCTAGGACGTCTGGGAGAGGAGGTTATGGAACTTGGTGAGGAGGGCAGCTGGTTCATCACTGGGTGCAGTGGGACTCTAAAGTCTAGCTGCCTTTCCTGCATCTGAACAGACGCCTCAACGTGTCTGTTTTCTCCCCCATAAGCCGCAACATCTCTTCTTGCGTGTTACAATCTTGTTTCCTGCATGCTTTCCCGCCCTCTTGGTCGGTGCGCATGCTCTGCGACAGTGTAAGCCTCCATGCATTCAGCTGGGCCCTGTCAGAACATGTCTTCCCTGGGCCTCTTTTTTTGCCTTCTAATTTGGGACAGCCTTTGTGCTGGTGTGGAGAAAGCACACACAGACAATATTGCAGCTGCAAGGAAAAACATACATTGTTGAAAACACAAGGTTAACTCTTGCAATGAATAAAACACTTCACAGCAGTAAAAACATTCCCTGAGGTACACAGCCACATTTTGTCTTCTAAAAGAAGCGCCTACCAGTAAGGTACAGCACCTGGCAGAGCGCTGGGCAGCAGATTTCGGTTTGCAAGCAGGCATGGTAAGCATACAGGAAAGGGTAGATGGTGTGAGGGTGCACCTGGGGACATCTTTTAGTAGAGAAACTCTAGGCAATAAACAGGCTTTTCCAGGGAGCACCCTTCGCATGGCTGCACTGGCTGCCACTGTATCCCAATTGTTTACCTCAAATTAAACATTAACCACAATTGCATTTAACCCCTGTAGTGTGATTACAAGTGTGCACTCACTAGACGTGCTTTCCCCGCCATCACAGTCCCGCAGCAGTAGGTTTTGGGAGGGGATTGGTTCCGGAGTTAGGAAAAGGTCCTGGCTGTCGGGGAGAATGGATTCTCCGCTTGCCTGCTGCTCATCCTCCTCCTCTTCCTCATCAACAATGTCCACCTCGTTGTTGCCCATGGCAATCTGGCGCCCCTGGGAGGTATCCACGGAGAGTGATGGGGTACTGGTGGGGTCCCCATCTATAATTGCATGCAGCTGCTCATAGAAGCAGCATATCTGTGGCTCAGAACCAGAGCAATTATTCACCTCCCTTGTCTTCCGCTAGGCTTGCCTGAGCACCTTTATTTTCACATGGCACTGCTGTGTGTTCCTGGTGTAGCCTTTGTCCCCCATGCCCTGTGCGATTTTGGCATAGATGTCAGCATTTCTTCTGCTGGTTCAGAGCTCTGCTTACACAGACTCTTGTCCCCACACAGCAATCAGATCCAGTGTCTCCTGTATGCTCTGTGCTGGAGCATGTTTGCAGCCCTGGGCAGGCATTGTCAGCTGTGGTGGTGAGCTCTTCACACTGATCAAACAGGAAATGAAATTCAAAAGTTCCCAGGGCTTTTCCTGTGTACCTGGCTGAAGTGCCGTGGAGTTGAAAATGCTGTCCAGAGTGATCACATTGGAGCACTCTGGGACACCTCCCGGAGGCCAAACCCATCAAATTACACAGTGTTGTGTCTACACTACCCCTAATTCAAGCTGGGAAGGTTGACTCTAGCGCTACTCCTCTTACCAAGGTGGCATACAGGCATCGATTTTACAAGCCCTTTAGGTCAGCGGAAAGGGCTCGGTAGTGTAGACATGCACATTATAAATTCGACCTAACATGGCAAATATCAATCTAACGCCGTAGTGTAGACCAGGCCTAAGGCTGTTTCTCTGCCTGCCTTGCTTGCATGAAGTTAGTCAAGATGGCTGCTTGCTTCTACTTCACTGCTTCTTGGTTTGCACATGCTCCAGGCAGCAGCCTATTCCTTTGTGCTATTTTTATTTGCCTACGTTTCCCTCTCTAGCTGGCTGGTTCACACTATCTCAGGAGCCAAAACAGCAGTCTGTCACCCTGTGCCTCCAGATGAGCTTCTGTCCTGTTTTTTATGGTATTATTTGCTTACTTTTTCTTCTTCTTGTTCAGGCAGTGTGAGCACTGGACACTGGTTGGATATAAATTCCTTTTCACCAAACGTTATATTTCTGGAGCCAGCTGTGAAGGAGATAGACCGACACAGAGGGAGCTGATAGACACACAGCTGTCTGCTGGGCTTACTTCATTGTTCTGGCTGCCACAAAAGTGAGGCTTTGCACCAGGAAGGCAGTTCCACTCAAACATTTAAAGGGACAGGACATCACAATAAACACGATGAAATGTCTTTGTTCATGGGTTTGAACCTGGTTTGCTTAGGGTTGCTAGGGTTGACAACTTTCTAATTGCACAAAACCAAACACCCCTGCCCCACCCCCTGCCCTGCCCTGCCCTGCCCTGCCCCTTCTCTGAGGCCCTGCCCCCTGCTCGATCCATCCCCCCTCCCTCTGTTGCTCGCTCTCCCCCACCCTCACTCACTTTCCCCAGGCTGGAGCAGGGGGTTGGTATGCAGAGGCACGGGGGTGAGGGCTCCGGTGGGAGTATGGGCTCTGGGGTGGGGCCAGGGATGAGAGGTTTTGGGTGAAGGAGGGGGCTCAGGGCTAGGGCAGGGGGTTGGGGTTGGGGTGTTGGAGGGGGGTCAGAGCTTTGGCTGGGGGTGTGGGCTCTGAGATGGGGCTGGGGATGAGGGGTTAGGGTGCAGGAGGGGGCTCCAGCCTGGGGCAGTGGGGTTTGGTGCAGGGGATTGAGGGCTCCGGCTGGGGGTGCAGACTCTGGGGTGGGGCCAAGGATGAGGGTTTTGGGATACAGGAGTGGGCTCAGGGCTAGGGCAGTGTGTTGGGGTGAGAGAGCAGGTGAGGGGTCTGGCTGGGGTTGCAGGCTCTGGGGCGGAGCTGGGGATGAGGGGTTTGGGGTGAGGGAGTTGACTCCGGGCTGGGGTAGGGGGTCAGAGTGTTGGAGGGGTGTGGGGTCCCAGCGGTGCTTACCACATCTCCCAGGAAGAGGCCATCAGCTCCCTGAGGCCCCATGGCACATGGGCAGCCAATGACACTCAGCGTGCTGCCCTTGCGCCCGCAGGCGCTGTCCCTGCAGTTCCCATTGGTCACAGTTCTCAGCCAATGGGTGCTGTGGAGTTGGCACTCAGGCACGGGCAGTGCATGGAGTCTCCTTGGCTGCCCATGCACCTAGGGTGGCCATTTCCAGGAACCACATGGAGCCAGGGCAGGCAGGGAGCTTGCCTTTGCCCTGGGGCCCTGCTATGCTGCTGACTGGACTTTTAACAGCTTGATTGGCAGTGCCAGCTGGACCCGCCAGGTTCCCTTTTTGACCAGGTGTTCTAGTCAAAAACCAGATTCCTGGCAACCCTAATGGCTCCTTATGTGACTATGGTTGATAAGGGTATCTTCCCTCAACCTGTCATCCATGTCCAGATTGGGCTTGATTCTGAGCTCTTCTGCTTCACTGGTTTACACCTGTGTGAGATCCCTGGGCTGACCATTGGCTAGTTAGCATGATTAAACCACAGTAGGAGTGAGGGCAATCCTGCTTCTGCCCCCGATAAATACTGTACAGTGAGTCATGAGCTCCAGAAATATTAGCAAGTTCAAGGCCTCTACAAAGAGTCATTGTTCCTTAGCCAACACAGAGATGCAGCACTTCTCTCTTTATAGTTCATGTTAGTCAATGGAATCTCTCAACCGATTAATTTATGCTTTGCAAAGGGCGAGGTAATGAGGAAGAAAACATTTTCGATTTAAAACACCTCTGTCAGGTGCATGCCAGCATGTGGTATGTAATAGTCCAGTGTTTATATAAACCTCAGGTGCTAGGTGTAGAAATATCAGTAGGACCATCTGACCCTTTAGTGCTGTTGTACATTTTCCTCTCATGTCTCTGTGCACTAGCTCTGGAATCTGTGTCATCACAGAGAGAATCTGTTTATCTTGGTGAGACTGTTGCCAAAAGTTCAAGTGCTAAGGAGCACCGCTAAAAGTTACACAAAGGCCTGTGTGCCGCTTTGTGTCTCTTCATTTGAGCCAAACAACCACCCTAGCAGCTGTAGTTCATTCCTCTGCCTCTTTGAAATTTACGAAATTGTGCAGTGTTGCCACACAGGGCTAAATTCTGCTTTCAGGAACGCTGGTGAAAACCTGCAATATCTCCATTAAAGTCAACAGAGTTACTCTGGATTTGACCCAAAGTGATTTTGTAATGTGGAAGGATCTTTTTTTTTTTAATTTGAGGCATTTTGAATCTTCCCCTACGTTTTCATCAGAATGATTTAGGCGATCCAAATCAGTCTGCAAATTGCTACAGGTTGTTGCTTATGAATTATCTCAAAGCCTTTGTGCCAGCATATTGATTGCTCTAAAGTCAAGAGAAAATAGATGCATAGCCTAGAGAACTAAGAAAAGAAAAGAAAAGAAAAGAAAAGAAAAGAAAAGAAAAGAAAACCCCTCAGTGAGCATAACGATTATTCATCCACACAATTTAAATATATACCTTATAGGTACATGGCTGTGATTAGTGAGTAAAAGCAGATGCGTCATCTACCATTCCAAAACTATGTTGCATACAAGAAAACCAAACCCCTCAGATAAACTGATTGTTAAAAACAGAAACATTTTAGAAAGTTAATGAAAGCACATTCAGGGAAGGAAATGTATTTTCAGGGGGATGTATAGGGAGTTGAGTTGCACTGACACCTTACAACACAAATATAATCAAGGCATTGTTTCAGATATTTATTAGAATTGTTACTGCGCCTGTATCCACATTCTCCAGTGAGCTGTTTTATCATTCATTATAATTGCATATAGTCTCAATATGCTGTAACTAGACTTTGTTCATTTCTCTTCCAGTCAACTCAGTTGGTTGTTGTCTCTGCTACGCTAGATTAATGCTTATTAGTTCTGATAGATGTTACCCTATCAAGTTATTGCTGGTTTGATGCTTGATTCGAGGTAGACCAAAAATGTCTATTTATACTAGAGTTGCAAGAAAGTGTTTCACTGGAGATTTTTTACTTCTGGTGCCCAGGCAACTGGTAGCAAGCCAGCATGGAAAATGTGGTTTTCTGCTTTGCTTCTTTTTGACGAGATTATCCGAGTGTTCCAGCTGTGATACTGCTGACACCAACACTGAGCAAAACTGAGTTTGGTTTCGCTCTGAAGCTGTCATTTCAAGTTGACCCCTGCAACCCCACCCAGGATGGTAGTGGACTAAATATAGTTAACATCTGACAGCTGTTCAGTGGTCCTTATGAAATAAGGGCCATTCCTAGTAAGCAAGGCCACAGTTTTGTGCACACAGCACAAAAACGATCATCTCAGTTCACATTGGCGAAGCGATTCAGAAAGAGACCCAGGACTGAATGCAGGAGAAGGCTACCCTCTCACTACTGAAAGTGCTCACACCAGATCAGGATTATGGAATAGTGGTGGGGAAAGCTGATTCATAGGAACTGACATACTGGATCAAACCACAGGTCCAGCTTGTCCAGTATCTTATCCCTGACTGGCCATTTTCAGAGGAAGTTGCAATAACCCTTGTGATAGGCAGTTACGGGCTAACATGCCCTCACAGAAAATGTCCTCCTAACTGCCATTAGTTAGAAGCTGGCAAGCCCTCAACCAGGGGCATTTATAGCCATTCCAGAACTCTTAAAAAGTATTTACTAATATAACTGAATAAGTTATGGTCTGAGGACAGGACTGAGAATCAGAAATTTCAGAGTCCATAAGAACCCCTCCAATGCATGTTCCCCATAAGACGTTCTTTATTAGCATCTCTTCTGCCTGCCTCGTTTAGCTCACTCTCTGGGAAGACCGTTCCCATTTTTGTGTCTGCTAGCCAGCTCTAGGCCCACTGATGAAATGGCAGAAGCAGGCAATTTATGCCAATGTGTCCCCACAGTCCACTTCTGGGTGCCTGCAACCTAGGATGAGAATCAAGCCCATCAGTATTTACCTATCGTAAGGTCTAATCAGCTAACATCTCTAAAGTGCTTTGAGAACCTCAGAGGAAAGGCCCTGCATGAGTACTAGAGATTGTTATTAGAACCAGTTTAGTTGGCAGCTGCAGTGGATTAAACAAAGAGAGACTGGTTCTCTTTGCCCCCCCATCCCCCTGCGCCTTCACATGAATTTTCTTACTGGGGCTCGAAATGGGAGTCAGAAAAGAGGTGCTCGGAACTCAGCAATAGAGATTTTTGCACTCTATATGCTATTTTTAAAAAACGCTTCATGTTTTGAAACATGATTGCTTCTGCTCCATAGCTGCCCGTGAGCAGGAGTCTGTCAGAACAACACAGAAGTTGGGCTGGGAATATTTTTTAAAGTAAAAGACAATAAGTAATGAGACTCCAGCCAGCAGGAGCAGATGCAGCCAAAGCATCTTGACACTCAGTTAACTTTTTACAATTTTGGCTGGGCAGTCTCTGCTCTGTGCTGATTAGTTGTTTGCGGCAACCCTCACCTTCCCTGGCAGTCTCTTCACATCATCTTCATTCCATGTTTGCCCCTCTTTCCCTCTTCTCCCCAGCCCTGTCCTCCTCATCTCCCCTTTCCTCCCCTTTCCTTTCCATTTAGCTGATCTCCTTCTGTAGCCCCTCCCCTGTGCTGTAGCTTATGCCTTCTCTCCTTTCTTTCCCTGGTGTTTGCTATCACCCATATTTAGAGTGGCTTCTCTCCTCTCTTCATGTGGGTCAGGTCCTGCGTTCGTCTTCTGGCAGCTGGTGCCTCCACACAAGGTGACTCCTCACTGTGTTCGAGACATGAAGGGTGCTGTCCCTTGGGAAAATGGCAAGGGAGAGTAAAGCACAGTGCATAAAACAAACTCCAACAATGGAATCACATGCCAATAATAAGAGCACAACAGAGGGGTAACTATCGAGAACAGGAAAATAGGATCTAGAAAGGAAGGGATTGTGGTTAAATAATAATTCATAAACACTGATAAACAAACCAACCTCCCGCTTCTTCACACTCATAATGCCTCCAAAGCACAGCTCCCCCCGCTAGCACATTCCTATGGTACATCCCTAGGCGGATGGTAAACTGAGGTTTCACATCCAGAGATGAACTGCTGCAGTGCTGTGGCATTGTTTGGTGTGAACTACAGGTCTTTGCCCCTGGGTTGGGCAGGGTCCTCTCAGGACTCCTACTGGATTGCCAGGTCTGGAAGTCTGGAAGCTGTTGCTCAGTAGCTGGTGCTGGGTTGGGGCTTGCTCTCTCCCTGGATGCTGGTTATGGCAGTGCTGAACGGCCTGGTCCATGCAGCTGGATCTCACAGCAGTGCAAGAATTCCCCTTGGGGGAAGTGGGAGTTTAGCAGGGAATCTCTCAGCTGAGTTGTTTCTCTCCCAGCTTCCAAACAGAAACTAACCCTGTCTGAGCAGCTCTGGATTGTCACTGGTCCAATGGCCTGCTTGTGTGCTCTCCTCATGCAGAAGCCTCCCTATTGACCCAAACAGAGGTTTCAAGTTCCTTCTGCCTCCCACCCTGGCTCCAGACATGCTGTGAATGAAGTCAGAGGGCTCAGGTAGTCATCTTAGCTGCAGTCCTTTTGGTAGGGCCCACCAGAGTCTCACTGCTCCAAGAGTCGGGGTTATTCTTCTAACTAACCCCCCTGCAAAAACATGGCACTAAAGTTATGTTTCCTGCCATCACATTGTTCACCCTGCTTGTGTGTGATGCCCCTTCCCTCTGCCTATGTCAGCCTCATCTATTTAGGTTGTAAGCTCACTAGGCCGGGACTGTTCTGCGTTTGCACAGCACCTAGCATAATGGGGCCCTGCTCTTGTTTGGCCCTTAGGCACTGCTGTAATAAACATGGCTAGATAATACTAATGAAGCCTGTTAAGGTTGCAAGTTAGGAAAGGTTTCTGTGTCACAGTTTCTTAAGAGGAGTTTACTGGGGAGGTTTTCCAGCTCTCTCAGCTCCAATTTATGCTTCCTCAGGACAATTACATGCCCATGGCTGGGATGACCTTTCTGTGCAGAACCACTTCTTCACGATACAGTGACCCTTTGATAGATTATTGTAAATCTAGAAAGGGCCTGTTGTAAACCAAACGATGCAGCACTGTGTGCTCACTTCAGTTTCTTCTGGCACCTGCTGATAATGGGTTGTAATTAATGTTCTCCAAGGTCTTTGATGTCTTTTGCAATATTTAATATTTGCATAGATGATAGCTGGGACATAGCTCTGTGCCTGGATTTGTCAGAGCATTTCTCCCAAGCCAGGCCAGGGTAGAAGGTTGTCCAGTGGAACAAAAGAGTGATAGAGGAACATCAAAAACTCACAATCAACATTTGAGTTAGATAAGCACCTTAAATCTCAGGGTATGTCAACACTACAAACCTAAGTCAACCTATATTAGATCGACTTACAGCGACAGCAGCAGTTACTGTGTTGGTGCATGTCTACAGTACCACTTCTGGGGTTGGTGGTGCACATCCTCACCAGGAGAACTTCCACCAATATGTAAGAGGAGGCAGTGTAGGGGGCTGAGAGCCCTATCTCAGCTCTGCTGGCATCTCCCTGTCAGTACCCTGGCTCCCACAGGCTCCGGGTTCCCAGTGGGCTGCCCCCCCTTGCCTCCCTGTTCCCTGCTGAGTCAGGGGAAGCCATTCGGGGCTTCTTCCCCTCGCTCCCACTGGGAGTGGGAAGGTACTGCCAGGGCTCTTGACCCCCTGCCACTCCCACACAAGGGACCATGCAGCCTTGTCCATGTCACTGCTCCCCAGCTCCCAGGAAACTGGTGCTAAGTCCGCAGCCCTATCTGGATTGACTGGGGGCAGCTGCACAATCTGGATTTGAGCAGAGAGGCTGCAGCGGCATGTGCTGCGCCTGCTACAATCATGCCTTTGACATGTCCCTCCTACTCTTGTCCTACCCCCTGTGGGTCCTGCACTGGCACTTGCGAGGACACCAGTGGCTGTGCTACACCATGCCTACTACACCGTGCCGCACCAGTGGAATTATCCCTCAGCTGGCTGGGGAAACCTAGCAGATGTCAAGAATCTTGCTCCAACAGAGGCTGCTCAAGACAATCTGCCACTTAAACTTCAGTGTGGTCCTCAACAGAGTCCTCAACCAGGTGCATTGGACTTTCGGGGAGGCTCAGCGAGCCTTCTGCTATTCAACTGTTACGGTAGAAGTGTGTGTTGGGGGAGAGGGCTAGTGCAGCGACAGTGCTACTCATTCAGGTTTGACCTGGCCACCCCTCTGTCATGACCAGGGACGGGGTCTGAGGGTGATAGCATTGCACCTGGCGGCATGGGTCAAGCACCACTCAGTTTGCTGGGCTGGCTCGTCAACCTAGACAAATCTGCCACTCTAGGCGCTGCCTAATACCCACACTTTGGATCTGAACATTATCATGACTGCTACCCAGCTGTTAAAGAAGGTTCTCTTACTAGATTTTTCCATACTTCCTTGTTCTGGTTAGGCCATAACCAAAACAGCCTTTCTTGTGTGTTCCGGGCAGCCTTCTAGTTCTGGTCCTTGCTGAATCCTGTCAGTGCACAAAATATTAATTCACACACATATACCCTTCCGGGGATCTCAAAGCACTCTTAATATCAGTGATTAAGCTGTGCAACTCTCGGAAGGGGGACCACAGATTGGAAGCTGAGAACAGAGATCAAATGATTTCCTTCCGCATCACAACAAGAAACTTATGGCAGAGATGTGGCCTGTTCCAGGACCCCAGTCCTACTACTCGTCTTAACCCAAGATTAGAGTTGGGCCAAATGTTCGCCATTTACTGATAGAATCAGAGAATGGGTTTTCTAATCTGGATATGGATCCAAACTTCCCCCAAAGTTCCGGCCGCTTGGATCAAGGAGCGTAGATTCAGATCCAGCTCTCACAAAGCCATCCTTCCTACCACCTGAAAATATTGAGCAGAAAGGAGTTTAGATGAGCATTTCAGAACTTCCAACTGAGTTTAGCTCACATTTGATTCCAAAAACACAAGGATAGAATGAGAGAGCTCTTATGTTAACAAGCATTTTTCCTCATCACTATCAGAATCCAGTGTCTAGGAGCTGTATAGCCACAGGTGGAAGAGAGAGAGAGAGAAGATGAGCTGGATTTTGTCTTCCTTATTGATCCCTTGTTACAGAAATTGTGTGCTACCATGGAGAGACAATCAGGCAATCCCCCCACACCAAAAATTATGCAAACAGCTTTAGAAATCTGATTGTTTCACACAGCACACAAAAGTCCAGCTGTACCTGTCCAGTTTACAGGGAGATGTCAGTGACCCGTAAAGTGCCTGAACCCATTATTGCTTACTGCTACAAGCAGCCAAGTCAGCAGGCTTAGCTTAACCAAGGAAGGAGGGGAGGGGGTTTTGGGTGCCACAGAAAGGGCAGCTTGACCCCACATCCTTCCTTATAAGAATTGTGTTGAAGTTGCTGACACATGCATCTTAGAAGAGCAGGATGTGCCCTCAGGAATGTGTCAACTGGGTTTCAAGGCTGAAAACCCCCACCTGGTTAATCAATAATCAGCAGAAAACCTCTTGCTTGACTAAGTATAAAATAAAGGGGAAAAGTTTGAGTTAGTGGGACTCTTCAGGACTGGACTCTCCCTCTGGATGCATCTTGTGTTCCCCATAGGCAGATGGGCTGCAGCTCTGCCACTCGAGAGCCACACTCAGCTTTGGTAATTATAGAGGGTTGGGGGTGTTTTTACTAACCTGTTGCAGACCTATAAGTGCTTGAGACTAAGTAAAGTTTAGCTTTAAGTGAAAGCACTCTTGTGTTGTCCTGTTTTTGCCAGACATCTATTGGTTGGACGGCCGTGATTTATTTCCTGACACCACCTTGCACAGAGTAAAAGTTGCCAAGAGTTTTGGGTTGAAAGAACCCTGGGTAACACCAGGAGATCCTATTGGCATATTTGGACCAGATTTCCTGTGAAATCACTTGGGCTCTGATAGAAATCTTGATGTGAGAATGATCTCAGTACAAGTTCTGGACTCAGTTATATATGTGCAACCTCATTAGAATGACATGAATATAAATGAGAGCACAGGTTGCACAGTACTGCAATCTGGAAGACAAAACACCACTAACCTCATCAGCACCATCCTTGTATTTTGCACAAATCCTTCCATAGTGCTATTTCAATACTGGCCTTTGTACATTGTCTGAACCTTCAAGCAATTTGTGATAGGCAAATTTCATAAGCCTTCAGAAGTTTGGACACTGCTTTGAAGGGTCTACAAATTGGTTGGAAATCTCATGAGAAGACTTCTCATATTTCTTGATTTCATCTAGCTTGGAAATATCAGGAGAATAGCCTCAGGTATCAAACACAAACAAGGGTAATCACCTTTTTAATCCCAGTTGCTGAATACTGTGCAGAGATCCTAATGGAGGAAGTATAGAGACATCAGAGCAGGTTCAGACCCCAGTTGCACCAGGAGAAATCTAGAGTAACTCAACTGAAGCCCATAGAGTGAATGGAATCACAATCTGGCCTACTGCTTGGATGTACTGTTCATTCAGAAGTGTACATGAAGATAGATATGGATTGCAGACAATACATAATGTTTGTCTTTAAAACAAAATTCCCTTAACACATGAACAGAGTTTTTGGACAATTTGATCTGGAATGTTTGGAATCTCTTTAAATAAACATCTAACTTATAATGAGTTTATCTGTTAAAAGATCACGTGTGGACATTAGGACTTGAGTTATTTGTACCGTTTCTAGGTGATAACTGTTGATGATAATCCAGTTGCAGAATAGTTTCTATTGTTTCCAGTGAAACTGTTTTCATAAAGTAGCATGAATTTGCATTAGCATTGCCTACAATGGTATATGGCGAAACCATTAAACAGGCAAACAACAGGGGGATAAAATCAATAAAACCTAGACAAACTGTGAAGGATTAAACCTAATCCGCATTAAATCTGAATGTTAAAAGATCTTTGCAGTGTACACCATTTGAGTTAGCGTTGAATATGTGCAAATATATGCAGTTGAAACACACTGGATTTTCGTTTCAGAACAGCTACTTTTTATACACATACACATATAAATTAATTAATGCCCTCGTAGTGCAATAGTCAGGAATTCTATTAGAGAGCATGAATATGAATCATTCCGTTTTACTTTAACAGGGTTGGCTTTTAGTGCACAATATCTGTATTATTAGTCACTAGCTGTGGAATTCATCCTTACCCTGGCTCTGTTTGAGTCAATTTACTACATGAGAAATGTGTCCACTCAGCTACATATCATTGAGATTGTTTTGGGGGTTTAGAACAATAATGAATAAAGGGAAAAAAACAATAACAGAAAACTGGCAAATGCCACTGACTGTTTTAGGGGATAAAGAGCTTGCTAAATTTGCATCGTTTGTGAGTCTAACTTCCTGATTGTCAGAAAAGATCCTTTTCAGTTGGAATGGCCTTTGGGACATACTAAGAAAAGGAGATTTTGTAAACCAAAATCAGTATTTTGGTTAAATTGTGACTTATTTTTTAGAACATCACTTATCCATAACTGGTTAAATGAAACAGACTATCTGAGACACATGGATTAGGGATCGGAGATAGAAATCTAGAGGCCGGATCTCAGTTACACCAGCATACATCCATTGGAGTTACTCAGGTTTACCAATAAATCAATGTACCTGGAGACTGAAACTAAGATTTTTCAGGTGGTCCAGGGGATTAGGTACTTGTGCCCACTGATTGTCAGTGGAAGATGGATGCCTTAAAATCAGAAACTGGTCCAATGCATCGTGATTATATCTGGGCAGAAATTTGATGGTGAAAACTGTACATTTGGTGATACTGAAACATTTTGTGAATTTGGCTTGGTTTTACCAAATTGCTTTTCTGAATTTTTTTTTAAAAAAATAAAGAAGTCCAAAAATTTCATGTCAGCATTTTTAAATGAAATGTTTCAATTTTTCAAGTTGAAATTACTTTTTGTTTTGAAATTCCTTCAATTTAATTTTTAAAAAATGCTAAATCTTTTTTTTAATAAAAGGTCAATGTCAAAATGAAACATTTTGTTTGGCCCCAAATTGAATATTTTTCAACTTTTCAATTTGCCAGAAGTTCTGAAGAATTTTGTTTTCAGATCAATCCCATACAACCATCCCCGTTTTTCAGAACTGCCAGAGAACATTTTCCATTATTCCCCCACCTCTAGTCATGATTGCAAATGCTGAGGGGCAATACATTCCATTCCAAAGGTTGCTTATTCAGCCACACTCCTGAGTCCTCAATCTAGTACAACTCTCAGTGAAGTCAACAGGACTTCTGACTGAGTGACAAGTGAGTAAAGAATTCAGGATTTGCCTCACTGCTCAAAGAGTTTGTCCTACATTTCGGTCAGAAGTTTGGAACAAAGTTGGTGCAAATTGGTGTAGCTGCATGGAAGTGAATGAGGTTGCACCAGTTTACACCTGCAATAATTTAACCCCAATCATCAAGTTAGATATAAAAGCAAACCCTTGAATAAAGAATATTTCCTGAACATGATACATTCCACTTCTATTTCAATAGCATTTCTGGATCTCAAGTATTTTGAAGGCTATAAAAATTATGTTGCGATAAAGAAGGAAGAAATGAGATTTATCACAATAGGGCTTAATATCCCTAAAGCCCAGATATAGTAACCTCACATCCCAAAGAACTGTACAAAACAATTCTGCATTATATTAGCTACTGTTGCATCCAGAACGATGATTATGTTGCTACTGGGAAATCTTTTCATTTGGATTTCTGTGACAGGTTGCTTGCTAACCTCTAGTAGTTAGAATTGTGAGTAGGTGGAAGCCAATTTGACTTGGCTGAGTGAGAAAACTTTTCCGTTTGTGTGTGTGTGTGTTTTGCTTATTGGCTAAAAAACCTTCTCTGATTTTCTTTTGGGCTGCTTTTATTTCTCTTTCACCCTTTAAGATCACTTTTCCAAAAGAATAGGTGCTCAGTTTTGGAGCTGACTAGTGTGGTGGAGTAGAGTAATTACAGAAAGAGAGAAAGCTTGTGCTCAGATACTGTTGTGACAAGGCCATATAGGCAGGGAGAATATTTTCTACCAGTAAAATTGCTGTTTGTTACATCAGCTTCAGGACACACTGCTTCCTAAGTGATCTATCTATGGCACTTATATGGCCCTCATCATCACAGTCTCTGAACACCTCAGAATCTTTAATGTATCGAGTCTCACAATATCCTTATGAGGAAAAGAAGTACCGGCGCCCCCATCTTACAGAGCAGGCAAAGAGACAGAGAAAGACAAGGTGATGCCCAAAGTCACAGAGAACATGGCTACACAGCAAGCAGCAGCCCACAGCAGCAAATCTCAGGGCCCGGGTCGACGGACTCAGGCTTTCAGGGCTCATGCTACAGCACTAAAAATTGCTGTGTAGATTCAGGCTCTGAAGCCTCAGGAGGGGGTGAGCTTCAAAGTCCAAGCTGAAAAGCTATTTTTAGCACTCTAGTGCGAACCCCACAAGCCCAAGTCTGTTGACATAGGCTTTGAGCCATGCTGCTGTGGGCTGCCACTGGCTGTGTACAGGTACCCACAGGAAGTCTATGTCAGGGCAGAGAATTGAAGGCAGGTCTCCTGATGCCTAGATGAATGGTCAAACAACTAGACCATCCTTCTTGTGCCCTAGTGCTTGACCTCCCCTGAGTGTAGACTGTTCTCATGTGCTAACTAAAGCAGTTTAATAACGCATATAATCAGGTAGGGCCAAATTGTGTCTGGCTCTGACATTGATACACAATATGTGAGGGAGCAGGGGAGTGCTAGGTGCCTTCTTTTCCATTAGGGACAGGTATCAGGGCAGTCCCTGTGCGACAAAGAAAGTCAAAAAGGACAAAAGAGGCAGGGCATAGCTTAGTCTTTTCATTCCCTACAACAGCTTGCATAGCGCAAATGGAGGATGCTGCCCAGAGTGGGATGTAGCAGCAAGGACGTAATCTGATGGGATAGTACAAAGGAGATGCAGTGTGGGACAGAATGTTCCCCAAATATACAGATCATTCACTACTTTCCTTTCAGATTAATGAATTTAACACCTACCGGGTCTGAAGACTGGTCCAATTGAAGATCTACCATTTTATTTTGCTGGCACATCTCTTTGGATGCTAAATGCCGGCTTATCGCTACTTCAAGCAGAAAGATCACAGGGCACAAGAGCATCACCTTCATTAAACCTGGATGCCCACACCTCACGTTACTCCAGGTAGTGGGTTGCTTCTCTGCTGCCTTTTGCAATAACATAAGCGCGACTTCTTTTTGACTTCTAAAAATTCTCTTTGGCAACTTTCTGATACTGATATAAAATGCCTCGTGCACACACATGCATTTGGCAGGTATTTATTCTCCTATCAGTTACTGAAGATGGATGGAGAAGTAAAAGCAAAACAATCACAGTTGATGGTGATAGATGATATGGTGGAAATAATGAACCAGGTGGGTAACACACTACATTCGTAAGGATCCAAGCTGCTTCTCACTAAGACTATACAGTGTGTAGCCATGACATCTCATACAGTGCCTGACATCCTCTTGTGGCATAGCTAAACCAGTAACACTGTGCAATCCCTTCCATTAAGGCAGAAGGCACTTTGAAAAGAAAATGGACTAGAAAGTGCATTATAACTTTGATAGCACTTGTTGTATGTGAACTTTTGACACGACTATCCCCTGCAGTCATTAACCACATGCCACATTCCTTTCCTTTTCCATCCAGATTTCAATCAATCTGTTCCACACAACCCGACTGTTATAAGAGCAAGTGAATTCAAGCACTGTAGATTTTGAGCAACAACTGCATGTTAGATATCACTTCCACATTTAGGCCTTCCGGGTGAGCATCATTCATTGACCACAGTTCAGCCATTCGTGTTCCGTCCGAGTGTTTGGGAGGATCTTAAAATGACCCGATCCGACTTTTCACAAAGAATCATGGTGGGTTAAAGAGGTGGCCAAAACACAATTTTAGCACCCTCAGTACGTGTCAGATCCGTAAAAGATTGAAGCTCCTATTTAAGCACCTAAACAGGCCTAGATTTTCAAACCTGCTCAACATCCAACAGCCCCATGGTGATACTTACAGCTAGATTTTCCATTTGGCGCTATTGGGAACATCTGGCCCCAGTGGTGGGAACTGAGTCCTTCTGAAAATTCCAGCTGTATAGTATCACTGAAAGGACTCAGGAGGAAGTCCTGAAGCCTGAAATGAAATTTAAGAAATAGGGGCACAGGGCTGCAACCTCCACTCATATGAGTCATCCTTCTTTATGCCACGAGTGTTACTGAAGTCAAAGACTAGTAATTATAGCTGACCAACAACTTCTGTCAATGTTTTTTGGAAACGTGGTTTCCATAAAATCAAATTTTCTGTTTCTGGTTTTTTTTAAAATTTCTGAGCTTTCCATGGGGAAATTGAAACAAAGCCTTTGTCCATGTTGGCTCAACCTGAATCAAACATTTTGGTTTGTCAAACTGAATCAAACATTTGGTTTTAAGTTCAGTCATCTTGATCTGTGTCTGCCTGAGCTACCCTGGTGCCTCCTGGGAGTTACAGTTTTGGTGCTTCAAGCCCCCCTCCTCCTCATGAACTGGGCTCCCTAATTGGACTACATCTCTCATGGTGGTACTCTGGCTCCCCTTTGGGTGCACTAACATGGTGCATCATGGAGTTGTGTGACCAACGTGCATTATGGGAGATCTAGTCCAGCTAGGGACCCGCCCATAGCAGACAATGAGGGCATGGGGCACTCCAGTTACAATTCAGGGGAACACAGATTAATGTTGAATCAAGCAGAAATGAAATGTTTCAGTTCAGTTCAGCAAACTGAAAAGAGACAGTTTGATTCGGGGATATTGAAATGTTTCATTTTGATTGGAAATATTGAAGCAAATATTTGGAATCAAAATATTTTGGACTATTCTGCTCATTTTGCAAAACAAATTCAATTTTTCAACTTTTCATCCTGAATAAACTTCAAAATTAGAATTTTCTGCTCAATAGAATTTTGACTAGCTGTGCTGGTATTGGTTATTGGACAGGGTATCTAGCTTTGCATATTTAAGCATGCACACATGCTACTTTAATTACTTTTGGAGCTCAGTTTACATACCCATTTACGGTACTTTGATTTTATAGCACTATATACAGGGCCCTACTAAATTTACAGTCCCTTTTGGTCAAGTTCACTGGCATAGGATTTAAAAAATTATAAATTTCATGATCTCAGCTATTTAAATCTGAAATTTCATGATGTTGTAATTGTTGGGGTCCTGACCTCAAAAGGAGTCATGGAGGGGTTGCAAGATTATTGTAGGGGGGTTGCAGTATTGCTACCATTACTTCTTCAGTGCTGCTGATGGCAGCACTGCCTTCAAGCCAGGCAGCTAGAGAGTGGTGGCTGCTGGCCAGGAGCCCAGCTCTGAAGGCAGAGCTACCATCAGCAGCAGCACAGAAGGAAGATGGCCTGGTATGGTATTGCCATCTTTACTTCTGCGTTGCTGCCTGCAGAGCTGGGCCCTCAGTCAACAACTGCCATTCTCCAGCCATCCAACTCTGAAGGCAGCACAGAAGTAAGGTGGCAATACCATGACCCCCCTAAAATAATCTTGTGATCCCCCTGCTCTCCCTTTTGGTTCAGGACTCCTAATTTGAGAACACTGGTCTCCCCATGAAATCTGTATAGTGTAGGGTAAAAGCACACACAAGACCAGATTTCACAGTCCAAGACATGTTTTTCATGGCCATGAATTTGGAGGGCTCTAATGATCTTACTTTGGAGGGTATTGTGATGCACTCTGGGATGAACATGGCAATGGCTTACCAGGGCACAACACCACCACTTAAAGGTTTAGAAAGGAAGTGGAAAATACTGTATGTAATTGAAACTTCTGGGGGGATTTACATAGGCAAGATGTTGGGGCATCTTGTGGCACTTACACGTATTTATTAGGAAGTAGGCTAGAAGGAGCATGGAGATAGAGATTTGGGGTGCTCTGAGACATACTCTGAATCTGGTTTAATCCTTTATGTTGCTGATGTAACTGCATTTTACTGAAAACTCAGACTCCTTGCTTCCTTCGGAGAACTCCAGTGAGAATCCATGTTAGAATGTAGTCAGGACACCAGGACTAGCACCTCTACTCTTAGAAAAACTGCCATGGGATGTCTAATGAGTATGAGGGGAGGATTTTGATTTGACTTCCTATTATTATAGGGGGCCAGCTCTTTGCAGCAGGGATTGTCTTTATTTTTGTGCATTATAGAGCAGCAAGCAAATAATAAATATTACTCATTATTGTGTTCTAAAAGAAGGCATCTCCAGAAGCAAATATCCTCTAAAACCAGGCTGGAGCACTGCTTCCGTGTTGACTCAAAGTCGAGCAGAACTCTTGCTGAATCACAGACAAACTTCCTGTAGCCCTTGGATTTCCCAGCAGGACTTTCTGTTCAGCTACTGCTGAACGTGCCCCTGCTTTGCTTTACGAGAAGTGATCACAGCCCAAGGTGTATGAATGTCCCTTTTTAAAATTGGCTGATAAACAGTTGAGTACTAATTCTTGTATTGTTCTTTATTCCCTATAGGACAGAAGGCATGAGCTAGAGGTGTAAACTTCAGTGTGAAGAACCCGACTGGAGACACACGTCCAAAGAATCAGTAACCATATGGGAAAAGTTTTCTACTGCAAGGGCTGTTATGCCCAGATGGTCATTAATCCCATGTGGCAAGATCATTACTACTCTTTATGTGCAGAAAAGAAATACTCATAGGTTATTTAGGCGTGATGGAGTTTCATTTGGTATGAATATTACTCAGTTAGATTGCATGACAACTACTCAGCATTAATCTGTCTTGAAATCAGAGGCTCATTTCAGCCCTGGTATCGGGTAGGGCAACTCTCAAGTCAAAGGAGTTGTACCTGCTCATATCTAGGGATGAATTTGTCCCATTGTGGTTAGTGTCTCCCTAAAGGAAACATTTCAGATAAAGCAATGGGAATCAGCTGTGTGCAATATTGAGGTCCTGGTGGAGACTCCTCTGAAATAAACCTGTCATGCAGACTGAGAGGCCAATCCACCCAGGGGACTGAAGGGAAAGAATTCTCTAGCAATAGCCAGTCAGAGTGAAAATGTTTGGGGGAAAATCAGTGCTGTAAATAGTGAAAGCATATAGAACCCAGGTTAAATGTGCTTTGTGCCTAATGCATCAGAGAATTACTCAAAAAGAACTCAGCTGTGAAAATATGGCCCCGGCATTCCTGCCAAGGTGAGTGAGTCCTGTTATGATCTGCGGGTAAATGCTAGTTGTACAACCTAAACCTGCTTGAGTGAATCTTTAATGCACATACAGTTCCCCACTTCCCCTCAAGATTTAAATAAGGGAAAGAATTCAGTATCTGAACATGAATTTGTTTCTTGGATTATCCAATTCTTTTTATTCCTTTCTTTGTAATAGCTGAGAGGCAGGACAAGCTATTCAAGCCCTCTTCCCCCTCCCAACCTGAACTGTTCTCCCAAGATGTGCAGCAGATAATAGGAAGCAGAATGCATATTTTTCATTCAAACTACCTTTAAACTTGGCAAGATTCAAGGTGTAAACAAAGGCAGGATACAGCCTGAAGAGTTGTAATGAAAAGTACCTAATGGGCTTCTGTGGGATGTGAATTAATCTGTTTCATGAGAGGAAAGGTGTTGGATAACTCAGTGAATATTCTAGCAGGGATTCATTTCACACCTACAAGAATTTACTATTCTGCATACTGCATTCGGTAGAAATACTCCCATTGGATTTTACCCTCTAATGTCTATATAATAAAGGTAATATATATTCTTAGCACATAAGCAATACATAGGAAACATTCGAAAAGACTGTCTTCCAGAGGAAATTCTTGATCTTATGGGATACACATTAGTTCCTACAATAAAAGAACACAAATCAAAACCAGCCACTCAACAGCGGACTGAATGATATCCTGGGCTTCTAATGACACCATACTATGAAAGGCATTAGAAAGATTGATTAGAGTTTAGTTAGTTGACACCACTGCCCGCTGTGTCCGTTGTTGTAATGAATCTACCCAGAAATATATCTTTGAGAGTGTGTGTGTGTGTGTGTGTTTTGCTGTAAGTTATGCATTGCAGGCTCTCTTATACTATAGTAAACAACGATTTGTAACTCTTCACACTTTCCATGCCACTGTGAACATGCTTCCAAAGTGTGGCTCCCAAAATGACTCATTTTCCGAAAGTCTGACAGTCGTTTCAATTAACATTTACCAAAGTATTTACAACAGGCACGCCTGTTTAGAAGAAAGCAAGATGAATCAAGCCTATCACCTAGGTGGTTTTCAAAAGCAATGCTAAATTAAATCATTGTCACAAGTTACCATTGAGGCTAAGAGCACAATATGATTAAAAATAAGGACTGGCTGATTGTATGGATAATGAGAGCATTCAGAGTTACAGTAGCAAGGATTTTAAAATAAAACCAAGGGCCAGATCCTCAGATGGTGCAAATCAGGTTAGTTCCATTGACTTCGGTAGAGCCAGGCTGATTTACACCAGCTGAGGATCTGGCCCCAAGAGTTTTGGAAGGAACATAACCCTCATGCTTTAGGGCATAAGACAATCTCTAATTACTGGGGGCTAGGAGGGGAGAGGTTATCTTATAACTGCCCACTGCAAGGTCCTTGCATCTTTTTTTGTGTACTGGCCACTGTGAGAATCAGGACACTGGGTTGGATGGATCCCTTGTCCAATCCAGTTTGGCATTTCCTGTGTCCCTTTATCTCACAGTGTGCATATCCGTAATAAAGCTGGTGACATTACACACATCATTATGATTTCCGTTAAAGGACACTATTATCTGAAGCATTTTTAGATGGTGTTAAATGTTGTGTATTTTCTAGCTTTGCGAATACATCTCACAATAAACCCATCATAGGATCTGCTTCTGATCCCATTGCAGCCAATGGCAAAACTCTTATTGACTTCCATTCAGGCAGGTTCCAGCTGGTTGAGGCAAAACATGTGTCTTGAAATAAACAATACAGTTTATTGTACAGTGTGAATGGAGATGAAGGTCATTGTTGTTTGTCTCCATTTCTTGTGTGTTACAAGCAGCGCAGTGCTCCCGGACTATCTACTCATATGATGCTGAGCTGTGTTGTAACTGAAGGGCAGGTTCTATGGGCTTGGCTACATCTGTCTTAATTTCCCTTTATGCAGAAATGGGGATAATACTGGCCTACCTCATTTCCTTGGACAAATTAGTTAGTTAATGTACGTTAGAGCACTTCAGCACCAGAAGTGCTACCAGTATTATTAGCTCTACGGGTGTGCTTATGCCATGGACGAGAGGAAGAATGGCTTTGTTGAATGATGCAGCAGGATAAATTAGCTGTTTAGCGCCGCTGGTTCTTCAAACGCTAGCCTTTTGAGCAAAGACACTTCGGTTCTGAGGTCATTAGGGGCCTATGAGCAGCCAGAAAGATGGATAAGAAAGTACTTCAGGGAGCTTTGGTGAGACAGGCTTTTCAATCTGTTTTTCACAGGACTTGTGGGATGCCATCTTGAGATATGCAAAGTGATGATAAATATCATGCAAAGGAAGCTAATCTGAACTGAGAAGGCTTGGCTGGATAAAAAGATGCACAAAATCCTAGTGCAGTGCCGACCAGTATACATTCGTTTGAGCCTTGGCGCTGCCTCCCTTTTCGCTAATGAGAAAGCATTTCTATTTAAATAGGAAACCAAGTGACTAGGTGCCCCAGTCCTTCTATCTCACCTGGAATCGAAGAACTCTGATTCTCCTTTTACTTACACCACATTCACACAGATGACACTCCACTTTCTTCAGTAGCGCTACTCCTGATTTACACCAGTGTGAGCGAGAGGAGAATTAGATCCAGGGCTTACCAGGGTGAAGAGCGAAATGGCTGTGAGAGCTTGTTCAGATTCTGCCAGGATATCAGCGATTCAGTGACTCTTTCCAGCACTTATTTCCTCCCTTGGTGAGAGCGCTGCGTGTGGATCTCACCTGCCCCATCCTCTCAGCAGCTCTGAAGAACAGTTCCAGCTCTCATGGACTCACTTTTTGGGCTGCTTTTCCTCATCAGGGGTGCAGCCCGTGGGGAGCTATCACCCAGCTGTGTGCAGCAGCACAGCTGCAGCGAGCGAACAGACGGGAACCTCTCTTGAACTGTCAAAGCGACAGCTACAGGAGTACTTTTAACACAAATAGACTTCTCCTGTGTGCTGCCAGGCAAGCTGTGCCTGGCCTATTGCCTTGAGTAGTCCCTGTATTTGAAATTCATGCTCAGGCAAGTATTCAGCCAAATCCTCTCTGAGTGTCTGGATTCCTTGTTTAATTATGAAATTTCTCAATGGCAAATCAAGCCACTTTTCTGGACCCAGAGGCTTAAAAATAAAGTTATGCCAGCAGAAGGAACATAGTGAGGGAAAGGGGCCTATACTCTTCTTGTTACTGGAGATTGCTGTATTCCACATTGCCATCAATATGCAGGCTTTCCTTTCCAACTCGCCTGTAGAAATGTGTCAACACTGCTGGCATATCCTTCTGCACAGCTTGATGTTGACAGTTGTGCACACAAATCTGTTCTGTTCTTATACCATGCCCATCAACATGGTATCTGAGCACCTAAGTCTACCTGATTTGTATCAGACAGGTGCCAGCTTTCACTGCACATGAAAATATACCAGTTTTTTAAAATAAATTAATAGATTTCAAGGCCAGAAGGAACCATTATAATCATCTAGTCTGGCCTCCTGTACAGCAAAAGCTGGAGAACTTCCCCAAAATAATTCCTAGAGCAGATCATTTAGAAAAACATCCAATCTTGATTTAAAAATTGTCAGTGATGGAAAATCCCCCACAAACTTTGGTAAATTGTTCCAATGTTTAATTACTCTCCCTGTTAAAAATGTATGCCTTATTTTCAGTCTGAATTTGTCTAGCTTCAAATTCCAACTAGTGATCATACAACCCAATGGGCCCAAAGTTTCAGCTAAATTATGTCTTCCCTACAAAGCCCCGTGTAAGAGGCAGTGTTAAAGTGAGCCACCCTTAGGAGCAGCACAGGGGAGAGGAAGTATGGGTCAGCTTAGCAGAATGGGGCCCCAGTTCTACCTGGCTGTAAATAAATAATAGAGAAGAGATTGTCAGGAGAGCTGTCAGTCATAAGACTGACTGCCCTTTCTACCAACCAGAATCGTGGACATTTTTTTTTTTAAAGAAATTATGTATTTCAACATTTATTTAAAAAATACAACAGAAATGTAGCCCTTATTTTTTCCAGAGTACAAGGGGTACACTGGCTAATGGGGAAAAAATCTCACTGACTGCTAGCAAGAAGAATTATATTTCATGATTGTGACACCTTCTGTTGTCTCTTTTGTCAACAAATAATGTTAATCCAGCAGGACTGCAGCATGCAAATGAACTCAAGTTATATAGCGGTCCCACAGGGCAAACTTCCTCTTTCCAGCAGGCACTGAGGCCAAGGAGTGCATGGGCCATGGAGACTGAACACCTCTCTGCCCATTAGAGCTAGTCCCTCTAGCACAAGATAAGGCAATTAGTGGGAAAATGGGGATGTGATGCTTCTTCACTTGCTATACCAGTTTGGAAAGGATTTCATCCCAAGGCCTGTCAAGCGAATACTTCCCACCAGCACTAGAATTCCTTCTAGCAGAGTTTTAAATCACCGAGAAATTGTGTGCTGATATGTCACCATCCTGCCAGCCAACAGTTCCAGTAGATGGCAGGAGCACGTATATGGCGCACAGTGAAACGGGAAGGAGGAAAGCACCCACCAGCAAAAACAAAAGTCAAAGCCTGTGTCCAAGACTGCCATGCAGTCTGATTCTGTTAGGGAACCTTTCTGATGCCACACTGACACGAGCTGCCTGCATAGCTGCTTTTGCACTACTGCCCCTCCTTGTAGCTGATGTGGGAGCATGGCCAGGAAAAAGGGGGAAGTGTGGGTGTGGTATCCCTGTGCTCTGGTATGTGCTGGGATAGCCCATTGGACCATTGGCTATTGGTGTAAATTAGAGAAGCCCATCAGTGGACTGAACCAGAAAAGAGAAAAAAACAGCATTGATAGAGACAATGTAAAGAAGCTTCAATGCCCCTTTGCCCCTCTTTTCAGCTGCAGTAGGCACCCTACACAACTGAGGATTATGGGGTCCTTCCACTGTAAACAACATTTGAATCCATTATTGTTTTTTATTATTTACTATCTCAAAGTTATTTATATGGTCCCATCAATACAGTATCTGAACACATGTTTAATGTAAGTAGCCTCACAACACCCTCATGAGGTAGATTAAATGCAATTAACCCATTGTACAGATGGGGAACTGAGGCACAGAACGGCTAAGTGACTTGCTCAAGGTCACACAGGATGTCTGTGGCAGGGAATTGGCCTTTCATCTCCCAAGACCAGGCTAGCACTCTAACCCTGAACATACTTCCTATCTTACTCTTCCCTTAATATTTGTATTGTGGTGGTATCCCAAAGACCCAATCAGGATCTGTATCACATTATTCTAGGAGCCATATAAATGCAGTCCCTGCTCCAAAGAGCTTATAGTCATAGGCTCCAATCCTGCAAAGACTTACAGATGTGCTCAGCTTTATGGGAAAATCCCATTTGTTACATGCTTTCCTTATAGCGCAGAGGGACATGAAATAAATCATTCCCCAGTCCCCTCCTGATTCCTTTTAACCCTTGAGGATTTGATGCTTCCAAAAAGTCTGAAACCTGTTGGTTTATTGTTTATTGTTTTCTTATTGTTTTCAGGTTTGGGAACATAAGATCCAATACACCTCAGCTCTGCACCTTGGGGAGTTTTTCAGCCCAGTGCAAAGGGAGCGCAAAAAGCTACCACTTTTTGACTCCTTTGCATGGGTGTCACTTATGATGAGATGGTGAATCTCGTCCCAAATGTTCAACTATTTTTAACCAAATTTAAAATCGCAGCTACCGACAAATGGATTTTCTCCAGTTTAGATGAGCAAAAAATGATGTGATAAAATTGTAGCAAAATAACCCCAATCTTGAGTCACTGATTCAGATTATGAATAGACTAAATAAAAATAATTTTGCTAACAACTGATTATGCAATATTAAAACACCATTATCACATTTATGTTTACCAGCTGGAGTTCTAATTGAAATTTGTTCAGAACTCATAATAGCATTAGGTCATGTTATGCTTACAGCATTAAGCAACGATTACATCTGTGGCTTTTGTTTTTAATTAGCTTTTTCAGTTATCTGGAAGAAATAGGCCTTACAAGATCATAATTCACTTTTGTTTACAATGGAAAACAACCCAAGCATTGCTCAGAAAGTGTGCGTGCATATCATTTACACAACTGACTCTGGGGTTATTAGATCTGACTGTATTTTGATTCCTATGACTTATCAGTTATGTTATTTGCTTTTTGATGGAAATAAGGGGCTGTCATTTGTACATTCATGGATCTAAAATGACTTTTTTTTAATAAGAGACGTGCCTGTATTATGTCTTACTTTTCCTTTGGCAAGACAGGAGCATTGGCTTCAGGTTATTCAGCACGATGAATTCCACAACAGGCAGCCTCAGATTAGCCTCCGGGAAGAGTTTAGCCAAAGATGAATTTGAATGAGGATTCGCACTATGAGGTTAGGGATTTCAAAGCTAGGGCCCTGATTCTGCAAGGTACGTAAGCATGTGCCTAACTCTGAACACATGAATTGCCCCACGGGGCTACTCACCTGCTTCAAGTTAGGTATCTTGCTGAATCTAGGTCTATATAGGGGAACAATGCAAGTCTTAACAAGCAACGTGCCGTTAAGATGGGATTCTGTTATAGGCTCTCCCACCCCAGCAAGTGCTTGTGGGTAGTCAAATGGCTGCTGCATAATTTATACATGCTGCTGCTCCTGGTGCTGTCATTCACAGGACGAGTAAAACAGCCACTGCTGTTTCCTCTGCACCCTGTCTTGGACTTTGCTGTTAATTTCCATACTTGGGAAAATGGACAGGGACAAACCATGGATCTCCACCTGGCAAGATGGGGGATAATCGTCTTTAATCCTCCAAAATAAAACTACCAATAGGAAAGAACAGTTAGCCCAGCTAGTTGTTTTGTGGCACTGGACTCCTGAAGGGGACTCCTCTGAACGAAGCACACACACAAGTATGTGGATCATGATCCTGCGCGGCATCGCTGCTCTGAAACAATGAGAATGGGAGGAAGAAGAATTTGCACATGTTCAGCCAGGGGAGAGTCCTGGCATCATCCCCTTCAAAAGGTGCATGAAGACAACTTGGATGGATTCAGGAGACTTACATTCCTGCAGACAGAGGAAAAGAACAAGGTCGTTTATTCCAAACACTCCGATAAAAGTGTGACATATGGTGGTGCTGGGGGAGGTCTGGCTATGGAAGCAGGCTCTGAATGAGCTCTCCCCTGACAGCTAGTTGGGGAAGGGAAAGGCTTCAGGACCATACTGAATTTACATGAACACACCCACTCTGCCTAGGTATCCAGTAGACAGAGCTGTGTTTCCAAAGTGAACAACTTTGGCTGGTGTTGGGTTACAAATCACTCCACCATCCCTACAACTGACACCAACTGAGACTGGACATCGTCATCACTAACAAGGACCGGAAGAAGATCATCATGGTGGACTGCACAGTGTCCTTCGAGAACAGGACCCTTGCCTTCCACGATGCCCAAACTCAAAAGGTGGAGAAATACATTCCTCTGGCCAACACCTTGAGAGCTAGGGGTTCAGGTTCAGACATAAGCGCTGATCGTCGGAACCCTGGGTCCATGGGCCCCCAGTAAACAAGCAAGTGTTGAGAGAATACAGAATCGATCAATGCTATGCTTGGCTGATGTGGCAACTCATGGTGTCGGAAGCCATCAGGTAGTCGAGAGACATCGACATAGAACACATCACTGGACATTGACAATACTAGGAGGGATGAGCTGGAGTGCTGATGAGAAGTGCAGTAAGGAAAGAAACTGAAATACTTCTCTGATAGATTTATTTTCTAAATGGACAACCTACCCTTATTCTCAATTACTGAGGGACAATCTCCATGCATTGACATATTTTGCTTTCCACAACCAACTCCCTGTACAACTCTTCATGAGTGATGTACCCAACTATTCGGATTCTAATATCTGAACTGTATTGTTAAATTTAATTCACCTAAATTTGGGTTATTGCTGCTTATGTACTCTATGTATCATATGACTTTTAAAAACAAACTCTGTATTTGTGGATAAACTACCTACTGTACCCAGATGTACAGAGACTCTTTTCTCAACCTACGTATTACATAATTTTTTTAACATTAGCTTTAATACAAAATTTTAAATGAAACCTTATTGTATGAGTAAAGGGCAGGTGGAACTGTGCTTAGCCTGTCTTGATTGAGGGGGTTACCCTTAACTGGATTGAACTTGCTAAGCAGGGGGCTCGGATGCCAGACCCCATCAAAGAGAGGGTGTGGGGGCAGGTGTTCTTGCCAGCTATGTTTTGTTAAGTGATCACTAGAGCTGAATTCACCTGTGAGAGGACAGTGTTTCTGCCCAGCCTATTTCAGCACTGAAGTTTCCCCACTAAAAACTGAAAATCACTGAGAACTAACAATCACTAAGAGCAGGGTGGACCCTCAGGAGACCAACCTGCAGAGGCCACACTAGAGAAGCAGGTGGCCAGTGGAGTGGTGATGCCAGAGCAAGTGCTCAGATGGTGGAGTGAGCAAGATGCCTTTGTCCTCCCCACTCTCAGGGGTGGGAGGTGAACTCACATAGATGCACCTGTGAACTCCAGGTCTTCAATGACCAAGGAGAACCACTGTGAGTGAGGTGAGATGAAGGAGCAAAGAGGGGCACATTAAAGGAAATTTTGGTTGTTAAGCTCAAGAACCTGAGACAAAAGATGCTGTCCAACATACTCTGGTGTAGGTGTTTTGCTCACGGTTGAATTCTGCTGGTGGTGTTTTCCCAAATTAATACTGGGTGGCTTCCCTCCTTTCATTAAAAGTTTCTTTTCTACACTCAGACTCTGTGCTTGTGAGAGAGGAACTATTGCCTCTTAGATTCGTCCAGGGATGGTGTGTATTTTTCCCAGCTTACTGGGTGGAGGCTCAAGCCAGTTCTGTGTTGTATTGTTGAAAAGGAAACCCTAGATATTGAACCTGCCCTGGTCTCTGCTGAATCCAGCTGGCAGAAGGGTTACATCTACACTGCAAAAGAAATGTGCTGTTAACTTGGGTTAGCTAACCTGCAGTAAGCTAACCCTGGTCAAAATAACAGTGAAGACACAGCAACTCGGCTTTTAACTCGGGTTAGCAGCTCAAGATCAACCCCAGATTCCCCTAAAGGCTATAATTAGAGCTGCTCACCAGAGTGAAAAGTCGAGTTGCTGTGTCTTCACTGCTATTTTAACCTGATTTAGCATAACACGAGTTAGCTAAGAACAGAAGTAAGAACACACCTCTTTTTTTCCGCAGTGTAGACATACTTTGAGCCCAAGACAGCCACATGTCCTGGATCCGCTTTCCTAAAAGTCATATTTGTATCACAGACAGGGGTTAGAATTCTCACTGTCTTCACAGGCTATTGATTTACCTCCGGCCTCCTCTATTTCTTTAAATCACATGCAAATAAAACTTAATATCATCCAGACCCAATGACAAATTGACACAGCCAATTAATAACCTCTACAAATGGACATCTAGGTAGGGGTCAAAGCGCATGGCCTAGCCCTGGACATATGATAAAATTACCCTGCCTCTTATTGACATACATCATTAACTACCATTCCTAAATCTCAAGGGCTTTCCGATCATATGCCAGCCTCTTGTTCTTGAAACAGGTCCTTCTGCAATGGCCTGTTCAGCTGCTATAATGGCGCTGCCCCCAGGCCTATGTTTGCTGCTCCAGGTGTTTTTTGTCTGTGAGCAGGGGGGTATGTGCTACTCCTATCAGAGCGTGAATGCTGGCATTGGCATTCCGAATGGCCTCAAAAACCAGAACCAGTGTTCTCCTTAGTTTTGTTTAAATGTCTTCTGTTCCTCCTGTAGGTCTGGCCCTCCAGGGGGGATTATAATGTATGACTTTCAGACAGATGTTCCAGCAGTTTCCTCAGCAGGTTGCCAGTTTGGGACCAAACATTCTCTCCCAACTGCAGTGGCATTGCTTTTTTGGAGTATTTCTTCTGTTCTAACTTCCTGCCACACAGATCTTCTGTAACCCTTTTCGGGTTAATGGTCTTTCATTGACATTGGTACCTGGCTTGTCACCTTTGTGCCCACAGGTCTTTGAACTGGTGACTCTAACAGAACAATGTGAGGTGCATCCCAACAGTGCTCAGTGCGGATCTCTTGAATCTGCTAGCCCCTTTTTTTGGTAAAAAAAGAGTTCTTTGCGGACTTTTTTGCAGCATCCTTAGTAAAACAGCAGTTCTTATATCAGAGCTGAACAGACGTTTTCGTTGATGCATCGAGCAGAATGGAATCCAGCACATTTGTGTTAGTAAAGCCAGCTTGGACTGACTGGAAGACATGCAAGGGAGCAGACATACGGTAAGACTAGGCACTGAAAGCCTGCGCTGAAGCTCACTGAGGGCGCTGGAAAGACTCTTGTTGAGTTCAGTGTTTTTTGGATCAGGCCTTTTGTTACACTGGTGAAATCTAGGGTAACGAGAGAGCAGAAAGGTTAAGATTTCTCCTTTGTGTAGTTCCACTGAGGACAGTAGAGCTACCTGAAGGATAAAGGTGGCTGGGAGGAGATGCAGTTCCTGTCCTCAGTCACATCTGTGAAAGTTTCACTGAAGCCACCAGTAAAGGTGTATGTGTATTGGAGAGCCTCTGAGCCCTCTCAGAGACACCAGAGCAGTGGGAGTGCAGTGGTGTCACTAAAAGAAGAATCTGGCCCAAAGAATCAGAGACACAAGGGCTTTAATTATTTCCATTTTTACTCCTCAGCAGCCTCATTAGGACTAAAATAATTGCATCCCTTCCCTTTTACTCTGTCTATGGAGCAGAAAATGACATGCACAAGGATTTGTCTGCTCTCTCGCTGTTGTTCCTTCGTAGGTACAACAACTATATTCAGTGGCTTTCCTCCCCACACACAGCAGGCACTGAATATGCCTCATTCATATGAATGCTAAAACCAGAAGCACATGGGTGGGTTTCCTTTTTGCCTCAGCTCTGTCCTTTAAAAAAAAAATCAGCTAAATTGCAGATGGCACAGTGGCTGCCTTTCTGTGTATGTGTGTCTAGATAGAAAAATTCCCTACAGCTCGTGCAATTTTCTTAGCTGCCTATAGCTCACCTCTACCTCCTCATTTTCCTCTTTATATGGATTCTGTATTCTCCACGTTGCTACCGGTCCTGTGGAAACGAACACATCAAAGCCATAAGTATTCATTCTTTCACTGCTCCTATGTCCTCTCCCCCCTCCCCATCTGCCTATACTATTAATATTAATAGCTCCTGTACCTTTCTTAGCAGTTGCTTTATTCTTGATCCTCAAGGGAGTAAAGTCTTTTCTTGGACTTTCGGCTAGAATGAATACTTGTTTGAAGGAGTGCCAGGGCATGCTGGGAAACACCACAGTGGGTGATATAATGTTGGGCCAAACAGCAGAGGCATTAAATGTTATTGTACTGTCAGAACAGTCAAATGCTGTTTTTCCCCCCATGCAGTTTTCTCTAGCAGGGACAGATATACAAGCAGGCTAATGAAGCCAAGCAGAGGATTTTTAATCATTTTGAAATCCCCAAGGAAGGGAAATAAAATAAAAGGTCTTGGCATTTCCTCTGCTGTCCCACACGGCTGCTAACTGGTGCGCAAAAGAGCAAGTGTATAAGTAACATACTCTTTGTGCTTCTGTTGTACAGACAAACACACATCCACATTCTAGTGGGTCATGCCAGCAGCAGCAGCAACTGTTGTGTATTGAATGATATTAATTAGCTCTCCAGATCTTCAAAGGTTGGTCAGCCTGTTGCTGTTCTTGGGCATGTATTTTGAACTCCAGTAGTTTGCTTTGGCCATGATTTCACACTGTATTCTGCGAGGCGGTTATGTGCCTGGAATACCCTGGAGAAAATCCTCGGGGCTTCTTGCTGAGACAGCAGTAGAGCAGCATAGCAGGACTGCGTCACTTCTGCTCCAGGAGGACTGGCCAGGCTGTGACCAAGCTGGGGGCCGAAGAAAAACCGTTAATTTACCACTGCTGTTTTCTTAAGGAGCACCTACCGTCGCAGGTATGGAATTCATTGTAACACCAGGATCGGGGCTTTGAATGAGCCAGTCCAGGTGTGAGCTCTCATTGGGCAGACACACAGGGCATTGTTTGTCTCTCACCTACTAACTACAAACTGCTCCTGATCCTTTGAATTCAACAGCAATCTTTCATTGATTCAGTGGTGCAGGCTCAGGGCCTAACGGGCAGCAGTGACTTCAGGCACCAGAGACCCAAGCATGTGCCTGGGGGCGGCAAGCTGCTGGGGGGCGCCCTGCCGGTCCCTGTGAGGGCAGCAGTTAGGCAGCCTTCGGCAGCTTGCCTGTGGGAGGTCCGCTGGTCCCGCGGATTTGGCGGCAATTCGCAGGGGGCACGCTGAAGCTGTAGCACTGGCAGACCTCCCGCAGGCAAGCCGCCGAATCTGCGGGACCGGGGACCTCCCGCAGGCAAGCTGCCGAAGGCAGCCTGACTGCTGTGCTTGGGGCGGGCAAAAAAGCTAGATCTACCATTGCTAACGGGTGCAGAAAAGGGCTTTCACACCCCTTGCATAGCCCGACCTGGTCATCAGCAGATGGGATTGAACCTAGGACCACTGGAGTTAAGTGCATAAGCCTCTACAGCGTGAGCTAAAAGCCATCTGGCTGTTACTTACAGCAGCAGACTCATTTTATCGCTCATCTCTAGGTGGTCTGGGTGCCACTAGATGGGACAGAGCACCACACTCAGAAGGTGTGTGGGTTACACGAGGACCAGGCACTAGTACAGGGAATGCTCCCTCTGCACAATCCCCTTATGCCTCACAGCGCAATCAGGCCATGACCCAAAGCCCATTGAAGTTAATGGAAAGATTCCCATTGGCTTTAACGGGCTTTGGATCAGGCTTTAAATGGGGATTAGGAGGAGATGGAACTGTACTGGTGCCCCTCACAGGCACAACTGGGCCATCAGTCCTGGAATAACACCATGGAAAAGAATTAGAGTCACATGGGTATACAATTGCTGCAAACAGGAGAAGAATCAGCCCCCAATTACTCAGGTATAAGCCTTGTGGCCTGAAGCCTGACAGAGAAGGGAGATCACTGTTGTCACTCTGCTAGAATCCTTGAACTCCTCCAACCCAGGAAAACTTATTGTGAGTGAGAAGCTAGGGAGTAGTGAAGCGGCTGGATTGCGTTAGCAACTTGTAAGGATATGGAAAAATTGGGACGAGTCCAGCGGAGGGCAACAAAAATGATTAGGGGGCTGGAGCACATGACTTGAGAGAACTGGAGGGAACTGGGAATTGTTTATTCTGCGAAGAGAAGAATGAGGAGGGATTTGATAGCTGCTTTCAACTACCTGAAAGGGAGTTCCAAAGAGGATGGATCTAGACTGTTCTCAGTGGTAGCAGATGACAGAACAAGGAGTAATGTCTCAAGTTGCAATGAGGGAGTTTAGGTTGGATATTAGGAAATACTATTTCACTAGGAGAGTGGTGAATCACTGGAATGGGTTACCTAGGGAGATGGTGGAATCTCTTTCCTTAAAGGTTTTAAGGTCAGGCTTGATAAGCCCTGGCTGGGATGATTTAGTTGGGGATTGGTCCTGCTTGGAGCAGGGGGTTGGACTAGAGCAGACAGGGAGCTGCAGACAGGGGCGTTTGGAGAGGGATTTTGACAGAGGGAGGCTTACGATGGTTAGGAAACCCGCAACACTTGTGCCAGCCCTGCTTCTGTCTCCTCCACCTGCACCTGTGGCCAGATAGAGCGCCTGAGCATGGATGCGTCTACCCAGATCCTGGTGTGGGTTTTGCAGGGACTGTAACCTGCAATTTCCACTTACTGATATCCAGGCTGGGGGGGACATCCAATGTGAAAGGTTGCCTACCGTGGAATCTCTCAGGCAGCAGGTGGGGAGAGCTACAGGAGGAGGTGGCTAGGTTGAGGAGCATCCAAATCCACGAGCGATTCCTGGACAGTGTCCCATGTGGAGACAGCAGAAGGAGCTGTCCCAGTACACAGGACTGCTGACACACCACTGGTGGATGAGGAGATGGCTCAGGGTGGACACTGGCAGCTGGTTACTTCTGGCAGCAGGCAAGTGCTCCACCCCTGCTCCGAACCCTCCTGCTGTGGTAATAGGTAACCGTTATGCTCTTCTTGATACAGGAGAGAAGGAAATCACCCCCTACAGTAAAGGAGGAGAAGCCTCATACCCCTAAGGATGGGAGGTCTGCTGCCAGCACTGCGAATAGGAAACGTAGGGTTTGTGGTGGTCGGAGACTCTCTGCTGAGGGGGACAGAGGCGCCCATCTGTCGCCCTGAACATTTCATCTTAGGAGGTATGCTGCCTGCGGGGGGCCTGTATCCGAGATGTTACGGAGGCATTGTTGAGGATTATCCAGCCCTCTGACTACTACCCCATGCTAACTCATCCATGTGGGCACAAATGATACTGTGAGGTTTGACACTGAGCGGATCAAGAGTGACTACAGGGCTCTCAGAGTACCGGTGAAGGAGTTGGAGCACAGGTGGTATTCTCTTCGATTCTTCCTGTTAAAAGTAGGGACCTGGGCAGAGACAGATGAATCATGGAGGTGAATGCCTGGCTGTGAAGATAGTGTCGCCAAGAAGGCTTTGGCTTCCTCGACTATGGAATGCTATTCGAGGAAGGACTGCTAGGTTGGAGATGGCATTCACCTTTCGAGGAGGTGAAAGACCCTATTTGCACACAGACTGGCTAACCTAGTGAGGAGGGCTTTAAAACTAGGTTGATGGGGACAGGTGAGGTCAAAGCCTACAGGTAAGTGGGGAACATGTAGACCTGGGAGATGGGTTGGAAACAAAAAGGAGCATGGGCTATAATGGCAGAGAGAAAGAGGGTCAGGGGGGCAAAACTGGGGAAAGGCAAGATCAAACCAATAGTCTTAGATGCCTATATACAAAATGCAAGAAGTTATGGGTATAAGCATGAAGAACTTGGAAGTGCTAATAAATAAATACAACTATGACATGTTGGCATCACTGAAACTTGGTGGGATAATACACATGATTTGAATGGTGGTGGTGGATGGTTACAAGCTTAGCTCAGGAAGGATAGACAGGGGAAAAAGGGAGGGAGGTGTTGCCTTATATATTAAAAATGTACACACATGGACTGAGGTGGAGATGGACATAGGAGACGGAAGCGTTGAGAGTCTCTGGTTAGGCTACAAGGGGTAAAAAACAAGAGTGATGTTGGTGCTAGGAATCTACTATATGCCACCTAACCAGGTGGAAGAGGTGGATGAGGCTTTTTTAAACAACTAACAAAATCATCCAAAGCCCAAGATTTGGTGGTGATGGGGGACTTCAACTATCCAGATATATTGGGAAAATAAGACCGCGGGGCACAGACTATCCAATAGTTCTTGGATTGCATTGCAGACAACTTTTATTTCAGAAGGTTGAAAAAGCTACTACGGGGGAAGCTGATCTAGACTTGATTTTAACAAATAGGGAGGAACTCGTTGAGAATTTGAAAGTAGAAGGTAGCTTGGGTGAAAGTGATCATGAAATCATAGAGTTTGCAATTCTAAGGAAGGGTAGAAGGGAGTACAGCAAAATAGAGACAATGGATTTCAGGAAGGTGGATTCTGGTAAGCTCAGAGAGCTGATAGGTAAGGTCCCATTGGATCAAGACTGAGGGGAAAAACAACTGAGGAGAGTTGGCAGTTTTTCAAAGGGACACTATTAAGGGCCCAAAAGCAAGCTATTCCGCTGGGTAGGAAAGATAGAAAATGTGCAAAAGACCACCTTGGCTTACTACCAAATCTTGCATGATCTAAAAAATAAAAAAGGAGTCATGATATAAAAATGGAAACTAGGTCAGATTACAAAAGATGAATATAGGCAAACAACACAGGTATGCAGGGGCAAGATTAGAAAGGCAAAGGCACAAAATGAGCTCAAACTAGCCACAAGAATAAAGGGAAACAAGAGGAGTGAAGTTCTGGAACAGCCTTCCAAGGGGAGTAGTGGGGGGCAAAAGACATATCTGGCTTTAAGACTAAGCTTGATAAGTTTATGGAAGGGATGTATGATGGGATAGCTTAATTTTGGCAATTGATCTTTGATTATCAGCAGATAAGTATGCCAGTGGTCTGTGATGGGATGTTGGACGGGATGGGATCTGAGTTACTGCAGAGAATTCTTTCCTGAGTGTTGGCTGGTGAGTCTTGCCCACATGCTCAGGGTTTACCTGATGGCCATATTTGGGGTGGAAAGGGAATTTTCCTCCGGGGCAGATTGGCAGAGGCCCTGGAGGTTTTTCGCCTTCCTCTGCAGTGTGGGGCATGGGTCACTTGCTGGTGGATTCTCTGCAGCTTGAGGTCTTCAAACCACAATTTGAAGACTTCAATAACTCGGACATAGATTAGGGGTTTGTTATAGAAGTGGATGGGTAGGGATCTGTGGCCTGCTTTGTGCAGGAGGTCAGACTAGATGATCATATTGGTCCCTTCTGACCCTAAAGTCTATGAATCTATGAATCTAAGAAGACTTTTTATCAATACATCAGAAGCAAGAGGAAGACCAAGGACAGGGTAGGCCCACTGTTCAGTGAGGAGGGAGAAACAGTAACAGGAAACTTGGAAATGGCAGAGAAGCTGAATGACTTCTTTGTTTCGGTCTTCACTGAGAAGTCTGAAGGAATGCCTGACAGTAAATGCTTATGGGAGGGGGGTAGGTTTACAAGATAAAATAAAAAAAGAACAAGTTAAAAATCACTTAGAAAAGTTAGATGCCTGTAAGTCACCAGGGCCTGATGAAATGCATCCTAGATACTCAAGAGCTAATAGAGGAGGTATCTGAGCCTCTAGCTATTATCTTTGGAAAATCACGGGAGATGAGAGAGATTCCAGAAGACTGGAAAAGGGCAAATATAATGCCCATCTATAAAAAGGGAAATAAAAACAACCCAGGAAACTACAGACCAGTTAGTTTAACTTCTGTGCCAGGGAAGATAATGGAGCAAGTAATTAAGGAAATCATCTGCAAACACTTGCAAGGTGGTAGGGTGATAGGGCATAGCCAGCACGGATTTGTAAAGAACAAATGGTGTCAAACCAATCTGATAGCTTTCTTTGACAGGATAACGAGTCTTCTGAATAAGTGAGAAGCGGTGGATGTGGTATACCTAGATTTTAGTAAGGCATTTGATATGGTCTCGCATGATATTCTTATCGATAAACTAGGCAAATACAACTTAGATGGGGCTACTATAAGGTGGGTGCATAACTGGCTGGATAACCATACTCAGAGAGTAGTTATTAATGGTTCCCAATCCTGCTGGAAAGGTATAACAAGTGGGGTTCCACAGGGGTCTGTTTTGGGACCGGCTCTGTTCAATATCTTCATCAACGACTTAGATGTTGGCATAGAAAGTATGCTTATTAAGTTTGCAGATGATATTAAACTGGGATGGATTGCAACTGCTTTGGAGGACAGGGTCATAATTCAAAATGATCTGGACAAATTGGAGAAATGGTCTGAGGTAAACCAGATGAAGTTTAATAAAGACAAATGCAAAGTGCTCCACTTAGGAAGGAACAATCAGTTTCACGCATACAGAATGGGAAGAGAATGTCTAGGAAGGAGTACAGCAGAAAGGGATCTAGGGGTTATAGTGGACCACAAGCTAAATATGAGTCAACAGTGTGATGCTGTTGCAAAAAAAAGCAAATGTGATTCTGGGATGCATTAACAGGTGTGTTGTGAGCAAGACACGAGAAGTCATTCTTCCGCTCTACTCTGCGCTGGTGAGACCTCAACTGGAGTATTGTGTCCAGTTCTGGGCACCGAATTTCAAGAAAGATGTGGAGAAATTGGAGAGGGTCCAGAGAAGAGCAACAAGAATGATTAAAGGTCTTAAGAACATGACCTACAAAGGAAGGCTGAAAGAATTGGGTTTGTTTAGTTTGGAAAAGAGAAGACTGAGAGGGGACATGATAGCAGTTTTCAGGTATCTAAAAGGGTGTCATCAGGAGGAGGGAGAAAACTTGTTCACCTTAGTCTCTAATGATAGAACAAGAAGCAATGGGCTTAAACTGCAGCAAGAGAGATTTAGGTTGGACATTAGGAAAAAATTCCTAACTGTCAGGGTAGTTAAACACTGGAATAAATTGCCTAGGGAGGTTGTGGAATCTCCATCTCTGGAGATATTGAAGAGTAGGTTAGATAAATGTCTATTAGGGATGGTCTAGACAGTATTTGGTCCTGCCATGAGGGCAGGGGACTGGACTCGATGATCTCTTGAGGTCCCTTCCAGTCCTAGAGTCTATGAGTCTATGAGTCTAGATGACCTCCTGAGGTCCCTTCTAACCCTAATATTCTATGATTCTATGAACTGCCAAAGGAGGACTGAGGTTGGGGCTACTTTTTGGCACCCTGAGGGAACTGGGAGTCTTATTTCGTAGAATGTGTTAGTTTGTTGCCAGTTTTCCCAAATAAATTCTGTTGCTCCTTCTCTTCCCCCTCCCCATCCTCCAATAAAGTTCTTTTTTTAACCTTTTGTTTCAGTGCTTGCATGTGGGGAAATATTGCCCATCAAGAGCTCCCAGGGTTGTGTATGTAGTTTTGCAAGTTTCTGGGCTGGGGCGTCAGGTGGTGGCAATTAATCACAAGAAAGAATCCCTAGAAAATTGGACACGGCCCTTTTTGCTGCCAGTACCACCTGGCAAAGGGTCACAAAACTGTTGAGTATATCAAGGGCCTGATCTAAAGCTTATTAGGAGTCTTTCCATAGACTTAAGTGGGCTTTGGAGCCAGAGGAGGATTACGGTTTTGTGGGGCCCTGGGCCAGAGCAAGTGGGGGGCCCCTTCTGCCTGCAATCCCTCCCATGCCCTCACCCGCTCTCCTGCCTGGGAAATGGGGTCAAGGCATGGGGGAGCCCATTTTTCTGGGGCTTCCCAATTGGCCAGAGCCCCTGGGCATGGGCCCCACTGGTCCAGTGTCTAATCCGCCACTGTTTGGAGCAGGCCCCCATTAAAGCCTTTGGGAGAAGGAGAGTGGAATCCTTTATCAAATAGAAGTGCAATCTCCTCCAGTGACAGTCCCAAAGACTACAGCTAAAACTAGTACTGCAGTGCTCTGAAGAACTGGAGAGTATTTCCTATAAAAACCAGGAGGCAGAAGCATCGGCATTCCTTATCATTAGCACCAACAAGCAAAAGAAAAAAAAACACCTTCTATTTGCTTGTCTGCTGCAAATAATCACTAGCTGGATATTTAAAGGCATATGCAGCAACAGCAGCATATAATTCTGATGTAAAAAAGCTGCCTTGAGTTTGCAAATACAAAATCAAAATAAAATTCCAGGTAGTGACTGATGCTAAGACGTTTGAGAGCTCTGCAGGAAACCAAATAGGAAAACTGAAATGAGGACATGCTGCATGTCTACAGGATTTCCCCAAAGGTCTCTCTGTTCTTCTAGTTTATGCGCTTACTTAATCCTGCCTACCTTGTTATGTGACATGGCTTCCTTACTAGCATGTCAGACCCTTCACTTCAGACTGTCCGCGCTTAGATTTTTCATGTATTTCTTCATTCAGTGCAACATTAAAAGGAGAAAGCCAGCTGCACAGAAGCCCATAGCCTCAATTGGGATAAATCAATGCAGTGTAAATCATTGCACCTAAATGCTCCAGCAAAGACCGTGGCTTCTGCAGCACTCTGGAGCAGCAGGCTTCCTGGTCAGCGTTGAGCTTTTCAGCGGACCTTTCTGTTCTGTGGCCCCTTCCACTTGTTTAGGTTATTTTTGTTATTTTTTGGGTGGAGCCCAGAGGACTCTTTCCATTTCACAAGCATCAAACAGGCTGGAGCAACAGTCCAGAGAGACAGGGTGGTTCATTGGTTAGGACACTAGCCTTGGAGTCAGGAGTCTTGGGTTGATTTTTTTTCCTCTGCCACAGACTCCCTGTATGACCTTGAGCAAGTCACTTAGGCCCAGATAGTCAAAGCTATTTAGGTACCTTACTTTCCATTGAATCAATCTGGATATGGGCTTAAATTCCCATCTGTAAAAGAGAGGCAATAGCATGTCCCTACCTCATTGATACTATGGTAACAGGGGCCATATAAATAGCTTAAAGAGAGAGATTTTTGTGCCAGCTTCATTTAAATATCAAAAACGAAGCTTTTAAATGAATTAAATATGGCACTGCATAATGCAACCAGAGCAGTCGCCACTGTATCATTTATTTTGCTAGCCCATTCTCGCTCTGTTACAGAGTTACCACATTTTCAGTATGCAGCAGGTTTTTGTATTGCCAATAATGGACAGTTACCAAGTGCACAAGCGCTTTCTGGAAAATGAGTATAATCTGATACAAAAGGGCTTCCTGAAATGAGAGACCTTAATACATAGGAAAATGTACGTGGTTTTAACTTAAAGATCACGATATGCATTTGGGCGTGGTACAGAAAATATATATTCTCTCAAAGGCAAACTGTTCAGCAATTCGTCAGTCACACTTTACACTAAGGTTCTATTTTCCAAGGTTTAGTATTATGGGATGTTATAAGCTAATGACAGACATGAACAGCATGTGTCATAGATAGTGACAAGTGCTTAAGCAGAAGGTGTCATAGAAACAACCTATTGACCTGTTGAACTCTCACACTCTATAACGACTGATTAATCATTAATTAAACAATTTATTAACCTTTTAGTAACTGCGAATTATTTATGAATACAACTTTAATTAACCATTTTTAAAACATCTGTTAACCATTTATTCACCCCCTATAAACTATTTATAAACTGAATCTTAACATAACGTGTGACTGATGCATTTAATTCCACAGAAGACTGGGTCTGAGGCCCCAGCATAAAATCATGGATAAGGGAACAAACTAATGCAAACATTCAGCAGTTCTTCATTTCCACATCCCACTCGGCGTTTCCATGCATTCAGATCACAGCTCCAATCCCCGTGCTCTGCTCTAGATCAAACACACTGGTCCTGCTGGGGGAGGTATTATTCTAGCCTTTATCCTGCAATCTGATCCCCTAGGCACATCAACATCAGTGGCACGTGTGTGGCCACTGCAAAAATGTGCTGAGGTCACTGGGGCCCAAAAATATCATAAGTTTGCAGATACATCTACCATGAACTGGCTGAAAGTATTTCTACAAATGGTGTAGAAAATTCATTATACAATATATTCCTTGGGCCTGACCCTACCGGTACTTACACACTGAGTAACTTTACTCATGTGAAACATCCCCCAGCACTATTCATGTGCAAGTTTGCAGGGCCAGTGCCAGATTATGAACCCTTTACTCACACTGGCAAGCAGCTACATGCATGAGTAGACCCATTGACTGCAGTGAGATGCCCAGCAGAACACTATTCATATGCCCCTGATTCACCATTGCCTTGCGCCTTGTGCTGTCATTTACAGCAGTGCAACAATAGTGCAGAATGCTAGTGCACCTGAATGTACTGTAGTGTTACATGCACTCTGCATTAGTGTAAATGGCTGTGCAAGGTGAAGGACAATAGAGAACCAGACCTATGTCAGTGTATGTAAGAGTAGCATAATTTGGTTTCAAATTTTGATCCGTCTTAGGTACTTATATAGCCCTTATCACCATAGTATGTGAACACTTCACAACCTTTATTATATTTATCCTGTGGGAGGTAGGGCAGTGCTCATATCCCCTTTTCTTCAGATTGGGGATCTGAAGAACAGATAGACTAAGGCCCTGACCCTTAAGGGCATGTAGGCGTTTGTGAAAAATGTCAGGTCTTAGTTTTGTCCTGATGTGGAACAGAAACACTTTTGAAACTGTGAAAATTCTTGTGGGATGGGAAAACTTTTTTTCTGCCCTACCCTGGTCACTTGGAGTAGATTGTGGAGAGCTTCGTAATATGATACTTCCTCTCCATTCTTCCACATTCGGCTGAGCAATGAAATAGCTAACATTTGACATTGACATTTGAAGTAGCATCATGGGCTTCTGCTTTAGTACCCACTGAAATGAATGGGGCAAGTCACATCTCAGAACTATTGTTTCAGGCTCTTTGCAAATTCAGACACACATCACTGCATCGGTTTTCCTCGGGGGTCATATCTTCAAGATTCTCTTGCTATGATAATGAGAAAAGACTTCCTTTTTTGAAAAACTGAAAGCTAAGATCTGGAGAACAATTGAGAGATCTGTCTTCTACTTGCAACTCAGTTAGTCCTTCATACCTTCTGAAGAGGACCACACTCCATATTTTATCAAAGGGATAATAACTAATTAATATTTTCCCACTAACTACAATACAGGACATGACATTGTAATGCAGTCAGTTACATTCCAAGTTTCTTTTCACTGTGCTATATTCATATTCCTGAATATTAGCCTGTGCTAGTACTTACTTTTCAATCGGGAATTATGTGCAAAACTTCTCTTCTTGCAGTTTATTCATACTCTCTGTGGACATTCTGAAGTGTTACTAATGTATTTTTCTTCCATTTCCCTTTTACCTGTCTTCTCTCTCAACAGTCTCTCTTAGTCCCACATTCCCATTTAAAGCTCTTTAGAGCATTTGGCTTTCCCAACTGCAAAATTTGCTTGGACTGCAAATGTTGAGATTTAGCTGAGAGCTGAATGTGCATCTTTGGCTCCTAAACCCCTCCCAGATGAGAGTTTGAGAGTCTGTATTTACTCTTAGTACTAGTAATTCCTCACAGGAAATTCCAGTGCAACTGCAGTTCATGAAAAGTTTGAAGCAAAGTTTTATTTTATATTCCAACTTTTTCCTACTCCCTATGACAAGAAAAGTCAAAGGCAGAGGGACCACAGTCTAGTAACTGGAATAGGAGATTTATGGATTTTCATTCCCAGCTGTGCTGCTAATTTTATTATTAATAATTATTACTATTATGGCAGCCCCCTTGTGTTTGGTATTATGCACATGTAATAAAAGACAGTCCTTGTCTCAAAGATTTTACGATCTTTGCATATGACAAGAGACAACTCATGAAGGCAGCAGATTATATAAAGTAGGTGAGAGGACAAGGTTGAAGGAAGCAATCATGTCATGTCATGTATATTTAATAACAGTGTCAGCATGCCTACCATAACTAGCTGTGTGATCTTGGGCAAGTCATTTAGACCCTGATCCTGCAAACCTATAGGAATATGCTTACTTTTATTAAACAGCAGAAAGTAGGACTCAAAATAGTAAAGGTAAGCAGGCTCCTTACCTGTGATTCTGCAAGCAAGCATGTTTGTGGGATCACAGCTTTAACATCGTGCCTCAGTTTCCCCATCTGTAATGTAGGTGTAATAACGCTTACCTTCCTTACAGGGGTGTGGTCAGGTTTAGCTAATGTTTGTAAAGTTATTTGGGATCCTCAGCTGAAAGGTGCTCCCTATAAATGAATTGTTGTTAAGACGTATAAGAAGTGTATAACTTGAATTGTGCAAGTCCTGTATGACATTTGACTTCTCATGTGCCACACAATCACAGATGCTTTTCTTTTCATATATGAACTCCCAAAGTTTCTTATAACTCCTTCAAAACAACCTGAAAAGGCAAGAAAGAAGCAGCAGAGCATAATTTTCATTTCTACCATTGCACTGTTTGGAAATAAAGGGCTGCAGGGGAAATCTTCAGAGATACACAGGTGCAAGATTAGTTACCACCATTAGTCTTCAGTGACGCTGGAGTTCCAACAAGATCCGCTTGTCGCCATATGTGCTGGCAGTGCCACTAGTGTATTAGCCACTTTCCATGTGAAAAAGACTTCATGGAGAGGATGTGCCCACACTGGCAATGGGAGAACCTGGAGGCCAATCAGGTCCCTTCTCAACTGAGTCACTTGCTGAGTCACATTCTGCCTTTAGATGCCCATGTGACACTCCTATTGATATTACTGAGAGTCCATCATGTAGTATTTGAGCAGTATATGGCTCTGAGAAGGTCACTTCCTTCCATCTACATCAAGTAGCCTATAAGCTGGATAGAAGCAGAGCATTGCTGAGAAACACCCTCCTTGCTGAAGTGAGTTGTCCTATGTGCATATATTTATATTCAAATCATATCTCCCCAGGTTGCTGAAGAATGGAAAAGGTCTTCACTTGGACACGAGTGAATTGCTAGTCTGGCTTGAGAACTTCCCCTGGCAATCATTCAAAAGCCTGTTCATTGGACACATCTCTGTTAAGACTTTTGGCTCCAAGTCTGCAGTCCAGCTCCTAATTCCTGGGAATCAGAGCAGGGGGATCTCCCCTGCATACTATTATTATCTGTATTAAGTAGCACCTGATCAAGATTGGCACCTTGCTGTTCTCAGCACTGTACAAACAAATAAAAAAAAAAGTGTCCGACACAAATAACTCACAGTCTGTACGCCGTCATTTAAGCAGGAATGTCCCAAACATTGCCTCTATCCCACACCTTCTTTTAGCAGTCAGCAGCCACATCTCAAAACTTTTGCATTTAAATGTCACAGTGCAAAATCCATACCATTGATTTGCAAGAACAATGGTGTTCCAATGCGGAGAAACTCATTTTTCTCCAGACAGTGCTTCATTTCAAAGTTCGTATGAATTGATATGAAATCAACACTGGACTTTGCTATAGAACAACTGCTTTTAAAAGGTCAATGGTACAAGATGGTTACTGCAGAGACGGGTTTGGCTCTTCATAGAATGTGTAGGTGCTTTGCTTTGTTCATAGCCATAAAGTCATCTTTATTCATAGAATCCCACTTTGAAGAAAAGGTGCTTGGCTAGCAAGTTCCCAGATAGTTTTTACAGCCTAGTGCTGTGTACCTGTTTCCTAGTCAAGGAAAGAAAGGGCTGACTCTCCTCTCACTTACACCAGTATAGATCAGGAGTAATTTCACTGCAGTTAATGGAATAAAATCATTGTTAGGTGAGAGAAGGATCTAACCCAGGAGGACAGAATTTGTCATCTTGAAATTCTGCTCTGCTGGTGCTTCTGCTGCTACAAGTCTCTTGCAGAAACCTCTCAGCAGCATGTAATTTAAATCCAATTGGACTTAAGTATGGACTAATGAAAAATTCTCTACTTCCTTAACTATCACGGCATAAGACCAAGCTGCATTCTGTCCTGGGTTCCTACAGCATTTACGGTAAATGGATGGGCAAAAACACCCCCTACAAACTTGCAAGACATTATATTAAAAAGGAAAAGGAAAATCCAAACAGCTCAGCAGGGACTAAAAATGTACAACTTCTATTGTCTCACCCATGTTGTTAGTGATTTGACTGCTGGAGATATTAAGGGCTTGATTCTGCATCTTCTGCATGAAGAAATCCTATGGAAGTTGAGTGTTGTGACCGCTGTTCATCACATAGGTAACAATCAAAAGTATATTACCTTGTAATTCCCTCCACCATCTGTTTGTTGTACCCACCTGTTGTCTCAGAGAGCGTAAACTCTTCAGTTCTCTTTTAGTTCTCTATTTGCACAGAGGAGTTGGGATCTCTAAGCACTATTGCAATACAAGTAATTCATAATAATGAACTCCCAGCAAGGTCCTCTGCAGGACAACAGAAGAATTGCAATACCAGCTGACACCACTTGTCCATCAAGAGCTGTATCTTCTCTCCACCAGTAGCTAGTACCAGATGGTTCAGAGGAAGATACGAAACTGCTGCAATTGACAGCTATGCAGGAACATGATTCACTGGCCTGAAGGCAAAAGGTCCTACAATTGCATGGTATCCATTGCCCCAGTGGGGGGGCACTGTGTATCAGGAGATACAGTGTCCCATGCAAGAAGGGGGGGCATGCATTTTGCTACACACAAAAAAACAACCAAACAAGAAAACAATTCCCTTCCTCTATTATCAGCATGGTCCCAAGAGGTACATATGCCAAAACTTGGACCATGCCCATGTCCTGTTTCATTCCATCCCCTCTGTTGTCCATCACTCAGATATTCTGCAGTGAGAACCATGCTGGCAGCACCCTGTGCCTGTGGTAATGGGAACTTGACCATTAACGGGTTTAGCTTCCCAGAGGGGAAGTGTGGGGAGGAGCACAGCAGAAGCCCAGCTTCTGTTTTGCAGAGGCACTTGGAATTTCCTCGCTGAATGAAGAGAATCTCCTGCAAGCACCTTGAGCCCAGAGTGATTCCTGAGCACGACAGTGCCCATGCGGAGCCTCTCTGTAGTCACTGAGGCCTGTCTGTGTGCATTTCATTGCAGGTTCAGAGCATTAGATTGTCAGCCCTTTATCTCTTTACATGCTCCTGTCATGTGTCTACAGGTCTGTCGCATCTTACGCTGGGGTTACGTTCCGCAGTCAGCGCGTAAAGCTATAATCAAAATTACATTGAGTGTAATGGCGGGTGGAATCGCCTGCACTACAGGCACAGTATTAAAATTGTTATTTTTCTCATTTTTTTGTTTTTTGTTTTGGTTTTTTTGCTGACCATGTAAAGCTGAAATTGCGCATGTTAAATGCGTGTAAGATGTGACAGACCTGTACTTCCATACTGAGGCCTGATAAAACAAAGATCAGTAATACACTTCCTAAAGCTGGGATGCAACATATATTCCTCTCCATGATGAGCAGATATCTTTGCTGGCCAGTGTATGGGGGTGAGGTGGGTCAGTCCATACCCTCTCCCTTCCCTTGCCACTCCCCAAGCCTTCTGCGTTGGGTAGCCTGCAGGTAAGCTCTAGTCGGGGGACAGTCCTTGCACTCAGCTCAATGCAAGGATTTTCACTGTGGCAGGTGCTCTGCACTGGAAAACCAACAATTGTGGCCTTCCCCACCAATGCATATGTGATGCTTCCCTGGAGTGAGGCACCTCACTACCACCTGACCTGAGTGGGAGGAAACCTTCTTTGTGCCCACAGCAGGTCAGCTCCCTAATTCCACCAGCCACTGGCAACACAAGCACTCCCCTCTCGGCTAATGCTGTCCCCCATCTACCAGTTAGTGATAGGCGCATTCCAACCCTTGAGCCCTTAGAGCATCTCCCAGGAGAATTCAGTCCCAGAGCCAATATTCCCAAAGGAACAGTACACCCTTACACCCTTTAGATCACAAGCCACTTAATACACAGCGCTTAGATACCTTGATAGTAAAAACAAGCAAAAGTTTATTTAACAAAGAAGAGATTAAACTGGTAGCAAGTAGAAATATTGGAAATAAAAGGTTACATGTAAAATAAAATCATAACACCTATAATAATGCCTAGCCCTAACTAGCAAAGCTTTTTCATGTCTAATGAAGTTTAGCTCACCCCAAATCCTTCCCCTAGCATTTAACAACCAGGCTGGCTGTGACCCTCTGTTCATAAGGCAAGCAGTCTGGCAGCTTGTCCCGTAGGTGAAGAAGGCAGGGTGTTTCTCTGGGCTTCCAGTTAGTTTCAACATGCTGTTGTCTTCTTTCACAACATGCATGATTTTTCTCCACTGCCTGGTTTTTCCTATAGAGAATCTCACCTGCAGACTTCATAGTCTCTTGAGTGGCATTTTGCTCAGCCTGTAAATAGGCAGCTGTTGTGAAGGACACAAAATTCACTTTCCATATAGCCAGACAGATAGCTAAGTACCTCCTGCCTGAAAGCAATTTAAGTCTTCCCTCTTGGTGATCAGCCTCAGCTAACAGACCTCAAGGACATAATTTTCTATATATATAAAAACTCCCTACATGTTATCCAGACATACCTTTCACAATGACTAGGATGACTGGTGTGACACAGGCTTTCAGTGGAGAGCTTACCTGCCACCTTTTATGACCTATTGTATAGTATCAGACCCAGGAGATCCCTATAGTCCTTATGCCTCTCCCTCCCTCCCCCATGCCCTCTCAGTTAGTACCAAGAGGTCCCTGGGTCACAATGTTTATTAGGGCCCAGATTCTGATGACCTTACTCATGCTGAATAATGCCTCCCTCTTACCGTGGCATCACTCGTTTCACCAGGACTCCTTGTGGAGTAAGGAATTATGCAATCTGAGGCTTCGGCTACACTTGCGAGTTACAGCGCAATAAAGCCGCCCACGGCGCTGTACCTCAGACCCCGTCCACACTGGCAAGGCACATACAGTGCTGTGTCTCCACCGCTACAGTGCTGTTGGTACTCCACCTCCCTGAGAGGAATAAAGAATATTCTGCTGCACTGCGGCGCCAGTGTGGCTGCCCAATGCGCTCTGATTGGCCTCCAGAAGTATTCAGCAGTATCCCATAATGCCTGTTTTAGCCACTCTGGTCATCAGTTTGAACTCTACCGCCCTGGCCTCAGGTGACCAACCATCAGACATGCCCTTTATATTCTCCGGGAATTTTAAAAATCCCCTTCCTGTTTGGTCAGCCAGGCATGGAGTGCTCTCAGCGAATCTTTCCAGGTGACCATGTCTCCATGCACCAAGCGATCCCCAGTATGGAGCAATGGCGAGTAGCTGGACCTCATCAGTGTTTTGAGGGAGGAAGCTGTCCAGTCCCAGCTGCGCTCCAGCCATAGGAATTACAATAGCTTCAGGCAGATATGAAGGGATATGATGGAAAGGGGCCATGACTGGGACACACTGCAGTGCAGGATTAAAGTGAAGCAGCTGCGGAGTGCCTACCGCAAAGCCTGCGAGGCAAACGGCCACTTGGGTGCTCCTCCCGTGACCTGCCGATTCTACAAAGAGCTGGACGGGATACTTGGGGGTGACCCCACCTCCACTCCGAGCACCACCATGGACACTTCAGAGTGGGACGAGGAGGAAAGTGGGAGTAAGGGTGCTGGAACAGGGGGACACACCCCGGAATCCCTGGAGGCATGCAGCCAGGAGCTCTTCTAGAGCCAAGAGGAAGGTAGCCAGTGGCAGCGGCCGGTATTTGATGGAGGACAAACAGAAGAGCAGGTTCCCAATAAGCGGCTTTTTTTGGGGAAGGAATTTTTTTGGTGCAGGCTCTTTGGGAGAGGAGGGTTAGGGCTGCATGCATGCCTAGATGCATATGATGTGGTCTATCACATTGCAGTAATCGGCCTCGGTAATCTCTTCAAAAGTCTCACCCAGAATGTAGGCAATGTGTTTGAGCAGGTTTCTTGGGAGAGCTACTGTGCTCCTTGTCCCAGTCAGGCTAACGTGTCCGAGCCACTGTGCCACGAGGGGCGGGGGGACCATTGCTGCACACAGGCAAGCTGCATATGGGCCAGGGCAGAAGCAGCATTGTACTAGAAGACCCTCCCTTGCTTCCCAGGTCACCCTCAGCAGTGAGATATCTTCCAGGATCAACTCCTGTGGAAAATGTTGGGACAGTGTTCAGTGTAGGTGCCCCTTGCAGCTGTTGGCTCTCCCCAAAGCTCAGAAACCCAGAGGACAGTATAGCCATGAAACAATCAGTCCCCCTTACTCACCAAAGCACGGAGAATCACCAGCAAAGCATGGATCAGCTGATAAGCATCATAGAGCGCCAAGCGACTTGATCCAGGCGCTCGTAACCATGCAGGCAGAACACTACCACGCCTGCCCACCCCCTGCAGCCCTTGTCCCAAAACTCTTTCCCTTGTGCCCCCATGACACCTCCAACCCACTTTCTCCAACATCCAGGTTCTTACCGCCACCAACTGCCTCCAACACCTGTATCTTCACTACCCAGCCCTGAAAACTATGACCCTTACCCTCTGCATGCAACCCCCATCACCATACAGTATAGCCATCCTGAAATGCAGCACTCATTGCACAGCACTCCAGACAGGACATATGCAAATCTGTGATTGTACCATTACTCACTCCACCCCCTTGCCCTTTCCGCTTCCCAAGCAGTTCCGTTTCTTTTCAATAAATGAATTTTCTTTTCAATAAATAGATTTTTGGCTTTGAAAACATTCTTTATTACTGCGTAAAGTAAAAGATACTTTAGCCCAGGAAAGAAACAGGTCAGCTTAGCAAACACAGATTCCTACTAACATTGGAACCACTACACTTCACTCCGTTGCAGGGCACCAGACGTTACTGCTCATTTTCAGCCTCAAATTTTATGTCAAGGCATCCCTAACCTTTGCAGCCCCATGCTGGACCCCTCTAATAGCCCTGCTCTCTGGCTGTGCAAATTCAGCCTCCAGGTGTTGAACCTCGGAAGTCCATGCCTGAGTGAAGCTTTCACCCTTCCCTTCACAAATATTATAGAGGGTACAGCACGCGGATATAACCGTGGGGGTGCTGTGTTCGGCCAAGTCCAGCTTCCCATACAGAGATCGCCAGCGGCCCTTTAAATGGTCAAAAGCACACTCCACAGTCATTCGGCACCGGCTCAGCCTGTAGTTGAACCATTCCTTGCTTCTGTTGAGGCTCCCTGTGTAGGGTTTCATGAGCCACCCATTAAAGGGCAAGTGGGGTCTCCAAGGATCACAGTGGGCATTTCGACTTCCCCTACTGTGATCTTCCGCTCTGGGAAAAAAGTCCCGGCCTGCAGCTTCCTGAACAGGGCAGTGTTCCGAAAGATGCATGTGTCATGCACCTTTCTGATCCAGCCTGCGTTAATGTCAATGAAACGCCCATGGTGATCCACAAGTTCCTGGAGAACCATAGAGAAATACCTCTTCTGATTAACATACTCGGATGTTAGGTGGGATGGTGCCAGAATATGAATATGGGTCCCATCTATCACCCCTCCACAGTTAGGGAAACCCATTTGGGCAAAGCCATCCACAATGTCCTGCACGTTCCCCAGAGTCACAGTTCTTCTGAGCAGGATGCGATTAATGGCCTTGCAAACTTGCATCAACACGATTCCAGTGGTCAACTTTCCCACTCCAAACTGGTTTGTGACCGATCGGTAGCTGTCTGGAGTTGCCAGCTTCCAGACTGCAATAGCCACCTGTTTCTCCACCGTCATGGCAGCTCTCAATCTCGTGTCCTTGCGCCGCAGGATGGGGGCGAGCTCCTCACACAGTACCATGAATGTGGCTTTTCTCATCTGAAAGTTCTGCAGCCACTGCTCGTCATCCCAGACTTGCATGACGATGTGATCCCACCACATAGTGCTTGTTTCCCGAGCCCAAAAGCAGCTTTCCACGGTGCTAAGCATGTCCGCGAACGCCACAAGCAATTTCATGTCATACGCATTACGCGACTCGATATCATCGTCAGACTCTTCACTGTCGCTTTGGAACTTAAAGAATAGCTCGACTGCCAAAACTGACGTGCTGGTGAGACTCGTCAGCATACTCCTCAGAGTTCGGGCTCCATTTCCCGCAGACCGAAAAGGAACACAGATCGCTTTGCACAGAAACCATTGAAAGATGGCATTGAAAGATGGTGCTAAATGTGGATGGAAACACAGGGATTGCTAGAATGTGAAGCGATGCATCATAGGGTGCTGGGACAGGACCCAGAATGCCCTGCACCCACGCCTCTTTCCCACAACCCACGGCGCCAGACTGGGAAGAGGTGCTCTGTGGGATAGCTGTGGGATAGCTGCCCATAATGCACCGCTCTCAATGTCACTGCAAGTGCCACAAATGTGGCCACGACAGTGTGGACACACTGCAGCACTTTCCCTACTCAGCTGTACGAAGGCAGGTTTAACTCACAGCGCTGTACATCTGCAAGTGTAGTCATGGTCTGAATGAACGCATCAGAATCTGGTCCTTGGTGTTTAGCCTCTTAATTACCTGCAGCAGCATCTCTGGAAGGAATTGCCCCTCCCTTCTCCTCCCATGATCCTTCTGTTTCTGAAGGAGGGAAGCTGGCCTCTTCCCATCAGACACTGCTGCAACCCCACCCACCATGAACACTGCTGCAGCTGAGCCCATTTGACCAAGTCATGCATCCTGTGTTGTACCTTTCCATCGTCACTTGATGCTTTATCTCAAAAGATCTGATCTCTGTTGTCTGCATCCATGGTCCTACTGATAGGTTTAAGACAGAGATTCTCAAATGGAGGGTTGGGACCCCTCAGGGGGTTGCGAGGTTATTCCTGGGGGGTCATGAGCTGTCAGCCTTCACCTGAAACCCCACTTTGCCTCCAGCATTTATAATGGTGTTAAGTATATAAAAAGTATTTTTAATTTATAAGGAGGGGTCGCACTCAGATGTTTGCTATGTAAAAGGGGTCATCAGTACAAAAGTTTGAGAACCACTGGTTTAAGGTAAAGCCCACTATGATGAGATGTTAATGATTAAGCTGGTGAATATTCATTCATCAGAAAGTGAAATGATGTTAATATAAAATGAACACAAGATCTACTCTGTTTTTCATTCAATTAACAGTACAGTCATGACTAACTGCCCTGTGGTGATGTAGATTTAGTCAAGTCATTAAGATTTCAGATTACATGTGGTGCTAACTCCCCTTTCTCTGCCCCGAGCCTCTTTTTCGGCCTATCACAATCCATATTGAAACAAAATCACCAGGGGTTAAAAAAGCTAAATTGGATTACAGTCACACTCTTCAGAAAATAGAGTATTCCTAGTAATTGCACTCCATTGAATAAATATCCCTACATTAGTTTACATCACATTAGTATTCTGACAATGATTATTTTCATTGTAATTTCCTTGTCCGGGAATAAGTGCAACACAGTGCATGGTGCACAAACAATTGCTGCATTCTGAGCTTTCATGTGTTAAAGATGAAACTGCGTCCTGAGTGCAGTATTAATACAATCTTAGATTTTAAAAAGACCTTTCTCTAATTCTGGAGACTTAAGAGCCAGATAACTGAGAGCCTGATCCTGCTCACTGAAGTCACTGTGAGTTCTGCCATTTATTTCAGCAGATGGGGGGTCCTTGAAAGTTATTTTTCTTTCTATTGCAGTACTCTCCAACAATGCGTTAGTAGCTTTGCAAACATACAGGACCAGATTGCTCTACCTGCACTCATATTGGATAGCATTTATTACAATGGGACTTCTTATGGTCAGACTCTCTCAGAGGTCCAGAGAGGCCCAGGCCACTTCCAGCTTTTGAGGCCCCTAGCCATAATAAAAATTAAAAATGACAACACAGGAAAACAAAATATGGCACCAGAAAAAGAGTGAGACATATTTTGAATATTTCTTTCTATTTAACAAATACTTTTCTAGCCTTTTTCTGTGCAAATCAATGCACTGATTATTGAGGAAAAATCTAGCTTTCGTGCAAGGTCACAGCTGATATCAAGCATGGCAAGCCCATTCAAATGCTCTTGTCCCATAATTGAAGGGTGATAGTCCTTTATCTGCTTCAACATGTTGAAGGTGCGTTCACCTGAAGCCACTGATGCAGCCAAACTGACAAAAATACACAGCGCAATTGTGATATTAGGGTACATGCCAGAGAGTCCACGTTTGAGTATTTCTTGAAGCAATTCCTTTGGCTTGCAATCCAATTTAAAGTTCGTTGAATATATTCATTTGAGGAAGATGACCTCGTCACTGAGATCTTTCGAGATTTCTTTGTTGGACTGTTGCTGAAATTGTTCAGCTGCAGAAAGTAGATCTTCATTACTCAGTCTGTTGAACCACCAAAGAAATCCTAAAAGGGTACAAATTAGTCGCAGTGACTCATATCGACGTGTAAGATCTGATTGAATAGAGTCAATGATGACAAGGAAGACACTGACCCTATAATGCTGCTTGGCATCGGATTCAGTAGATAAGTTTCGATTGGTGGAGAACTCCGAAGAAATGCCAATATACAGTGCTACTGATTTGGACTCAGTAAGGATTGCATCCCATGGTTCATTAATCTGTTGAATGTCATTGATAAGACTTTCAGTGTTATCCCTCTCAACATCAAGTGTAGCACTGTGTGCTTCGATTAACAGATGAGTTTGTTAGATCATTTTAAGTAGCTTCATCCACAAAGATGACATCAGAATTCATTCAAATTTGAACATGTGCTTCTGAATAGACTGAAGTTTAGTTCGAGCCTGTGCAGTGAGATTGAGAGATTCAAGCTCATTTATAGCCTTTCTCACTGAATTCAAATGCTGTGCAACTGGTTGAACACCATCAATCCATGCAGACCATCTAGTTTTGGACATTCCATGCAGTGAAACAGGAAGATATTGCTTCAGAATTTCCCACCTTTTGGGACTGCTACTGAAGAGATTGTATATTTGTTGAACAGTTCCAAAGTAAGTAATTGCCTCCTCGCATGATTCAGCACAATCAACACCTACAAGGTTTAGTGTGTGGTTTCCACAGCTGGAGAAAATACAGTTTGAATTATGCTCAAGCAGAACTGCTGGTACACCTTTGTACTTCCCAGCCATATTAGATCCATTGTCATAGGCTTGACCAATGCAGACTTGAAAATCTAATGTAAAACCTTCTAGAATTGCTAGTACTCTAGCAGCAATTTCTTTTCTAGTTTTTCTCATGAAACTATCAAGGAAAATAAACCTTTCCTCAATTGAAAATATTAAGCTGTCTACACTCTTAATATATTGAATAACCATAGTAGTCTGTTCCTTGTGAGAACAATCTGGAGTGGCATCAACAATGATTGAAAAATACTTGGCATTTCGAATCTCATCAAGAATTGTTGTTTGTACGAATGACCCACGTAGCTCAATAAACTTGTTTTGTATGTGTGTGGAGAGATAATGAACTTGTATGTGCTTTTGACTCTTTTGCAATTCTTGAACATGTTTAACATGCTCTGAGAAAAGTGGGTCATATTTGCTGAGGAGCTCAACTATGCCTAGAAAGTTTCTATTTGCACGATCACCAATGCGTTGACTGGAACCAAAGAAAGCCAATCCCCACTCCGAAAGAAAAAGGATGACATTCAGGATATGCTCAGGAAGTTTTTTCCAGTTATTCATTTCTGTAGAGAGTTCAGTCAAAGTAAATTCTCAACTGAACTTTCAGCTGATGGCTGATTTCTATGCAACACAGTTTTCTTTGTGTGACATTGAACTCTCATGTGATGGTATTTGGTCTTTCAACTTCCTCCAACCTGTGTTGATGCTCCATCCTGATTGATCAAAGAGAACTGATGTATTTGCAGCACTTTTGTTCAAAATGAAACAGAGTGCACAGTACAGAGACTGCTTTTCCATACTCCAGCATAACTAATCTCTTGTGCAGGTCTCACAATTTGGAAGAGTTTTTAATCAGCAGACGAGTAGGGAAAGCATGATTATCAACATCTCGTGGAATGTTACTTGGAATTGCAAAACAACTAATTTGAAGGAAAGATTGCATTTGGGCAGCATTGGTCTTGTCAATAATTCCAATGTCAGTCACAGTCACACTTGCAATACTCATGAATTGCTCTTGCTGCGTAAGATCTGCATCTTCCTGTTGTTGTTGAGTTTCTTGATCATACACTGGATCTTCTGCTGCATCTGTTGCCAGTGGCACCTCTTCTTGACTACTGTCCTCATGTTCAAGTATTGGCATTGAAAAATCACCTGTTGCAGTTGTGGAGTTTTCATTATCTGTAGCATTGTTTGTTGGGGAAGGTATGTTTTCCAGTGGTTTGAGGAATGAAGTTATTGGCTTGGAGCTCTTAGCTGCTGCTTCACTCAGTTGTTTTCACTGTCTCTTGCTTGCACCAATTTAAAATCTCCTCTTCAAAGTGATCTAGCTGGTCAATATGTAGCCTATCCACACTTGAAATAATCTGCTGTAAATAAGTATCTTATCTGCACTTGAAATCTTCTACTATAAACGTGTTGTCATAAACAGATAAGAAAAGTTAATAGCACAAAAGTACTTTATATCTCTTTGACTGTAAAGGGTTAACAAGTTCAGTAAGCCTGGCTGTCACCTGACCAGAGGACCAATAAGAGGACAGGATACTTTCAAATCTTGAGGGAGGGAAGTTTTTGTGTGTGCTGTTAGTTTTTGGTGGTTGTTCACTCTGGGTTCTGAGAGTGACCAGACGTGCAACCAGGTTTCTCTCCAATCTCTCTGATACAGTCTCTTATATGTCCAGAATAGTGAGTACTAGATAGATAAGGCGAGTTAGGCTTATGCTTGTTTTCTTTATTTGCAAATGTGTATTTGGCTGGAAGAAGTTCAAATGTGTATTTGGCTGAAAGGAGTTCAAATTGGTATTTTGCTGAAAAGATTTTAATTTGTACTTGTATACTTCGGCTGGGAGCGTGTTCCCAGTGTCTGTAGCTGAAAGACCCTGTACCTATTCCATTTTTTTTTAAATTAACAAAGATAATTTTTACTGTTTTTTCTTTCTTTAATTAAAAGCTTTTCTTGTTTAAGAACCTAATTGTTTTTTTTATTCTGGTGAGACCCCAGGGGACTGGGTCTGGATTCACCAGGGAATTGGTGGGGAGAAAGGAGGGAAGAGGGAGAGAGGACTGATTTCTCTCTGTGCCAGGATTATTTTCTCTCAGGAAGAGTCTCGGAGGGGGAAAGAGAAGGAGGGAGGAAGGTGAATTGTCCTCTCTGTTTTGTGATTCAAGGAGTTTGAATCACAGTGATCTTCCAGGATAACCTGGGGGGGAAGCTTGGGAGAGGCAACGGTGAGGGAAAGGGTTTACTTTCCTTGTGTTAAGATTCAGAGGGTCTGGGTCTTTGGGGTTCCCGGGCAAGGTTTTGGGGGGACTAGAGTGTACCAGGCACTGGAATTCCTGGTTGGTGGCAGCGCTACAAGTACTAAGCTGGTAATTGAGCTTAGAGGAATTCATGCTGGTACCCCATCTTTTGGACGCTAAGGTTCAGAGTGGGGAATTATACCATGACACATGTACACAACTGCTGAATGGTACACAAATGCTGAAAAGACTTAAAATGAAGGAATACTAATTAAGAACACAAAATGAAACAGTCAGACAGGTTATTATCCTTATCACTGAATCAAAACTCAAGCACGCAAGGTATAACATAACAGGCTGAATTGAAGACAAAGGGATTACATATATATACTAAACACAGACATGGATACAGACAGAGGGATAATGTCAAAAAATTTCAAACATATGTCCTCATGAAACTTACTGTACAAGACTGTCCTCACAAATGTTCACCTTGAAACTTGGCCTATAGACTACAAAAGCCTATGGTGATGGCCAAGCTACCATGCTAGGCCTCAACCAACCAACCAGTCACCTCTTTTAGCTACCATATGAGATAATAATGAGGAATTCTCACACATAAAAAATTGCTTTGTCAACTACAGGTAAAACTATAAAGACACTAAAATGCAACAATTCTCTACCTTTCAACACACACTTGATCCAGCACCAGCAGCTAGTAGTGGTTTGTTTATATAATCAGCTGATCTGAGAGGACACGTTCCTCATGGTCTAATCTTGTGCCATCAGAACCGATATACTTCTATTAATATTTATGAACATTTTAAAATCTTTAATATAACAAAATCTATATCAGTTAACAAAAAAATTGGCCACTGGTACCGGCTGGTACCGCTGATGTTAAAGCGCTGCACGGTCTCTGATGGGAGGGCGCAAAAGGGGCAACGACATTAAAGGTCTGCCACGGCAAAGGACCCTGCTTTAACGTTGTTGCCCCTTTTGCCTCCCCTCCTCCCTCCACCGGGCCGCTGATGGGAGGCGCAAAAGGAGCAGTTGCCCCAGGGCTGGAGATTTCAAAGGGCCTGGGTCTCTAGCTGCTGCCAGAGCCCTGGGCCCTTTAAATCACTGCTGGAGCCCCAGATGGCGCAGGCTAGGCAGCGCAGATGGGCTGGATGGGGGACACTGACCCCCAACCTCGCTCCTTCCTCCTAAGGCCCCGCCCCTTTCATGGGTGCCTGAGTCAGCCCCGTATCGGTAAGAGTTCAATTTTACTTTCACTCCTGGCTAGGCGTTGGGCTCTTTACTGATAAGTTATTTTCATACCTAGTGCAACACACTAAGTAGCAAGCACCCAAGGGACATGTATGCACGCCACCAAGTGGATGAGAGGGGACCAAAATGGGGTGGAGAAGCCATTATACACGTAATCATGAAAAGCCAGGGGTTGGATTGGACCAGTCTGCAGCAGCTAAGAGAGCCATCATTACAGCACTGAAGGCTGCCATCATGTACTCCAGAACCTATGTTTTAATTTAAAAATTAAAAAAGCCTCTTCTGATCCTTGTGGTTGCAAAGAAAACCTTCCAAACTTGAACTGCAGCAGTGATGTTTGTCTGAGAAGTGAAATCTGATGAAGAGATGTACAACCTGCTGTGAGCAGCATCTCTTGTTGGTGGCACAATTCCTTTTTTTTTTTTTTTTTAATAATTGGAGATATACCTATCTCCTAGAACTGGAAGGGACCTCAAAAAGTCATTGGGTGCAGCCTACTGCCTTCACTAGCAGGACCAAGCACTGATTTTCGCCCCAGAGCCTAAGTGGCCCCCTCAAGGATTGAGCTCATAACCCTGGGTTTAGAAGCCAATATTCAAACCACTGAGCTATCCCTCACAGCTTGAGAAAATACTGCATTTATTTCTTTCCAGTCTGACTCCTTGAGGGAGCAGTACCACCACAAGATGCTCCACTCAGCCCATAGGACCACAGGAACCTCTCTAGATTCCAGTATTAGAACCTAGTGGTTGGAGCTCTGCAGGTCCAGAGAGGTTCCAGAATCAAGAAAGGACAATATCTTGGTATGTCTGCTTCCAGCGATATCATTTCCTTACCTCCAACCCTTTCAGGGATTATCCAGGTGTATTGCCCCTTCTGATGCAAGAACCCCATGAGGATGGTTCAGGAGCAGCCACTCCTGAGGCTGGAACAAACAAGAAAACACAGATTTGTCACATGCATGGCTCTAATCTCTGGCAGGTCTCCAAAGATCTGAGCCACTACTAAAATCTCTGTGTTCAGGCAGAAGAACACTCTTCCCATTTCACTGAAGGCCAGGACCACCCCACAGACAGAACAATACAAAGGAAACTGCTCCTGATCTGACTCCCACTGGAGTCAATAGGAATATTCCTATTGTGTTCAATGGGAGCTGGATCAGTTTTTCTATGAGCAGGGACATTATGGTGCTAATATGTCGTGCACACTAACGGTGAGGTTTAATAGTGTTGGGCGGCAGTTAACTGAAATGAACTTTAGGTAATGATCCAAGACGTAACAATTTAGAGGTGGGAGAGGAGAAGAAGGAAACAGAGCATACAGTACAGGAAAGGGGTTTAACAATAGCTGATATACTCATATGTGACATCAGTATCTTGGCTCAGTAGCCATGGATATCATAAAACCACCATGTACAATCAGACACAATCTGTGCTCTGTATGTCATTATACGTCCAGAATGAACACAGCATGGTTATGAAATTCATTCTCCTGCCTTAGAGACCGCATGGTCTTTCCAGGGTAAGGCTGAGGTCGCTGTCTTGTGACAGCAAAAATCTTCTGTTTTCCGCCTGGTTTTTATAATCTTGCCAGCATTGAGTTAACTAGTTCGATTTTATTTTTGTATATGGCGTTAGCCTTGGGGAAAAAAATAAAACAAGACGAAGAAATGAAACAGTTTAGTACATGCATAAAAACACATAAAATGGGATGTAAACCCATAAATCTGATTAGTGCGCAAATCTGGATATTTTATTAATTAAAAGATAAATGAAATAAATCACATTTTAAATTGAACTCCACATTGTAGCTATTTTGACCATGTGTGTTTAGAAAAGGTTGCAGAGGGTCTTCAGTTGATTTTTATTTTTCACTTTAGTTACAAATTTTAAAATCTGCATGGGGGGAAAGGGGGTTGGGCCATGGGCAGTTAAAAAGAAAAAAACCCAAATCACTACGTTGTTAAAAATCACATGCAATTTCTGATCCCACTTTAAGTACAATGTTCTAAAAGCACCTTTGTTCCATTTGGCAAAAGAAAGCAATAATCCAGGCACTGGTCTTTGCTAGTAAAGCAAATTCAAGGAGCAAAAAACCCTTAATCTTAGCAACAACAGGATTTGGCTTTTTAGACCAGGAGCTTTGAGCAAAACAAAACAAAACAAAAAACAAAAACCCACCACTTTTTAGAAAAGTTAAAACCTAAGTAATAACTTTTTCAAAGCATCTTTTGGGAAAAGAATGAGGGCTTTGTTCCAGCGCAGGTGGATGAGCCCAGACATGTCCCGCACAATGCGGCTTCCTTCAAATAGAAAATGTGTAAAGACTCTTTTTTTGCCCCTCCTGCTAGTACCAACTGCAATGGCTCACGTAAAGGACTTTATTTATTAAAGGCCAGGTGCTGTGAGCTGAAACTTACACTGACACACACCTTACTCTGGGAGTAGCCATAATAAGATCAACAAGAAAGGGATGGAGAATTTGGTCCTTAAGGAATGTATTTATTTTGGATTTATAATACACATCTGTTGTATGTATAGACTTATCAAGCACACCTATCACCAGGGAGTATATACATAGTTATTAAACAATACACAAAGGATGACATTAATTCATGTGCATTGCACATGCAAGGTCCTATATGCCAGTTATATTCTGGAATCTGCACTCCACCAGGGGATGAGAGCAGAATGTCTTCCCATTGCCATTTGATGTTCATTCAGATAACCCCGCCCCCTAGAGGTCCCTTCCCCATGCATCCACAGGGTTGAGCGGCTTCCCTGCCGGACAACCAGTTTACTCCTGAAGGCCCGATGAGTAAGAAATGATGCAACTACATTATTACCTCTCCTGAGAGTTTTAATGGGAGAGAGGCCTTAGATCAGGGGTAGGCAACGTATGGCACAGGTGCCAAAGTCGGCACGCGAGCTGATTTTCAGTGGCACTCACACTGCCTGGGTCCTAGCCACTGGTCTGGGGGGCTCTGCATTTTAATTTAATTTTAAATGAAGCTTCTTAAACATTTTAAAAGCCTTATTTACTTTACATACAAAAATAGTTTAGTTATATATTATAGACTTGTAGAAAGTGACCTGCTAAAAACGTTAAAATATATTACTGGCACGTGAAACCTTAAATTAGAGTGAATAAATGAGGATTTGGCACACCACTTCTGAAAGGTTGCCAACCTCTGCCTTAGATTTTACTCAGCTCTTATTGACTCAGACTCAGGATGAAGTAAAAGCCTCAGGGTCTGTTAGGCATTATTAATAGGCAGATCTAGTATGCCTGTTGGATATAAAACTATTTTCCTGGCTTTGTTTAATCTGTGTTAGTAACCCTAAAAATGACAAGATTTCTCTACCATGTTAAAAGCAAAAGTGAAACTGACTCTTAAACAGGCCATGAACCTATCCAGACACCCTGGGCAAGCTAACAGTGAAGTGCAAAAAAGTACACACCAACCTGAATTCAATTAAAGTAGATTAGTTGCATTAATAATCCAAAGTGTTATCCATGACACGTGGATGGACACATTTATTTTGAATGTATGAGGTTGACTTCTCATCTCATTTACACTGTTTATGGTCCATGACGTTTTTTTTCTTGACAGCTAGTTTCTCTTGGATTTTATTGTTAAACCTTCGTACTGACAGTGAGTCAGTAAATAATCACATGCACCCTCAGCAAAATAATATTTGGCCTAACCTTGATCAGATTCTTCCAAGATCAGGAGATCATAGGTGTTAGAAAGGGAGGATACCTATTAGAGTTAGATCATTGAATCAATGCATCCTTCCAAGTGCAAGATATAGAACTTGCTCTATCTCCCATTAAAGTCAATGGGAGACTTTCCATTGACTGTGGAAGGAGTTGGATTGGGTTCATAACCCTCGTCTGGAGGACATATGCTAATCAAATGATATTCTACTTCCTGCTTTGATGAGTTTCTTCTTACTGTCCCTTTTAAAATAAAAAAAAATGCACTGTAACCTGGCTTTCCATTGGAATTGTTTTGCGGAATTTGATGCAGGCAAGATAAAGAGCTGATTGTTACAAGGACTTACTCTGGTAAGCACTTTGTGTTCCCTTTGTGAGGTGGGCTTTCCTTCCAAAAATAAAGAGAGCTCCATTTTTCCCATACTGAATATTTATCTTCACCTACAGCTTTGCACATTCTGTTATCTCCCTCATGTGGAACCTCAGCAAAGCACTTAAATCATGGTGAAATAACAGCACACTGCTAAGAAACAGGATCTGGTGGGGAGACAACAACTTGCCTGTGTACGGGAACTGTTTGAAATTAAACACTGCCTGTAAGTATGAACATCAAGCCCAGTCTGCAAGGCGGGGCAGCCCTTTCCCTTCCACTGTGTTGTAAACTGGGGGGGAAGATGCATTAGAATTCTTTCGCTGAACCCAGCCAGGCTGAGAGGAGTGCCACGCACTGCCCTGCATCTCTATGCTGTGACAGCCTGCAGAGAAGGATGAACTGCAATGGCTAGAGGGCTTCCCTGCAGCTGCTGATGAGCTAGTGTCAGACTCCTGTCTGGCAGACAGCCCTCAAAAGTAAAAGAAAAAAAAGAGAGAAATGAATGATAGCGTCTCCCTCACTCTCCTGCCCCCTTCCTCCACTTGGAATCAATTCACATCACCAGGCAAAAGAACATCTGTCTACAGGAAGGAGAACGTGTACTGTTGTCAGTTCGAACAGGTATTAAAATCATTATTATGAGCACACACATCATTATCCGTGGGGTACTTTGTAAATCCAATCCTGCGGAGCCATCAGGCAGGCCAGCAGTTTCCTCTACAGTAGATTCTACCAGGGATATGATTTTCATCTAACAAGTTCCCAGGGCTGGCGGAATATCCATCTGCACCTGCCACTGCTCCCTGAAGTGTGTGCTGCAAGAGTTTACCGTGAGAACTGGATAATACAGTTGCTTGCTTGAGTCTCGTGCTGTTTCCTCATCACATGTCCTCTTGAAAGGAATGGTAATTGTTTAACACAGCAGCCATCGCGCAAGCGCCTTGTATCAGAAAGCGAGCTGATTGTCTCCAGACTCAAGCTCAACTGAGATAGAAAATTGTCATTAGTTAGTTGCAGTGATGAGTGAATCCTCCCAAGCGACATAGGGGTGGCTTGTCCTAGTTAGTCACCTGCGGTGTCTGAGTGTACGGCATCACTGCTATCGAGCTGCAGACTCAGGGATAGTTCCAGACCCACAGGAGTATGCATGAATGGGTTGCATTTGTCCTATATGTTGGTATTGGTGGCCAGGACTACATACTACTGGAGATGGGCCTGAATAAAGATTCAAAGACCTCCCTGAACACGGTGGAAGCTGGTGGGCTTATCCAAATTCTGAGGCTCCCATCTCTGAAACAGGCTGCACCTAGGAATTCTTCTACCTATCTATGGAACATTTATGGGCCCCATTACCATGATATCTGAGCACATCGCCATCTTAAATGTGTTTATTTTCCCTCACAACACCCCTTTGAGGTAAGGGAAGTGCTCTTCTCCTCATCTGACAGATGGGAATCTGGGACACAGAGGGCTAGATCCTCAAAGGGACTTAGGCTCTGCATTGCACCACCTAAGCACAAGGCCTCCTGCTGCCTAGTGGACCCCTCAGCCCTGAGTTAGACGCTCTGGCTCCCTATGCAATGCATGGGCTGAGATAAGCACCTAAGAAAGGGATCCTCAGAAGCCAAGCAGAATGGGTAGCTGCCTAACCTAGACAGGGGGGAAATGCAGAGGGAAGGGATGAGGCTTAGGGCCCAGCTCTCTTTCTCATTGATCTGGGCCTTTGGCACAGGACTGGAGTTGGGCACCTGTTATAAACAGATCGCTAAGGGTTAATGTCTCTTTCACCTATAAAGGGTTAACAAACAGAGGACCAATCAGGAGATAAGATACTTTCAAATCTCCTGGAGGGAAGCCTTTGTTTGTGGGTTTTGAGTTTGGCTTTGTTCTCTCTGGGTCCTGGACGGGACTAGAGGTGCAACCAGGTTTCTGCCAATCTCCCTGCTACAGTCTCTCATCTATTCAGACTTGTGAGTAAGAAAAGGCGGTCATAGTCTTTTAATTTGTTTTTTGTTTCATTTACATATGTGTACTTGCTGGAAGTAGCTTAAATTGTGTTTCTGCTGGAGAAAGTTTCTTTCTATTGTTTATAAGTTGAAAGACCCTGTAACTTTTTACCATCTAAAGTGCAGAGATAAACCTTTTACTTTTTTCTTTCTTTTTTATTAAAAGTTTTGCTTTTTAAGACTTGTTAATTTTTTTCTCCTAGTTAAGGTTTAAGAGAATTGGTGGGAAGAAGGAAGGATAAATTTTCTCTTTGTGTTATATTCACGCAGCTTGTATTGCCTCTGGGTGAAGGGGAAGGTAACACTCCTCTCGGTGTGGTGATTCAAGAAGTTGAATCAGGCGATCTCCTAGTGTTCCAAGGGCGGGAAGGAGCTGGGAGGAAGAAGAGAGGGGGAAGGGAATGGTTTATTCCCCTTTGTTGTGAGACTCAGGGAATCTGGGTCTTGGGGTCCCCAGGGAAGGTTTTGGGGGGACCAGAGGGTATCTAGCCCTGGAAAATTCCTGATTTGTGGCAGCATATCAGACCTAAGCTGGTAATTAAGCTTAGGGAAACTCATGCTAGTACCCATATTTTGGACGCTAAGGTCCAGAATTGGGAATTATACTACGACATGTTGGCAGTGGTTGGAATAGTAGAATCCAAAAGCCAGTAAAATTATTAATTTTCTTTTTTTCTGTTAGCTGCTTGTAAGCAGAGAGAAGGGTTTGTTTTTTTTAAACCTACAGCCAGAGAATTTTGTTTTTCCTTGCTCCGTTTGGCCGTGCATAGAAACGGCCTCAGGCAAGGGCCATTAAGTTTAGCAGGGGTCTTTTGTTAGACAATAGAACTCCAGCTGTGAGTCAACTACACCAGCAGAACACACATGCAAAAGAAGGTTTTCCTTTTGTTCTAGTTTTATTCGGGAAGACTTGTTAGAAACACTCTGTTGCTTAGCAACAGAGCAGGCAGCAGAGGAACAGTAATTCAGACAGTAAACCAGCAGAGGGCACCCCAACACAAGAAAACAGGAACCATGACTTCCAAGGCAAAAATGGAGGCAGAGATACAAATCAAAGAAGCAGACCACAGGCAACAAATGGAAAGAAGACAAAAAGAGGTGGAGCTGAAAGAAAGGGAAGAAAACAGCAAACTGGCAGCCTACAAAAGAGAGCAAGCAGCCAAAGATGCAGCCCACCAACGAGAACTGGAAAAACAACAAAATTAGAGTGAAGAGAGGGAAAAAGAGAGAAAGCATGAAATGGACTTGGCGCGGGCCAGGCAGGATGCTCCAGCCAATCCTAACAACCCTGCGCCAATGATTGTTCCACATCACAAGAAATTTCCCACCTACAAGGCAGGTGATGACACTGAGGCCTTCTTAGAAAATTTTGAAAGGGCCTGCCTTGGGTACAGCATCTCTGAAGACCAGTACATGGTAAAATTGAGGCCACTGTTCAGTGGACCCTTAGCAGAGGTGGCGGCAGAAATGCCTAAGGAAAAAATGAACGATTATAAACTTTTTCAAACCAAGGCCAGATACAGAATGGGGATAACACCTGAACATGTCCGTCGGCGGTTCAAAAACCAAAAATGGAAACCAGATGTGTCATTCCCCCGACATGCCTACCACATTGCAAAGAATTATGAAGCCTGAATATCAGGAACAAAAGTTAACAGTCTGGACGAGCTGCACCTCCTGATACAAATGGAGCAGTTCTTAGATGGTATTCCTGAGGAAATAGAGAGTTACATCCTAGATGGGAAACCCAAAACGGTAATCGAGGTGGGGGAGATTGAAGCCATATGGATAGAAGTGGCAGAAAAGAAAAAAGCTATTGTCAAGAGGAGCGACTACCCCAGGGTGCACACCGACAATAAACCCTACAACCGAAGGCAGCCAAAGACCCCACCAACAACCCAAGGAAAGCCACAGAAGCCCTATTCTTCCACCTCACCAGTCTCCAGTAATTCACCTCGACCCAGTGACCAGTCAGCTGGAAGATGCTTTAAGTGTAATGAACTGGGACATATAAAGGCCAACTGCCCAAAGAACCCCAACCGAGTGCAGTTCATTACACCACCATCACCCCAAAGATCCCCAGGCCCAGATGCCTCTCAAATACCCTTGGAGCGAAGGGAGATTTTGAGAGTGGGCGGAAAGAAGGTTACTGTGTGGAGAGACATGGGGGCACAAGTGTCAGCTATCCACCAATCCTTCGTCGACCCCAAATTCATCAACCCAAAGGCCCAAGTGACAATTTACCCCTTCATGTCACAAGCGGTAAACTTGCCTACAGCTGAACTGCCTGTCCAGTACAAAGGCTGGTCAGGAATGTGGACTTTTGCAGTCTATGACAATTATTCCATCCCCATCTACTGGGGAAAGATTTGGCCAACCAGGTGAAGCAGACCAAGAGAGTAGGAATGGTTACACGTAGCCAAACCAGGCAAGCTTCCAGACTAATTCCTGTACCTGAGCCGTCCACAGAGGCCCCATCTGTGTTACGAGAGACCCAGACAGAGGTAGTGGACCCGGATCCCATGCCAACAACGGAAACAGCCACAGTGCTTCCAGTCCCAGACCAGGAACTGGAAAAGCAGCCAGCACCAGAACCGGTGCCAGCACTGATGACAGTGCTTGCAAATCCATCTTCAACCCCAATGCCAGAGGGCTCCAGCGAGCCTGAACTGGCAGAAGCAGCAGACAACCACACCCAAGAGGCTCAGCCAGAGCCTGAAATAACCCCTGGTGCACCAGTGGAAAGCGGCTCACCAGCAACGGAAACAACCTCATCACCTACATCGCTTCCAGAGGGACCAAGCCCAAGTCCCCAGTCTAAGGAAGAACTGGTGTCTCCAGCTTCAAGGGAACAGTTCCAGACTGAGCAGGAAGCAGATGACAGCCTTCAGAAGGCTTGGGCGGCAGCACAGAGCACCCCACCGCCTCTCAGCTCTTCTAATCGATCCCGGTTTCTTCTAGAACAAGGACTTTTATACAAGGAAACTCTTTCTAGTGGACACCAGGAAGACTGGCATCTGCAAAACCAGTTGTGTTCCAATTCAGTACAGGGAAAAGCTCTTAAGCTTAGCCCATGATCATCCCAGTGGCCATGCTGGGGTGAACAGAACCAAAGACCGGTTGGGGAAGTCCTTCCACTGGGAGGGGATGGGCAAGGATGTTGCCAAGTATGTCCAGTCTTGTGAGGTATGCCAAAGGGTGGGAAAGCCCCACGACCAGGTCAAGGCCCCTCTCCAGCCACTCCCCATAATTGAGGTCCCATTTCAGCGAGTAGCTGTGGATATTCTGGGTCCTTTCCCAAAAAAGACACCCCGAGGAAAGCACTACGTTCTGACTTTCGTGGTCGTTGCTACCCGATGGTCGGAAGCAGTAGCTCTAGGCAACACCAGGGCTAAAGTTGTGTGCCTGGCCCTAACAGACATTTTTGCCAGGGTAGGATGGCCCTCCGACATCCTTACAGATTCAGGATCTAATTTCCTGGCAGGGATCATGAAAGAACTGTAGGAAACTCATGGGGTGAACCACTTGGTTGCCACCCCGTACCACCATCAAACCAATGGCCTGGTGGAAAGGTTTAATGGAACTTTGGGGGCCATGATATGTAAATTCGTCAACGAATACTCCAATAATTGGGACCTAGTGTTGCAGCAGTTACTTTTTGCCTACAGGGCTGTACCACATCCCAGTTTAGGGTTTTCACTGTTTGAACTTGTGTATGGCCACGAGGTTAAGGGGCCATTACAGTTGGTAAAGCAGCAATGGGAGGGGTTTACGCCTTCTCCAGGGACTAACATTCTGGACTTTGTAAGCAACCTACAAAACACCCTCTGACACTCTTTAGCCCTTGCTAAAGAAAACCTAAAGGATGCTCAAAAAGAGAAAAAGGCCTGGTATGACAGACATACCAGAGAGCGTTCCTTCAAGGTAGGAGACCAGGTTATGGTTTTGAAGGCGCAACAGGCCCATAAGATGGAAGCATCATGGGAAGAGCCATTCATGGTCCAAGAGCGCCTGGGAGCTGTTAACTACCTCATAGCCTTTCCCAATTCCTCCCTAAAGCCCAGAGTGTACCATGTTAATTCTCTCAAGCCCTTTTATTCCAGAGACTTACAGGTTTGTCAGTTTACAGTCCAGGGAGGAGATGACGCTGAGTGGCCTCATGGTGTCTACTACGAAGGGAAAAAAGACGGTGGCGTGGAAGAGGTGAACCTCTCCACAACCCTGGAATGTCTGCAACGGCAACAAATCAAGGAGCTGTGCACTAGCATCGCCCCATTGTTCTCAGCCACCCCAGGATGGACTGAACGGGCATACCACTTATAAGCACCTAAGAAAGGGATCCTCAGAAGCCAAGCAGAATGGGTAGCTGCCTAACCTAGACAGGGGGAAAGTTCAGAGGGAAGGGATGAGGCTTAGGGCCCAGCTCTCTTTCTCATTGATCTGGGCCTTTGGCACAGGACTGGAGTTGGGCACCTAAGCCAGTTAGCCCTGGGGAAGAAGAGACAACCCCGCCCCCATTCAATTCCATGATAGCCAGTAGCTCTGGGACAGGGACTTGAACACAGATCTCCCATGACAGTGCCCTAACTACCAGCTGTCTCAGTTAGTCCTGTTTAAACTGTTCTACTTTGTATTAAATAATTAAAGAGTCACTGGGCCTGAGAGCGAAAGTGAGAGATTTGATGCTATAGCCCTTGGCATTTGAGAGACTCAGGCTCAAGTCCCTGCTCCACTAAATATTTAGTTATTGCTACAAACTGGAACAGCTTCAACAGGAAGGACTAATCAGAGCCCACCAATAGTGTAGTAGTTGGGACTGGGAAGTGGCAGCAGGCTTTGAAGCAAGGTCTCCTAGATGAGTGCCCCAACCACTGGCCTATTCTAGGGACACACACACCTCAGCCTGAAAAACAAACTCCCAACCTGCTCGTCCCCAGCTGCCTTTTGTGCAAGGTCAGATCCGGTGTGCGTACTGGGTCTGGCTCTGCTGCGGAGATAGGCGGGGAATGCTTCATTTGATAGTTCAGCTGCAGCATGAGCGGGGGCTCCACGCAGCTCATCACCTGCAGGGTGACAAGAGGGCTGAGGCAGCTTTGTGCATGACCACGGGAAGAAAGTCCAGTGCCTTGGGGACTAAGCGCCTACAGGGCTGGGAAGTGCTTTTGAGCATGTCAGTGGTGCCTAAATATTGGACTCAGGCACCTACATAGGCAGTCAGGCACCTAGGTACCTTTGTGGATCTAGAGTCTGAGAGACTAAGGCCCTTGAGAGGATCTGGGCCCAAGTAACTTGACCAGGAAGCCTGTGACAGAGAACGGGGATGAACTCAACCCCCCAGCTTGAAAAGTACTTTAAGATCCTAATCTGAAAATGGAGAAGCATTTTCCAAAGCTGAGAATACAAGATGAGTACAGGAACTATGTTCTATTCCTATCTCTACAACTGAAACCCTTTCTATCCCTGGGCAAGTCACTTCACCACTGTGTACCTTAGTTTCCCCATATTTAAAATAAGGATAATAACACTGGCTGATTTACCTCCCAAGCATGTTGTAAGGATTCATTAATAAGCTAAAGTTTAGTTAATATTTAATTGCTTTAATATTTCATATTTAATTAGTAAGAAGGAAATGAGAGATGAGGCGGCTCATTTCCTTTGCTGAATATTTTCTGTTTGGGGCCTCCCAGTCTGGGCGCAGTGGTGTTTTGATTGCTGGGTCTGTATTGAATCCCCTGCAGCTGCTAGAGAGCACAGCTATCTCACCTTGACTATACAATGAGGTGATTCAGATGGGATTACATACTATGGAGGGAGCCCACATTCCTAAATTCCCAGACCTCTGCTACACCCTGTATTTGGAAGAACAGTGCAGCACCATCTCTCTCTGCTCATCCTTTGACCACTTTAAGAGCCCAGTCTAACTCCCACTGAAGTCAAAGGAAGGGCTCCTATTGACTTCAGTGGGCATTGGATTGGACTCCTCCATCCAAAAGCCTGTTGCCTCTAATTCTGTGATGATGGTGGTGTGGAACCATGCCTGATGAATAGAGGAAGTACAGTCAGGATGTTCATGTGCCCACTGGAGCATAATTAATGTCAGTTCTCACAGAGCTCTACTGGAAAAGAGAAATAAAACCTGCTAAATAACTTCATGCAGTGATAGCCATTGGCAGAGGGACACCTGCAGAAACAAACAGATTTATGGATCCTCTTGCTGCTGGCCATGTCTACACTAGGAGCATTTTGCTGGTCTGGATATACCAGTATACTATACCAGCAAAGTGCTCCTAGTGTGGATACAGATTACACCAGCAAAACTGCACTTTTGCTGGTAAAATTGTCTGCACCCGGGCTTTTGGTGGCAAAGCTATGTCAGTCACGTGTCACACTTCTTCATACCCAGTTTACACAGCTATGATGGCCAATGTCTAGTCATGGCCTGACATTCTGTCCTTCAAAAAAAGAACTGAAGGGATATGAATGGAAGTGATATTTTGCCTTAAAATGCATCTCCTTAAAATAATCTTAATTAATAAATATTAATGCGAGACCAGATTCCCAAATCCAAATAGATCTGAACTTTGGGAGGAACTTTAAATCTGGATCCAAACCAAGACCTACATTTTTAATCTTTAGTTTCAAAGAAATGCAGGAAATGTGTGTGTAAGGTTGGAGATGGCAAACTATTCATGCCCACCAGCAAAGCAGTGGGCAAGGCACAGGGCTGGTAGGCAGAACAACTAGGTTTTGTTTCCAGTTGTGGCCCAGATTTGGTGTGTGACCTGTGGCAAGTCAATTAACCTCTTAGGGCCTCAGGATCTCAACCTATAAAATGGAGATAGTGAAACTTACCCTTCTTTGTAAAGTGCTTTGAGATCTATGACAAAGTCCTAATTATTACAAATAATTAGGTATTCTGGTTTTCAGTTTCTGCTGGATTTATTTAAACCAGATTTTCAGTGTTTATTTCTGGCTACATTCATGTCTTGTAAATCCATAGATAAATTATTTTTGCCAGAATTGTGTCCTGCAGCCATTAAAAGAGAAATCAATTATTTCATTAGGAATGAAATAAGGTAAAAAAAAATTGCAAAATGGAAACACATAAAGAGATGAATATACTATAAAAATGTACAGACAGGGATATGTTGTAATAAAGGGGAAAATAGGAATTAGTACATATAAACCTCAGACTTGTTTTTATGAGAATGTGTATTTAATAGACTCCAGATGTTCAGAAAAGAATATCTTGTTATGTTCGAAGGGGTAAACCTCTCATACGTGTACATCACCACAAGGAAATTTATCCAGTGACTGACATGTGTCTAAGCAGTCTTTCCAGTTCCTTTTGTAGTTTTGATCTTCTCCCTGTTACCCTAACTCAATAACCCATAGCTTTATTCCAAACATGTTCTGAACCGCCTTTCCTTTCCACCCAACAACTTACTGATTCTTCCCAAGGCCTCCAGTCCTCTAACGAGATGTCAGAAATTTACTGCAGCCAAGAGTATTCACACTCACACCAATTATCTCCCCAGTGCAACACTCTCAGTGTCCTTCGTGGTCTGATGTCTTCACTAGCTAGGTTAGCTCTCTGAATCAGATTGTAAGTTTCTTGAGGGAGATAGCACCTTGGCTCAGATCCTCAAAGGTTTTTAGGAGCCTAACGGTCATTGAAATCAATGAGAGTTAGGCACCTAAATATCTTTGAGGATCTGGCCCTTATTTTCTGTTTCTGAAGCACCATGCACACCTGGTGTCAATAACACTAATCACGCTCTACTATCAATCCACTTTTTTCCTGTCACCTGGAGCTGTAACCCACAGGGGATGCCTTTACTACAATAACGATGCTCCCATATTAAATTTTTTTTACAATCCATCTAGGATTCTCTGCCTGTCTTCTATAAAATATCAGATGCAGCTAGACTATGGATTCTGGGTGCATGCTCAGAAAGAAAACAACCTTGCAGCAAAGGGATGAAAGTGGAAAAAAATATCTAACAAGGTGCTGAAGGCTGATGAAAACTAACAAGTGTTGGTGTGAGTTGCTGAGCCAGGTAGGAGGAGATGAGCACAGAGCTGGATAAAGGTCTGAGATGAGCAGCAATGAGTTTTGTACATCTGCACAAGTACAGCCACACATGAACTGAAGCTGATTCAGATGATAAACCCTGATCCAGGTGGACATATGGCCCTTAAAATGATACTGCCAATCCCTCAGGACCAAAAATGAATTTCTACATAAGTGCTAGTTAAGCAAGTTACAATTGGCTGGATGTTGGCTAATAGTTTCATGATCAGAATGGAGGAAAGTGTTTTATCTCTTTGAGTCAGAGCCCTTTTACTAGGATCCCGCTTTTCCATTGTAGTATTTGTATTACCATAGTGCCTAGGGCCCCCACTCATAGACCTGGGCACATTGTGCTAGGGGCTGTACAAACAGAACCCCTGGCTCCTGACCCAGAAAGCTTATCCACAGTCATCTCCCTCCTTCCAGGATTTAGCATGTTTCCCAATACAGAGATACACAACTCCAGAAGGTTCTATGAAGAACACAATTCTCATCTCACATGCAAGCTGTGCTGGAGAAGCAGCTAATCTTACCCAACATCAGTTGTGTATTTGAAATCAGAGATGTAGGCCATTTGAAGGAAACTATTCTATTCACAAAAACAAGGAGTCCGGGGGACCTTAAAGACTAACAGGTTTATTTGGGCATAAGCTTTTGTGGGTAAAAAAATCTCACTTCTTTAGATGCATCTTTAAGGTGCCACTGAACTTCTTGTTGTTTTTGTGGATACAGACTAACACAGCTACCCCCTGGTACTATTCTATTCTATTCAAGTTCTTATACAGTGCCCATCATTGTAGTAATGCAGGGCCATTTTGGCTCAGCTTATGCTCAAAACCTGAGCTGAATATCTGGATTTGAAAATGACAAGACAATAAAGCTTTTCTTTCAGCTCCCAAATATTTCCTCTAAAAGTTCTGTATTAGATTTATCAGCATTTACCAGCAAGTCCTAAAAATAAACCCCCCACCTAATAAGAAAGCAGAATCTTGTATTACTTCCTTCAACAAGGAACTAGAAGGAATATTCCCACCAGCCCTGATCATTTCTGTCTAGAAGGAAAGACCAATAATGCTCTGCATTGAAATAGAAAAAGGTGTCCTGTCTTTTAAAAGTAAATATAATAAGAAATATGCACTCTTAGCGATGGAATCTAACAAATCAGGCCAGCCCAGGAGAGCAGAGGTTTTCTATTTTGTTTCTTTTACAACTGTTATTATTTTGGGCTGTGTCAAAACAGAAGCAGTGCATGTGTGGTCTGACACCGAAGGATCTCACACTCCAGAGACAATACATACAGGAGCCACTAAACAGGCGGGGCTCCCTTCCAAACAGCAATCGATAGCCCATTGCAACCTGAGTTATTTATCACCATTACAGCTAAGCCCACTGGTAAAAGGCTGATCAATATTAATCTGAAGAATAACAGATCAGCTAGAGGGGCAGCAGCAGGAGCTTTTTTCTTATTAAGATGCCAGGGATCCTGCCAGCAGCGCTGGGATTTCCTGTGACCGAGGAGGAGAGGGAAGGAGGGTAAATCAATGTCCGGCCGCTGCGAGTTTGGTCGTCCCAGGCAAACTCCAGATCCCAGTGAGTTTCCCCCACGCGGGCAGGTCCTTCGGTGGCGCCTCGCCCTTAAAGATACAGCTTGTTCCAAAACCCATCAGCAGCCCCGGCGAGTGCCAGCCGCCGGATCCAGCCCCTGTACGGCGGCCAGCCGGCTGCCGGTCACGATTCGGCTGCCGGGGGAGCCCAGATCCCAGGCCCGGGCACAGCGGGGTGTGCTCGGGAGCGGGAGGGCAAAGGGAAAAGGCGAGCGGTCTCTTTAAATGCTGGGGGCTGAGCTCTCGCCGGGGAGTCCACAGCCGGATCTAGAATCCCTCCCCCACCCCCCATCGCTCCGGCTCCAGCGCTTGTTGCTCAGCTCGGCTGGAGAGGAGCGCAGCCTGCGGCTGGCCAGTGCGCTGGGGGCGGCGGCCAGGTGAGAGCGGGGAGGGGGCAAGGAGACATGAGCCGGCGCCACGCCTCGCCCAGCGCTAGGAGCAAGGCGGCTACCGTCCCAGCCAGCTGGCCCTAGCCCCGCGCCCGGGGAGCAGCCGAGCCCTTCTCAGCACGGTAAGTTTCCGGGCGACCAGGTGGAAGAGGAGGAGGAGCCGGCGGGAGGGAGGGGGGATCAGGTGCGGGCAGGCGCACCTGGCCGGGCTGCGGCTGGCAGAGGAGGGTGAGTGGTGGCAGCCCCTCCCGCAACGCGGGGCTCTGGTCGGGATCTGAGCCGGGTTGGGACTGCAAAGCCCAGTATTGCCCCCGCTTTCCCCCCCCCCCGGGTCCTGGCGGAGCAGCTCCCTGCAGCCTCCAACAGGTGGGATTGCACCGCCCCGGCCGGGCCCCCTCCCGCCCGGCCAACAGATGGAAATGCGAGTCGCACCCTCCCTTGCTAGTGCCGCTCCCGCTAACAGGTGGCCCTGTCCCCCCTCGCCCGCCCCCGTGCGTGCCCCGCTCCCTGCTGCAGCAGCCTGGGGCTGCCCGCAAAGTCCAGCTCGCGCCTCCTATGCCACTAACCCGGTCCCGGGGGCTGCGCCGCGCGCGCCGCGCTCTCCCCTGCCTTTGTCTCTGCCGAGGGACGGCAGGGATCCGATCGGCCGGTGGCCCTGATCCCCTTCGCCTCGTGCCCCCTCTACGCTTAGCAAGCGGAATTGCAGCGTGTTCCCGGGGGCCGCCCGGCTCTGCCGCCTTTGCATTGCACCCCGCCCCCCCAGTGCACGAAGCAAAGGGATCAGCGCTTCCACCCAGCCTCCTCGCTCCCGAGGGAGCAGAGTGTGTATTCCCGCCTTTGCTCTCAGAGCGATGGCCAGGGAGACATAGGCGTTACCAAAGCGGGGGAAAAACCTTACTAGTTATGTCACTGCACTGAGAAGATCACAGCCAGGGTAGTAAAGTTTGAGGGAGGTGGGGCAGCCCTGTCTCCTTCCTCCTTACACGCTCTCCTATCCCTGTGCCTGTTGCTGATGGCTGCATATTGCTTATGGTTGCAGTGGGCATGGGGAATCAGGTGGAGAAATTGACCCACTTAAACTACAAGGAAGTTCCCACGACCGACCCGACGGGCATGGACAGAGACGAGGGTCCCAGGATCGGGGTGTCCTACATCTTTTCCAGTGATGACGATGAGCTGGAGCAGCAGCAGCAGCAGGACTCAGTGGCTCAGGATATGGGAGGCGAGCACCCTGCACTGCAGCCCTATGACCCTTGTTTGCAGGAGGTGGAGTGCTCAGTTTATTATCGGGATGAGTGTATCTACCAGAAGAGCTTCTCTGGGGGTGATACCACACCAGACGAGAGGGATGGAGGAGGTGGGGGGCAGCTGAGCACTTATACCCCAGAGAACCTGCTGAACAGATGTAAACCAGGTGACCTGGTGGAGTTTGTGTGCCAGGCCCAGTACCCACACTGGGCAGTGTATGTTGGCGATTTTCAGGTAGTGCACCTGCATCGGCTGGAGGTGGTGAACAGCTTCCTGACTGATGCCAGCCAGGGCAGGAGAGGTCGCATTGCCAACTATTTGTACCGTTACAAGCCCCTGAGCCCGGCCACGGTGGTGCGGAATGCCCTGGAGCAGGTGGGCTGCAAGGATCGGGAGCTGAGCTGGAGGAACTCTGAGTGCTTTGCTGCCTGGTGCCGCTACGGGAAACGGGAGTTTAAAATTGGCGGGGAGCTCCGCATAGGTAAGCAGCCCTACCGGTTGCAGATCCGGCTGGGGGACAAACGCAGCCACACACTGGAATTCCAGAGCCTGGAGGATCTGATCATGGAGAAGAGGAGGAATGACCAGATTGGTAGAGCTGCTGTGATCCAGGAGCTATCCAGCCATCTGCAAGCTGCAGAGGAGGAGGAGGAGGAGGAGGAGGAGGATCCAGGTGCCCAGACTGCTGCTGAGTAGTAGCAGCAGTACCATCATGCTGCTTGGGCTGGGTGATGGGGATTAAAACTGAAGGCTGCGAAATTGAGCTGTTATAAGCCCTTTGGGCTGCTTCAGTGCAGCTTCATTCCAATCACATGTGAAAGGAAGGGAGAAAGCTGATTAAATGTCTATGCTTTAGTACTTAACTCCTTCAGTGCTTGGTAAATCTCTGACTTATTTGTAGAGGATAAAACTTGGGGAGATTCCACCACCCCCATATATTACCTTCATCCCCAAACCATCAGCTCCTTGGCTGCCAGCAGGTATGGATCTTATATGGTGCTGAGTTCTTTCAGTTTCTATTGAGTTCAGTGGGAGATGAGGGCATTCAGCAGGAATGGAGCCAGCACCTTGTAGGATAGGGTCCTGTAGCTTTCAAATGCATGACTGACTGTCCTAGCTGGGAAATTCATTTCCCCCCACTCCCTTCCCTTGTCTCCTCTCCATGTAGTTATCTTGTGGTTCCTGTTAGCATTACAGCAAGCCAGACCTTTGTGTCTTCACACCCAACCCCCAGTCCTCAAAGGATGTAAGGGATAAATCACAGTTAACTTTGTGAAACAGGGTTTGACATGCACAGTGTCATCTTAATTAAAGTAACTTGCAGACTGGCTGGGGGAATCTCTGCCTGCCTGTTTGTGTGTGGCTAAATTGTCCTGATGGGGGTAGGAAATGACCCAAAGTGGAGGTTTGCTGTGATCAAGATTGCTGTCTATGCATTGTAATATACTGAAACTTGTCACTAACACCAGGCTTCACTGCATCAGCATTCATTAGGGGGCTTGATCCTGCTCCCACTGAAGTCAATTGCAAAGTCCCCATTGACTTCTGTGGTGCAGGATTGGGCCCTATAAGCAGCTTCTTCATACGTTTTTAGTGTATTTGGGTGAGCCAGGGATAAACTAACCTAATCTAGCATTTTGGCTAAGCTCTACCAGAGGTGGAAGCCTCTAGCCAGTATCAGCACTGTGTCAGTCTTGGTTTAAGTCTATAGTACAAATAGCACTTTGATTTGTTTGTTTAAACACTTAATCACAGGGAATAAAGCAATGTCTTGTATCCCACTGCCTGGAATATGTGGGCTAGTGATTAACTGGTAAAATTTCTAGTGGTAGGGGTCAGGAGAAGTTGCACACTGTCTTTGCACCATGATAAACTGCTGTAACAGGAAGTGATTGACGGGCGTGAGGGGGAGAAGACCAGTGCAGAGGGGAAGGAAATACATTCCCTAACTGGGAAGTTATTGAAAATTCAAAGCTGGGGAAATTCTTGGTGTTCTCCCACTACAGATAAATCCCTAATGAAGAGTAAGTTCAAGGTTGTGCTCTGTTTTTGGTGGGTTTTCCTGGTACATTGCTGAGTGATGCCACTAGAGAAGGAAAGAGGGAGTAGTCATTCTCCTTGTGTGATCCATCTCATGAAGGTTGCTCGAGTATTGTACTCCCATCAATGGATGCATTTGCAGGAGGGCAAGGTGCTACATGTATCTAATATTACCTACCAAAGTAGCAACTCTTTTTTTTTTTTAAATGGATCACTTCTTCCCTAGTCTCCAATGCCCGGTAATACCAGATCATGGATTCTTAATCTGTTCAGTGTATATTTTCCTCTGGACTGTTAATATAAACTTCCCTGCCCTTTAAAACACACTAGCTACGAAGCTAACTTGAGGATGAGCTAGAGTTCATTTAAATAGTGGAAATCAATATTTTAAAGTAAACACGCAGTGTAATTAAGCAGTGTATTAAAATGACTGTTTTCCCTGCAGTTGTTTACTTCACTGCTTGCAGCATAATTCTACTCTACAATCTCTGTTTTTTAAGATTAGGGCGAGAAACCAGTCAATCATAAATAAGCAGATACCCAACCTTGGACTATATTAAGACTATATGAAGCAGCTTTCATGTGTATGAAAGGAACCTAAGCTCCAAATAGACTTCCACTGTTGTGAATCTTACTTAAGTGGACAATGCAGAGAGAGGTTTTCTTTGTTTTCCCCCCTCCCACCTCCTTAGAAAAATTTTGTTGATTATTGGGGGGAGGATCAACTTATGGGGTTACACACTTAAAACCCATTATACCTTTTCCCTTAATAATTTCTATGCTTTAATTTTAGGATATGGAATTCTTGGCTTCTACGGAGAATTTGTTGAAACAAAGCTCCTTTAGAATGTTGTAGCTCAGGCTTTTGTACTGATGAAATCTTTCCTCAATATGGAGTTGAGTCATACTCCAGTTACTGTGATCGTTAAACAAACATGCCATGTTGCTCAAGAAGCATGAGAACTATCCATAGCTGAGCTGTGATAAGGTTAACATGGCTATTTCTCCATTCAGCCACCTTTAACTGTTTAAGATTGTAACAGATGTATCCCTAAACAGAATGAAGGAGAGCTTCTCTGTATATCGGCTATTCTAAATAGAATAAGACAGATTTAAGATCACCTGGACCATGAATAAATGGTCCAGGTGATCTTAGCTATTGTTCCTAGTCCTGAAATTTTGTACAGAACCAAGTTTATTCACTATGTAATATATATGTATGTAAAATAATATTTTCTTACAAATATTTTTGAAAGTTAAAAATAATTCCATCATGAGACTCTCTTACATTTTTGAAAGTAAGTTATGCACATTATTCTGATGTCCTCTGAATGGATTTATTTTTGTCATTAGTGATCTAAAGAAGTTTCTAGGTCCTACAGGATGGAAAGTGCTGTAGATGTCAAACATTTTGTATCGGAAAGGTACTGAACTGTGTGTGTGTTTGTGAAAATGTTTTCCCGTTATGTTTGACACATCAGAATGAACGCTCAAACCTCTCTTCCTTCTTCTCAGACATTTAGTCTGTTTTATTTGTTAAAACAAGACAAAAGCTGAGAACTGAGAGCAAAGCCTGTTAAGATCTACCTGAAACTATTTGTTGTCTCATGTAGTTATTAATGCACACCTCTACCTAGCACACAGCTTGGTACAAATCCACACACTGGCAGAGAGATTGTGAATCAAGCTTGAGATATGGTGGTAGAGCTGAGCAGGGAAGCTTGCCTAATAGTCAAACATACTAACGTATTCCTTATCTACTACTTTTTGACCTTCTTCCTTGAGTTCAGTGATGCTTATGCTATGAAATATAGGCCATCCCATGTATTCTCTTTGCACCTAGACTAAATATTTGCTTGGCATTAAAACATGCAGCTAGAGAATGGGTGTAATTGGAATTCATAAATGTGACCTGCAAAGGATTTTTAAGAGGGGATTTGTACTCTCTCCTGCTGCTTCATAATATGTGAAGAATGACTGAAAGTTTTGTGTTAAAGCTTTTGCTGCTTCTGCTTTCCCTTACTAAGATCAGCAAGGTCAAGTCTGCTTTTCCTGGGTAGTATTAGAGGATTGCTTTGGGCAGGGCTGGGTCATGTGTATTAAGATCAGTCACACCTTTGAAGGGATGTCTGTTGAATCTTTAACTTAGAAAACTTTTCTCCCAACTGTTGAATAGGCAATGTTATTAAATAGATGCTAACTAGCACAAGCAAACCAGGTTTAAGCAGGCCAGGAGTTCACAGCAGGAGAAGTAATGTTGTTACTCAGCTTTCAGTCTCCTGTGACTTTTTTCCATTTGCCACAGCATCTTCCAGGGTAAACTAGACCGGACTTTCTAGTGTTTATATTTAAAACCAAAACCAGGAAAACACTTTTGTTCAAGTCTTTCAGGCCTTCGTTATACAGCAAAGAGAAGGGAACAAAATGAATCCCACTTCTAATTTTCTTTTGCAGGTTACATTTAAAATATAGAAAATGCTGGCCTGATTCTTCTACTGTGCTGCATTAAGGCCTTGATTTAGCAAGGGCCTTAAGCATGCATCTAACGTTTAGCTCATGAGTAGGCTCCCTTGAAATCATTCAACGCTTAAATTCCTTGCTGAATCTCGGGGCTTGCTGTCTACACTTTGACCCACAGTGAGAGGGGAGCCCTGAGGCTGATGATCTGTTTAGGGATGGGAGGGAGAAGCAAGGGGAAAAAGTCCCACTGAGGGGTGTTTTTAAAGGGGGAATTTTGCCCAAAGAAGGTGCTGAGGAATCAGGATCAGAATGGACAAAATTCTGCCCGCAGTTGCATTCTGAAATCAGTGGATGGCACAGGTTCAGCAGAGGGCAGCAGCCTACCCAGCAACTTACAGCTGTAAATTAGAAAGTTAACACTGCAGAATATCTTCCAAACTCTTCTGTCTGGTCATGTTAGAACCTTCTCTTTGCATTTTGAATACTGAAGTTAACAGACTTCTTCTTTTTTTAAAAGCCTTTTGATCCTGCAAACACTTAACCATGTAATGTGAATTTACTCACATGAGTAGTCCCATTGCCACTGAGGGAGCTACTCTTGAGAGGATCATTATGCCTATACTTAGTCTACTCTAGGCCCCAGAAGTGTAAATGTGACTCCAGTTAGGAAATGCAGATGAGCCATCTATTTCTCCAGACTGTCAGTGTTTTTTATGCAAATAACTTTTTTTTCTTGGAAAAGACCTAATAAAACCTCCAACTATTTGCTTGATTAAGTTGTTCTAAAAACATGATTTAAACAGTTACCTTCCATTAGGAGGGGAAATAAACACACTTAGAACTATTTCAGGTTACCCATTCCTGATTCTCTTTGAGGGCAAAGTATTGATTACAGCAACTCTTCAGAAGTTCGGTCAGGAAGGGTGATGGTCTGCTTGGTTTAAAAAATATATATATTAGCAATTTCAGAAACCATATTTTCTTACCTGAAAAAAATATTTTTCTTCAGAGTGAAAGAATCCAGACAGTGGATTTGAACTCCCAGCTATACACAACAGTTTTGTATAAATGAAACATGTCTTTTTTTATAGTATTCCGATTTAATTTCAATGTTTTGTTTCAGTAGTAAAATAGGTAACAGATTGGAATAAATTTCTTCCAGTAAGATGAAACTTTAAATGTGAAAGATTTTTGGTCTTTATGAAAAACTTGTCCCTGGTGCATGTGAGCTTTGTCAGGTGCTTTGCCACCTGTGCTTTTTGACAATTAGCTGCACCAACCATAATATTACAGCCATGTGGGAATATATATTTTTTGAAAGCAGAATTTTAATTTTATATGAAAGATCAGCTATGAAAAATTAAGTAATTGTAGGGAATTGGATAATTTCTAAATGCAGTTTCTTATTCTTAAAGGAATGTACTGTATCACTTATGTACTTTTGTTGAATCAAACAGTCTTATGAATTGAAGTGCAGTGAAAAATCTGATGAGGTCACATCACTGCTGGCTAGTTTTTATGCTATTAAAACCACAGACTTGCTTGTAAATTTAAAAAAAAAAAAATCAGGGTAACTTCAAACATCAGTGGTCCAGACAATTCTTTTCCATTAATGTTGAATTAGAAGTTCTCTCTACACATACCTGAAGTTTTTATTTAACATTGCAACACTCCATGAAATCATCACAATAACAAGTGTAATCGCAAAGTGATTTTTTTCCCTCCATGAGCAGTCTCTTGTCTGTAAATGTTGAATTGTTAGTGCTAATATCACTTCTTTTCCTGAGAAAGAAGTACAGACTCCTGATTGTACCATTTCCTTCAAAATGAAGGGCATTGCATAGTAACTAAAATGAAATAAAAAATTTATAATATCTTTCAAAATCTCTTCCTTATTTGAACTATATTTGTTTCCTCATGCTTGTTTGGGAAATTGTTGTGATCGCTCTCAAAGTGGATGTAGCTGGTACAAAATACTTGACAATCCAGATGCCTCTAGATTTCGGGTAGAAATCAAACCACCCTTGGTCACACTCTAGGGCTGAGGGAGAAAAGAGTATTCTCTAGATAGGGCTGGATCACTCAGTTGGTCTAATTGTCTGTGACTCCACTGAGTCTGAGGATCTGGCCCATAATCTAATTCTAAAGGTGGCAATGACATCAGCAGAAGATCATATATTTCTTGACACCCATGCGTGTCCTGGCTGCCAATAGCTGTGAGAGTGAGAAATGGGAGCATATGGGCACTTCCTGAGAGTTTACATGAAATCGTCACAATTGTCAAACTAATTGAACATGTCATGTCATGAATTTTGAAATTTTGGAGACCTTATGGGATCTGTATTCTTCCCTCTAATAAGAGTTCAGATCAGGAACAAAAAGTTTAATAGTGAAGGTTATGAGGACTAAGGATAATAATAAGCCATGATATCCCTACGGTGAATGTTCTTATTACAATTTGTCATGTCCTCCACTGCACACACTACTAAAAAATTATACAAGTAGTCAAATGTACTTGTGCCTGGCTTGAAAGAGTTTTTTGTCTCGCACAAATGGACTGAGTCTGGTTATACAAGAATGTTTTGTTGAATAAAAGACCACCCAGAGTAAGTTTATATGCAACATATGTTTTCTGTAGCAAAGTGTATCTGATAACCACACTAACAGAAACCTCGTCACAGGATCTCAAGTTGCCCTTGGTAGTCTGCATAAAGAATCACAAATACAGTTAAATAAATGGGATTAAGGAAGGATGGCGCTGGACTAGACCTCAGGAGGCCTGGATTCAATTCATAGCTCTGCTACAGCTTTTTCATGTGTCTGTAAGCAACTCTCAAGCCCAGGTCCTCAAAGGTATTTCAGTACCTAACTAAATATCTTTGAGGATCTGGGCCTTAGGGTTGCCAGTTTACATTGAATATATTCCTGGAGGTTTCCTTACATGCCAAACTTTAAAGACTCCTTTTTAATTCCTGGAGACTCCTGGAGTGTTGGCGACCCTAACCTCAGAGTACAATTTTCAAAGGAACCTAAGTCCCATTTTCAAGAGTGACTTAAACAGTGAGAAGCCTGCGTCTCATGAAAGTCTGGGAGCCCTAAAATGGGGATGATACGTCCTTTCTCCCATATTTTGCTTTTGTGTCTTTTGACTGGAAGCAGTTTTGGATCAGAGACGGCTTTTTACTCTGTACAGTGGCTGGTATGAGGAGGCCCTGAGATATTACCATAATTAAAAATCAGAATTGCCAGAGGAAAGAAGAACTGTAATGAATAGGGCCCTACCAAACTCGTGGCCATGAAAAATGCACCACAGACTGTGAAATCTGGTCTTTTGTGGGCTTTTACCCTGTATTATAGAGATTTCATGGGGGAGACCAGAGTTTCTCAAATTGGGGATCCAGACTCGAAAGGGAATTGTAGGGGGTTATTTTACAAGGTTGTTGTAGAGGGGGGTGCAGTTTTGCTGCCTTCTGCGCTGCTGCCTTCAGAACTGGGAAGGAGTGGTTTCCCCAGGAATTGAAATTGCGGGGGGAGGTGTTCGAATTTACAGAGGGGGTATCGGGTCCAATGAGATATATAAAAGAGATATGAATAAAGTAAATGTTTTGTTAGGATTATGCAAATTTAACATAAGGAAAATGCAAGTTACACCAAAACACAAAAAGATCTAGATTTCTAACAGAAAAAAAGAAAATTAAAAAAAATGTATTTAATTTAAATTAACTTTTGAAAAGTAAGCCATCATGGGATAAGAGGGCAGTCCTCTCATAGATCAGTAACTGGTTAAAAGATGGGAAACAAAGGGTAGGAATAAATTATCAGTTTTCAGAATGGAGAGAGATAAATAGTAGTATCCTTGAGGGGTCAGTACTGGGACCAGTACTGTTCAACATATTCATCTGGAAAAATGGGTAAACAGTGAGGTGGCAAAATTTGCAGACGATAAAAAACTATTCAAGATAGTTAAGTCTCAGGCAGACTGCGAAGAGCTACAAAGGGATCTCTCAAAACTGGGTAACTGGGCAAAAAAATGGCAAATTAAATTCAATGTTGATAAATGCAAAATAATGCATATGGGAAAGCAATCTCAACTATACATACAAAATGATGGCATCTGAATTAGCTGTTAACACTCATGACAGATCTTGGAGTCATTGCAGATAGTTCTCTGAAAACATCCACTCAATGTGCAGCAGCAGTCACAAAAGCAAACAATGTTGGGAATCATTAAGAAAGGAATATATAATAAGACAGAAAATATCACATTGCCTCTATATAAATCCATGGTACGCCCACACCTTGAATAGTGTGTGCAGATCTGGTCACCCATCCTAAAAATATATATATTGGAATTGGAAAAGGTACAGAGATGGACAACTAAAATGATTAGGGGTATGAAACAGGAGGAGAGATTAAAATGACTGGGAATTTTTAGCTTAGAAAAGAGATGACTAATGTGGATATGATAGAGGTCTACAAAATCTTGACTGGTGCGAAGAAAGTGAATAAGGAAATTTTATTTAATCCTTCACATACCAGAAGAACTAGCAGTCACCCAATGAAATTAATAGGCAGCAGGTTTTAAAAAAACAAAAGGAAATACTTCTTCACACAATATAAAATCAACCCAGGGAACTCTTTGCCAGGGGCTGCTGTGAAGACCAAAACTATAACAAGATTATAAAAAGAACTAGATAAATTCCCTGGAGAACAGGTCCATCTGTGGCTATTAGCCAGGATGGTGAGGGATGCAATATCATGCTCTGAGTGTCCCTAGCCTGCTTTCCAGAAGCTGGGAATGGGCAACAGGGGATGGTCACTTGATGGTTACCTGTTCTGTTCATTCCCTCTGAAGCACCTGGCCTTGACCACTGTTGTAAGACAGAGTACCGGGTTATATGGACCATTGGTCTGAGCCAGTATGAGCATTCTTATGTAAAAATTAATTATAATAATATAAATGTTTAGTACAGAAACTCCTCAATATAATGACCTCCCAAGATAGCAACAATGTGAGATAACAACCTTGGCAAATAATGCATTTTAAAAATCTTGGCCTACTAGGAAACATATTTATATAAATTTCCATTCCCAGTCACAAATCTAGCATTCTGGAGCAAAGTGACTAAAATATAGTCCAACAAACAAATGTTTATTTAACATGCCCCTCACTTTTCCCTCCACCGCACTCCACTCACCAGTGTTGTCCTTGGTCAGTGGAGACTCAGAGTTCAGAGGTGCTTTCACGTGAGTACACCTTCAGGTAGGGGACAAGAAGGCACTTTGCTTGTTCCTCCAGCTGCTCACTGTTCGCTCTGGCCATGTCTGTTCGTTGTGCCACTGTTCACTCCACCACTCTGTTGCCAGTGGCCATGCACAGTCACCTTCGGCTGCAACCTGCCACTGTGACCTCTGCGAGTTGGTCTCTTGAGGTTCCACCAGCTCTCAGTGATTTCAGCTGAGCTCTCAGTGTGGGAACCTCGCTCGCTGCTAGTGCAGTCTGGGTTGTCTCTTACACAAAAACACTGTACCCACAGGAACACTGTCCCCACAACAGGACAAAGCACTTAGACCTGATTATCAGTGATTTCAGCTGCAGTGGTCACTTAACAGAACAAAAGACTATCTATGGAGCCTAATCAGCTCTGTCTTTAAACAATGGAGAGGGACAGGTCCCCACCCTCTCTCTTGATGTCTTCATATCATCACAGGCTACAGTTCTACTGCCCTTTACTCATACAATAAGAACAACATTTCATCTCCCATACCCCAACTTTCAAGTGGTTTGTTACCCAACCCCAGCCAAAATCTATCACTTGGACAACACTGCTCTGTTTGCTGGATACCTAGGTAGATTAGGTGTGAATGTAAATATAATCTGGCCCTGAAGTCTTTCCCCGCAGCCCCAGCTCATCACTAGCTGTCAGGGAGAGCACATTTAGACTTTGCTTACAAATCATCATTTGAAATTATTAGCTTGGCCAACATCACTGAAATGAATGCACTGACATCATAAAAAACAGCCGTATAAGGAAGCAAGGAAGCTAGTCTATGTTCATACTTTTCAAATCTATTATACTTTTTCAGATACACATATTTTATCATACACTGTATAATCTTTTAAAGTGTGTATTAATGTTTCAGTTTAAATTCAGTCACTGAATTGGTATGTAACTAGCTCACAAAACTGGGGGGAGTGTTGGGGAAATTCGGGAGGGTGTAGGGAAATCACTGCTGGGAAGTCCAAGTGCTGCAGCTGTTGGACAGTCTCTAAGCAAAAGAATAAATGGACACAAGTCGATCATCAAGAATTATATACATTCAAAAACCAGTTGTAGAACACTTCAACCTTCCTGGTGACTCAAGTACAGACCTAAAAGTTACAATTCTTCACCAAAAATCTTCAAAAACAGACTACAATGCGAAACTGCAGAATTGCAATTAATTTGCAAACTGGACACATGAAATTAGGCTTGAATAAAGCCTGGAAGTGGATGTGTCATTACACAAACTAAAAACTGTTTCCCCATGCTAATCTTCCCCCTGCTGTTTCTTATGCTTTCTTGTCAATTGTTTGAAATGGGCCATCTTGATTATCACTACAAAAGTTTTTTTTTCTCCTGCTGATAATAGCCCATCTTAATCAATTAGTCTCATTAGAGTTGGTATGGCAACACTCATGTTCTCTGTGTGTGTGTGTGTGTGTGTGTATATATATATACACATTTTCCTACTGTATTTTCCACTGCATGAATCTGATGAAGTGGGTTTTAGCCCACAAAAACTTATGTTCAAATAAATTTGTTAGTCTCTTAAGGTGCCACAAGTACTCCTCATTCTTTTTGTTAATACAGACTAACACAGCTACCACTCTGAAAGGCTGTTGACCAGGCATCCAGCTCTGAAGGCAGCACACTGCCAGCAGCAGTGCAGAGGTAAGGGTAGCAGTACCGCAATCCCCCCTGCAATAACCTTGTGATTGATACCCCCTCCCAGCTTCTTTTTGGGTCAGAATCTCTACAATTACCATACTGTGACATTTCAGATTTAAATAGCTGAAATCATGAAATTAATGATTTTTAAAATCCTATCATGGTGAAATTGACCAAAATGGACCATGAATTTGGTAGACCCCTAGTAATGAGGATGTTCTGGATCATGGAACAGGCAACCCAAGTCACATGATGTGAATTAACTGAGGAATACAGTTTAGCATGCTTGTTACCTGCTTAACCATAGACATTAGATGCTAGAGGTCATGCTTGAGGTGTGTGGAGAGCACCTGTGTGGACGCTTGCATGGTGCTAATATCCACTGGGCAAAATGGCCCTTCATACACATCCATGCACTGCCCATTGAAATCAATAGATAATATTATTTTCTCTTACCTTAGGACCTAATTGGTTTCAAGGGAGCTGATAGGAAAAATGTGGCCTACTTGGAGCTATGTATGTTTTATCTGGGGGCAGAGTTGTCACTGAGGGCAGAATCTGGCCCACAACACTGCACAGATGAAGGACACTGACAATACAAATGTTCCCCGTTCCGCCAAACTACAGCTCAGATTAGAGGATATGCCCACCAACTGGGGAGTGAGTCAGGGGGTGGTAATCCCTCTTAGAAGCTGAGCTAAAGACAGGCACAATCCCGGTTCTCTAATGTGGGTATCTAAAAGTGAGAGTGCCCAATTCTACATTTGTGCCTTCATATGAACACTTAACCAGGTTTAAGTGTTCACTGGATTAGGGTGCCCAAGTCTGAAAAGTCGGCTCATGTCGTGTGAATTAATTAGAACACAAAACACAGGAAAAAAGCAGCATAAAATAATTAAATTTAAATATTAACTTAAATTCATCACCAGGCTCCAGACTTGGAAATGACTCTGCAGGGGGAAATACTTAACAGCAGATGAAGGCTGGGTTACCTTAAAAATGTGCCTTATTGTATATATTGCCATGGTCCTGCTCCCTGGACACTAGACTTGATTATTTTTATTCTGTGTGAAAGGAAGACAAGTTGTCTCATATTTGAAATTGAAGCAGTTGCACTGTGTGAGACTCCAGTGCCAGAAGAAAGCTGGCATGTGGTCATCTTTGGAAACATGCCACCAGAGCAAGATAATGGTGACAGGGCAATCTTATCTTACTCTGTGCAATTCCTATGAGCCTCCAGGGGGAGACACTGCCACTTGGTGAACTGATTCATTTACTTGCAGTCATCAACGTAAATAAGGAGCCCATTTGATGTATTTAAAACCAGAAGAAGAGACTTTGACTTAGTGCAAATCCCTTACCTTGGATATGAGGCTAGCTATCAACTATGTATTTCTAAAGTATGGTTCTGCAAAGGATCCATATCTAGATCCACATGAGACCCACATCTGAGGGATGAAAAAATGCAGGTGGCTATTTGGGCCTTGAGTCACCAAACCTTTAAACATATGCTTAGCATAATTCAGTCCTTTGATATGGTCCCTTGTTACTGTGCAGGGCCCCTCCACCACGTTACTTATTAAACATTTATATATAGTACGATAGGGGAGCACAATGCAGCAGAGAGTAAATAAAAATATAAGGGTCCCCAAGTCCCATTGAAAGGCATGTGCTCCTAACTAACTCAGATGTTTTTGAAAATCCCACTGATAGACCCTGAGCCAAAGAGCTTACAGCAACAATAGGGAAAGAATGCTTTATTGTAAAATGAAGCCTTCTATTTTACAGCCCATGACATATAGCTTTTGTAAGAGGGTTGCTTCAAACATCTTTGCCTGAGATATGACAAATTTTCTTTGAAATTTCCCTTGTGGAAATTCTCTTTCTGTGAATAAATAAGTCCTGTTTTGCAGACAGTCTCACAGAGGGTTGGAGCACTGCACTGCTTCTGTTAAAGGGACAGAGGAGGAAGTATAGTAAACATATATTTCAATGCCTAGGCAGTGAACCCCCCGACCTCAATAACAAATAATAAAATAATGGCCAGATCTGACCAGTGGTCTATCTACCCCAGGATCCTGTCTTCTGACAATGGCCAATGACAAATGTTTCAGAGAGAATGAACAGAACAGGGCAATTTTGAGTGAACCTGTTGTCCAGTCCCAGCATTTGGCAGTTGGTGGTTTAGGGACATCCAGAGCATAAGGTTGTGTCCCTGACCATCTTGGCTCATAACTGTTACGAACCTGTCCTCCATGCATTTATTTAATTATTTTTTGCACCCAGTTATGCTTTTGGCCTTCACAACATCCTATGGCAATGAGTTCCAAAGGTTAACTGTGTGCTGTATGAAGAAATACTTCCTAGTGTTTGTGTTAAACATGCTGCCTATTAATTTCATTGGTGACCACTAGTTCTTATATTTTGTGAAGGGGTAAATAATACTTCCTTATTCACTTTCTTCATACCACTCATGATTTTATAGAGGCCTACCATAACTTCCCTTCCCTCCCCCGTCTCTTTTATCAGCTGACCAGTCCGAGTGTTTTTAATCTCTCCTCATATGGAAGCTGTTCCATACCCATAATAATTTTTGTCACCCTTCACTGTACTTTTTCCAATTCTAATATATTTTGTTTGAGATGGGGCGACCAGAACTGCATGCAATATTCAAGGTGGGGCTGTACCATGGATTTATATAGTGGTATTATGGTATTTTCTGTTTTATTATCTATCCCTTTCCTAATGGTTCCTAACATTCTGCTGAACACTGAGGGCGTGTTTTCAGAGAACTATCCATAATTACTTCAAAATCCCTTTTTTGAGAGCTAACAACAAATTTAGATCCCATCATTTTGTATGTATAGTTGGGATTATGTTTTCCAATGTGCATTAATTTGTACTTATCAAAATTGAATTTCATCTGCCATTTTGCTGTCCAGTCACCCAGTTTAGTGAGATCCCTTTGTAACGCTTCACAGTCAGCTTTGGGCTTAACTACCTTGAGTAATTTTGTATCATCTGCAGATTTGCCACCTCACTGTTCATCCCCTTTTCCAGATCATTTATGATAATAATAATAATAATGTTTCATCTTTATAGCACATTATAGTATTACTGGGCTTTTACAGAGCCTCCTCCAAAGCCCAGTGAAGTCAATGGGCTTTGAATCAGGCTCATATAGCACTTTTCATCTATTAATATTGTTAGTTAAGTATTATCCTCATTTTCCAGGTAGGGAAACTGAGGCACAGAATAAAATGACTTGTCCAAACTCACACAGCAGGTCAGCCCTCACAGCTGCCCCAGTAAGTGGTGGAATCCCCATTTAACAGATGAGGCATCTGACATCAAATGGTTATCTCAATGACTTTAAAGAGTTGAGGTCACTCAGGACCGCTCAGGAGCTGGTCAGCTCCCCCTTGACCAAAACAAGAGAGGGAATCTATTTTAGGGCAAGAATTTTTACAATTCATGGAGGTCCTGACATCTCAGCCTTTATTCAGACTGCTAGACCATGCATTTTTCCAGTTAATGTATCAAAACATGTTTAGAGTTAAGAGTTATCACTGTCACCTTAACTCTGTGCTGGTTGTGAATTAGAAAAGGGTCTTTTGTTACATGCCTGTAGCACCATTTACAGTGCCTATAAAACCATTTAAAAAGTCACTTCACATAACAAGGAATGAAGTACTTGGTCTGGATATTACAGCAGCCCTGGATATTTCAGTTGTTTGTCTAATACTCAGTGGTCACCCGCCTGAAATATCAGTGGATGTTATTTTAAAATTTCACTGCACGTCTACGCATCACTGCACATTTTTAAGCCCTTTAGGCAACATGGCATATATCTGTCAAATGTTTATTTCACCATGTTGGGTTAATACATGGAGCTTCAGAGACAGCCACATAAGGTGGCCGATGCTGGAGGGTTAGCAGGTTTGTGATAACATGCTGCTGAGTAATGTTCATGCTACTGTAACCCTGAGGCCAGATGCCAATGGCAGCAGTAAGGGCTGGGTTCGATCTGTTTAGGGGTCCGTTTATAAAATACATAAAGCTATGCATCGAGTCCCCACCCAGTCCCAGTCCCCACTTCTGGCTCTGGGAGATTAAAATAAAATCTCCATAGTCATCTTTGCAGCTAACTTTTCCTCTCTCACTAGTTCTTGAGAGGCCTTTGAGACCCAGAACTGAGAGACAATCAAGGTTCACACAAGCCATGGGGAGAATAGGAATCTAATCCTCAAAGAATAAACAATTGAATCAACTGATTATGTTCAATATTATTTTACTATAAAAGTACATCAAGTAAGGTATCCTAAAAATTGGTGACCCTCTGGTCATGAATGTTGATGTATGTACAGCTTGTGTGTAAAGAGTTATGTATGTTGCTGGAAATACATTCTTAAACAGTGTTTCGGGTGCAGATTTGGTAAACAAGTTTGGTTTAGACAAAGGAATGTGGATTCACTTATCTGGGTCAAGTTTTGTATGCCAGAGTACAATGAAAGTACATTTACATGTAAGGTAAATAAAAAGCTATCACATGATGGCTTAGTAAGCACACCGGGGGACAGAGTCCACCCCCGCTGACAGTCTTCCTGGCTTTGTAGGCAGAGACAATGGACTTTGGGTACTCTAAGAGGAGCAGACATTTTAGTTATCCAGCACATAGGGGATATAGGGAACAGCACTGTAGGAGGCTTTCAAAATTTGATTCTCTTGGCCTGAAGGGCAGGGGCTGCTGTAAGTCAGACACTCTGTTAGACAAATATTGTAACTTGCAAGAATTAAGTTGGAGTCACTAAGAAGAGTGTTTGTTTTGCTTGTAACAGACTAGGGTGACCAGATGTCCTGAATTTATAGGGACAGTCCCGATTTTGGGGGCTTTTTCTTATATAGGCTCCTATTACCCCTTACCCCATCCCAATTTTTCACACTTGCTATCTGGTCACCCTAAACCAGACCTGTCTCTTTTTCACTTGCTTAATATCACTTCAATCTCTGTTCTTTATTAATAAACTTATTCTTGTTTTATTATAAAACCATCTCAGTGCTGTGTATGAAAGTGAAGTGAGGGTCTCGTCAGCTAACCTAACAGACTGGTGTGTGCACTGTCTCTTTGGAGGAAGCAAACCTAATAATTTCTGACAGCGTCACAGTGCAAAGGACTGGATGCTGCACAGTGCTGTCTCTGTGGTTCACTGATTGTTACCTGCAAGGCAAAGTTTAAACTGGTTTAGCATCAAAGAGTTTGCTGGCAAGACAGATGGGCTGGGCTGGGGTATCATGTTGCTGAAACACAATATAGCAGCAGCAAAGCCCTCACTTGCTGAGGCAGAGGAGTGTTCTTACGGTTCTGGGTGTCCTGACCAGACCCTCACAAGAGCACAAGTATCTTTTTATGAAAATGCAGAGAATATATTAATTTGTGTATAAGAAACAGAGCAATCCAAATCAATATCTCAGGGGTTTGGTCAACCCTCAGTCCTTAATAAGTGTCCATCTTATAGAGAGGGAGGCCCAAACTCTGCCTCCTCACAAATACCACCCACTCAGAGGTTGAGTTAGTCTCAGTGGTAGCCAACCGGTGTCTAGTGGTGGTCCTCCTCTGCTGGTCTGTTCCAGTCCTGAGAGAACTGCTCCACCAGGTTCCACTCTGCAGAGAAGTTACCAGGCCCAGCTCTTGGATTTCACCTCTGCTTCCCACAGGCATGTGGACTGGGGCATTTTGAAATCAGTTCAGATTGCCACCGCTACTGGTCCACTTAGGTCTCACTGCAGAGTTAGACTCTGCTCTACTACCTCTATTGGTTCAATTAGACCTTGCTGTGGAGTCAAAATCTGCCACTATAGGTCCACACCCCCGAATTCCTCCACACAGCATGCCAAATCTCCTGCTAGGGAGGGAACCCAGAACAGGATTGTTGGGCAGAGGCCCTGCTTCCTACACTGGAACGCCTCTTTTCCAAAGAAAGAGAAGCTCCATCCCCATTTGTTGAGCCCCAAATTTACCACCCAACCAAAGTCCATTGCTAGTGTCGACTACTGATCCAGGGCCAGTCCTGCACAATTCCAGTGCCCTTTCACAAGTGCCGTAATTATAAGCTGTTATCACCTTTACGTATCAAATCACAAATAAATTTCAACAACCCTCCAAAAAAAAAAAAGCCTCAATCAGTGGAATTATGGGTACACATCATTATAATTCATTTCAATGAGGCTAGCCAGATCTGCCTTTTCCCCATCTCCCCACTAGAGAGAGCGAGAGCAGAGAGTTCCATCTATCTCCACCTTCTAGTCCTAGGGCTCACACTACAATGGGCTAAACACATCCTGGAGATCTCCGCTGTGTATTGGTCCAATCTGATTGCCTGAAAAAAAAAATTGAACTGTACGTTGTATTTTGTGTTATCATTTTTCTACTCAATCCCCATTTTTTATGTGAATATACTATGTTTCTACCTAGATGAAGGAAGTCTAAATTTCAATAAAATTAATGATCTTCATATGACAAATCAAATGGAGATTTTATTAAAAATGCTGTTTTCTTAAACACTGATGATGTGCTCAGTGACGATGAAAATAGGCAGTCTCTGTTTGGAGGATCAAAGAGGCTTTGATCTGTAAGTGTGGTCCTGTCACTCACACACAAAGTCCTGTTGAAGACTCTATGACGCAGCCATGATCTCTGCTTTACTGGTGCCTCTCTGCAGGCTCCAAGCTTAAGAGACCTGGGGTGAAATCCTGGCTCCACGGAAGTTAATGGAAGTTTTGTCACTGACTTCAATAGAGTCAGAGTCCCATTCTATAAATCACTTTTCATTCTGAAGGAGTGCAAGTGATTTCTAAATGTAGGCCTCAAACCTATGGGGTGCTTTGCACAGGCAAGCTCCTGGACCCCACAGAGGCTCATTGATTTCCACAGAGCTATGCACTGGCATCGGGGTGAACCCACATGCAGCTTATGAAAGGATCAGGGCATAAGGCATCTGTTCGATTTTTACTTTTTATTCAACATATATAATATGGAGGAACCACCTGGGCACATTGGAGACCAGATAACCATATTTACTAACTATATGCACCATGCAAAGCTAGGCTACATATATACATGACTGCTCTGGTGGGGTTCTGATGGCTTCTAGACTACAGGAGACAATAAGGGCCATTAAAGAGCTCACAAACATTGCTCGCATTACTCAGTGTCTAGACACTACAGCACCAATCCTCCAAACACTGTAGCACATGCTTAACATTTGTTCATGTATTGTCCTACTGAAGTCATAGGTTTAGCACATGCCCACGCCTTTGCAAGGTCAGAGCCTTACCCACACACAAAGTGATCAGTTGGTTCATCAGTGAAACACATTCTCCCCTTCTCCTGGCTTTGGCCAATTTCCTAGCACACAATTTCAGCTGCAGTGATTGTTCCTCCACTCTATCCCTCTCTGACATGGACAAAGCAGCTTCTGTAGGTCTGAGGGGGGAGGAATGATTCCGATTTAGCTCTGTTCCAATGTGTCTATGCTTACTGGGTAGATTTGCCTGGTAGTTGTAGTAGTGCCTGCTCTTCTGGAGAAAGGATGGCCCAGTCCATCAGTTATATATAATGCCAGTTTGTAAAGCACTTTGGGGATCCTTTGGGGTTAGTGAAGCTATAAAATTGTATCATAATCATTGCCTGCTGCATTATTGAAGAGCCGAGCAGGGCCTGCACGCATGTTTGTGCACTGACATTTTTAAAGCACGCTCTGACTCTTCAGCTTGCTGCACACTGAAGACTAAACCAGCCCCTGAAATTCTCAAGCCGCTGCCCAAGACCAGCAATTCATTCTCCCTTCAGTACCACGACTTTTTGGATCTTTTAGCCATCTCGTCCACATAGAATGCCCTCAGCTGCTGCAGAACCCCTGAAAACAACCCCTTTCAACTGGACATTTTGCAGCTTGAATAAACAGTGGCCAAACTTTTCAAACTTGACTGCCAGTATAGGGAGGTCTGGACTTAAAGGTCTGAGCACCCACAGCTCCTATTGAGGTCAACAGGAATTGTGGCCATTCACCTTCTCTCACAGGCACCAAATCTGACCCTGAAAACACTTAAGCACATGTATTAACTTTATGTACATGATCTTATGTGTTTTCAAGAGTAGAGCCTTATCTAAGTGCCTAAATAGGCAGGGGTGGGCTTGACAACGGTAACTAGGGGCCTAACTTCCATTGATTTTGATGGAAGTCAAATGCCTAAATATCTTTGTGAATCCCACCCTACATGCCTAATTTTATGCACTCAAGTTTGAAAAAATTGATCTCAGACACTGAAGCTAAAGGAGCACAGATAGTATTGGAAATTTGAAAATAACTCTGAAAGTGAATTAGGTACGATGTACAGTTCAGTGGACTCCATTCAACTCCCAACCTCTCCAGAAGTTACTTTTTTTCCCTTACTGAAAGTCTACAACTTAAAAAAGAATTCCTCAAACATTAAAAAGTCTGGATATGAAAAGTTAAGGGATCCACCCTCTTCTCTATTGCTATATGGTACCTCAATACCCCATCTGGCTACATTGCCAGCCCACTCTACCTGAACTTTGTCCCCTTGCTTTGGTTCATAATGGAAACTTGTTGCCGGATGTATACCATTGATACTCCAGATTTATCCAGGGTTAGACTGTGCCCTTAAGGACGGTCCCATGCAAGAAGCAGTGTCAAAACTGCACCACCACACAAGCCCAGAAGCAGACCCGGTAAACACCGACACACAGACAACCACTGCTATAGTTCTGCTATTTCATTAGGGCGAATATACTACATAATGCTGGGTGTGTGGCACAATTGCTTCACCTACTCCTTGTTCCCTCTTCACCTACTTGCTGACATACAAAGCATTGGCTATGCAGGACCTGCACTGTGGACCCAGACACAAGATCTACGTAGCCCTACTGTGCTGGTGCAGGTGGGGAAGCCATGCAATTCTATACAGAGGCATTAGGGCTAATGTGATAAAGAATTCTAAGGAAATATAGTTCCGGGGACAGTCAGCTATGTCAAACATACACATTTTCTCATAGTACTGGTGTGTTGGTGGAATGGAAGGATATTTTTGTATTTAGAATTTGAATAGCTGCTCTGATTGGATTATAAAATGTGAGGGCTGGAGGGTTTTATGAGTGCAAGTAGATTTTGTAAATTTGTATTTTTAACTATATAAATTACATCATCCCATAGCTATTAAAAATGTAAATGTTTGGTTGTGATGAGTAACACTGTACTAGTTTAGTACTATAGTATGTTAGAAATTGATATCTTGAATGGAAAAAAGAGATCTGATAATTTCACAGTAATTTATTTTGAAATTGTAGATAGTTTTGCCAATTTTAAGTGGGGAAAGCGACAATAATGGTCCATAATTTTGACCATTACTACAGAATACCACTTTTTTTTGTTGTTTTTTTTTTTTTTAAAACAAGGGGATCCTTATACATTTGGGCAGAATTATATACTGACAATTTTGGGGATTGGTGTTTGCAAAAACATGTTTCAGCTTCATTGCAAAATTTTGGGAAAAGGTTGGAGAAACTGAACAGCAAGATCCAAGAGTGTCTTTCACTGAGGTGAACCCTATTTTTACTGTAGACGCACCACACAACTAAAATGATGGTGCAGGAAGCAAGTTCATACAATGAAAACAAGTTTCTTTCCCCCTTCTTGTTTAGGCAAGGAATGGATGAAATTTGCAAGCTGCAGGCTGGTCTAAAGTAGCAGTTGCTTCTTCAGATAATTAACATCAGCTTTATACTCGTGCAGAATCCTAGGTGACCACTGCAAAGGGTTTCATTAACTAATACAACATTCCATCACTGACACTGTGTACAACTTAAACTTGTTGTTTATGGTACCTCTTCATTTATTATAGGAAACAAAAAAAACCGTCCATGGTCTAATGTGGACTATGTATTTTAGCAGCAGTTATATGGATGCAGTTACAAAGGGGAAGGAGCAGTTGATCCAGTGTGGTCTGTTAGAGAGAGAGGCCTATTACATTTCATTGTGTTGAGGGTTGCTGTGAAGTGACTAGACGGCAACCTGAACATGAGGCTAAAGTTGGTTTCTTAGGCCCAGATTAGAGCCCTACAATGGGACTGGAAGCCCGTGGGTCCCACAGGACACGCTACCATAAGAGCAAGAGTGGGATAAAAATTCAACAAAGAATGTGGGAGCGAGTAGGAGTGGGAATGGGTATTGCGGGGTGGGAGGAGAGCGGGTGGGAATTGTGGGATAAGACAGGAGCGGGATTTAAAAAAAAAGTCCTGCACAGGGATCTAGCCCAGATTCTCAAAGAATTTCAATGGGAGTTAGGTACCTAAATATCCTTGAGAATCTGGGCCTTAGTCCCAGTTGTTTATACAAGGAGCATTTGCAACATGGAAGTGGAGTGGGGCTAGGACACAGCACCTCACCCAGAAGTTAAGCCTCAGGCTGAGGACTGGCACGTCCAGCTACTTCAGAGCCAGGGCTGGCTCCAGGCACCAGCAAAGGAAGCAGGTGCTTGGGGCGGAAAATGGAAAGGCACGGCACGACCAGGTCTTCGGCGGCAATTCGGTGGTGGGTCCCTCGGTCCCTCTCGGAGTGAACGACCCGACGCCGAATTGCCGCTGAAGAATGAAGTGGCACGGTAGAGCTACTGCCGAAGTGCCTCCGATCACGGCTTTATCCCCGCCCCCCCTTCGCTGCTTGGGGCAGCAAAAAAGCTGGAGCCGACCCTGTTCAGAGCAGTCCAGTGGTCACAGGGCTGCACTGCTTAGCATGATATTTTGTTATTATACATCCTTAACTATCAGTGAATTACTCAAATTAAGAGGCAATTACACCATATCTGAGTAGGGTTTAGCTTGCATATAAACTGTTATAAAATTCACTCTAATTTATTTTGGTGAAACTTCATAAAGTTTAAACTTACACTGTTGAATTTTTTAAAATATTGTGGCTTTTGAATATGGAGCCGGGCCTCAGGCACTAACTTCAGCCTTGTAATCTGATCTCAGTTGTTCATAGCTAACACTGAAGTACTTCGCTGTACTTCAGGTACCATCCAGAGTTAAAAATTTAGGCCAGGGAAGCAATTCCCTTATGTGTGTCAAGTACTCATCAAATGGGATGCCTTTACCCTTTTATTTTGAGAGGATTTACTGCAGGAATAGTTTCAGCAACAGTTAGACACCTGTGCATGTGGCTAACTTGGACAAAGTTTTATCAAGAATTGATTTTTCAAAACTAAGGAGAGAGTTTGTTATAAACAGAGGCGTTTTTTTAAAAGCTTGAAACCAGAATGTTCTCCCATGCCAAATAAAACTCTCCTTGCATTCTTTAACAAGCATTTCTTGGCATATTTTAATTTAGGAGTAAGTAAAAGTTAACGGCTGGCGATAACAACGGTATGAGGAATGTGCCATGTGGAATTAAGTGTGCACGGTACTGCCTGGGTAGTTGGAGAAGAGGGAGGGGCATTGTTACTGTTTATAGCAGGTTAGTCAACTTCTTTCTAATTTGTGGCTAGCTAGCATAAGCTCAGCTTGCCTGTGCTGGTTAGAACTGACTGAGGATGGCTTGGACAGTTTGATTTCATTCGTCAGTTTCCAGAGTTGTAGCAGAGAGCAAATCACAACTGTGTGAAATACTCTGGTACATTATGATATGATATCATGCACAAATTAGAATCTTCCTTCAATTAAAATCCAGGGATACCTAAAACAAATATCTTTTACCAGTTTAAGGGAATACTGAGATAGACACGATACCAAATTTTAGATTCGGATAAACTTAGGTTTTATAAAAGAAACCATTGTTTAATAGAACAACATAGATCCCCTGATTTAATTATTTTAACTCCAACAAAAAAGCATTGTTGATTGGATTTACAGATACCTTTTGCAAGCCAAACGCTGTAGCAGCAGTTTGTGTGTCTGAGAACCTGAAAGTGAAACTGACTAGACAATGATTAGAAACAAAGGTGAAAGTATACCATTTGTTTCCATTGCCAACACTGATTTTTCCCTTCAGCCAAACAAAATCAGCATTAGCCGCAAAATAAATTAGATTTAAAGTACCCTTTCAGTGCAATAATCTACAAGGTTATGAATAGCACAGGGAAGGAAATACATTTCTGAAACTAGGATATTTTAGTTGACAGCATACCTGTAAATACATTTCTAAGTGAAAAGAAAGGAGCAATCACAAATTAATGAGGCTAAAGGATCTTCTAACCATGATGTAGATTCTAGAAGCTTGATAATGCAGGGCCTAATTCTATTCCCTCATTGTTTTTATATTTATATTACTCAGTGGAGTTGCTCCTGCCTTACCTTAGTGTAAATTATGGCAGAATCAGACCCAGAGGTTTTAAAGATATGCTGCAAGTTAAAGAATAAAAAAATCTGGTTGAGGTCTTAGCCTTCTAAATGCCTAAGGCCAGATCCTCACCTAGTGTAAGTCAGATTTATACCAACTGATGATCTGGCTCTGGGACTCCAGCCTAGTAAGGTAAATAATTTGAGTTGTAAATGAAACTGTGCTCAGGTCAGTAAAATGCACAGCCATATGTGACCAATTCCCAACTAAATCATCTCAGCCAGGGCTTTGTCAAGCCTGACCTTAAAAACCTCTAAGGAAGGAGATTCCACTACCTCCCTAGGTAACCCATTCCAGTGCTTCACCACCCTCCTAGTGAGAAAGTTTGTCCTAATATCCAACCTAAACCTCCATCACTGCAACTCGAGACCGTTACTCCTTGTTCTGTCATCTGCTACCACTGAGAACAGTGTAGATCCATCCTTTTTGGAACCCCCTTTCAGATAGTTGAAAGCAGCTATCAAATCCCCCCTCATTCTTCTCTTCTGCAGACTAAACAATCCCAGTTCCCTCAACCTCTCCTCATAAGTCATGTGCTCCAGCCCCCAATCATTTTTGTTGCCCTCCGCTGGACTCTTTCGCATTTTTCCACATCCTTCTTGTAGTGTGGGTCCCAAAACTGGACACAGTACTCCAGATGAAGCCTCACCAACGTCTGAGGGGAATGATCACGTCCCTCTATCTGCTGGCAATGCCTCTACTTATACAGCCCAAAATGCCGTTGCCTTCTTGGCAACAAGAGCTCACTCATATCCAGCTTCTAGTCCACTGTACCCCTTAGGTCCTTTTCTGCAGAACTGCTTCCTAGCCATTCAGTCCCTAGTCTGTAAGAGTGAATGAGATTCTTCCATCCTAAGTGCAGGACTCTGCACTTGTCCTTGTTGAACCATCGGGTTTCTTTTGGCCTAGTCCTCTAATTTGTCTAGGTCCCTCTGTATCCTATCCCTATCCTCCAGCATATCTACCTCTCCCCTAGTTTAGTGTCATCTGCAAACTTGCTGAGGGTGCAGTTCATGCCATCCTCCAGATCATTAATGAAGACATTGAACAAAACCGGCCCCAGGATCAACCCTTGGGGCACTCCGCTTGATACGAGCTTCCAACTAGACATGGAGACATTGATCACTACCTGTTGAGCCCAACGATCTAGCCAGATTTCTATCCACCTTATACTTTTATGAAGTATATTGCATGGCTTTCCAAATTAGTGCAGTTTTCTGATTATGAGAAACAGACTGGTGGGCAGGCCCCTGGGTTCTATCCCTGGCTAGGTCACTGACTTCCCGTGTAACTTTGGGCAAATCATTGGGAGCCACATTTTCTGCAGTTCCTTTTAATTCTGCATGCCTCATTTTATACAACGAGGGCCTGATTTCTGAGCTGCTGAGCATCTACAGGGCCCATCTACTTCAACTAGGGCAGCGGGTGTTCGGTATTTCTAATGCTGAGTTCTCACACACAGAGGCACCCAGAATTGGAGGCCACTGTTAAAAATTTGGACCTTAACCTCCATGTATCTCCCTCCATCTGTAAAACAGGTACCATTTTACCTTGCAGTTGTATTGTGACTAGTACATTGAACTCACATGATTTCTTCAGTGCTTTCTTCTTTGAACTCTTGCCAATTTTACTCAAGATAAGTAGGATACCTAAGTATTTGCAGTCTTCCCCCGCATAAGAAATACCTTGCACTACTGTTATCTAACCACAAATACTTATCTAGCAAGCTAATGCAATTGGCAACTTTTAGGGATATCTGTTGCAGCCTTTGAGCTCCTTAGATTAAAAAGACATGGTGGAAGCACAAAGTTTTATTTCAAAAACAATGAGAATTAATTTCATCTCAAGTTGGTAACCATTTTCCTGTCTTCCCCTTGGATTTATTAGTTCTCAGGTAGGATGGCTAGAAGAAGGCACCAACTTTTCAGTCTGTTTTTCTCTCTCTCTCCCACATACACACACACATCTGAAATGCCAACTCCACGTACTAGACATACTTGCTACGCTGCATTTTCCATGTAGCAGTTTGTGAATTTTGGAAAGGCCCTGGTTACATTTGCTGGCATTGGTCCAATGCTAGTGAAAGGATAGAATACAGGAAATGTGCAGCAGCGCTGGACAAAAATAAAAATCAGTTGTCTTTTCATATGGATGCAACTTAATTGCTTCAGAGATTGTGCTCCAGCCTCCCTCAATGTAGGGAGAAATTTAAAGACTTAGGTAATAGATATTTCTGCTAAGGTCCGAATTCTAGATGACTCAGTCCTTGTCATGGCTGGGATTTTTTTTTTCTTTAATGCACTCTGATAAAAAGCAACAGCAATATTGCTTTGAAGATATCAATTAAGTATATATACTTTATATTATTTACAGTCAAGTCTGTATGTATGATGGATAGCGGTTTGTAAAAACCCCAGAACATATGCACAGCAATTTATAGAACACAAACTGTCCTAGGACATTTGCAGAACCATCATTAGTATTACCACTGAGTGGTGCTGGTTGCTTCCAGTGGCCACAAACAAAATGCAGTTCCAGGTTTGGAATAAAAAAAAATTAAGCTGTTTGATTAACTGTATCCCACAGATCCCATTATTTTCCTTTCTATTCACATGAACTTTCAACTCAATTCGCCTTGTCATGCTGCTAACTGGCCTGAGTTTTTATGCCTGGGAAAAGAAGAGTCAAGCTTGATAAGAAATCTGTTCAGGTAGAAAGGTGACCTCTAGTTGTTAAGTAAACACACACGACACTGGCTGGAGCAGATGCTTCCACCTAAAGCCTTAAAAAAAAAGAAGAGGGGTTTTAAAAGCCTTCCCAAATAGATTGCATTGAAGGTAAAACCTCCAAGCAGCAGAGGTTTACTGAGCATATCTAAGCTGAGTTGACCTGAGGAATAAATCATGAGCTGATGGCCTAAGTGGCTTATCTCCATGCCACTAGTGAGCTACGTTTCTGTTAACTCTTTCACTCCATAAAGCTGGGTTTCCTTGGTTTTCAAACTTGCCTCTCCCACCCGTTTTTCAGAAGTCTTTCTAGACTTGCTTCTCCTTCTCTCTCCTCAAATCCACTCATACCACTCTGGCAGTCTATGTCCCCTCCCCACAGCTTCCCAAAGGCGGGTGGGGGAAAATCTGACTCTTTGCTGTCTCATCTTTCTGGAACTACCACCACACACTATGCTGAATCACCTTGGGGCCTCACCTAAAAACATTCCCTTTCTCTTTATTTAGAGTCCAGTGGTCCATTCCACTACCCCAGGTTTATGCCAGTGTATTTCCATTGGGTCACTGGGACCGTCAACACCAACTGGCAGAGGGCCCACCATACTCTAACTCATATCAGGCCTGAGACCAGGGCCAGCCCTAGACCAAATAGTGCCCCAAGTGAGGAGAATCTTCGGCAACCCCCCTCCATTTGTTAAACTTTTGAATACCTTATTTTTTATTGCATTTGTACCCATTTCATGACTTTGGTGCACAATTTGCATGCATGATTTATACCTGTCATATAAGATGATAAATTGGCACGCTAAGATTTGTAAATCTGTATTTATTTCTGCCATGTATAAGCAAATTTTAAAAAAATTTCCTCTGATTTCATAGAAACTTCTTAATTTTAAGAATTACATTAAAACAATTGAGACCAGAAATTTGAAGTCTGATCTGGTTTGCCAGGCTTTGCGCCTGGGGTCCAATTCCAGCCTCAACTTTACTCGACTGCACCAGTTCCATCAGTGCATCGTAAACTTCAGTCATTTGGTACCTGACTGGCTTTACACTGTCATTGTGGCTCTCCCAGAGAGTGGCACTTAGCAGCTTCATGGTCTTCCCCCTGAGAGCTGATGCTGAAAACAGGACGTATACACTTTGCAGTACTCTGAAGAGAGATTCTGACTCTAAAGAAGGCGACATGGAATTTGACACAACCAGGCTGAGTGAATGACAGTCATAAAGCACAGAGAAACCTTTTGGAATCAGAACAAGAATCCTTGTCCGGACGCCCCTCCCCATGTTTGCGCCATTGTAGTAGCCTTTGCTGTGGAAGTCCTGAAGCTTTATTTTATGTTCATTCAAAACAATCATAAACAGTTCTGTTTGGCCTTTTCCAATAGAGCCATCCACAGACCAGAAACAGTAAAGTGTTCCTTTACTTGGATACAGCATTTCTCGTTATCAACAAATCTTACTGTAAATGACATCTGTGACATTGTGTAGTCGATATGGTTTTATAAAAATTTAATAATCAGTGAATATAATGTAAGCTAGATACGTTTCATGCAAAAGGTCTCTTGTAAGGTATCATTCATTACAAAGCTTAGAATCTACTGAGTGTGGTCATCCTATTTGTATAAAAGTATCATTCTTGTATCTCAAACTAGAAATATGAAATATAACTCTGAGGGCCTATTGTAATTATGCAAAGTGTGGGCCATTAATGGTGGTTTGGAATCTTGATGACTCTCATTAACTAGGACCATTGTCTGCAAATGGCTGTTTTACCTATAAGTCTTCCTGTATACCTGTGTGCTGGCAAGTGAGTAATGAACTCTTGCAGTGACATGTGATCATGTCACCTGAACTGGAATCCATCTTTAACCTGGGGTGGGAACTCAGAGAGGGACAAAAGGATTCCCTCCTTATGCAAAAGATATATAAAGGGATGGAAAAAAACAAAGGGAGGAGGAGCCATCATTAAGAATCCCCTAGCTACCACCTAAGCTGGGACAAGAGCTGTACCAGGGGAAAGAATTATGCCCAGGCCTGGAAGGTGTCCAGTCTGAGAAAAAACTTACTGAAACATCTCTGAGGGTGAGATTATCTGTATTCAGTTTGATTAGACATAGATTTGCGCATTTTATTTTATTTTGGTTGGTGACTTACTTTGTTCTGTCTGTTACTACTTGGAACCACTTAAATCCTACTTTCTGTATTTAATAAAATCACTTTTTACTTATTAATTAACTCAGAGTATGTATTAATAGCTGGGGCAGCAAACAACTGTGCATATCTTTCTATCAGTGTTATAGAGGGAGAACAATTTATGAGTTTACCCTGCATAAGCTTATACAGAGTAAAACGGATTTATTTGGGTTTAGACCCCATTGGAAGTTGGGCATCTGGGTGTTAAAGACAAGCACACTTCTGTGAGCTGCTTTCAGGTAAACCTGCAGCTTTGGGGCAAGTAATTCAAACTCTGGGTCTTTGTTGGAGCAGACAGGAGTGTCTGGCTCAGCAAGATAGAGTGCTGAAGTCCTGAACTAGCAGGGAAAACAGGAGCAGAGGTAGTCTTGGCACATCAGTTGGCAGCTCCCAAGAGGGTTTCTGTGATCCAACCAGTCAAAGCATCTTTTTACCGTAACTCATGTTGGGAGTGCAGTCTACATTACATTGTAGGACTTTGCTTTGCTGAGCTGCATCAAGCACCTTCCTGGCCATAAGGTCAATCAATTCATTTTTAATTGTTTTGCTGTAGTAATGGTCCATAGCTTCTTTATGAACTACTCAATGTAGGTGCTCATGCATGACATCGTCGTATTTCCCAAGAAGCGCTAGCAAACTGAGGAAATTATCATTACGTCAGTGAACAACTTATCCATCGAGCCCCAGAAAACGAAATTATTCTTTTCAAGGAAGAGGATAATTGACATCAGATGCTTGAGCACGTTCCTCCAAAGCTGGGTTTCTATTTTAACAATGCACTGGTTTTCTTTGTCTATGCATTTATTCAGCTTGAGCCTGAACTTGACCTCCATCCATTTAGAGTAGGCTGTAAATGGGTGGGTGACTTTTCATGTTGCTTCAGAACATCAGCTAAGTTATGCCAGTAATTGTATCTGGAATGCACAAGCAAGAATTTGGCATTCTTGTCAAATATTTTGCAACAATAACAGAACGCTTTGCCAGTTGATTTTGAATAAACTATTCAGTGCCAATTCAGTTTCTCACCATTCTCGAGCACTCTTTTGCAATGTGACTTTGAGAAGTGTCACTTCTGCTCATTTACTGGAAATGTCAAATCCTCGAGTTTCCCTGGCCCATTCAAAATTGTACGATCAATATCGGCAGAGTCTAGGATCACCGGCCATAAAGTAGGATCTGATGTACTGATTTGTGGTGTGCAATTTTTCTCGTTGCTCTTTCTGTCATCATGCGAGGCTGATTCTTCTTTCTCTCCTTTTCATGTAAACCAGATTTTTCTTTGTCATTACTCTCCTTTGTATGTGAGTCACATTCTTCTTTATCATCACACTCTCCTTTATGCCACCAGGAAACCTGGACAATTCTCCATCACTTTCCTCACATTTTGACTCCTTAAATTCAGGTAAAATGTCTAATTCCTTAGTAATAGGTCTTCCATCGTTTACATTTCACTCCTCAATTCCAACTGCAAAACAATCGCTACTGTCGAAAGCCTGGTCTATGTTATTCTGCTTCAGATATTTTCCCATCAATGGTCCCCTTTCTGCAAACTAGTTTGCAACTGAGCTTTTTTGCTTCCTACTGAGCTCCTGGAGCCTTTTCAGGGGCATCTTTTATTTTCTGTGGGGTGAGAACAGAGAGCAAAATCCAGGGACAGCAAAAGTCTCTGTTCTGCAATCTTAGAAAGTCATTAAACTTTACGTGCTAAGCATGACAAAAGTAACAGCACTGTTCCATAGATAGGGGTTTTATAGATATCTCTGGCTTCTCATTAAATATGCTCTTTATTAGTTGCTACTTATACCCTTCAAGTCTTAAAACACAGACTTTCACAATTACATCATAAAACAAGGTTCACCATAATGCAGCTGGGCTCTCACTTCATTTCATTCTTATATCCCACTGACTTACTGGCAATGCCCCACCAGTGCATGGCTGACAACATTCTAAGAGGATCAAAAAATATATAGTTCTCAGAAAGTTTGGAAGGTTCCATGAGATTCTACAAAGGTCCAGAACATTCTAGGAGGTTAGTGAAAGATGAATCCACATACAGAATACCTGAAATATTTTACTTCAAACATTCTATTTTCCCTTTTGTAGCTAACAACAAAAACAGCACCCTGTGCCTGGCGCACCCCTAGCCTGGCACCCCAGGTGCTCATCTGAGTCACCTGCCCCTAAATTTGTCCCTGCCACTGTTGTGGTAATATGTATCTAAAAGATGTCATGTAAGGTATCATATGTAAACTGGTGACATGCTGGTCCTTGGAATCATTGTGTGAGGGATATACGGGTTGTGTGCAAAGAGTTATGTATATGTTCTAGAAATATGTTCCTCAACTGTGTTTGGGAGGCAGTGCATTAACCCAGCCTGTCCTAGACAAAGGAATGTGTGTTTCCCTGTCTGACTAGCTTGATAACAGGCAGAGGAATATTAAAGTACATTTACATATATGGGGAACAAAGCTATCAGCAGCTTAATGAACACTCTGGGGAACAAAGTCTGCACCCCAGGAATACTTCCTGGATCTTGAGGCAGAGACAATGGACTTTGAGTAACATAAGGGGAACAAAAAGGCATTTTAGTTATCCATCAAGCAGGGAACAAATGGGACAGCACCCTTTGATGCTGTGAATGCTGGTACCCTGCATGAAGGACTGCTGGGAAGTTCATGTGAGTAAGAAAACTACTTAGGAAAAGATTGTAACTTGTTAAGATTAATGTTTAGGCAAGAGAAAATATAGTTTGTTTTGTTTTGTTTGTAAGCAGACCTGTTCCTTTTTCTCCTGCTTAGTATCACTTAAATCTCTGTTCTTTGTTAACACATTTATGCTTGTTTTATTACAGAACCACCTCAAAGCTTCATATTAAAATGAAGTGCAAGTCTTCAGCTAACTTAACAAGCCCGTGTGTGCACTGTCTCCTTGGGGGCAGAAAACCAAATAATTTCTGTGAGTGCCCAGTGAGAGTGACTGGGTACAGCAGGAAATGTCTCTGGGGAACTCAGGAACTGGGGTACACTAATTGTCATCCGCAAGGCAAGGTTTAGACTGGCAGAGTCCTGAAGACTTTGCTGGCAAAGGCAGACAGGCTGGAGTGTCAGGGAGCTGCCACACAGCTCAGCAACTGCTATGCTCACTTTTCCTAAGGCAAAGGGGTAACACAGTGGCTCACAGTTCTGAGCAGGACATCACAGTTGCACAGAGGAGGAGAGTGTAAGGATGTGTCGTTTTCCCCCATTTTATCACATGACACCTCTTAATCTCCAAGCAGAAATGCTAAAAACAATTATAAGAACCTACAATTCTTCAACTGCACTAATGCCTTAATAACTAACATAAACAAAACAACCCCTCCCGCCACTGCATTCACAAGCACCTTGCAAGCAACCCCTTCAGAAGGACCCTGCAAGTCAAGAAAATGGCTCTGCAACTCTGAAGGCAAAGAAACTTCATCTCTCTTGGCCTGTGAATGGGTGCCACCATCACTCTGCTCTAAAAATGCCCTGCTCCCAACTCATGTGCTTTTCTCTTTAAGGTGTTCAACAGCACCACGAGGGATCAGCAGTGGCCATGGCTGGAGCTGGGATACCAAATGTGAGGTTCGGTGCTGAGTGGCCACACAGAGAATTCTTTTTCATATGCTTGTCAGGTTTGTCTTACTCATGTACTCAGGCTCACCCTGATAGTCATTTTCAGGGTCAGGAAGGAATTTTCCACCAGATCAGATTGGCAGGGACCTTGGGATTTTTTCACCTTCCTCTGCAGCATGGGGTATGGGTCGCTTTCTAGCTTTGTCTGGGTATATTTCACTAAATCCATTCCCAGCTACTGCGGAGGCCTCAGGCACTGGTGGCACGCCAAACCCCCTGTTCTCTGCCCATGGCACACAATAGTTTTGTCTCCAGAGGGCTGCAATATTTTAGTTTAATCCAGATTACTCAATGCAGGGGTAGGGTTTAGTGGCCTGTGATGGTCAGACTAGATGCTCTGGTGGTCCCTTCTGGTCTTAAACTACATGACTCTATGGCGGAGAAAGCTCAGTTAGATGGGTGTTTTAGTGGACGAGGCATTAGGCACAGGGCCGGCTTTATGACTCACGGAGCCTGATTGGAAGGAGGCCCCACTCTGGGGGTCTTTGGCAGCATTTTGGCAGTGGGGGGATCCACTTCAGGTTTTCCGTGGCACTGAAGGACCCCCCCACTGCTGAAATGCCGCTGAAGACCCCAGGGGCAGACACCCCACTGCCGAAATGCTACCGAAGACCCCCAGATCGGGGCCCCCTTATGTGCAGGCTTGGGGTCCTCTTCAGCATGGGGCCCATTTCCGGGGAATCGGATGAATTGGCTTAAAGCCGGCCCTGATTGGGCATACATTGCTTAGGCTCCTTGGAATTACAAGTTCCAAATTCAGCACTTCTTCCTTCCTGTATAGGTAAACTGAGTGCCATGAAATTCATTGTTCCTTGGGCCATTATCAAGAGCCAGTTGGCTTTGTGTGAATGCTCATGATTCTCTTCAGTTATGGGAGGACTTGGGTTTTCCTTACATTTTGTGCCATTGTCAAGGCTGAATCCCTACTCTGTCACTCAGAGTGCAGAGTGTAGGAACCTGCCAGGATTCTAAATATTAATATTTGCCATTCCGGGCTTATATTACACTCCCAAGGTTACAGCTTTTCTCTGACCTTGGCTTGGTAAATGCTGCCACCACCCAAATGCAAAAAAAAACCCAAAAAACCACCCTTTGAACCCAGGAAGGAGTACTTGGGAATTCCTCCCTGTGGAGTATCCTCAAGACATTTGACCCCCACTCCCTTGAAGAGCTGAGAAAGAAAACAAAGGAAATTAGCTGTGGCTACCAGCTAATCAAACAACATACAGAGACCTCTTAGGACACCAAAAATCCAATCCTGTTCTTAAAAAAGGTAAATTTTATTAAAAACAAAAAGGAGAAAATTACATCTGGAATGTAGGCTTTTTGCTAGATCTTAAAAGAAACAATTACAAAAATTCAAGCACCCAAAATAGCTTTCTTGGGGGTTCAGCTTCAAGGTTGCAAGCAAACAAAAACATCAGGGGTTAGTTAGCACAGAGGAGTCCACAAGCCAAAATAAAGAAAACAAACCTGATCATGTCTAGCTAAACATTCCTAATTTACTTACATATTTGGTGGGGAGTGGGTTCCAAATAAATAATTTTAAATATGATCTGATGCATTTTCATACTTGGTTCAAGCCTTACACAGCATTGCTGCTCTGTCCCTGCAGCCCAGAAAACAACAGACAAAGGGAAAATTTCTTTCCCAAATTTAAAAGTTCTAGCCTTCCCATTGGCTCTTTTGGTCAAGTGCTGACTCCCTTTCTTTTACCTGTGGGCTTGTTAACCCTTTACAGGTAAAGCAAGCAGAGAACAGACCAAGAGGGATTTTATAGCTAACTGGCTGGCTGGGTGTCCATCAATGGAGCTACTCCGACCCCCTCCTCATGAATCACAGCCATGTATCCTATATTATGGCTGCTCCCCTCCAGCCAATTAGGGTAATGGAATAACTGCACTTCAATGGGGCTGTTTGTACGTGACGTTGCTAGTTGTGTGCTTTGGAAGAAAGCCTTTGTGTACGTTTTATTGAAAAAGTGCATTGTAATAATGTTTCGAAGATTTAAGCAGAGGTAAAAAAATCCCAGCTAGGCCTGGTTCCAGAACCAAACTGAACTAGGTATTATGCCATCGAGTCTTTTCCAGGCATGGAGGGCAATGTGACTGCTAATTGCACGTACAGTGCTGGCACAGAAGGGTGCAGGATTTCAGCACATGTGCACTTTTATGAGACATTCAAGCGTGGGCATCATAAACCATTTTCTGCAGCGAGAACATTTGTGCTAAATCCTCATGGGGGATTTATGTACCATCCTTTTTAATAATGCATAAATACCTAGCATGCTATGTTGTTTCTAGGTAACATCCCCAACATGCAATCAAGAGAGGAAGCAGATTCCTTGGAGATGGTTGCTTTCACATATTTTCCTACTCCTATTTGTGTCCCTGATTTTGCTCTCCCAGTAGCCACCATCTTAACTTGTATTATACAGTATGGTCATGTGTTCACACTGCTACATGCACATTATAGATGGATATCCATTTTATATGGGCATTATTATACGGGGAAGATTTTCAGATGGTGTAAACTGGCATAGCTACATTGACTTTAGTGGACTGACACTGATCTACAGCCACTCACAATCTGGCCCATAATTACTAAGCACACAACCCAGGCTAGCATGGAGTTGTATAAAGGTTTTTATAGCTGTCTGCATTACCAGTGTGGTAAAACAAGCCATCCAAAAATACAGCTCAGCCCAAATGATTGTTTTTTATAATCTATTGTGTGTATGCATCGTTTTATAAAGAATTCTTATAGACATACTTTATAGTTTACATGTGTGACGCTGTACCCCATAATGCTTTATGGGAATATGACATAACTGGAATATGTTTTGTGCTGCCTGTGCCGTGTAACATATCTCCATAAAGGTTATGGTCTACTATAACTATTCATCCTATTTGTTCACATATATCATTTTGTACTTGAGGTTAAGAATATTGGCTGTATACTTGCTTGATTTCTAAGTAAGCTTTGTGAGGTATTTGGTCACCTTCTTTAGGAAGGAATTTGCAAGGTTAAGTACCAAATCAGGAAGTACTGTGAATGGCTTGCCAATTACAGAACCAGTTTCTCCTCTCTTGGTTTTCACACCTCAACTGCTAGAACAGGGCCTCATCCTCCCTGATTGAACTGACCTCGTTATCTCTAGCTTGCTTGCTAGCACACATATATATACCTGCCCCTGGATATTTCCATTACATGCATCTGAGGAAGTGGGTATTCACCCACGAAAGCTCATGCTCCAAAACGTCTGTTAGTCTATAAGGTGCCACAGGATTCTTTGCTGCTTTTTTGGGGAACAATGTAACTTGGAATGCTCCAATCCACATAAGAAGTCTTCCTGGAGACATACAGCATACCATGTGGACAATGGCTTCTGCCTGTAAAGACTGTGAGTCGTGCATGTACATATGACTTGCCCAGGTGACTCCAGAACTCCATCTTGGAGCTGGACTTTGCATAGGAGTGAGGAGGGAATCTCCACCCACAAGAGAAAGTCTATTTAAACCCCTGGGTCACCCCTCCATTTTGTCTTCAGCTGCCTGAAGAGAGACGCTCTCCACCCCGCAGGAGACTTGAAAGAAACTGGAACAAAGGACAGTGATGCAAGGGGTGTGAGTGATTGCTGGACCCAGGTTAAAAGGAGATTAGTCTGTAAAAAGGAGCATTCTGGAACTGGTGAGGATCTTATCCGTATTCAGTTTGATTAGACATAGATTTGCGAATTTTATTTTATTTTGCTTGGTGACTTTGTTCTGTCTGTTACTACTTGGAACCAGTTAAATCCTACTTTCTGAATTTAATAAAATCACTTTTTACTTATTAATTGACCCAGAGTATGTATTAATACCTGGGGGAGCAAACAAACTTACATCTCTCTCTATCAGTGTTACAGAGGGTGAACGATTTATGAGTTTACCCTGCATAAGCTTTATACAGGGTAAAACAGATTTATTTGGGTTTAGACCCCATTGGGAGTTGGGCATCTGAGTGTTAAAGACAAGCACACTTCTGTGAGCTGTTTTCAGGTAAACCTGCAGCTTTGGGTCAAGTAATTCAGACCTTGGGTTCTTGTTGGAGCAGACAAGTGTCTGGCTCAACAAGACAGGGTGCTGGGATCCTGAGATGGCAGGGAAGGCAGGGGTAGAAGTAGCCTTGGCACATCGTGTGGCAGCTCCCAAGGAGGGTTCTGTGATCCTACCCGTCACAACATGTGTATTAGTATTTTCATATCCCTCCACCTGTGATTCAAGCTAATTTAGTTACCATGACTCCAAATGTAGGGTCAGAGCAAGAGGAAAATGATCCATAATTTAACAACTTCTAAAAACTACCAAAATGAATCTACTGCATATAAAAGTGATTAACATGAATAGCCAATGCTGACTTGGGGCTTTCCAAAGGTAGAAGCAGTGGTCTGTCACATTGGGAACCTGGGAAGCTCTTTTTCCAATGGAATTTCCCTGTTGTTTCTAGCCTCCGAAGGTCCCTATGAAATATTAGATGGTAATCTTGTCACTGGTGCAGTTCTGAATATTACCCAGTCTGTGCCGCAAGCCAGTGTAATTGTGGGGGGTGGGGGGAAGTTCTATGTTTTGGGGAAAAGAAGTAAACATTTTTCTAGCAGGTTGATTTTTAAAATTACAGCTCTTTCAAGCTGGTCGGGGGATTCAAATGTTGAAAAAGTTGTAGTAAAAGTGTATTAATGGGTAAGCAGGATTTGCGATGAGGCCAAAAGTGGATTTGTGCATCACGTACACACACAGACATATACATAGATACAGGAGCCCTAGTCCTGCATTCATTTTTCACATTAGGAACTTTGTGACTTCAGTGGAGCTATGCCAATTTACAGCAACTGAGGATGCAGCCCGTAGATTTCACTGTACCTAGTCATAATGTTCACTAAAAGATCTATATCACATGGGTTTGGAAAGAACCAGTTCAAGGTCTGGGGGAAGGAGCCACATATTGGATAGGATTAGATGACTAACAAGAGCGTGAATCATAGAAAAGGTGAGGTTGTTTTTTCTTTTCTAGATGCTATTGTTAGTTTTGCTTTGGCCACTTGTTTTGACCTAAATCTGTGAATTTAGTGAGTCCACTCAGTTCCCGCACAATGGTAAAATACAAGCTGAAGTAGCCAGTCTTGTTTCAACTTCAGCAGCTTGATTTCTGCATTGTTGCAGAAGGGAGATTCCCGAACCATTTTGTTCATTGTAATTATCAGTCTCAAAATAATGCTTTTCTCCTACTTTTTGTGGGCACAAAGTATTTATTCTCAGCATTTTCCCTATCAGTAAGTACCTTGCATTCTCTCCTGCTTTGGCTAGAGCTTTGAATGTTATCTCCTGCAGCAAACACTTCAAACCAGATTGTCAGACAACTTGGGCAAATGATCTGCACAAAACGTTTATGTCTCATTTGTGTGTGCATCTGCTCTAACTGCTTACTTGTATAGAAAGCCAGTTTAGTCACTTGTGCGTGTTTGCACATCTTGCAAGCCTAGACTGTGTGAAAATGTGGTCCTTTGTTTTCCAGTTTCTTTTAGGACACGTTTTGTTGCTGAAATGAAAGGACGCCCTTTACTGACTAAGTATTTAAACTGAGCTATGCTCTCTTGTCTGCAAGTTCTCCACCGGAGCAGCAGAAGCTTCCTAACAGTAGGGAGGAGGGGCTACCGGTGCCAGAACCATGGCCCCACTACCCCCCATATCTTCCTCCGAGGCCCTGCTGCTGCACTCCTTCTTCCCCCCCCAAACCCCACTCCTCCCCCATGTTGCTCACCCTTATAGCTGAGAAACAGTGTGGGGGGGCATAGCCCATTGGGCCCCCCATTCCAATGCCCCATGTCCCCACTTCCTTCGAGGTTTTTAAGAACAGGTTAGACATGTCAGGGATGGTCTAGGAATACTTAATCCTGCCTCAGAGCAGGGGGATGGACATGACCTCTCGAGGTCCCTTCCAACCCTACATTTATATGATTCTATTATTTAAATAAAAAGTTGACTGTGGTTCTATACCTACCTTTCCGCCTATCCCCATGTATCAGAGGCACCACATTGGTGCAAAACTGAGAAATAAAATGCTTGATACTTTCCATTATAAACCCTTGTTATCAGTTGCTTAAATCAACTGATATTTTAATCATTTGGGCTGAATTTTTCCATGTTTGGTGCCTGCCTCACATTTACAAAAAAATCATTTTCAACAAAAGTGGTTCAGCCACTTTCAAGAATAAAGTTAGAGAACAATAGTTTTCATGGTATTGATTACACCACGACCACCACCACCAAATGTTTCTTTGAAAAGCTCCATATTCTGAAACAGGGATCTCAAAATTTGCAGGGTGAATTACAATACATTCATATATTTTTACCTAAAAAATACCTTAAGACCATTAAAAAACTATGAAGAGACCATTATAATCAACTGGTCTGACCTGCATAACAGAGACCATAGAATTTCATTTATCAAGCCCATAAATTCTTGACTGAGATGGAACTTTTTTTTTTGAATGACACCCATTCTTCTAAAGACATTTGATGACATCCTGGCTCCACTGAAATCAATGGGAGTTTGCTATTGACTTCAATGGGGTCAATATCTCACCCTTAAAGGGACTGAGAATCCCACGCCGTTCCTTGGTAAAAGTGCAGCCTCACCATCCTCCATCTTAAATTCACTGGGAATAAACATTAGTAGAACTAGCATTATATAAGCAATACATTTCTGCTGAAGCTGCAGGCTCTGGGGAACTTAACGTAACGTGGACAAGCGAGAAATAAGGTATAGCTACATGTGCTCTCCCTTTCTGTTTCGTCTCTCCTGTTTGTGACTGTTACAATCAAAAATTGCACATGGCCCAGCAACAGTATGCACTAGTATGTATTGCAACATTTTGGCATTCCAGCTGCCACAGTCTTTTCTGTATGTAGCACATCACACTCTCAGTAACTTGAATGTCATGTATAAGATAGCTTTAATAATTCCCACTAAAAAGAACATATGGTTTCTCAGGTGATCACTCTAACATTTATGCTAGATTACCAGCACATTGCAATTAAACACCCTTACGCATTAAACACAATGAAAGTGACCAACTGAGATTACATATTCAATCACTCTTCACTGCAGACAGATGGTTAATGACAATATAACCAAGCAAACATTCACAAGGCACATGACACAACTAAACTTAACCAGGCTCCATAGCACACATTTGGAAACTCTCAACCTATCCATTACACATTATAGAAGTCACATGGTTGCAGAAATATTTGTATTAGTGATGGAGTTGTAAATGTGCATTAAGGGGCATAGTTAAGTTTAGTTGTGATAAGCTAAAACCCCAACCTTAGCTTGACATCCAATTTGCACACAACAGAGGCAGAAGAATTTCACTGCCCAACACCTAGACCACCTTAATTAGATTAATTAGGTTGCTATAACATGCGACTACATCTTGGGTCTCTTCAGAAGCTGACACTAATGCAGCCCGCTTATTAAGTAGAGTTGTGCATAGGGAGCACATTACACAGGAGCTCCATGAGCTGCCTTGGCTTGCAATAAGCTTCCGGGAAGAATTCAAGGTGTTGGTTTTAACCTACAAAGTGCTAAGTGGTTTGGGACCTGGTTAACTGAGAGACTGCCTCTCTCTTTGTGATATACTGTTACATTAGAGATCGGCAGAGATGCTAGAAAGGGAGCTGTTGCCAGCTCTCTATGAGGCACTTCAGTTTGGGAACTTGCTCCCCCCATTAGTTATTATTTGTAGTGTGGTAGCAGCTAGAAGCCCCATTCATGGAGGAGGCGCTAGGTGCTGTACAAACAGAACAAAAAGACAGTCCCCTGCCCCAAAGGGCTTGCAATGTAATCCACCAGAGCCTGGATTTGTTAACCTTCCCAGCAGGCTGCAAAGCCCGTCTTTCCTCTTTGTTATGGCTGTTGAGCACGGTGTGTGCTGAGGGGGATAGATTTGTGGGCAGTCCTTTGTCTCTATTAATGCTCTGATTTTTAGTTATGGGGTAGGAGCTCAAAGTATTGGATGAGCACCCCAAGATGTATTTAAAAATTTTGAATAAAGAACTCTGACCCTGTAACAAAAACATTCACAACTACATCTAACTCAACCTTTTCCCCCACATCATATAATTTTTCTCTAATACTGTGAATAAATACTTTAAGACCATATTCCCCGTCATACAAAGGTACATATACATATACTCCGCTCAACATATTCTAATCTTACTAGACGTGATCAGAAAATTGTTCCTTTCACTCCTGCAACTGTTGTATCATAAGAAATTATCTCATTGAGTGCTACAGAACATGTAACTCCACATACAACCAATGATTCAATTCTTCACCTGGAACATATGCTAGTATATATTATGCTAGTATGCATTTCCCAATGTAATATGACAAACACATGTACAAGAGAATTAAAGGGGCAGAATTAGGGTTGTTTCAGTGAGAATTTTTTCTGAGTTTGGGTGCGCATGGACTGGAAATCCAAGTTGGAGTCTAAACTGACCACAACCAAATTTAGCTGTGACCAACAACAATACTTACGAACTTTGCAACATAGCCCTCACTATCTCAGAACATGTTAAGTACATCATTCAAGATAAATGCATTCCAAAAAGTTCATCAGTAGGTGTCTCAGTCACAGTGAAGTCTGGTTGTGAATTGTGTATGGTGAATTTTTTCCTATATGAGTATTATCTTTAACTAAACTGCAAGACTAACTGGTTGGGCAATGGAATATCTCTATATAACCTTAACTAGTCACTCTGACTTTTTAAATCTCTGTTGTTTATTTAGAATTTTCTTCTTAGGTTATTTGTAGAGAGGTCATAGTAAGCATTTGAAGAGCTATAACTATTTTATTTTTTTAAACAATTTATTATTAGGCAGGGCTGCAGTACTGCCCACTATTAAGTTTGCATGACACTTTCCATTCTAAGCACCGGCTGTCAGTTGCTTATAACTTTGCCAGCCTTCAATCATTTGGCTAATCATTTCCATGTTGGGAGTCTGCTTCAGGCTTCTTCTTTTTTTCTTAGTTTCAGTTACAATGATTCCAAGAATGAGAAGGTGGGGGGAGGGCATTGTTTAGTCCATGTTAAAAAATTCTGGCTGCCTTTCCTTCAAGAAGCTCTATTGCCTCTATACTTCTGGAGCAGGGACTTGAAATCTGAGTGGGGCAAGCCTCTGTGTCTGAGATTCTGTCCATTCTGAGAATATCCCAGTCTGGAGATGAACAGGCCTTTCCCTGCAACTGTAGTTCCTGACTGCCCTGGGCCAGGCAAAGGCTGGGCACTAGAACTGAGAGCAGGGAGCCTGTGCCTCTGGTGCTCTCAATGCCCCCCACTGACACCAAGGCAACATGGAGGAGGAAGATTTCTGGACTAAATGCAAAGAGGACAAGGAGCTTGGATGAGGAAAAACATGGCAGAGGCTGGTGGATGGGGAGGAGAAGGGACTAGGATTTGGGATGGGAGGCTGGGACCAGCTTGGTAAAGAGATTAGAACTGCAATTCTGGGGGGAGCCTGGGACCTGGGAGCAGGGGATTAGTATGGGATGGGCAAGGAACTGGGAGTCAGGGAGGGAACTGATGAGTGTGGGGAAGAAGACTAAGATTGGAAAAGGAGCCCAGAAAGGGATATTGAGACTGGGAGCCAGTGGGGGATGGGAAGGGTGGGCATGGGGCTGACTGGCGGCTGGAGGAGGAGGGAAGAGAGAGAGATCAGACAAGGGGCTGGGAATGAGGAGCTAGGACTGGCTATGCGAGGAGAATGGGATGAAGAGCCAGAGATGGGGAACAGACATGACTGGGGCAGGGACAGGTTGAGGGAAGAGGCCAGAAAGGTCAAGATTGGGAGAAATGGGCAGAAAAGTCTTGACCCACAAGAGCACATTCCCCTCCAGAGTCTGGAATGGAATCCAAGATTCCTGAGTCTCACTATTCCTCTGTTGTAGCAAATATCTGTGAAACTTTCTGTCAAAATGTCTCATTCCCCTCTGGTGCTGAGAACCTTGTTAACAGCCTTCTACTTCTGTCAGTTACTCCATTAGCTGAAGTGCAGAGGCCTGTTCGGTGGATCTAAAAGTTCCAGCCCTGCTAATGAACCGTGTGGGTGTTGCACAAGCAACCTTCATTGTGGCATTGCCTAACTTCTGAGTGCTTGATTTTGCATGTTTAGTCGTGTTCTTTTAACATACTGTTTTGGTGTGTAATTGTACTATAAGGTAAACTATAAGTCAAAAGATGAGGTTTGGAATTTTATAGATTAAAAAACAAAACAACAGTATGCAAGAGGAGTTTCTGGTCCTATGGATTTCAGAGTTCTCTGTTTGAATTAGTTGATTGCTGAGCTGCTAGTTAAATGCTTCAGCACTAGAATGTTAAGCTCTTCACATTGTAAATGAGCTATAAGCCATTTGATTCAAAGCCCAGGACACCTTTAAGGGTTTCAATAAGGACAGTTCTTATTCCTTGCTCCAAGTGTCCTGGGGAGTGTTGAGCTTTCCAGACTACCTGTCTTTTGCAGGTCTTATGGCCCTGCCAAGTTCCTAACTGTGGTCAGAGGGTGTCTTTTGCCCCCAGAGAGTTAGGAAATGCACAGGGAAGCACCAATTAAGAAGGGAAGCAAAGCATTAGGAATGAGAAGCCTGCATTACCTTGCTATAACTTCTTACATTTTCGGGGACTGCCTGGAAACTGGATCAGACCCAAACACACTATAATGCCTTTAAATGTACAAAATTGTAGGTGCTCTACAGGATCAGCTATGATTCAGTTTCCTTTAGGCCGTAAAACTTGAAGGAGCTGCTTCTAGCTCCCAATGCCCTTGAGAGGGTTGGATCTAAGGGGCAGATACTGTCTTTGTTCACCTTTTTTTCAATTTGAGACATTTCTGCATGTAAAGGTATAATACTCAGCAGTTCTACGGTTTCCGTATAGGCTCTTGTGTCACACCTATCACTGTGGTATCCAAGCATCTTTCCTGTCATAATGGGTGAAATTCATCCTTCCCACTGCATTGCCCCTGAGTGCTCAAGCTTTCTCGAGGAGGAGTGCAATATGGATGGAGAAATAAAATCCAGCTTCCAAGCCAGGGAGCCCTAACATTGTGGCTGTTTTTCCAGTGCACATAGCGGAATGGCAGCAACAGTCCCTTCACACCAGTGGCAACTGACTGCACCCCCTCCCGTCCCACAACCACACTGCTATTTCCCACACTAGCCTATTCAAAGCTGGCAGAGGGACTCTTCTTGAGGGGCAGAGGGGCTATACAGCTCCCTCCCAGCAAATCCACATGCAGCCTCTAGGTGGAAAGTCAGCTGCTTCTGCACAAAAACTCTTCCCATTGTTCTGCGCTCTGCTGTGCACAGTGAATGAAATTGTTCAATCAAATACCCACGATTTCTGAATTTCACATTCGTTTCTCAAAGCATGTTCTACTTGGCTTCCTTATGAGACAAAGAATATTAGCTGTATTATATCTGTCACAGATGATAAAATTACATAAATGGCTGAACATAATGCATTCATTGGTTTATGAAGCTAAAGTCCCTTAGAGACTGCCTGGTTTGGCAAATGGAGCTATGTTTTAGCTAAAGAGCATGTGTGGGAATTACCAGGTCTCTCTGAATCTGAGATAACACATGGACATGGTTTTTTTCAGTAAGTTTATATTTGTAGTGTGTTCTGTTTTGCTTCATTCTTCTGAACTTGTACTTTCATGGGAACCATCATCATAATAAAACATTCAAGTACAATAAGCAGCAAAATAATACACCAGGAAAACAAGAGGAAACTGGTAATGCACCTTAGACACCTTACACACTCTTGTAAGAATATTTGTATAAAATATGCCTTCTGAGGTATCATTTGAAAACTAACAACTTGCTGATCAATAAAATAAAGGTGAAATGTACGTAGCAACATCATAGGTAAAGTTAAGAATTCTTTTTTTCTGATGCTGTTAGCACATGTGCAAACCTACACAACCCTGATTGGACAAAAGTTGTTAAACAGGTTGGTCCTAAACAAAGGAATGCGTGTTTACCTCAATTTACATATAAGTAGTAAACAAGGTCCTTGAGACAGCATGAGGGGAAAATGGCAGGAGACAAGGCAAATCTGCATTTCTGCATACACAGGGGAGAAGAAAAAGGGTGGAGCCACCTTCACCACCAGACTGCATGTCACCTTCTTTACTGTTTGAATAAACTTTGCTTTGAGAATCCACTTCAAAGGGTGACTCGACTATAAAAGTGAGGGGTGAAAACATCTCAAGGCAGTTCTCCATCTCTCTTCATTTCACCTAAGAAGACAAAGGAAACAGCTCTTTGACTTTGGGGGGAAATTCTGACCTGAGAATTTGGTCAGCCAAGCTGCTGGGAACATGTAGTGGATTTTACCTTGAACCAAATCTAGCTTGTTAGAAAGCATCTTATTTCTCTTGTAACCATTTCTGACTTTAATACCTTATATTTGCACTCACGTAAACTCTCTCTCTTTGTAGTTAACTTGTTTTATTTTTTAATCAACACTAATCTGTTGTTATGTTTAAGTGGAACTGGGTGGTAACTCCAGGTAAGAAAGCAAACAGGGGTTCTAATATCGGAACTGCACAAGAGAGGGCTGGACAGTGGAGAACACACCTTTCAGGGACAATTTGGGAGTGGGAGTGTGTTGGAGCCACCTTGCAAGTAGTAACCAAGGCCGGTGGAAGCCAGAGTGTGACTGGAGTGTTGCTGATAGTCTGTTGGGGTCAGAACTGCTGGATCAGGGCTATAGATATACACAGATACGCAAGATGGGATCCACATGCTGTTGGGCTGTTTATGAGTGGCCCAGGTTGGGAGCTATAACAGCAAAGCATTATGAGACACCCCAGGAGTGACACAAGGCATGAGTGACACAATCTCACACTGCACCCCACAATGCCAGCAAGTCAACAGAAGCCCAGATTTCTCATCCCACCCCCTGCCACCTAAATACAAATAAATATTTTAAACCCCCATTAATTTCCTCAAAATTGTACTATTTCACCTAATGTTTCTAAAATGGCATTTTTACAAACAAAAACTCACACCCACCCACCAAAAACCATCAGATGAACTACTGGTTTGACTGACAGATGGGATAGATACCAAATTTGGATTCCTCATGCACATACTTGTTGAGAGTGAAGGGTTTTTTGGAATTTCTTGGTTCATGGGAATTTTAAAATAAAAAATGGAAAGGAGAGAGAATGGTTAGGTGGCGTCATGAAACAATGTCTCATTCAAATTGTTGAAACCTATATGAGAGTATCCAGTAGATAGCTTTCTTTGCTGAGTCTAGGATCAGCTGAGTTGGCACCATCTGTGACTGTGTGGAAATGAAAGCTAATGCCTTTCAGGATTAGTTTTTAAACACATACAATGATGTGAAAGTTTATGTATCTGCAGAGAGGCAGACAGCTATTATTGCATATGCCAGAATATGATTTGTCCAAAACCTTCAACAAAGCCTTCTCTGACAGATACTGATCAGCCTGTGGAGTTTTAAGTGACAAAGCAGAGATTTAAAAATCAAAGGGTCTGTTCTCTGAGTTGTGTATAAGAGAATCAATAGCTGTTACCAGCATGAATCCCCCATTGTATCCAGAGGAGAAAAAATATTATTCGCAGGCCAGGGTGTAATTTAATATCCTTGCTGATCCCTCTTCCTGGTGGAAGATTTTCCAGACTGAGTTGTTTACTTAGTACCCCCCTATTTTCCAGTGCACAACCCCAGGCTTTGAACATAATTGAGCTACTGAACAATTCTGCTCTCTGGGTTGCAATTCTGTATAATTTCAGGGGCTGGTAGTATGTCCCTCTCATTCAAATGATATAAAGCTGATATTCTGCTCTCCAAGAAGCCCTGTGCCAGAAAAGCATTCAGCATTGGAGACAGAGAAGCAGGTTATCTCTAGCCTGATTCTTGCTTGCATATTTATACCTGCCTCTGGAAATTTCCACTACGTGCATCTGACGAAGTGGTATTCACCCACGAAATCTCATGCTCCAATATGTTTGTCGGTCTATAAGGTGCCACAGAACTCTTTGCTGCTTTTACAGTCCCAGACTGACACGGATACTCCTCTGATCATTATAAAAAGTATAACTTGGCCTATGCACCATGGAAGTTGCCAGAGTGACAAGACCTGGTGCCGATGACGACCATGGCAAGGATGAAAATGATGATGAGGAAGATAATGACTGACACTGTAGGGTTGCCCAGGAGGAGATGTGAATGGTGCCAGTCTCAGGGCTAAATGCTTTGCATTATTTCTCTATCTGAGGTTGAATTTCAGTGTTTGTGGGCTTGTTTATCTGCTGAGTGGATTTGTTACTAAAGGGACTTGTGATAAATTGCAGTTGGTTCTTGTGTGATCCTTGGGACTCTTGTTCTAATAATATTGGTGATAACCTGTAGATGCTCAGGACATCAAACCTTAATCGACCACTGCAGTCTAAAAAATTAATCAAAAACCAATCCATTAATTAGGCTACATGACTTTTCTCTGTGCAAACAATTGTTGCCAGCTCACCACACAAGCCAGGGAGCATGCTGGTTTCAAAGACAGCCCGGTCTACACATAAGCTACTTCAATGCTTGTCACTCCAATGGTGGTTCTCTGGTGGCAGCAAAAAGGCAGCAGAGTGTGCAGGGAAGTCTGTGTGTTCACTGCCCATGATCTCCCTGTTCTATGGATTCACTGAGCATATCATTCTCAATGGCTGCTACTCTGCAACCTTTCACTAGTATTTAACACTCCCACAAAACCTTAACAGCCATGAACACAGAGGGACTGGTGAGGTTTGTCTGTACAAGAGCGGAGCTGGATGCATGTAGGCCACACTAACCTGTATGTTGCAGAATTTTGTTCCACTAGGGCTCAGTCCAACCCAACTCTCAGAAAGGATTGTGGGAATGAGGCAGGCTAGACGGGGGCTGATACATCCATGGAGTTACATTTTCAATGGCTGAGCCTCCCACCCCACCCACGGGGAGGCTCACAGAAGCTGCAAACTCTACTGCATCCAATTCTGGTACCACTGCTAAGGCTGAAGTGAGAGATCCAGTCTTCCTGACCACTGCAGGAAAATCCTGCAAACATCACTCCGCATACTTGTCAGGCTGTCCACAGCATCTATGATTTGTCCCTACGAGCAAATTACCATGTGCATTCCCTATGAGGCCATCTACCATTTAATTAAAGGGTTTTAACATTGATTGTGAGATCAGGAGATTCTGCTCCTCACTGGGGAACATTTCAGCAGCAGAGGCTGGACTAGCAGAAGGATACTATTTGGGTGACAGCAGAGAAATTACACTGGTGATATCTAAAATTGGCTGTATGATGCACTAAGGCTAAGTATCCCTCATTCATTTATCCCATCTCTGTTTAAGAACTACAGCGCGTATATGGGGAAAACACTGCTGGAAATAAAAAAAGTCTATTGGATTTATTGAGATTATAATAATGGAAAACACAATCCATTGGAAATATGTACCGATGTTAATAAGGAACATAATACTCCCATCTATGAAATGGCAAAACATAATTAACATTTCAGAGCCATTAAATTAATGAGTGCTATTTCTTAAAAATAGCTCTTGAGTAGAATTCTTAATGATCAACAAACCCCATGTTCTCTGTTGCTAATGGAATAGGTCCCCCATCGGCTTGCTGGCAGCAGAGATGAAGGCTATCCCCAAGGCAGTTGTTAGAGATCGAGTGTGTGTGTGGGGTGTGTGTGGTGTGTGGGTGTATGGGTGTGTAAAAACCTCTACACACAGCTTCATCATTAAAACTCCTCTAGCATGGACAGAAAAGTTATTAACTTCCCAATAAAAATGTTTAAACGTCATTAAAAAGTTTCAATTTTATCATAATTCTCCTTAATGGTGCAAATTTCACCACTGGTCCTCAGTCCTGAAATTGCATTTTCAAAGAACCCTGTGCTTTAAGACTCAAATTACCTAATTACCATATTTATTGCAAGATTCTGTTTTCTAATCCCCGATGACTTTGTCAGATATATTTATATTCCCTTCATTTTACTCTTATGCAAGAAGGACATACAGTAGTTTGTAAGGGCAGCATGTTGCCACATGAATTGGATAGGTTGCTGTTATCACACAGTATTAATACCTAGTTAGTTACTGTTAACTAGAGATTCTGCAGGCTATACACACCCACATATGTCAGATTATGGCTGCTTTTTCCATTTAAGGATTATCCGTGTTGCATTTACAATATAGTCATAATTGTTATACATTAAACTTCAAAATTAAACCATCTAATCTCAAGCTGGCAGCACCGAGAGCAGTTTTATTGCAGACAGGATTCAAAGAAGAACTTTTCTTCTAGTTCATGACTTCTTCCTTTAATTAAAGCATTGCCACACACACACAAGTATAATTCAAGACAAGAGAGGAGATAAAAATATTAATAAGTGTAAACATCCATTTGTGCAGTCCATAAACTGGAAAGTTGGAGGAATAAGACTGATTAAAGAGACACTGTCGGGTATTTTAGATCCCAAAACATAGGTTTTCTAAAGTGATTTTTAAAAAACGAAGTTATTATTAAACTCTGACTCTCCTATGAAAAAGGGATGATATAAAAAGTGGCACATAAGGTTCCATGTTTATTGCCTATCAATGATTTATAGGTTACTTTACAAGTATGAATATGTTTTTTTCAAACAGCTAACCTTATGAACTTAGCCCACAGTTTGACACATCAAGATGAGTTCTTATTACAGCTGAGCAGGAAACAGTTTCCCCTCCTGCAAATTTTTTCAAGATTTCAAACATTTTTCCAGTCCCAAATTCAGATGACAAGTGAAAAATCTTGAAAATGTTCAAAAACTGAGAATTGCATCAAGTCAAGTAAAATGTTTCATTTCCATAATTTCAAAATGTTTTATTTATATTGAGTTTTTTTTAACATTTTAAAATATAAATTAACTTTAAATTTCAACCCAAAAAAAAGACCTTTTTTCATTTCAAAAATTTTTTTGAAATGGGAAATTAATCAAAATGAATCTTTTCCTCAAAATAGTTTCAGATTTGACAAATGAGTCATAAATTAGACAAAGAATTTTCCACCAGCGCTAGATCCTACCTCCTGGCATATAATCCTCACCAGCAGTAACAAACTCTTTGTAGGACAAATTATGTTCTCACTGATCCCTGTGAAATCCCCAGTACTGTCAGTGAGGTTGCACAAATGTAACCTACTGGCACATGTTAATTTTAATTCTGTTGATGTACAGAAAGAAAACAGAATCATCAACTCTTTGTCTTTGCAACATTGGCTGTGCAGGCCTAACAGAAGTGAAACATTTATTTTAGTCACTGGGGTCTGATCTACACTATGCGTTTATACCGATTTTAGCAGTGTTAAACTGATTTAACGCTGCACCGATCCACACAACGAGGCCCTTTATATTGATATAACTCACTCACTCACTCATGCCCGTCACCCCAATCGGGGTATGGGCCGCCAACTACAGATCTCCAGAGTCCTCTATCCTGGGCCATTCGCTCTAGCTGGTTCCAGGTATAGCCCATTTTTTTGCTATCAGCCTGAAGGTCACGTCACCAGGTGTTTCTTGGACGGCCTCTTTTCCACTTGCCTTGGGGATTCCACCGCAGTGCCTGTCTGGTGATGTTAGTTGGCTGCTTACGTAGTGTATGTCCTATCCAACCCCACCTTCTCCTTCTGATTTCTTCCTCTGCTGGGAGTTGACAGGTCCTCTCCAAGAGGTGGATGTTACTGATGGTGTCTGGCCAGCGGATCTGGAGAATCCTTCTGAGGCAGCTATTAATGAAGGTCTGGATCTTCCTGATGGTTGTTTTGGTTGTCCTCCAGGTTTCAGCTCTATACAGTAGGACTGATTTCACATTGGAGTTGAACAGTCAAATTTTTATTGCCAAAGACAGCTCTCTGGAGCTCCAGATGTATTTGAGCTGTAAGAAAGCTACTCTTGCCTTACCAATCCTCACTTTGATGTCTGCGTCTGTGCCACCCTGCTGGTCGATGATGCTACCTAGGTAGGTGAAGGACTGCACTTCTTCCAGGGGGCTTCCATTCAGTGTGACTGGGTCATTGCTGGTGGAGTTAATCCTAAGGATCTTGGTCTTGTCCTTGTGAATGTTGAGGCCAACCTGTGATGACGTGGCTGCCACTACGTTGGTCTTCTCTTGCATCTGCTGTTTACTGTGCGAAAGGAGTGCAAGGTCGTCAGCAAAGTCCAGGTCATCAAGCTGGGTCCACAACGTCCACTGGATTCCGTTCCTACGCTCATAAGTGGATGTCTTCATAATCCAATCGATGACGAGGAGAAAGAGAAATGGTGACACCAAGCATCCTTGCCTGACTCCAGTTTGCACCTGGAAGCTGTTAGTAAGCTGCCCTCCATGGATCACTCTACAGTGTATACTGTCATATGACTTCTTGATCAGGTTGACCACCTTTGCTGGGATGCTGTAGTGCCAAAGGAGCTTCCAGAGGGTCTCTCGATCCACACTATCGAACGCTTTCTCATAATCAACAAAGTTAATGTACAACGAGGAGTTCCACTCCATAGACTGCTCGACTATGATGCGAAGCATTGCTATCTGATCTGTGCATGATCTATTCTGCCAGAAACCTGCCTGTTCATCTCGTAGTTGTGGATCGACGGCATCCTTCATTCTCTCTAAGAGGACTCGGTTGAAGACCTTCCCTGGCACCGACAGGAGTGTGATTCCTCTATAATTGGCACAGTTGCTAAGATCTCCTTTCTTGGGGATTTTGATGAGATATCCCTTTTTCCAGTCTACCGGAATCACTTCTTCTTCCTATATCTTCTCAAAGAGGGGGTACAGCATTTCCACTGAAGCATCCAGGTCTGCTTTCAGGGCCTCTGCTGAGATGTCATCAGATCCAGCCGCCTTCCTATTCTTCATCATGGTGATGGCTTTTCTGATCTCATCTCTGGTTGGTTTGTCACAATTAATTGGGAGGTCCTCATTGGCTGGGTTGATATCTGGTGGATTTGGTGGTGCTGGTCTGTTCAGGAGTTCCTCAAAGTTCTCCGCCCATCTGTTCATCTGTTGTTCTATTCCTATTATAGACTTTCCCTGCTTGTCTTTAACGGGATGTTCTGGCTTGCTGATCTTTCCAGACAGTCGCTTGGTAGTATCATACAGCTGTTTCATATTACCGCTGTATGCTGCCTGCTCCGCTTCTGCTGCCAGTTCATCCACATACTCTCTCTTGTCCTTCCTGATATTCCTCTTCACTGCTCTATGGGCTTCAGCATACTCTTTTTGAGCTTTGGCCTTTGCTGCTGTAGTCCTGCTCTTATTGACTGCTGCCTTCTTCTTCTTTCTGTCTTCTATCTTGATCAAGGTCTCTGCTGTGATCCACTCTTTCTGCTGGTGTTTCTTAATTCCAAGCACTTCCTGGCATACTGACCTAAGTGTCTCTCTCACTTTCTGCCATCTGTTTAGTACACTGTCTTCCTCTTCCTCAGACCAATCCTGTAATACTGAAAACTTATTCTTCAGCATCAGTCCAAAATCTTCCTTGGTCTTATGGTCCTTCAGAAGGCTGACGTTGTACTTCACTCTTCTGTCTGACGCGTCTATCCAGTTCTTTTTCAACTTCAGCTTCAATCTGGCCACCATGATATATATATATCGATATCGATATAAAGGGCTCTTTAAACCGGTTTCTGTACTCCTCCTTCACGAGAGAAGTAGTGCTGAAATTGGTATTACCATATCGGATTAGGGTTAGTGTGGCCGCAAATCGACGGTATTGGCCTCCGCGTGGTATCCCACAGTGCACCACTGTGACCGCTCTGGAAAGCAATCTGAACTCGGATGCAGTGGCCAGGTAGACAGGAAAAGCCCCGCGAACTTTTGAATTGCATTTCCTGTTTGCCCAGCATGGAGCTCTGATCAGCATGGATGGTGATGCAGTCCCAAATCCAAAAAGAGCTCCAGCATGGACCGTACGGGAGATACTGGATCTGATCGCTGTATGGGGAGACAAATCTGTTCTATCTGAGCTCCGTTACAGAAGATGAAATGCCAAAGCATTTGAAAAAAATCTCCAGGCTATGATGCAGAGTCCATGGCACAGTGCTGTGTGACAAGCGTAACGGAAAGCCAAAAAATCAAATGGATGCTCATGGAGGAAGGGAGGGGGGACTGAGGACTCCAACTATCCCACAGTCCCCACAGTCTCCGAAAAGCATTTGCATTCTTGGCTGAGCTCCCAATGCCTGTAGGATCAAACACGTTGTCCAGGGTGGTTCAGGGTATATCTTGTCAATTTACTCCCCCTCCCCCTCCCTTGAAAGAAAAGGGAAAAAAATCGTTTGTTGACTTTTTTCAATGTCACTGTATGTCTACTGCATGCTGCTGGTAGACACAGTGCTGAGGCAATGAACAGCAGCATCCTCTCCCTTTCCTTCCCCAGTGGCAGATGGTACAGTGCAGTAGGACTGGTAACCGTCCTCGTCATCAACCCGTAAGTGCTACTGGCTGGCCTCAGGTGAGGTCGACCGGGGGCGCCTGGGTAAAAATAGGAATGACTCCCGGTTATTCCCTGCAGATGTTACAGAACGGCTGGTAACTGTCTTCATTATAGCAACTGGGGGCTGAATTCCATCAGCCCCTCCCCCGGTCCTTTCATGTCTAAAGAAAAGATTCTGTACTGCCTGGACTATCATAGCAGTGGGATGCTGCTCTTCTCTCCCCTCCACCATTTAATGTCCTACCTGGACTATCATAGCAGCTGGAGGCTGCCTCCCCCTCATTTTATCTCATTAAAAAGTCAGTGTTTCTTATTCCTGCATTCTTTATTACTTCATCACACAAATGGGGGGACCTTGCAATGGTAGCCTAGAAGGGTTGGAGGAGGAGGGAAGCAATGGGTGGAGTTGTTGCACGGACACCCCATAGAATGGGATGCAGCTCATCATTTCTGTGGGATCTGACAAGGAGCAGCTGTGCTCTCTAGTTCTCTGATACACTGGTTCTCTAGTACACTTGCCCCATATTCTAGGCAGGACTGACTCTATTTTTAGATACAACATAAAGGTGGAAATGACCCGGGGGGGTCATTGCCATTTTTGTCTTTGTGCCCCCGGCCTACCTCAGCCAACCTCAGCGAAGGCCAGCCAGGAGCACCCATGACAGCAGCAGATGGTACAGAACGACGGATAACCGTCATCTCATCACCAATTTACAATGGCACAGCAGACGGTACAGAACGATTGGTAACTGTCTCTGCTACCTCGCAAAGGCAAATGAATGCTGCTGTGTAGCGCTTCAGTACCGCCTATGTCAGCGGCATCCAGTACACATAGGTGACAGTGACAAAAGGCAAAACGGGCTCCATGGTTGCCATGCTTTGGCGGCTGCCAGGGCAATCCAGGGAAAAAGGGCGCGAAATGATTGTCTGCCATTGCTTTCATGGAGGAAGGAATGAGTGACAAGATTTTCCCAGAATCACCCGTGATACTGTTTTTGCACCATCATGCATTGGGATCTCAACCCAGAATTCCAATGACTGGGGGACTATGGGATAACTACTGGATAGCTACCCACAGTGCAACGCTCCAGAAATCGACACTAGCCTCAGTACATGGACGCACACCACCAAATTATTGTGCTTTGTGTGGCCACGTGCATTCGACTTTATACAATCTGTTTTACAAACCCGGTTTATGTAAAATTGGAATAATCCTGTAGTGTAGACATACCCTAAAAATCAAGACATACAACTCTGCACACACATAGGGACCAGATTAGGCCCCATTTTTACAAAGGCATTTTTCGGAATAGAACTCTACTCAAAACCAGAGGAAGGGCTGAGCTGCAGAATTTGGATCTGAATGCTCCATGAATTCCAGAATACTTAAAACTGGAATTTTGGCTTGGTCCCTGTTGCAGGACAGATATACCCATCAGGGGGACTGTCCTTGGATTCAGGGAAGTATGGCCCAGTGGCCAGAGTCAGTAGGACCACCCTCCTATGCAGGGCTGTAGGGCCTATTGCCAGAGTCAGTAGGACTGCCCCTCAGGTGGTGGTCTAGGGTCAAATGTCAATAGGTCTGCCTTTCTGAGCAGGGCTGTATGGTCTAGTGGCCAGGCAGTGGGTTGGCCAAGAGTTGGTTGGCATCTGGGGTAGGGGAACCCTGTTATCCAGGGTCTTCAGAACCCAAAACAGTGCTAACTTAACTGTTTCAGGTGGAGTCAGGAATAAATTAATGGGAACACAGCGCTTCTGGCTAATGAAAGATTGATACAATTTGTGTGCTCTTATCTAAAATTATTATTTATTAGATATGAGCATATACAGACATAAGCAATAGGTTTAGAACATCCCAAATAATTATCTAAAACTTCGCCTTCAAAAGCCCTGCTTGTCCAAATTAACCCTTAAGAACATAACATAAGAGCATAAGAACGGCCATACTGTGTCAGGCCAAAGGTCCATCTAGCCCAGTATCTGTTTAATGACAGTGGCCAATGTCAGGTGCTCCAGAGGGCAATGATCAAGTGATCTCTCTCCTGCCATCCATCTCCATCCTCTGACAAACAGAGGCTAGGGACACCATTCCTTACCCATCCTGGCTAATAACCATTAATGGACTTCACCACCATGAATTTATCCAATTCTCTTTTAAACCTTGTTATAGCCTAGCCTTCACAACCTCCTCAGATAAGGAGTTCCACAAGTTGACTGTGTGCTGTGTGAAGAAGAACTGCCTTTTATTTGTTTTAAACCTGCTGCCTATTAATTTCATTTGGTGACTCCTAGTTCTTGTATTATGGGAATAAGTAAATAACTTTTCCTTATCCACTTTCTCCACATCACTCATGATTTTATATACCTCTATCATATCCCCCCGTAGTGTCTTCTTTACCAAGCTGAAGAATCCTAGCCTCTTTATTCTTTCCTCATATGGGACCCTCTCCAAACCCCTAATCATTTTAGTTGCCGTTTTCTGAACCTCTTCTAGTGCCAATATATCTTAACTAGGTGGTGTTCTGTTTTATTCTTTAATGGTGGCTGAATGCACACAATATGGTGTGATTAGCTTAATCAAATTCTGGGGTAATACAACCTCAAATCCAAGATAACAACTCGGGCCCTCTTAACTTCATTGAGTGCCAGCACAATTATGAGTGTATCGGCCACTGAGTCAGTGGGAGTACACCTGAAACATGCTGACTCTGTTCCCGGTTCCACAACTGGTTCAATATCTAGCTCCCCTGGGCTACTTCCTACCTTGTCTTCTTGTACTGTAGTCCACAGGTCCTCTGGATCTCTAGAGTCGTTGGCCAGCAAAGTTCTTGACATCCCCTTCTCCTTGCCGGCTTCTGCAGGCAGCCAGGTATTCACCTGGGTCTTGGCATGCCTGCCCTCCTCAGTCTTGGGCTCTGGCAGCTCTCGGGTGGGAGCCTGCATCATGTGTCCTCTCTTCTCAGTGGTTAGCCCAGACTGAACTGGGATGCTCCCCTTTATACTTTGGTTCCAGTTGGAGCATGCCCAGAAGGAGCAAGGGGGCAAGGCTTTCTCACCCCAGAGTGTGAGGTTAACCTCTCCTGTCCAGTGTGGAGCATGTTTAGCCCATCACTGTCCCATATAGAGATAGAGGACAGACACAAAAGCCCAGCTCCTCTAAAGATATCTTGATGCCTAACTCCCACTGAAATCCTAAAGAACTTTGAGGATCTGGGCCAAAGTTAGGATCAGAATCCACAACTGCCCAAAACTCAGCATTGTTCAGATTTGGGGTTTTGATCTCTTCCTTTCTTATTAAAGACTGATATGAAGAGAAATTTGGTTTTTAATAATTACTGAACTAGAAACCACAGATCTGAGATTAACAAGTGTTGAGATGGAAAAGAATACTTAGTATAAATATTGGGAAAATGTAAGAGTGTATAAGCTGTAGGGAATTTGGTGGCACCTTTAAGACTAACAGACGTGTTGGAGCATAAGATTTTGTGGGTGAATACCCACTTCATCAGACGCATGTAATGGAAAGTTCCAGAGGCATATTTATAACAGACTCTGGAAATTTCCATTACATGTGTCTGACGAAGTGGGTATTCACCCACAAAAACTTATGCTCCAATACGTCTGTTAGTCTTAAAGGTGCTACCGGACTCTCTGTTGCTTTTTACAGATCCAGACTAACACGGCTACTCCTCTGATACTTAAGCCGCAGGAACAGAATGAAAATTTTCTACTTCACCCAAGGATAGCTCCCTGGGGTATCACTCCACAAGAAATCTACTAACTCTCACTACCAGAAATCTCTTCAGATTTTGTATAAGTGAAACCAAGGAGATTTTTTATTATTATTTCAAATGGATGGATACTCATCTTAGGTTTCAAATTTTTGGTTTTAAGGATACAAAAAATTTCTGTGAAAAAAGCAAAATGTTATCAATTTTTTTACTTGAAAACAGGAGCATTTTGAGTGAAAGCAACCCAAAATGGAATGGAAGAATCCAAAAATTGTAAGATCAAATCTGTACCTAGTCCAACAGGATCTTAAGACATGCTATGATTTCCCAGGAAGCCTCTACTCTTATTTAAATTGAATAGAAACACTAATACTTCAGTAGGAGCCATATGCCCATGGGAGCGGATAGCTTGTATTATTATTGTGGCTTTGACTCCTTAATAAAACAGCAAATCAGCTAATAATTATACTTGCAAATAGAGTCAGGGAGTTGAAGCCCAGAAGGAACCACCTAAATGACTTCTATATCAGTTCACGCATTTTTGCTGCTTTGTTCACTTTCCAGACATGCAAATTTCAGGTGCTCTTTCCATTTGGTACCAATGTAGCTTCACTGTGCATAAGAACCTGACTTTTTAATGTAAGAAAGAATGCGAGTGAACTAATGGGTCAGAATACACTGATGCGCTGAACTGAACAGTAAGATGCAAGAGGAGGTTTATCCCTTTTTGATATTCAACGATATAGCAGTTACTGAAAACACTGGGCAATGTTTACTTGGAAAATGCTATAATACTCAAGTAAGTTTTTACATTCCACATGATTTAAAAAAAATCCCCAGTTTAGTAAATATTGGCAAACTGTAATTTATACTGTTCCTTTTTTCTAGAGACTGTGGCTGGGAGACAAAGGAAAATCCCAGTGATGATGATCCAGCAGGTAGTTTTCTTTTGTCTATGTTGAGAAGTGAACCAAACCCCCAGCTTGGTGCTAGATGGGAATGTGCTGTGGGAGTTGCCAACTTTCAAGCATCAATGGTAACATCCTGACCGTTTGTGGTCACCCCAACACCATTTTTTTTAAATAAGGGTAGTGGCCTTAATCTCACTGTCCTAGATACATTCTTCAGTTTAATGTTCCTCTGTAGTCTCAGCTGCATGCCATAGCTCTCCACTTGGTCACACTGGTTTTACCTTCCCTGTATTCCTCTCAACAGAGGAGGATTCATTCTGTCCCAGAAGTGGCTAATTTCACTGGTGGCTCACAGGTTGTTTTCATTATTTGTTGCCATCCCTCCTTCATAGGGGTCTTGGAAGACTTATTTAGTAGTTTGTAAAGTGGCTTGAAAACTTGGATGGAAGATGTTATTGGGGTGAAAAATATTATGATGATGCAAAAGCTGGTCTCCGACAACCGACAGTAAGGGTAACAACAATAAAATAGCATTATAGTAAAGGATAAGGAGATAGAAAAATCCTGAAGCAATAACTGAAATGATTAAAAATGCAATGAAAGTGGAGACAAAAAGATACGTAGTACTACCTGTGGTAAACATTGATATGTCAAGCCCAAAGACTTGAATCAGGATTGGGATCCCATTGCACTCAGCATTGTACAACGATAGATAAGACAATCCTTGTCCCAATGGGTTGACAGAATTAGACCAAGAGTGGGGGGAAGGGGATCAGTTGTGCAAGTAGAATTCATTTCTTATCGGTACGCTGCACCAGCCAAAGAGGGAGGGGGGACACGTGCCCCCCCATGTGTCTCCTTATGTGATCGCACCCCACTCCCAGCCTGGGGCCCCTTGTTCTTCCCTGCCCCTCCCCATGATCCATCCCACGTTACCTGGGGCAGGGGGAGCGCTCCCAGTGGGTGGACATGGCACAGCTGCTGTGTGGGCTGCTAAGAGAAGAGGAGGGCTTGCTCTCTGGAACAATAGCCAGTCCACAGTCATGCCTGCTTAGGGAATTGCCAGCAGAAGTGCTTCAAACCAGCTCCCTCTGATGCAGCTGTACCGCCCTCAGCCCTGCCCTCTGCCCTTCCACCCAGATGCATCTCCTGAGTCCTGTCTGGGGTATGTGTACAGCAGCCCTGCCGGAGGGCAGGGCTAGGGGGGTGGGGCTGGAGGCTGTACAGCTGCACCAGACGAGTTGCCAGCGTGGGGTTCTGCTTCTTTCGCCACTGCGGTTCCTGGCAGAGCCGGAAACCGCAGGTCTCTCCTGGGAACCACAGCGGCAAAAGGAGCGGAACATGGGACCACCAGGTGGCCACGCACTGGCAGCAATCCAGTGGTGGTGCGACTGTACCACCCCCAGCCCTGTTCTCCAGCAGGGCTTCTGTACAGACCCCGGACAGGAGACACAGGCATGCATCTGTGTGGGAGGGCTGGAGGCAGTACAGCCACACTGGAGGAGCTGCTGGCCTGGCAGGCCCATGTTCTGCTCCTCCTGTGGTTTTCCGGTACACCCAACTGACTATAAATATATTACTGGTACGGCATACCGGACCGTATTGCCATACTTGCACCACTGAAGGGGATACAACATACAAGCAAATGAATTTTGGGGCAGATCCTCAGCTGGTCTCAGCAGCAGCTTCCCCCGTGGAAGCAGCTTTGTTTTTATTTTTTATGTAGGGGTAGAGGCAGGGTGAGCAATGGCAGGAATGGGGAAGTCCTTTGCTTCCTGGACCCAGCCCTCCACCTCAAACTCATTTGTGTCAGTAAGCAAGAGCTTGTTGTAGGGGTTCTCATACAATTAAATTTTATTTACAACACTCTCACTTACCTGGACTAACAAAATGCAGTTACACAAGTAGATAATATTACACAAATACTCTGATGTCCAAGAGTTCCTGTGTAACGAGTCTATAGCACTGTTTAAAAAATAAAATCACCATGTATGACTTTATGATTAACACAAAGCAGCTACCAGACTTCAGATCTAAACAGAATACAGCTTTTTATATTGCTTTAGTGTTTACTTTGTGCAATAAAATTCCTTTTCAGGGTACTAGATGGTTTCCTACTTGACAACCTTGCGCACGGTGGCAGCGTTTTGCTGAGTCACACATCCACCGCTTCAGAGAGTCAAAGTTTGTGATTATTACTTCTCCAATTGGTATGTAATCTTTACAACCTCACTATAAATCATCATTATATGAACAGTTTTTCCAGGCTAGGTTATAGTGTCTGAAAACTCAAGCAAGATGCAGCTCAGAATGGAATTGTCACAGGAAATTCAAACCTTTACAGAGAGCTTTTTCAGCTTGTGGCTGTAGCTCTGCATGTACTGGCCGCACAGCAAAAGCCCAGATTTAAAGACAGACAGACATGGAAATGTTGACCCCTGCCCATTTTAGCCAGCTTGCATAGAACAAAACACTCTTCTCAAAAAAACAGACTGCAATTTACCCTGAAAAAAAAATATTACTATGAACAGTTTCACTTTGGAATGCAATACTACTACAATTAGGGTGACTAGATGTCCTGATATTAGGGGCTTTGTCTTACATGAGCAATTATTACCCTCCCTTCTCCCCAAACAGACAGTGCCCTGATTTTTCACAGTTCTGAGGCTCTATCATTTAACCCAGTTCTTAGTAACTTCTACAAGTGGTTGGGAACCTTACTGCTAGTTCCCACACAAGGTCTAAGGCATACCCCTAGTTCTGGCTCATCAGCAATATCAGTGGTCATGGTCACTGAACAGAAACAAGCTAATCAACTGTATCTTTAAACATTACATAGAGACAGAAGAAATAGTACCTGAAACTTTTTAGGCAGAAAGGACACCCCTAGCTAGAACACTTTCTCTTGCAAAGCAGGGCGTGACAACAGTTCGGTTTAGGGTGAACCCTCAGTCAGGGCATGAAAAGTACAGTTCTGCTGCTCTTTACTCTTACAATAAGGATAACAACATTTCATTACCCCTGCATTCAAATTTACAGATTTGATTAAAGCTTACCGTATGTTAAAATGTGCTAAAACACAGCTTAATAAAGAAGTTTCTACTCATCTGGGCATAATGCTTAAATTATCTCAAAGTAGCAAGTTTGGTTTAAAAAGTCATAAAATGGATATAATACATGATTTGCACTATCCCAAATTAGGGTTAATACATTTAACAGTACAGTTTAAATATCAGTATTCAAATACTCAGGTACATCACTCATGGGAAATCATGCTAGGAATAGCTTGTGGGAAAAAAAATCGGTAATGAATGCAGATTGTCCCTCAGTAATTGAGAATTTAGCGTAGATTATCTCTGAGCAAATACAGTCCACTACAGGAGTATTTTGCTATTTTCTGTCTTTGCTTCTCATTGGCATTGTAGCTCATTTCTCTTAACATTGCCCAGGTCTGGTGATACGTTCTAAATAAATGCCCCTTGACCACCTGATGAGTCGCCACATCAGCCGGGCATAATGCTGGCTGATTCCACATTCCCATAGCATTCGCTTGTTACTGGGATCCCCGGTGCACAGTGCTTTGGTGAACAGTGCATGTATTTGAACCTCATAGCCCCTGGCTCTCAAGGTGTCAGCCAAAGGGGCATATTTCTCCACCTTTCAGATTCAGGCATTGAGAACAGGACCCCAGTCTTCTGGGAACTGTGATGTCCATCATATGAACACCCTTTCTTTCCTCATTAGTGATGTAATGTCTGGTCACAGTTGGCTTTTCATTTTAGGGATAGTGGAGTTCCTGACAACCTTCCCCATGGTGCTGGGATGGCCTTGATTAGGCGATCTTGGATGGCATTGTGATGCAGCTGCCAGGCTCTGGAGTGGGGTTTGCGGCTGCACAGGATGTAGGGTAGCATCACATTAGCATAGACCTATGCTCAATTACCAATATAGTTATACTCACATCTTTAACAACAGTGTTACGGTCTTCTGAGTCTCTCATGACTTGATCATCAGTAGAGAGACAGTCCTGCTGGAGTGTCCCATAGGGAGCTCAATTTTCCCATTCTGGCATCCCTTTTTATATATGTTTCTGTCTTTATCTACATTTGGTGCATGTCCATAAAAGTGTCAACCCTCTTTTCTCTTGTTGGTCTGTGTCCCCTGGAAACTTAAGGGACTACTATTTTCTACAGGCTGTGTAAGTTCCCTTCATTCTCATTAGCACCAACGCACAACCTGTATCCTGTGGTTAAAACACACCTCTGAGACTGATGCGCCTTTACAGTATTTTTATGATCTAATATTAATCTTCCAGGTAAGTTGGTCAATATTACTGTTGGGGTATGTAAGGGTTAAGTAAAGACCTGGGGAACTGCTAGCATGGTAATAGGGAGTGAGGCACAGACAGGCACTGCTTTTTCACTTGATAGATAAAGTTGCCATTCTTTTCCCTCTTCTTCTGCTTGTTAAGGATAGATAAGCATTGCAGCTGCACAGGGAATGTAGTTGTCTGAGGGATACCCTTTGAGTAAAGAAGTGTTATCTCCTCCCTCCCTTCCTTTCCCAGCTTCATAAAAGAGCTCGGGGTCATGGCCCCTTCCTCCTTCCCCTGTAAATTGCTGATTAAGGGAACTTGTGGCTACAAATACTGCAAAGAAATGTATCTTCAAAGTAAAAATGTCTGTATAATATGCTTAATGCTGTAAACAGTAAACAGGTGCAGGTATACTTATATTCAGTATATAGCTATTAATATTCATTATATAGGCATTCATATTATAAAATATGAGTTTTGGGGCTGTTGTACTATATATGGGTATTTACATATTAACTTAGATAAATGAGCGCAATGCAATTAACTCAGTGCTTACTAGACAATTGGGGTGAGGGGAACAAGTACCACAATAAAGAAGCCCATTTACTCAATCGGTCTCTGGGTCAGCCTAATCATTCTCTAACAATTACCACTTGGTACCTCTTTTCACAATCTTAGGGCATCAGGTTATTTTCTGGTCACTTATGTCATCATTTCTTGTCTCCAAAGGCTAAATAGCTAAGCTAAAATCTTGCAGGCCTCAACCACAGGTTCTTGCATTTCGCTTGTCTTACTCATGTTAATACTTGTTTCCTCTAACATACTGATCAATCTTATACTTCTATAATCCTACAAATTAACTCTAATTAACATACAATGAATATATGTAATATAATATATTGATTACTCATAACATCACACAATAAATGGATAATAAACTAAAATCATTGGCTGTGTGTGTTTTTTCAAAAGGCACGCTACAGAGGGCACATCAGAAGGCAATCCGCTTGCTATGAATTTTCTTCAAGTTTCTGTTAAGATCATCAGGCATTGGAATTCCTCCGACACAGTTAGCAGATAGGGCAGAGGAGCACATCCTTAGGGATGGGGATAGTGGAGGTAGATGTAGTCATCTCCTTTCTTCTTCCTGTACAGGATGGACTTAGTCAAGTCAACAAGTCTTGCCTAGACAGTCTTGATCTGGGAGACTAGTATCAAGAGTTTCTCTTGGGCAAGTGTAGAATCATAGAACTGGAAGGGACGTTGAGAGGTCATCTAGTCCAGTCCCCTGCATTCACGGCAGGACAGAGTATTATCTAGACCATCCCTGACAGATGTTTGTCCAACCTGCTCTTAAAAATATCCAACAATGGAGATTTCACAACCTCCCCAGGCAATTTATTCCAGTGCTTAATCACCCTGACAGTTGGGAAGTTTTTCCTAATGTCCAATCTAAACTGCCCTTGCTGCAATTTATGCTCATTGCTTCTTGTCCTCTCCTCAGAGGTTACCAAGAACAATTTACCTCCCTCCTCCTTGTAACAACCTTTTATGTACTTGAAAACTGTTACCTTGTTCCTTCTCAGTCTTCTCTTCTCCAGACTAAACAAACCCATTTTTTTCAATCTTGCCTCCTAAGTCATGTTTTCTCCACCTTTAATCATTTATGTTGCTCTTCTCTGGACTTTCTCCAATTTTTTCACATCTTTCCTGAAATGCGGCTCCCAGAACTGGACACAATACTCCATTTGAGGCCTAATCAGCGCAGAATAGAGTGGAATAATTACTTCTTGTGTCTTGTTTACAGTACTCCTGCTAATACATCCCAGAATGTTTGCTTTTTATGCAAGAGTGTTACACTGTTGACTCATATATACCTATGACCCCGATCCCTTTCTCCAGTACTCCTTCCTAGGCAGTCATTTCCCATTTTGTATGTGTGCAACTGATCGTTCTTTCCTAAGAGGAGTACTTTGCATTTGTCCTTATTGAAGTTCATCCTATTTACTTCAGACCATTTCACCAGTTTGTCAAAATCACTTTGAATTAAAATCCTATCCTCCAAAGCACTTGCAAGCCCTTCCAGAGTGGTATTGTCCACAAACTTTATAAGTGTACTCTCTATGCCATTATCTAAATCATTGATGAAGCTATTGAACAGAACCGGACCCAGAACTGATCCCCACGGGACCCTACTCTTTATGCCCTTCCAGCATGACTGTGAACCATTGATTACTACTCTCTGGGAATGATTTTCCAACCAGTTTTGCACTCACCTTACAGTAGCTCCATCTAGGTTGTACTTCCCTAGTTTGTTTATGAGTAGGTCATGCGAGACAGTATCAAAAGCCTTACTAAAGTCAAGATATACTACATCTACCACTTCCCCCCATTCACAAGGCTTGTTACTCTTTCAAGGAAAGCTATCAGGTTGGTTTGACACAATTTGTTCTTGACAAATCCATGCTAACTGTTATTTATCACCTTATTATCTTCTAGGTATTTTCAAATTGATTGCTTAATTATTTGGTCCATTATCTTTCTGGGTACAGAAGTTAAGCTGACTGGTCTGTAATTCCCTGGGTTGTCCTTATTTCCCTTTTTATAGAAATGCACTATATTTGCCCTTTTCCAGTCTTCTTGAATGTCTCCCATCCTCCAGGACTTTTCAAAAATAATTGCTAATGGCTCAGATACCTCCTCATTCAGCTCCTTGAGTATTCTAGGATGAATTTCATCAGGCCCTGGTGATTTGAAGACATCTAACTTGTGTAAGTAATTTTTGACTTGTTTCCCAATTTTAGACTGCGATCCTACCTCATTTTCACTGGCATTCATTATGTTAGACATCCAATCGCCACCAACCTTCTTGGCGGAAACTGAAACAAAGAAGTCATTAAGCACCTCTGCCATTTCCACATTTTCTGTTATTGTCTTTCGTCCCTCATTGAGTAACAGGTCTACTCTGTCCTTGGTCTTCCTTTTGCTTCTAATATATTTGTAGAATGTTTTCTTGTTTCCTTTTATGTCCTTAGCTAGTTTGATCTAGTTTTATGCCTTGGCTTTTCTAATTTTGTCCCTACATACTTGTGTTATTTGTTTGTCTTCATCTTTTGTAGTTTGACCAAGTTTCCACTTTTTGTAGGACTCTTTTTTGAGTTTTAGATCATTGAAGATCTCCTGGTTAAGCCAGGGTGGTCTCCTGCCATACTTCCTAGCTTTCCTACACAGTGGGATAGTTTGCTCTTGTGCCTTAATAATGTCTCTTTGAAAAACTGCCAACTGTCTTCAATTGTTTTTCCCCTTAGACTTGCTTCCCATTGGATTTTACCTACCAACTCCATGAGTTTGCTAAAGTCTGCCTTCTTGAAATCCATTGTCTTTATTGTGCTGTTCTCCCTCCTACCATTACTTAGAATCATGAACTATACCATTTCATGATCACTTTCACCCAAGTTGCCTTCCACTTTCAAATTCTCAAACAGTTCCTCCCTATTTGTCAAAATCAAATCTAGAACAGCCTCCGCCCTACTAGCTTTCTCCATCTTCAGAAATAAAAAATTGTCTCCAATATTTCCCAAGAACTCATTGGATAATCTGTGCCCTGCTGTGAAATCCCCCATCATCACCAAGTCCTGTGTTTTGGATGATTTTGTAAGTTGTTTAAAAAAAGTCTCATCCACCTCTTCTTCCTAGTTTGGTGGTCTGTAGTAGACCCCTACCATGACATCACCCTTGTTTTTTACCCCTTTTATCCTTACCCAGAGACTTTCAGTAAGTCTGTCTCTTATTTCTATGTCAACTTCAGTCCAAGTGTATACATTTTTAATATATAAGGCAATACCTCTTCCCTTTTCCCCTTGTCTGTCCTACCTGAGCAAGCTGTACCCTTCTATACCAATATTCCAGTAATGCATATTATTCCACCAAGTCTTCATGATGCCAACTATGTCTTAGTTGTGTTTATTTACTAGCATTTCAAGTTCTTTTTGCTTATTGCCCATCTTTCTCGCATTAGGATACAGACATCTAAGATACTGATTTGATTCTCCTTCCTCCCCCAGTTTTGTCTTGTCTCTCCCTTATTTCAGCTATAACAGCCCAGATTCTGACTCTTCTCCCAGGTCTCCATGTTTTTGACTTACCTGTGGGCTTTGGTAACCTGCTCCCATTGAACCTAATTTGAAGCCCTCCTCACTAGATTAGCCAATCTGTGAGTTGTTAAGGCCACACCGGATGGTTTCCAAGGAGGTGCTGGTCCTTCTGGCAGTGGTACCTTACTGGGTGGAGCTGGGTATAGAAAGAATACCAGCATCAGGATCACTTGGGTAGTGGAAGAGGCAGCAAATGTTCTCCTTGGGACATCCTTCTGCTGAAAGGAGTGCAAGACGATGTTTGTTCTTGCTGTGATGTCCCAGGGAGCAGTCATCCAAATGTGAGACCTCCCTGAATCAGCATCTTAGTAGGTGTTCTTCAGTTAGATGCTTCTTTTCCCCTCTATGCTGCTCATCTGTGATGTCCTCGAAGGGCTGAGAGTCTTCCTAGAAGCCATTTCCAAATGGACATTCCTTGGACCAGCATTGTCTGTGAAGTATTTGAAGTGATTTGTAACACAAAACCAGGTCCAAATTGATCATTTGGCAAAGCAGCTCCATCTGCTGAACACGTCGGCAGAGTAAGTGTGTTATGAAACTACAGTCTGCTTCTGGAGTCTTTTCCTCCAGCTCATCACTAGATGTCAGGGAGAGCTCATTCAGAATCTGCTGACACACATAGTTAAAGGGCAAGTTTCCACATAGGATTGACCCTGCTATTTTTAGAACACACACATATGACACATTCCCCTGCGATCTTCTTTGAGATGAGTTTCTGTCTTTGTAGAAATGACCACAGTCATAGGGGGTGTCACGTGGACTCTTAAAGCTTGAAGAGAATGACAGCATCTCAGTACTTTCTCATACACTTCAGAAGTTGAACTCTGCAGCAAATAACACTTTGGGGATTTCCATAGCTAGCAGCGCTGCAGCCTTTGGGTTAATAGCTGACTGATCCTCAGCTGCTGGTGAAACAGAAATCTGTAGCATGTATTCAGCATGGTACCACTCTTGGGACCCAGCCCTCACAGCAGACATATCACTCAGTCGTGCATGGATCAGCTGCTGAGTTAAATAGGGCTGTATTTGATTCCTACGTTTATCACCTTTCCCTGTCCTCTGCACTTAGGACAGGGGGTGGGAGGTAAGAGGACCTATATAAGAAAAAGACGCCAAAATCAGGACTGTCCCTTATAAAATCAGGATGTCTGGTCACCTTATCTGCACTCAGCTTTGCAGGTGATTGCATGTGATCAACCAGGCAGCTTGCTCACAGTAAGTGAAAACTTGCTATATAGCTTCAGAAAAAGTAACTGAAAATGTCTAGCAACTGCCACACCCTATTTCTGGAAGTTTCTGGGCCCTTCTAAAGGAGTTTTCCTGCCCTCTCATCTGCAGAATCAGGCCTATTAATGAAGTAATTCTCATTATACCCCTGTGAGGTAGGTAGTATCATTGTACCCCTTGTATAGACAAGGAAACTGAGGCAGAAAGGGTAAGCGCTTTGCCATGGGTCACACAGGATACATCTACACTGAAGCTGGGAGGTGTCATTCCCAGCTCAGGTATATGTATATGCACTAGCTCTGATTGAGCTAATGTGCTAAAAATAGCAATGTGGCTATGGGAGCAAGGACTAGCCACCCAAATATGAACCTATGATGGCATTGCACCTCAGGCAGCTAATTCAAACTGCTGATACAAGTGAGAGAATCTGAGGCCTGACAGTGAGTTAGAGCAGTGCATGCTTGATGAGCTCTGGAATTGGCTCCCTGTTCTGTTCTGTCAAGACCCAGTTCTGCTGGTCTTCAACCTATGCCCAACATGTATGTTTTCTCCAAAGCCTTGCCTGAGGGAAAGCGCTGAATGGTGATTTGGAGGTAGGTATTTTTTTTTTGTGGGGACTGAGAATCTGATCTGGGAAATGTTTTGTTGGTTATTGGTAATTTCTTTTTTTTTTAACTATGTTTTAAGTGTGCCTACAGCATCCAAAACCAGCCAACAGATTGAAGTAAATAATATCCCAGGAGAGGCAGTGGTGGAGGAAAAACTCTGTGCTACCCAGTAAAGCATGTTGAGGCTGAACAAGAGGATACATACTGAAGGCCAGTTGTGCCTGGGCCCTGTCTGGGTGAGGAGAGAGACTAAGACCTAGGAAAACCTAAGCCCCTGCTTAATCCAGGCACCCTGGGCATACACATTGTCCCAAAGAGTCTTGGGAAGACAAGGTGCCATGGCCATGATTTCCCCTTGGTCCAGAGGCCAGGCAAGCTGGAAGAGGCAGGAGCTTGGTCTGGGATTGTATATTCTTGAGGTGTAATTGTCATGCAAGCTCTTCCCTGAGCTGTGTGGCTCTGGCTAAACACCACAATACAGCCTTAGTGGCCCTATGTAGTTCAGTATAGGTTCAGTCCCTTGAATAAGTCCTTTTACATGGCTGATTTATGTTCAGTCTTGGGTACTATGAGGAAATTTAATGACAGTGAGACTAAGACTGAGGTCTGAGACCCACAAGTGGCTTTTCATGTGTCTCCTGTGGCTCTTTGCAGCACATGATATTAAAACACTGTGTGATTTAATAATTAACCAGTCTAAGTGATTAACCAGTCTGGATGCTTTTACTATATTATTAACCAATTGTAGTTGCTAAAATAACAATACTTGGTCAGTCATTTTTCTGTGAGAATAATATATAAATAGAACTAATATAGCAATACAGAGTAAATGAAACAATGAATTTACACTACTGTGGCTCTTTTGCGTAATGTTGATCCCTAATTTGGCTCCTGAATCTCTGAAAGCTGAGTATCATTGTTTTATGGCTTATATAGCACTTCCACTTTCAAAGGGTATTACAGACATTAGCTAATTCATCCTCATAGCAACTCTCTGTTGTCGGCAGCTGTGTATTATTCCCAAATTACTAGTGGGAAAGCTGAGGGAGAGAGTTTATTGTTTGGGTCAAATTTTGAATGGGGCTTATAATTTGGGGTGCCTCCTTTTCTGCATTCCCAAGTTCAGTTCCCTCTGCCACAATATTCCAAGAGTGCCTGCCAACTCGGCTCTTCCACTCTCACTCAGACACCTGAGGTCTGATTGTCTCACATGATCAGCACCCTTAGCTCCCCCTGCATTTAACTCTCACAGAGTTATAGCTCTTCACTGGCTTAAATGTGACTTTGTCTCATTGTTGCACCATATATCAGAGATCAGGACTGGTTCCTTGTTCTATAAATCTACTTGCCTCATTCGGAGAGTGATGACCCACTATATATATATATAGATAGATAGATTGTGGCAACTTTTGAAATATGTTCATTTGCATGTGAATTTAGTTAATTTGTGTGTGTGCTTTTAAATTAGCCATTATGCAAATTCCCTTGATATCTTAAGCAGAATAAGCTCTGCTATGTTTAGCTTTAAATTGTTTTGTGCGACTCGCCAAACAGAACAATCATAAAAGAATACCCAGGAGAACATGTTTGTTGGAGGGGTAACCAATACATATTAGACTTTGTTTTTTAAATAATAACCAGCCACTAATACACAGTAGTAATTTCCCAGAGCAATACATTGATTTATCCATAGCCAGGTGGATTGAATTTCCCTCTGCTTTGGTGAGCTGTCGTCTTCGATATTAAGCCACTGAACTTCAATCAGAGATCTGTCAATCATTGTTATAAAGAGGAAGGCAAGGAACAGCATGAAAGAATTTTCATTTTTATGTACTCGGTGCCAGAGTGTTGTTTTATGCATTGCTTTCTTCAAAGGACGTCCCTGTGTAAACCAGTCAGTGTGCTTACTTTTCGCTCAACTGGAAAACAGAATAACGTCATAGATACAATGAAGTCCTGGTGAACAGTTAGATTTCACCTAGCACAAGAGCTGTAGGTAAACTTTCTACATTTTGTTATACACAGTGTTGTTGTAGCCATGTGGGTCCCAGGATATTAGGGAGACAAGGTGGGTAAGGTAATTTCTTTTATTGGATCAACTTCTGTTGGGGAAAGAGACAAGCTTGAAGTTGGTGAGACAGACAAGTTTTCGAGCTCTGACCAACAGAAGTTAATCCAATAAAAGATATTACCTCACCTACCTAGTGTTTCTGAACTTTAGGCATGTGAGTTGCCCAGATGAAGTCAATGGGACTTAAAGTTAAGCACCTACTTAAGTGCTTTGTTGGATCAAGGCCTTAAAGAACAGCCTAATGTCTTTTTATAAATACACCGTCTGATTTTGCAAAACTACACTAATGTGGGTGGTGCTTCCTAACAAATAGTCCCACTGAAGCCAATAGCATCAGAAGTGCTGGATTCACAGCCCCAAAGCCACTGGCTTTGATAGCACTACTCAGAGGAGTAAGGATTTGCAGGATTAGGGTCTGAAGGATTAATACATTGTCAGTGCTCTTGCTCCCTGTTGCAGTAGTATTGGCCCAGGCACCATCTAGAGCCGAATGAATCATCCCCTACATAACGAATGGCACCTGTGTGCTAGATAAAACCGGTCAGATAAATCCAAACTGCAGCACATTTATGGAGGCAATTAAAGTGATTGTATTTACAAGTGCATGTTACAAAACGCTTCATCAAAAATTACTTTCTGGATGATTTTTATGGGAAACTGTTTTGGTTTTTAATAGGACCATAGTATGGGAGGACTATACAGATATATTTTTCTCACGTATTGTGATCCTATTATTTATATAAATAAAGAAAAGTGGCTTCCAATTCAGTCTTCCAATACAAACCACCCAGAAAGAAGAGAAACCATCATTTAAAAGAAAATCAGTTTTAAAAATGCTGCCTAGGAAATAGAAATGAAATCACAATCGATAATTCAAATGACACAGGTAGTTACACTGAATGGGCTAATGAGTATGGGGCACTCCTCTGCTTAGTGTAACTAAGAAAGGAAGAAGGAGAATGAGGTGGCATTACATCATCTTTACACCACTTGGCTCCTGGCTCCTTCCGACCACACAAAGGTGACTGTGGCCCCCAAAGGATAATACACCAGACAGATTTCCGGAGCTTAGCATTTATTGGCCATGCTTCCTTCTGCCCCTAGTAGCTCCTAAGCTGGAGAGGGCTAGAAGTAGATGGCAGAGAGCCAGCTACCCTGGCTTATCCCGCAAGGGATTCCCTTATGATGGGGAAATGCCTACCTGGCCGTTTAAATCAGCTCTTCATCCTCTTTGCACCGACAGAGCAGCGCAAAGTGAATGGACTGGGAGTCACTCTCTCTAAAAAACTGCTTTGGGGTTTACACATGGAGCAGTCACCCCCATCTTTGGGCATTGCCTGCCTTCGTCTCTTCTTTTAAAAAGCTTTTGGAGGCCACCGACCCTGCAAAGCCACCCAGCACCAGAGAGTGACCATACAGCTTCTTAAAGGCCCATTCCCACCTTATGGAACTATCAACACCCTTAATAAATAACAGTAGAGCTGAACAAGACCAATACATGAGTGACAGAAGAATTATGCTATGGATAAAACAATTAACAATGAAAACAAAGCAACAGGACGAGAATATCAAGTCCTGTTGAAACGACAAATTTGGGGACATCTCCCTTTTCATGGACCACCCTAGAGAGTTTTCAAAGATCACAAGTTTTTAGGACCTTATTTTTGACAATCCGCACCACTATCATCGCAGGGGCTCATGTCACCTTTTCCTTCATGCTCTCTTATTTTTGGTTCTCCTGTCTTCTTGATATTATTTTTTTTTATTTGTTCAGCAGCACTAACCCCTTTGTACTGGATGTTGTACAAACACAGAACAAAGAGACCATCCCAGTCCCTAACAGTTTGCAATCTAAGACAAAAGGCACCAGGGGGATGCAACAGGCAGATGGATGAACCACAAGGAAATGATATGAGGATACAGGTCAGCACAGTAGGCAGCAATGACAGCATGCCAGCTGCCTAATCACCATGATGTACTTTGTTGGCATCATAGTAGAGAAGAGTTTTAAGGAGGGATTTGATGGAGGATAGTGAAGTGGCTCTGGTGTGCGTCTGTCCCCATTACTCATCTCCTCAGTCATCCTACATCTCTCTCTCTCATGATAAATAGTGATTAACCCTCATACAGAGGTTGGCAAATATTCATTAATTGTCACAGTACTCCTCAGACAGCTATTATTTCCAATTTGGGGAAGAAAGTTTAAGGGAGTTGAATATGACCACGGAGGAAGTCAGTTTCAGAGTTGGGATTAGCTACAGGAGTTATGTACTCAGTCCCATGCTTAGCCAATGGGAACAGACCACTCCAGTCATATGGTGAACCTACCCCTGTTTGTGGCCAGAGGTTGCATTATCTGCCCAGTTACAGGCTGGTTGTGATCCTAATGGTCCTTCATAGACAAACTCTTCCAGGAAAACCCACAATAAAGGTATCAATAGACATGGAGTTCAGAGGTTCCAAAGGCCAGCTGTAAGAGGAGGAAGGGAGGGAAGTGGGACTTGTCTTAAATGTCCCAGTTTTAACAAGGAGAAGTATTGTGACTTGGGCAGTGTGCAGTTGCCATACGCAACAAAATGGGATCATAAATAAAACACTTAAATCACACTCTTCTCACATACACAAACAGGTTCATGAACAATCAATATAGCATTGAAAGCTAAGCCCCTTTCACCCGCATTTCCAACAGAGTTAAAACACAACATCACGTTATCAGTGTGTCATCTTGGACAATTATTTTGGGGCATCTGACCAGCTGGCTAGAGATGTTAGGTTGCGGTGACGGAAGCTGCGTGCTCAAGTGGCTTCATGTGAAGGCATGATACTCACAAGAAAAAGAAGTGGAGAAGTCCAAAGAGATCTGAGAAACACAATTCTTCTAAAACAAACAAGCAATCCTCACAACCTCTGTCTGGGACTAAAAATCAGTTTGAGGATGGAAGTCCTACAGGGCTGAGACTTACCCTGATTAGTAGACATCTGCAGGGGGACTTCTGAAAGGGGTCACATGCCAACCCTTATGTCTGGCCAGGTGCCAGCCTTAGTCCCAGAAGTATAATTCCAGGGGGAAAGTTTTATGGGATAGAGGAATGGGGCCTTATGGCATCAGGGACAATATTTGATTGGCTTTGTACCCTTCAGCTCCTGAGAGTGTTAACAGTGATCTGTACTACAAAGCAGATGGGCTGTTATATTTTATACCACTTGGGATGTCACTTTCTTCCTTGAAACTACTTGTGTTATGCCAGCTTGAAGGTGACAGACACATGGCTTTGGGGCCAGGTCTGCTATTGGTAGCTTGGGGTGCTATCTTCTGTCCAGTCACAGCAGAAGATGGACTGTTTTTAATGATGTGCCTATTTATGCATCTGGTAGCACTGAAGCCCAAGGCTCTGGACCAATTTAACAACCTGCCTTTACCAGGAGACTAGATCATAAAAGCAGCATGTTTCCTCTTCCTTGTAGCATCACAGCTTGTTTACAAACCTAAATATAATTTTAGGTGTTTGGCTTTAGACATTTATATTTGAAAATTTTGGCCTAGGCCCTTGTTCTCTCTGAAAATCATATGGACACCTAAGATGCTGTATACACACATTAAATCAAAAGCTAACAACCAGCCAGAACTGCAGAAGAAGAAACATCCTAGAGGTCATTCCTCATCCCCAGAGCTAACAATCCCTCTGTTAACATTACAAACTTTTCCTCCAGTGATTAACACCTTTGTATTTAAAAAAAAAATCATCATTCCACCTGGGCCCATCATTAGTAATCTACCAAAGGAAAAAATACATGCTCTGGGAAAAAGAAAATGCCATTTCAATTATCAATGCTATTGGCTCTCGCAGAACACAATTTAAAGATACATTTGCAAACAACAGAGAAGCAGAAGTAATGGAGAATAATTGGTAATTTTTTTCATTTTCTCTTATTGAGATGACAACTGCTTTAAATGGTTTGATTTAAACTAGACTGAAAGGAAATTTGCTCCAAATTCTGGCAGACGAGAGCGTTTTCCTTTTCAGGAGCATTTGCAGGATGCTCGCAGAGATTTGGTCCTGGATTTGGCCTCTTGGGCATGTGGAGTTCAGAGAAAATAGTGGAGGTGGGTAATGTTTTAGTAGAAAAGATATTTAGAAATGCAGACATCAAGCACCTGTGAGATTCTGGATAAAAGACAAGTGATAGGATAGGATAAAACCCGGCGATAAACAGTAGACTCATTAGCTCAAGGGTTCTCAAGCTTCATTGCACCATGATACCATTCTGACAACAAAAATTACTACACGACCCCAGGAGGGGGACTGAAGGCTGAGCCTGTCCAGGGCCCCCTGCCCTGGGTGGGACCAAAGCTGAAACCCAAGGGCTTCAGCCCCAGGCGGGGGACCTGTAACCTGAGCCCCTCCACCCAGGACTGAAGCCCTCTGGCTTGGCTTTGGCCCTGGGCGGTGGGTCTTGGGCTTTGGCCCTGGGACCCAGCAAATCTAAGTGAGCTCTGGCTACCCTATTAAAGCAGCGTCAGGACCCACTTTGGGGTCCTGATCCACAGTTTGAGAATGGCTGCTCTCCCTCCTTACATGAATGGAAGTCGACTTCATGGAATGGTTCCAGGGTATGGTCACTGAGATGGATTAAACGGATTAAACATTGGTAGTGAAAGTGCTACCTGTTTACTTTGAATGCAACTGCTCTGCATTTGGGGCATGAGGCTGTAATCCACACTTTGGTCCTGCGGTTTTTACCAAATCTCCTTGGAGCTTTGACCAATTCCATGCAGCCTACGGTATATTTCCCTTTCACCCAGTGATCTCAAAACACACTGCAAACCTACTAACTGGCTTGTTGATTATTACATAGTGGTCTATGAAATGCAGCAGCCTTAGAAGTGAAAGGCAGTAGCTGTTACATAGCACTCCCGGCTACCCATTAATACGTGAAAAATATTCTTCCCAATTACAGTTTTAAGGGGGGGGGGGTAAATTGGCAAAATACACTTCCCCAAACTGGCAAGGACAGTGAGATTTTTAAATGACCACAAGAGTGAGGGCCTCGGGTTTATATCTCAGCTATCAGCCAATTGCACTAGCAGCAATGTATATTCCTTGTAGCTTTTGTTCAGTACTGACTCAGATAGAAGAATGCTACATAGTCACCAGTGGCATTTCCACCGGTTAACTGGCTTTTCTCTCTCAAAGTACAGACAAGGCCGAATCTTGCTTAATTTAGGGAATCTACTGAGATCATTGCTCCAGCCTGCAGGCCCAATTTGCATAGGACTTTCCTTTGCAACATATTTCAGCAGGAGCCCTCCCACAACTTCCTGTTAACTTTCAAATATGAAAATCTGATGTGGTAGAGTAGCAATGATGCAGTCTGCACCATTCCCATCAGCTGGAGAAAGAGACAGCACTATCTGCCACAAGGCTGCTTTGAGCAGGTCCTGCTCTGAGCAGAGGGTTGGACTAGATGACCTCCTGAGGTCCCTCACAGCCCTGATATTCTATGAAGGCTCAATTTGTGAACAGCCTCCAGGGAAACTCATTCTTCTTTTGTCCTCTTTAAGCCATAGCGACCATCCAACAGATCATCGAAAACATTAGCAGTGGGTCTTTAACCGAAATCTACCATGGTACATTGGAGCCTTTAAGAAGTTCCTCTGGACAATGGATTGCCTACTGGAAGTGATTTTAATGTTGTTATAATAGAGGGTGCTGCATTTTCCCTTCATTCCAAACCTAGCAGCCAGTTTTTCAACCTGTGTCGTAGAATATCAGGGTTGGACGGGACCTCAGGAGGTCACTTAGTCCAACCCCTGCTCAAAGCAGGACCAATCCCGAACTAAATCATCCCAGCCAGGGCTTCATCAAGCTTGCCCTTAAAAACCTCTAAGGAAGGAGATTCCACCACCTTCCTAGGTAACCCATTCCAGTGCTTCACCACCCTCCTAGTGAAATAGTTTTTCCTAATATCCAACCTAAACGTCCCCCACTGCAACATAAGACCGTTACTTCTTGTCTGTCATCTGCTACCACTGAGAACAGTCTAGATCCATCCTCTTTGGAACCCCCTTTCAGGTAGTTGAAAGCAGCTATCAAATCCCCACTCATTCTTCTCTTCTGCAGACTAAACAATCCCAGTTCCCTCAGCCTCTCCTCATAAGTCATGTGCTCCAGCCCCCCTAATCATTTTTGTTGCCCTCCACTGGACTCTTTCCAATTTTTCCACATCCTTCTTGTAGTGTGGGGCCAAAATGGGACACAATACTCCAGATGTGGCCTCATCAATGCCAAATAGAGGGGAATGATTATGTCCTTTGATCTGCTGGCAATGCCCCAATTTATACAGCCCAAAATGCCGTTAGCCTTCTTGGCAACAAGAGCACATTGTTGACTCATATCCAGCTTCTCATCTACTGTAACCTCTAGGTCCTTTTCTGCAGAACTACTGCCTAGCCACTCAGTCCCTAGTCTGTAGCAGTGCATGGGATTCTTCCATCCTAAGTGCAGGACTCTGCACTTGTCCTTGTTGAACCTCATCGGATTTCTTTTGGCCCAATCCTCTAATTTGTCTAGGTCCCTCTGTATTCCTAACCCTACCCTCCGGCGTATCTACCACTCCTCCCAGTTCAGTCCATCTGCAAACTTGCTGAGGGTGCAGTCCACACCATCCTCCAGGCCATTAATACAGGGCAGGTGCTACCATTTAGGCCAACAAGGTGGTTGCCTAGGACGCCAAGATTTGGGGGCACCAAAAAGCAGCGCCCCCAATTTTTTTTTACAGCATTCCAGGGGCCGCTGCGCTGGGAGGGAGAGGGAGTCTGAGCCGCATACCGTGTTAGCGCACCATGTCAGCTTTGCTCAGATGCCGGAGTTCCCGCCGGCAATGAGAAGAATCGCATGGGATGGAGTGGCCACTGCACTGGGAGGGAGAGGGAGTCTGAGCTGCCGGCAGGCAGCTTAAGGGTTCTCCTGTGTCAGTGCGGCATCAGCGTGCCGCCAGCAGCCCAGCGGTGCACTGATGGCACTCTGACACAGGGGAACCCCTGGGCTGCTGATGGCTCAGACTCCCTCTCCTTCCCAGCGCAGCGGCCTCTCCATCCCATGCAATTCTTCTTATTGCCAGTGGGGGCGCCAGCGGCTGGGCAGAGCTGAGCAGCTCTGTTTAGCGCACGTGGCACGGCGACGGGCATGACACCAGTGCTTCTGGAGGAAAGGGACGGTTGCCTCCTGGCTCAGCCTCCACAGTCAGCCCCAGCAGGGGCCACGGAGAAGAAAAGAGCCTCGGGCAGCTGTCTGGTGGAGCGGAGGAAGAAAGACAATCCCGACGCCTGTGCCTTGGGCAAGGTAAGAGCTTCCCCACAGCTAAGCTTCAGGCACCTGTGCTCCTGCCCCTTTGGTCCTTGGCTGGTCCCTGCTCCTGCTCCCCTTGTGCATGGGTGGCTGGAGAGGACGACAACCTGCAGAGCTGAGCTGCCCCAGTGCCCTCCTCTCCCTGCTCCAGCCTCTGTCATGCCCAGTATCTGAGTTCAGGGCTACCCCGGGGGACAAGTGGGGCAATTTGTCCCGGGCCCCGCAGAGGCCCCCATGAGTATGTTGGAGGCTCCTGGGAGAGAGGGTAAGCAGCACAGTAAGAGGAACAGAGGCCAGGGCCGGGGACCCCCCCCCACTCCATCCCCCACATCCCTATCCCCCAGCTCCAAGCCCAGCCCCTCTGAGCTGGGCACCCCCTGACCCCATCCCCACAGCCCTGAGTCCAGCCCCTGTGAGCCGGGCACTCCTGAACCCAGAGCTCAGCTCCCCACCCAGCCCTAGGCAACAGCAGCACCACCCCCAGGCAGCAACAGCCCATTGGTACCAACCATCACCCAGCAACAGCCCATTGTGTAATTGCAAATGTATACATACCACTACAGCTTTTAATGTTTTTAAATAATGTATTTAGTGTATTTTCAAATTACTACAAATTAATTTTTGAATGTATTTCACTAGTTATTTTTTACATTTCCAAATACGTTACTATAGTATTGCAACTGTTTTTTATGGAAGGGGCCCCTGAAATTGCTTTTCCCCAAGCCCCCTGAATCCTCTGGGTGGCCCTGGAACATGACGTTGCTCACAGCATTGACTTGGAGGAACTTGTTTCTAAATTTGCCAAACTTAAATCGCGGAAACATAAATTCTAAATTATAACATGTTACTCTGTGACAGTGTATAGTGTATAATGTATGTGATTTATTGGGGGGAGACACGCTAGGTGGAAGTTTCACCTTGGGCACAAAATATCCTTGCACTATCCTGCATTAATGAAGATATTGAACAAAACCGGCCAGTGACCCCTGGGGCACTCTGCTTGATACCGGCTGACAAGTAGACATCAAGCCATTGATCACTACTTGTTGAGCCCGAAGATCTAACCAGCTTTCTATCCACCTTATAGTCCATTCATCCAGCCCATACTTCTTTAACTTGATGGCAAAAATACTGTGGGAGACGGTATCAAAAGCTTTGCTAAAGTCAAGGAATAACACGTTCACTGCTTTCCCCTCATCCACAGACCCAGTTATCTCATCATGGAAGGCAATTAAGTTAGTCAGGCATGACTTGCCCTTGGTGAATCCATGCTGACTGTTCCTGATCACCTTCCTCTCCTCCAAATGCTTCAGAATTGATTCCTTGAGGACCTGCTCCATGATTTTTCCAGGGACTGAGGTGAGGCTGACTGGCCTGTAGTTCCTCGATCCTCCTCCTTCCCTTTTTTAAAAGATGGGCACTACATTAGCCTTTTTCCAATCATCTGGGACCTCCCCCAATCACCATGAGTTTTCAAAGATAATGGCCAATGGCTCTGGAATCACATCCGCTAACTCCTTTAGCGCCCTTGGAGGCAGCGCATCCGACCCCATGGACTTGTGCTCGCCAGCTTTTGTAAATAGTCACGAACCACTTCTTTCTCCACAGAGGGCTGGTCACCCGTCTCCCCATGCTGTGCTGCCCAGAGCAGTAGTCTGGGAGCTGACCTTGTTCGTGAAGACAGAGGCAAAAAAAAAGCATTGAGTATATTAGCTTTTTCCACATCCTCTGTCACTAGGTTGCCTCCCTCATTCAGTAAGGGGCTCACACTTTCCTTGACTTTCTTCTTGTTGCTAACATACCTGAAGAAACCCTTCTTGTTACTCTTAACATCTCTTGCTAGCTGCAACTCCAAGTGTGATTTGGCCTTCCTGATTTCACAAGATTAGTCCCCCTGCCCTCTTCCAAAAGTGAAAACAAAAGTGAAAGGAAGGGCAGGAGCAACAGTGCCATATGAGAAATTCCAGATTCGGATCTGAAGGTTCAATTCCAGCATGGCCACACAAATGGATCCCAAGTCCAGATTTCTTGGTACAGTGTCAGCACTGCAACTAAACAAAGATGGGCCCCCTCAACCAAAACTTTGCACCCTTGCTCCCCTGAAGTTAAGGGGAATGTGGATCCAGGGCCAGACTTTGGGACTTGGGTGCCATCATTGGCTGCTACCGTTGTAGCTGCCTAGCTGGAACCAGACTAAAACCCATCAGCTACCACTGGAGACCAACAAATTCCAAGGTTTGCTGGTGCTCTCAGTCCAAGGTTTGCTGATGCTCTCAGAGATATAGTCCTGTCCTGAGTCTGTGGATGGTGGTAAGAGGGAGGACCCCAGTTGAGTCTCTGCCATAAGGTGGACATCACAACTGGGGGTCTTTGGAGCAAGGATGAAGGGAAACAATACTGCCGAAAACATTTACCACTTGCTGACAGGCCTCTGGAACTTACAGAGAGCATCTATAAGGTACTCCGAGCCTCTGACAGCAGAAACATCCCAAAGAGAGGAGTGGGAAAAAATAATGAGAAAGCCCTGTGGAATTTGTGACTGTTCAGCACAAAAGCCTGAAGCTGTCTTTTGAGACATCAAATCGGCTTTAATTACTGTGCTCTGAGTTATTCTTTTAAAATGCTCTGTGCTGTGAAAGTTTTAGTCTGAGGGAGGGTAACGCTCTTCCCTCCTATCATTTCCCCTCGCTGGGTGCAGACTTCAGCACACATCATATGTGTACGAGGACAAGCAGATCCTCTGTGTCTTTCATTTCAAGTGCTACTTTTTCCTTTTCATTAACAGCCTTCAAGAAGAAACAGAACCACTTAGGGTAGGGTGGGTGTTTTTCTTTTCTTCTACTTCTTTTGGCAGCCTGGGTGAACCCTTCATATTCACTGTGTCTTCTTATCTGAAAACCCATATAATAGAGATACACAGATGCTCATTACTAGTAGTTATGCCATCCTAGTGCTTCTTAGAATGGTATTTTCAACTCACAATAGACAGCGGCCGATCTGTGCTGAATAGAGAATGTGGAGCCTGATTCTCCTCTCGCTTACTCCAGTAAAAGTCAGTGGATTTTCTTCCTGATTTGCAAGGGCGTACAAAGAGGGGAGAATCCAGCCCCTGGGAGCCTGCAGTGGCTTGGCACAATACAGCCACTACAATATCTTGCCCCCTGACATTAACAGAAGGGTCTTTTCAGCAAGATGGTAGAATGCAGTGAGTTTGTGGACCTTACAATGGCCAAGAGGAATTATGTTTCCTACTGGAAAGGGAAGGAAGGAAGGGAGAGCGGGGGAGGAATCTGATCAGTCTTCCTGAGCCATCGTTTCAGAGATCAGTGCATGTAACATAACGGGGGAAACTAAACAAAACGTCTCAGTGGAAGCAGAATAAGTGTCAGCTGTATCTCATTGGAGGTGCCTTGCACATGCTTTCAAAGGGCCCCAAGGCAAGCGGTAGTGAAAATTAGAAACTATCTCAGTGATTTATGGTCAGTTCATTGGATGCAGAACTGTGGTTTAATCTGCCTCTCTTTAAGGGTTTTGTTCAGGGACTTAGGCACAATGGCGGCAAGTTTAGCAAAAGAAGCTGGCACTGGGAAGGAATAGGAAACAAAAATCTTTCATCAAAACTTGGGGAGATTGCAGGCACCTATGGGATAAGCTTTCTTCTTACACCTGGGTCCTATCAATGCCTATGAAAGGGGCCAAGCTCCTTTGTACATTCATAGGACAGGTACAGAGCAAGTCACAGCATTGCAAGCTTTCTCTCACAGCCCTGGCTGCATGCCTCCAGCCTGACCTAAAGGAGCCTCTCCCTCTCTGTGCATTAGTTAGCCTCATTTTCTATGTCCATTTGGTCCTTGGGGTCTTTGCTGAGGCTGGAAATGAGTGTGCCATTTGCTACAGCAATGATGATGGTGTGTGTCCCTTTGTACAGGGAACAGGACTGAAGCCACCAGCTTGTACACGAGGCCAATTAACAGTTAGCAGATGACTATGACTGTTATTATTTACCTGATATAGAGTTGACCTGTCAACTAGAGATGAAAGGTTTCAATCCTATTACCAGGCTCCATAGACACTGAAATCCTTCACAGCACTTCCCTACGGTGCTTGTAACTGATCTCAAGTGAAGCCCTGTGTTCTTTGTGATCCAACAGCTGCAAAATGTGCTGCTTGACAAATAATGTGGGCTAATACATGCAGCCCCATGGAACTGACTTCCTCTGATCTGCTGGCTGCGTGAGAGCTTCCAGGCTTAATCTCCTATCGAAGGATGGTGGGGTCAGAAATCAGAGTGGGGGGAGTCATGGTTACAAGATGCACTTTAGAACTTTTAGTCCCTCTGAAGGGACTTGTGTCTGGTTTGACTTGTTTCACCCCTCTTCAGGTGGAACCTTACAGGTCAAACACTCCTACATTGGGTCTCTGGATTCCAGCCCGTGTTTCCAACCATGTTAACACAAGAAGCCCTACTCTACTTGGGAATTGCACTAAATTTTTCCCCAGGAGCCTGTGATCAGAAATTGATCAGAATGACTCAAAGACAGCTTCTTTAAAACAAAACATACTGTATTCACCCAGAAGGTACACAGCAAGCAGTGAAAAGAGTTAAAACAAAAGAGCTATATGCTGTTTCTTACCTATACTTTTCTTCCTTGCAAATGTTGGGTATATTCCACACAACCCAGCCATCTCTACTCCTGGGCTGGGAGAGAGAAACAGCCCCTGCAACATTCTCTGTATCTCTGTCAGAGAGACATCTTCAGCTTCTGCTGCCCACTCAATACCCCCTTCCTTCCTCAGCTGAGATCTTTGTGATCTTGAGATCTTTTGATTATAGGGTTGAGCTTGAAATGAATAAACCCTGCTAGCCTGGTTGAAGCCAGGCACATGGGCATTCCCCAATTAAAATCTTCCCGAAGGACCCTTGGTTTTCTCTCTGGTGGTACCTTATCTTTGTCATCGTTTTTTCCCCCCATGTTTGTCCCGTAACAGCCTCCTTTGATTTAACTCTATGCAGTCAGGCAGGATAATATCAGGCAGGTAAACTGAAGTACATATGCTATTCATAGAAATGATACAGTTATACTCCCTGGAAAGAAAGAGGGAATTAAAGGCCTGCTAGGGGAGGGAGGAAAGGACAGAAGGAGCCAATTGGTAACCCAGGATGCACAGCTGCCTTAGGCCATCCACAGAATGGGGCGATTCTTTAGAACCCTAAAGACCTGAAAGTGTTGAGTTCTACACTGCTCAGGCTGGAACAATACAATGTTGGCATTCTCTGCTCATCCAGGCTCCAGGAACGGAGCGGCAGGGCTGTTGAACAATGACCCTCCTACAGCTTGAGTAACATTGACCAAGTATTTGGGGAAATTTGTTTAATACTTAATGCTTATACCCCACTCTGCATCAGTACACCTAAAAGTGCTTTACAAAGGAGATCAGTATCATTATCCTCATTTTACAGACTGAGAAATGGAGATAGAGAGAGGTGAAGTGACTTGGCCAGGGTCACCTACCAGGCTAATGATAAAGCTGAGACTAGAACTCAGAACTCTCAAGTTCCCCTCCAGGGCTCAAGCCATTAGACTACACCACCACCTATTACTGACCGTCAAATAACTATTCCAAGAAAAGAGACACAATTAAAGCCATGTTATGAATTAGCATTTAAATGTAACAAAGTCAGGAAGTTCCAACTCTACCCCCACAGAAGCTATCGCAATGTGTCTCCGTTGCACATATACAGCATCTTGTATTATCATACCTGTGTTACATTTCACATGATACAGATAAGCCTGAGCTGCAAAATTTGGAAGCCGATTCTGAATCTTCCAAAGTTACTTGGATTTTGGTACAACTCATTAAAGCACCATTTGACTCACCTACAAAATTTGGATCCAGATCCAGGGTTGGAATCCAAATTGCCCAAAGTTCAGGAGTGTTTGGGTCTGGAATTGTAATTCAGCTAAGAATAGAGACAGGGCCTAGGTTGATCCAGATAGTCTTGGTTTCTGAATCCTTCACAGTTCAAAGGTTGTCTGGGCTGGGTGGATTTTTGTTTGGGACACCTTAGCTTAATATATTTGTGTAGTGGGGCTGCAGTTCCAGCTGCTGTTGAAATCACAGCTCTGAATTCCTGACTCTGATGTAACTAGATTAGCAAGATGTCATTGAGGCCAATAATTTATTAAGAACATAAAAGTGAGCTCTTCAGTCTAGCAGAGAAAGGCATACTGTGATTCAATAGCTGGAAGTTAAAGCTAGACAACTTCAGGCTGGAAATAAGGCATACATTTCAAAAGAAGAATAATTAACCATTGGAATAACTTACCCAGCATTGGGGTAGATTCTCTATCACTGGCAGTCTTTAAATTCAGATTGGATGTTTTTTTCTAAAAGATATAATCTAGGAATTATTGTGGGGAAGTTCTCTGGCCTGTGCTGTACAGGGGGTCACACTAGATGATTATAGGGCCACCCAGAGGATTCCGGGGGCCTGGGGTCTTCGGAAGCCGGGGGTCCTTCCATTCTGGGATCCGCCGCCGAAGTGCCCCGAAGACCTGCAGAGGGGCCCCCCCCACCGAATTACCGCCGAAGCGGGACCTGCCGCCGAAGTGCAGCAGGGTCTTCGGTGGTAATTCGGCGGTGGGGGGCCCCTGCCACAGGTCTTTGGGGCACTTCAGCTGAGGGTCCTAGAATGGTGGTAATTCGGTGGCAGGGAAGTCCTTCTGTCCAGAAGCAGAAGGACCCCCAGCTGGCAAAGACCGGGAGCAGAAGAAGCTCCGGGGGCCCGGGCCCTGCGAGAATTTTCTGGGGCCCCTGGAGCAAGTGAAGCACCCACTCCAGGGGCCCCGAAAAACTCTCGTGGGGGACTGGGGCAAATTGCCCCACGTCCCCCCCCCCGGACGTCCCTGGGTGATTACAATGGTCCCTTCTGGCCTTGGAATCTATGACTCATGAGTTATAATAGGAAGTGTTAGGCAACTTTAATATAAGTAGTCACTACTATTACACTTATAGGCAGCGCACAGCGAGCAGTGACCACATACAGCAGCACATGAAATAGGGAAGAGGAAGGTTACAGTAAATAATCCCATCTGGATTTCAATAAAATGAACAGCAATGAGACTACTCCTGGAGTAAGGTACTACTCCGACATCCTGAGTAAAGTTGACAGAATCTAGCCCTACGCACTTTGCCATGGAAAGCTGCATCTGCATTTTCTTGCAGTGTTTTTTTGAATTAAATGTGCCCAGAGTTTTGTAAGAGTGTATTTGGATTACAATTTTTAGACATACAACATAAAGGAAGGTGACTGAAAGATACTCAGGCCAAACAATATTGCTTTTATTTTGGATTTAGATGGTGCACTAGCTGCCACGGAAGACAAATAGGATAGCCTAGAAGCTTCTGATCCAAATCCCTTTTAGCTGTGACATCCCTCTACCTGAAAATGGAGTCCCTTGGTGTTACATTTAAAAGTTTCCTTATTTGAAACCAGTTATCCATCAGCCCATCCAGGTTCTTACAGTTGTACCAATCACCATAATATTGGAGGGACAGATTGTGCCTTTAAGCTGAACCCTGAACATAGGAGGACCATCCTTGCTGGATGAAAATAAGGGAAAAACACATGAAAACTAAGGAACAATGCTTTCTCTTAAAGGCACATTTTAGGGAAATCCCATTTCTCTTAGTGCATCATGTATTTTTCTCTGAACTGCACATTTCTACTTCCCTCAAGTATACAATTCATTTATCCTCAGCTTTAATTTAATGTTGAAGATGGTACTTATCAGTTTTAATACATCTTAAAATAAGGGACAGGTGGGCACCCTAAGGAACAAATCAATAAAATAAGGGAAAGTCCCTTAAAATACCCGCACAAGCTGTACCTTTGCAGGAACAGCCCTGGGAAGCATTGTGTCTTTGAGGCTCAATGCCCTCTTTGCTTCCCTTTGCAACTCGCTGGTGGCTCATTCCTGCAACAAGTTACTAAACCCTATACCCAGGCTCATATGGACTGGGTGGTGTATTGGGGGGGTAGAACCAAGACTCCTCCCATTCCCCACCCCTTTCTCACTCACTGCTGCACTAAGTGGTCAGACAGTATCTGCCTACTTCTATGTGCTTAGAGCCCAGGACAGGGGTGTAATGAGAGAGAAGGACATGACTCTAGAATATATGGAAAAGAATGTCACATTTAGCCTCAAAACAACGAAAGGAAGAAGGAATTAAATCAACAGACGATATGATCTCTATCATTACTGAAAGAGACATCGTTAAGGGAAAGGTATTACAGCTACCTCAGGAAGTCTTTCATAGAGCCCTCATTTTATCATACATTTCTCCATTACAGCAGAATTACCCAGCTCAGACATCCATTCTCAATGTGTCAGGCAAACAGTGTGTTTCCATAATTCTACTAGCTGCACGGAGACCAACCACTGAGCAAATGAGGAAAGAAAAAGGCCAGGATCTGCAAAAAGGAGAATACATAATTTAGGAGATGAGACCAACAATGAGATTTCCAGAGAACTGGAGAGGCATTTGCAAACATTGAGCCAATATTTCTAGATTTTCGGACAAGAAAGCAGTACTTCTGACAAATTCACTGGCTGCCTGAGTGAATGACACTTCCAGTATTTACCGTCAGGGGAAAGACCCACCAGGCATTTTTCTCATATCTTCAGTAAAATCTTTAATTTTAGGAGTCTTATTCTGGAAGAATGTAAGCAGTAGTGAATTGAGTGCATAGTTCATTATTCCATTTAACTTTAGCTTCCAGTGTGCGGAGCCATTTATCCAGTATGTTCTCCTAGCCAGATGCTTCGGTGTCATTATCTTTTATGAACCTTTCTGCTGAAGATACATGGTCAGCAATCTAATCCGGTTTTACACGTTTGTTCAATAAATCAAGCAGTTACTCAAGCCAACCCAGACTGGAAGGATGGGGTATTTTGTTTAGAGACTGTTCAGAGATCAGTACTGTATTTATGAAGCAGGCAAAATGCCTATTAACTTCTCCGGGAGTTTTACATATGTTAAGAGCATGGGTTCAGCCACTAAAGCTCACCGTCTGGTTGATTGTTATAGGAGCCACTGATAAAACGCCTTTACTCGCCTTTCCCCAGACAGAAATAATTGTATTTGAATACCTAATGTTAGGGTGATACCAAATTGGAGGATTTTTGTGATCCTTTTAATCTAAATTTAGTAGACCTAGATTCTGATCTTGGTTATGCTAGATACTTGACTTCATTGGAGTTACTCCTGATTTACACCAGCATAAGGGGGGGAGGGGGAGAAATCACACCTGAAAATTCCTTCCAAAACACCAAGCTTCATGAAATATAGGATTTTTCCACCCTGGACTTAGCTTTTGGTTTAGATACTTGGGTCACTTCAGTGTTTTCAGTGGTGATAGACGATCCCAGTTTGACCACTAAAAAGCAAACTGACAAAAATCCTCCCGTAGTGATGGAAGCTGTTTGACTAGAAGGTGAAATGGGAGAAAATCATTTCTATGAAATGCAGGGCCACCTGCGGGGGGGGGGGGGAAAGGGGGGCAATTTGCCTCAGGACCCGGGCCCCACAGGGGCCCCCACGAAAGTTTTTCGGGGCCCCTGGAGCAAGGTCCTTCACTCGCTCCGGGGTCCCCGGAAAACTCTCGTGGGGCCTGGGCTCCCGGAGCTTCTTCTGCTCCTGGTCTGCAGCAGTGGGGGGTCCTTCCACTCTGGGGTGGAAGGACCCCCCTGCCTCCAAATTGCTGCCTAAGCGGGACCCGCCTCTGAAGTGCCAGGTCTCGCTTCAGCGATAATTCGACAGCGGGGGGCCCTCCGCAGCGAGTCTTCGGGGCACTCTGGCGGCGGGTCCCGGAGCTGAAGGACTCCCCGTCGCCAAATTACCGCCAAAGTGGGGGCCCCCTGCTGCTGAAGACCCCAGGCCCCCTGAATCCTCTGGGTGGCCCTGATGAAATGCAGGGCCTCGAATTAATTTCTTTTCAGTTTTGAGAGAGTCTCATAGGGGTCTGTCTCATATGAAATTTATAGTCATTTGTTTGCATTGTAACTTTTTTTTTTTGGCTGAAATTATCAAAAGGAAACCATCACCTCCCTCAGTGCAGAGTTATGCTTTTAGAAGTTTCTCCTCAATTGGCTTCAAAGGGCTTTGGATCAGGTCCTTAAAATAAAAGATACCTAGGTCTTATAGCACAACTAATTCTCATGCATCCATCTCCTTTTGTTCTTCCAGAGACATTGGTTGAAAAGTAGCACACTAAGCTTACCAAAGGCATTGGACTTGGATTGATTTTCTGAAGGACATAAGGATTTCAGATTTGCTTAGCATCACCTGCTGCTTCACTTAAAATTGGGCCATCCTTTTTTGCTATAGGCAGAATAGAAGCCTTAACACTCTTCTGGAAACCTATTCACCAATATTCTGCCTGTTTTATCTAATGCAGCATCCTCTCGGCATGATTCCCATTGACTTTAATGTATTAGTAAACCCCTTAGGATAGGCCTTTAGGAATGGAAAGGCACCTACTGGCCAGACCACTGTCTCAGTTTAGGTCAGAACAGAATCAAGTGAGTCATATGTAGATGCTCAAGATAAGTCAGGGACAAAGTTAAGCTGCTTCTCATAGGATCAGGCTTATGCTCTCTCTCTAGAGCCTACAATTATTTTTTTCAAGAACTGTTAACAGACCTTTTCCCTGGAGAGGCTAAACTGACTATATTGATCATGAAAGGATGCCTTAAGAGTAGAACTAGCTAAATACTGCCAAGAGCACCCATAAGCATTCATTGCAATGTAAAACTAAGAAATTCAAGTCCAACCTTCATGCATGGAAAGAAGAGAGGTCCTAAGGTCTGTTGGGAGAAGGAGATATTTGAAGGGGTAGGCAGGAGATACACAGAAGAGAGATGGGATTCTCACTGGAAGGTCAAGTCTGTTGCAAGAAAGCTCTGCAGGGCTTGATTCATTATCCATCTTTGTGGTTCAGACCTACAGAGGTCAGTTTGAAGGAGCAGGATTTTATAATTGTACTATGAGAATTAATGTGTGATTTGATTTCATCCTGCCATCCTGCCAGCCTCCCTTTTTTTGAAAAGCAGAAAGGAATGACCCTCTGGGACATTGATAGAAATGCATCTGACAGACTGCCAATGTCTGTACTGACTCTGGGCAGGGATAGATGAGAACAATCCTTATGACTGATTTTGGTCACCTTTTTGTTTTAGGATAAGATTTCATTACAGTGTTTGCTATAAGGTCTTGCTTCTTGTATGCATCGCAAAGTAAGTTGCGTAAGGTTCTTTTGCAATCCCTTTACTCATAGACTCATAGACTTTAGAGTCAGAAGGGACCAATGTGATCATCTAGTCTGACCTCCTGCACAAAGCAGGCCACAGAACCCTACCCATCCGCTTCTATAACAAACCCCTAACCTATGTCCGAGTTACTGAAGTCTTCAAATTGTGGTTTGAAGACCTCAAGCTGCAGAGAATCCACCAGCAAGTGACCCATGCCCCACGCTGCAGAGGAAGGCGAAAAACCTCCAGGGCCTCTGCCAATCTGCCCTGGAGGAAAATTCCTTCCCGACCCCAAATATGGCAATCAGCTAAACCCTGAGCATGTGAGCAAGACTCACCAGCCAGCACTCAGAAAAGAATTCTCTGCAGTAACTCAGATCCCATCCCATCCCATATCCCATCACCGACCACTGGGCATACTTATCTGCTGGTAATCAAAGATAAATTGCCAAAATTAAGCTATCCCATCATACCATCCCTTCCATAAACTTATCAAGCTTAGTCTTAAAGCCAGATATGTCTTTTGCCCCCACTACTCCCCTTGGAAGGCTGTTCCAGAATTTCACTCCTCTAATGGTTAGAAACCTTCATCTAATTTCAAGTCTAAAATTCCTAGTGTCCAGTTTATACCCATTCGTTCTTGTGTCTACATTGGTACTAAGCTTAAATAATTCCTCTCCCTCCCTAATATTAATCCCTCTGATATATTTATAAAGAACAAGCATATCCCCCCTCAGCCTTCTTTTGGTTAGACTAAACAAGCCAAGTTCTTTGAGTCTCCTTTCATATGACAAGTTTTACATTCCTCAGATCATCCTAGTAGCCCGTCTCTGAACCTGTTCCAGTTTGAATTCATTCTTTTAAACATGGGAGACCAGAACTGCACACAGTATTCCAGGTGAGGTCTCACCAGCGCCTTATATAACAGTACTAACACCTCCTTATCTTTACTGGAAATACCTCGCCTGATGCATCCTAAAATCGCATTAGCTTTTTTAAAGGCCATATCATATTGGCAGCTCATAGTCATCCTGTGATCAACCAATACTCCAAGGTCCTTCTCCTCCTCTGTTGCTTCCAACTGATGTGTCCCCAATGTATATCTAAAATTCTTATTATTAATCCCTATGTGCATGACCTTGCACTTTTCACTATTAAATTTCATCCTATTATTATTACTCCAGTTTACAAGGTCATCCAGATCTTCCTGTATGATATTCTGGTCCTCCTCCGTGTTAGCAATACTCCCCAGCTTCATGTCATCTGCAAACTTTATTAGCACATTCCCGCTTTTTGTGCCAAGATCAGTAATAAAAAGGTTAAATAAGACTGGTCCCAAAACTGATCCTTGAGAAACTCCACTAGTAACCTCCTTCCAGCCTGACAGTTCACCCTTCAGTATGACTCGTTGTAGTCTCCCCTTTAACCAGTTCCTTATCCACCTTTCAATTTTCACATTGATCCTCATCTTTTCCAATTTGTCTAATAATTCCCCATGCGGAACCGTGTCAAATGCCTTACTGAAATCGAGGTAAATTAGGTCTACTGCATTTCCTTTGTCTAAATAATCTGTCACCTTCTCAAAGAAGGAGATCAGGTTGGTTTGGCATAATCTACCTTTAGTAAAACCATGTTGTAATTTGTCCCAATTACCACTGATCTCAATGTCCTTAACTACTTTCTCCTTCAAAATTTTTTCCAAGACCTTACATACTACAGATATCAAACTAACAGGCCTATAGTTACTCGGATCACTTTTTTTCCCTTTCTTAAAGATAGGAACTATGTTAGCAATTCTCCCGTCGTACAGTACAACCCCTGAGTTTACCGATTCATTAAAAATTCTCGCTAATGGGCTTGCAATTTCATGCTCCGGTTCCTTTAATATTCTTGGATGAAGATTGTCTGGGCCCTCTGATTTTGTCCCATTAAGCTATTCAAGTATGGTTTCTACTTCAGATGTGGTAATATCCACCTCCACATCCTCATTCCCATTTGTCATCCTTCCATTATCCCTAAGCTCCTCATTAGCCTTATTAAAGACTGAGGCAAAGTACTTATTTAGATATTGGGCCACTCCTAGGTTATCCTTAACCTCCTTTCCATCCTCAGTGTTTAGCGGTCCCACTTTTTCTTTCTTCGTTTTCTTCTTATTTATATGGCTATAGAACCTTTTATTATTGGTTTTAATTCCCTTTGCAAGGTCCAACTCTACTTGATAACAAAATGTTATCATAGCTGAAGGCCTCTGTAAAAGACTGTGCGAATGAGGAATGCATGCATCAGGAAAAGATAAGGTGTGAAGGCCATTGTCAACCAGAGGGTCAAGAAAGGAGGAGCAAAGAAGCTTATCGGGATTTGTTGACTCCAAAAGAACCATCAATGTGCATCCATGATTGAGGAAGAGCAGACTGACAACAGTGAAGTGAAGGCTGGAACCCCTAAAGACAATTGACTAAATTGAAACCAGGACAGTATGACCTTCTCAGAGGTGTTTTTGGAATGTTAATGACTAAAAAGATACATCACTTTAAGGAGTAACCAGTCAAACTGACACAGCAAAATCCATAGACTTCAACAGAGAAAAAAAAGACTATAAAAACAGGATGCTTCACCATGGGACTTTGGGTTCATCTTGCCAGGAGCATTGGATCACGACCAACAGAGCCCAGCTCTCCTCTGTGACCAATCTGGCTGGCCACTAGATTGATCCAGACTCTGGACTGCTAACTATAAACATCAACTGGTAGGATTCTGTGTGTGTGAGTACATGTGTGTGTGTGAGTGTGTGTTTGAAAAACGTATGTTAACTGCGGCGTTTTTGCCTTCTGCCCTATAAAGATCCCATGTGCTTCTTATAAGTATAACAAGTTCATGAGCAACGTGCACTCTCAGCTTTGCAGAGCTCACACAGCTCTTTTGCAGGGTTTTAAAAAAGTTATTTTACCTAAAATTAGAAAGGAGCTGTTTGGAACAGGGCTAAATTTTTCTAAGGATCCTGTAAAGAAAATATATAATATAGACCAACAAGGAGTTCTGAGGGCATTCTTCACCAAAAAAATTAAAAATTTTGTGCATGATATTTTAAAATTCTGTGAAATTCTGCCAATTTTATTTGTCAAATAAATGTGGAGGATCCAACATGGAATTGGGGGAGTATAGAGGTGTGGGACTCACCCTTGTGGTGCCTCCTGCTGGTCATTGGGAATTAGCTCTAGTCCAGCCTCCACAGTGCCCTCTGCAGGCCAGTGTCCCACTGCCGCTGGCCCCCGTGTCCCTCCCAGGACCCAATGCCCCTTGTCTTTGGGGTGCTGCCCCCTGGCAATGCCCCCACAGTCTCACGGTCTCCCCACCAAGGGGAACCCCCAACCTCTATCCCCGCTTCACCTCAGTCTTGGCTACTGCCCAGTCTCCATCTAGCCCCCACTCACTGGGGCAGACTGCAGTATCAGCCACTCATCGCAGGCAAAGGGGTTCAGACCTGCTGCCTCTGGCTACCCCTGGGCTGCTCGCTGCAACCCAGTAACTAATAGGCCTTACCAGACCTGCAGCCTGGGGCTTTCCTAGGCCTGGCTCCCTTGGCCTTTCCCCAGTCCTGCTCCAATCCAGAGACCTGGTTAACCTCCCTGCAGCCAGGCCCTTCTATCTCTGAACACAGAGAGAGACTGTCTACTTCTGTGCCTGGCTCAAGTCTTTATACGGCCGGCATGGCCCCAGCTGAGCCTGCTTCCTCCCAATCAGCCCAGGCATCTTGCTGTTCCACAGCCCTTCTCCAGGGCTGTTTTAAACCCCTCAGGGCAGGAGTGGGTAACCACCCGGCTACAGGGAGCAAAAGCCACTGGCTGCACAGAGGAAGGTGATCACTCTGCAGTTCCCCCTGGGACACGAACTCAGCGATGAGGCTGCACCCAATGCTGACACTGTGCAAGGACCAGGCCTACCCCTGAAACACCTCAGGGCACTACCCCTTTGTGCCAGGTGCACCAGGTTTGGGTAGGCAGGATCCAAGTGTGAAGTGGATTAGTGTGGTGGGATCCAGGTGTGGGTTGAGAGGGTTCTGTGTGGGGCAATCTGGGGGCAGACAGTTCAGTGGGGGATTTGGGTGTGGAGGGGTCTGGAGGCACAGGGATTTATTGGAGGAGGGGGGATCTGGGTGCAATGGTAATTGGACTCTGCAGAGGGATCCAGTTGAAGGTGGCTGGGGCTCAGCAGAGGAGTGTCTGGGTGTGGAGAGTGGAATAGAGCTTGGCAGGGGGGGTTGGGTGTTGGGGGTTCAGTGGGAGAGTGCAGATGCTGTGGGAATGGGATTCATTGGGGTGGGGATCCCAGTGTAACTGGTTGGGGCTCAGTGGAGTGGGGATCTGGGTGTTGGGGACTCGTCAGGGTGGTCCAGGTACAGGGGGAGTGGAGCTCTGTGAGCAGGGTTCGGGGGTGCAGGTGATACTCGGTGGGAGGATCTGGATACATATGGGTTGGGCGGATGGGGGAGCAGTTCCCTGTGCAGTGATCCCTCCCCCTGCAGCTGAGAAGTGATGGGTACAGGAAGAGCAGGGGGGGTGGTTTGCAGAGCTTCCTGCATCCAGAGCAGAAATCTGGGGATGGGTCTGACCAGGCCCTGGATGCTGTGCAGGGGAAGTAGTAGTTACATCCTCTCTAGTCCAGCTGAGACTAGAAGCTGAGCCCAGCACACGGTAGGAACCGCCAGCCAGGTCTTTCCCAGTCTTGCCCCCTGCCCCACAGTGATTTACTTCTCTGCCGGCTGTCCTGGGGACCCAAAACATACTGGGGAAGTCACATGACTGCTCTTGTGGCTTCCCTTTGCTTCCTCATCAGAAAATCATTTTTCGGTGAGGAAGCAAAGAAATCTGTGGGGGATATGAATTCTGTGCATGAGCAGTGGTGCAGAATTCCCCCAGGAGTAGTAATATTGGTGCCTTCACAGCCCTCATCACTGTAGTGTGTGAGCTGCTTCCAGCAGCATAGTGAGCAACATGATGTACATCTCTCACATGAGGTTCATGCTCTTTCTCTCAGCCTCTCTCCACACAAATAAGTGAGTGCATTGTGGAGTGTTGTTTTGGTACAGGTCTGTGGTTGGGGATTTTTTTAAAAAACATCCATGAAATGAACACACTGCTCTGACTTTATTTGCAGCAGGCTGGTTAGAGAAGTACGCCTTGCACTGAGAGCAGAAGGTGGCAAGGTTTGTGATGGTCCTTTGTTCCTATGGAAGTTCATTCCATTGTCTCAGACTAGCCCCTGTTAAAGCTCTTCCTCCCATAAGAAATTAAACAGACATGCAAGAGTTTCTCCGGCTGTTCCCAGGGACTCAACAGTGGAGTTAGAAATAGATCCCAACTGTTGGAAGTCCCAATCATTAGATCAAAGGAGAAATTTTCACCATGGGGGAGGAAGATAAAATATTTACACCAGGGCTATATTGAGAACAAAGATTCTGTAAAGCACCAGTTGTAAAATAATGTGCCCAAGCTACAAGAATCACCACACTATTTGTTTGCAATCTATCTAGCCTCTGTGAAATTTTTAGAATGAAAGGGAAAGAGGCGGGGGAGGGGGAGGGGAAGGGCAGTATCAGCAGGAACGGTTAAAGAGCTGTGTTGGGTGATAATTAAATCTGAACTGTAAAGGTCATGAGATAGTTTGTCAATTTTTGAGCTGATTCCTAGCAAACCCAGAATGTTATCAATTCATTGTCATTGGCTGCAAATTAGAAATAAACTATCTGAAATAAAAACCCAGTGGTGCAGAGGATGCTAAATGAGACTCTCCCATTTCATTTCTGCTCATCTCCATTAATTTGCAACTCATTAATAACAGAACAATCAATCTAAATAGAGTCCCAGCTATTGACTCCCATAAAGAGAGAAAAAAGATTAAACTGTTACAAAAACTGCCAGAGATATGTTACACATGGAGGCTGGGTGGAGGAGGAAAGGGATGGGGAAGTTTATTAGAACAGTAGCAGGAAGTAACTTTTATTTTACAGCTTCTCTAGCTGATGATGCTTCCCATGCTCCCAGAGCCAATTTCATCTCTGAAGCTTGGTAAAGTAGCTTCGAGAAGTATCCTTGTCATCAAAATCGCGAGGCACATATTTCAAAATCTTCTGTGGCCACTGCAGAGACTTGCTCAAACTGGATTCTGCAAGGGCAACATCTCTGCCTTAAAGGGGAAGCGTTCAGATTTCAGGGTTGCACATTTGCACCACAGCACCTGAGTGATGAGTGGTGTGGGATGATGGGAAAAGGAATACAGGTGATTAGCTGCAAGGAACCCATTTTCTCACCATGTTCAGACCCTATCCTATATAGCAACATGACTAGAGTTTGATGCCTGAGTGTTTTCAGGCTAGAGACAACAGCCATTAATGTAAACAAAAAGGTTCTCCTTGACTTAGTGCTGCAAATAATAACGTGCCTCCTCAAATAAGGAGCTGCCTTTGTTTCACAATTTCAGTAGGCACAGAGGTTACTGAATGCCACAAAATATTGTGTGATGAGTTTATCTATCAGACACTGTGTTTGAGACCTGGAAAGGGTGAAATTCACTCCTGTGCAGAGAGCCACTCCTAGGCCTGTGCATGCATGACATCAATTTTGTAAAGAGAGCATGTATGTCACTACATTTTTTTTGAAAGCAGAAAAGAATCCTGTGTTCACCCATGAAAGCTCATGCTTCAAAACGTCTGTTAGTCTATAAGGTGCTACAGGATTCTTTGCTGCTTTTACAGATCCAGACTAACACGGCTACCCCTCTGATACATTTTTTTTGTAGTTTTTCTAAGGTTCACTACATTTTTGGTAAGGCTTCGTTCTTGTCACCTTGATGCACATTTCCCTTTAGTACAGATATACTCATTTTCTGCTAACTAATTTACGGTAAATTGCCTTGTATAAATTGGAATTACTCCATTGAAACCAATGGAGATGTGCCAGTGTACCTCGGCTGGGTCTCTGGTTGGTTGGAAAGTGTATTTTCTAGTTGCTGAATTGTTTGCCTAAACATTTCCCTAGATGCAATTCTGATTCCAGTGTCTATCTTAGTTTGAGCACAGCAAGGTCTCAGCACCTCTAGGGACACAGAATAAAGTACATATAATGTATTACAGTCTTTATTTTTAAGAAGTGCTTTTCTGGGGGTTGATAACAGCAGCGGGGAACCAGCAAGAACAAATGTATTAGCTTCTGTTCAAGCAGTTTTCAAATTATATTAGCCCAGCCTCAGCCCTTTCTATCAAGATTCCAATTTGCCTCAAATTCTGAAAGCACAACCCTGTGTTTAATATTCAGATCCACACATCATCCTAAATTAGGAAAAGTTTCTAAAAAAAAAAATCCAAGTTGTTTGTACTTAAAATTCCCCGAAGGCAGCCAGCACAATTCTAGGATATTTCAAGCCTGTAAAATAAGGGAGTCTGTTCACCTTGTCATACACAGAGATCTAGTCTGAGTTTTCATTCTCACTTGCCTGTAAGGGCCACATGCCACTCTGAATCAAACCTGTGTAAATCCATAGCAGCTTCACCAACAAGTGTAAATGTGAGCAGAATGTGGCCACTGTGCCATTCCCCCATAATCTTGACCCCTGGCTATTCTGTGAGAGAAGCGCATGTTAGCTGAACAGAACTATGCACAAACAACCAAAAATGTGACAGTGCAGTGGGCTCTTAGGTGGGCTTCAGCCAGCTTTGTTTTTGAGCCCAGAGATTTTTTATATTTTTTGATATGGATCCAACACTTGTTCAGGCATAGTACATTTCAGACCAGGGGCTTAACTTCATCTACTGAATGAGTGCTAGGGCATGTACAGAATCCAATATGTATCATCATCATTATGCCAATGGGCTGATATGCACCTTACATCTTGGGCAGAGGTATAAGGACCATGATTTTCAGAAGTGACCAGTGATTTGGGGTGCTGTTGCTTTTAGATAGCCACCTTAAAGAGGCCCAGTTCTCGAGGGCATGAGTGTCTCACGTGGAACACTTAAAATCACTAGTCGATTTTGAAGGGCCTGCGCTGAAGAGTCTCCAATCTAGTGACAGACGGACAAGTAGAGATAACAACCAACAGAGAAAGGCTGGGCCAGAGCAAGATTAGAATTTTACGAAGTAGATCGTGTTGTATGGACATCAGTGTTTCAATAAAGAGGTTTGCACCTTTAAATAGTAATATTGCCTTTTGCACTGAGACCTACATCTACATGACAAAAGACCTGAGGGAACGCAGTGTTATATAGAGTCAGACTTACATGATCAGGCTAGATGTGCTCTTGCAGCAATAGCTGGGAGAGTAGATAGGATTGTTGCTGCAGAAGGAGATGGCACTGGCATGGTCCTCTATAGTAACTGAGCATCTCAGTCTTTACTGTAATGTATTTATCACCGTGACACTGCTGCAAGCCCTATTATTCCATTTTACAGATGGGAAACTGAGGCAAGAGAGACTAAATGCCTTGCCTAGGGTCACACAGGAAATCTGCTGCGGAAGGAGTTGAACCCAGATCATTTACTAGTTCTCTAACCACTGGATCACACTGTTTATACATTTGTTGAAGATATGGATGGTGTATGTAAACCCTCTACCCTTCTCGTCATCCCCAACAGATTGGGTCTATCCTCATCCAGCTTCTTTTTGGGACACGACTGTAGTTTCAGTCATTCTGTTGCAGTTATCCAATAGTGTTGCTAAAGAAGTAAACTGTCAGTCAAATCAGTGCTATTCTTGCCAGCCAGCTGCCCCCGTAACTGCAATTCATTCAATCCATATTCAGTTCTAATACTGAATTAAAGGAGTTACGGGGCTTGGAGAGCACTAGCTTGATTGGCATTTTCCTTCTATAGAAGAGATACAGCTGAACGGTAGCAGAGCTTGTGAAATGACAATTTGCACCTCTGTCAGAGAAATGGAGTGAATGAAAATACCATGTCTCAAGCAGGGAAAACGAACAACAGAAATATCAAACTCCATCAAAAGAATGACAAAACAAACATTTTGGTGGTGTCCTTTCTTCAGGCTGAAATAGGCATTAGCATTGAAACTTGCCACATGCAAGGGATGTTTCCAGGTCACATCTCTTTAAAGATGATTGCATTAAAAAGTCTTAAAGGAGCCGTGGCTCTATCACTTAAAATCAAAGTGCAATTGATACTGGTAATCATATTGCACTTCTGATACATTTTGAAGTGAATGGACTCCTGAGGGACTAGGAGTAGCAAAATGGGAGTCAAAACACCTGGTTTCCATTTCTTGGTCTGGCAGCAATTTGCTCCATGGTGCTGGATAAATAATATAGGAAGCAATTTTTACTTCATATTTAGGGGTATTTGCATTGAACAAGACAAGTGCCTTTTGTACTCTGCATGTGCACAATATGAGTACAGATAAGTCTCTGGTTTCCACAGGCACATGAAAGTCCCCACTTGTGGATGCACGTGGATAGATATGCACATATCCAGTCATATGCCTGCCCACTATGTAAGCTATGAAAAGCAGGACTTTGTGCTTTAACTTCCCCACCTGTAAAAGGAGGATAAGAATTGTAGGAAGAATTAAAATACCTCAGCTGGTGACATACTGAACAGAAGGGCTCTAGTCTCCTCCACTAATGCTTGGCAGCTTTCAAGGCTAATGAAACAAGACAGCTGTATAATTAAGGATGAGTAGACTCAAAATCTATGCCCAAAACTCCAACTAAAGCACCTAACTTTTGAGTTCTAAGACCAGATCTACATTTAAAAATTGGATTGACCTGGGTATGTCGTTCAAGGTGAGAAAAATTGAGTACTGTAGTAAGTCGACCCAATCCCCAATGTAGATGTAGCTAGGTCAATAGAAGAATTCTTCCATCAGCATAGCTACTACCTCCTGGAGAGGTGGATTAACTACACTGACAGAAAAGCCCCTGCTGTCAACATAGAGCAGATGCAGCTGTGTCACTGTATCACTTGTAGTATAGACATTCATTTTCATTCCCCCTTTCCTATGCCAAGAATCTAAAATGAAGTGCTAAAATATGATATTTGAGAGAGAGTCTTCATAATATTTCTAGCACAAGCAGAAGTAACTACTTCTAGAAACAATGTGAGTGTGATGGTTTTTCCAGTTCTGCTTTGCTGTCTCAAGGGGTTCTGATGGATTGTGAAAATCTTATTGGCATCAAGGTTGCATCAACACTATAGAGCCTGGCATAGCCACCATATGTAGATGCAGCATGCCCTGACAGAATTCTTCCAGTGTAGGAACACCATCTCCCTGCACAATGTTAGCTATGCTGACCAAAACCCTCTTCAGTTGGCATTGCTACATCTACATTGCGAGTTTTGTTGATGTAGCTATGCAGTTGGGGAGGTGGGGAGTAAAGGAGTGGATTTTGATTGCTCTGCCAGTATAAGGGAAATGTTGACCAGGCCTAAGTCAGAGCTTCTGAGGCGCAGAATTTTCTGGAGTGACAGTTTCTGAGCAAGGAAACTGCCTGCTGTTTGTTTCTACTGTGTTCAGGAAACCAGGACTTTGTGTAGTCTTTGTAAATAAACCAGATTATACTGAGTTTACACCTTATATATATGATCAATCTCATCCTAACAAATTATCCTGAAAGCCCTGAATATTGGCTAACTTGTCAGGCCTTAGGGACAACAATATGTATAAGTCCCTGTCCAATCATTTGGTTTGTGAAAATTGTACTTTTCCTTCTTCAAATTCTTACGTATCATATGCACCTACAAGTTACAGCAGGTACAAGTCTGCATGGCAGGGAAACCCACATCCAAACAGAGGAAACTATGTGCTGCTTGTTTCATGATCAATCCATCAACTGGAAATTTTAAAAAGCTCAACCACCATGAGAGTTGAGACAACTGCAGTCTGCAGGGCCGGTGCAAGGAAGTTTCGCGCCCTAGGCGAAACTTCCACCTTGCACCCGCACCCCAGCTAACCCCGCCCCCCCACGGCAGCTAACTCAGCCTCCCACCTGGAGAGCCCCCCACCACAGCAGCTACCCCCCCAACCACGACAACTAACCCCTCTCCCCCCCCGTCCCCCCCATAGCAGCTAACCCTGTCTGGGGACACTTCCCCTCCCCCGGCAGCTAACCTGCCTAGGGAGACTTCCGCCCCTCCCCGGCAGCTAACCCTGCCTGGGGAGACCTCCTGTGGAAACTAAGCCTGCCTGAATAGCCCGCCCCAGCTCACCTCGGCTCCGCCTCCTCCACTGAGCACGTCGGCGCTGCTCTAGTTCTCCTTCCTGCCCAGGCTTGTGGCGCTGATTGGAGGAGACTTAGAGCTGGGCTGTGTGCTCAGCGGAGGAGGCAGAATGGAGGTGAACTGGGGCGGGCAGCTGTTCCCCTGTGCGCACCCCCCATTATTGCGGGCAACCCTCTCTGAGCGCCCCCCCACCCAGCTCACCTCCACCTCCTCGCCTGAGGGGGCTTTTAGGCGCCCCCAACCAGTAGGCACCCTAGGCAGCAGCCTAGTTTGCCTAAATGGTTGCACCAGCCCTGGCAGTCTGTTTCGCAACATTCAGCAGGTAAGAACCACACAACAGGTGTGGCTTAAGTCCCAGTACTTCACAGACCACAGACAAACTTTCCACCTTTAGAAAAAGAGGGTAGATATTTTCAGTAAAAGCAGCAAAGAATCCTGTGGCACCTTATAGACTGACAGACATTTTGGAGCATAAGCTTTTGTGGGTGAATACCCACTTCGTCGGATGCATGACATCCAACGAAGTGGGTATTCATCCACGAGAGCTCATCCACGTCCTGAGCAAGCCATATAGGCACTATTCACATGCATAAAGTTACTCAGGGCACGTTTACAGAACTAAGCCTCATGTTTCCTGAAAAACAGATAGTCAGTCACCTTTTTTTTTGAAACATGCTGGTCAAACCACAGAACATCTTTAAGAATAACTATAATTTGTAGTCACAGACAGTTACAATGGCAAACTTTTGTACAGTGCAAAAAAAAAAAAAAGAAATAAAGGTGTTTAGTCCAAGTAAATGTAACAGAGTCTGTCCAATACAGAGCTAAGACAATGACTTAGGCTACATCTTCGCTACCCGCCATATCAGTGGGTAGCAATCGATTTCTCAGGGATCGATATATCGTGTCTCATCTAGATGCGATATACCAATCCCCGAACGCACTCCTGTCGACTCCGGAACTCCACCAATGCGAACAGCGGTAGTGGAGTTGACAGGGGGAGCCACGGATGTCGATCCCGTGCCATGAGGACGGTAAGTAATTCAATCTAAGACACTTCGACTTTAGCTATGTTATTCACGTAGCTGAAGTTGCATATCTTAGATTGATCCCCTCCCCTAGTGTAGACCAGGCCTTATTCTCACATAACAGAACTCCATTTATCACTCACAATGCCTTTACATTACAGCAGCAGTGACTCTAATCTAGTGCTAGTGCATTCTCGGTCTGTCAGTGAAGGTGCTAAGAAGGAACTCACAGCAAGGGTTAACCACTAGACTTCACTCAGTTACATGTCTTTATGGGCTTCTCTTTATTCTTGCTAACAGAAATCCCTTTTAGCACTTATAAGACCTTGAACAATGGAGACCTTTTCCATTTGTTTCTCATGCCCTTTGAAAGTTGTCCTCTATACATGGACCTTCCTCATCGTTCCTTGCTCTTGGATGCTGTTAGCCATATGCTAAATGTTAGTCTTTCCCTACTGGAAGCTCCTGTCTCTATACAATACAATTTCTCTCCTGTTTTATGTTCTTTAGTCATGTAGACCCTCTAGTTTTAAAACACGTGCACACCATCGTATGCTGTTTGCACGTGAATTTACCATAAGTGCAATGGTCAGTTAGAGGCATAAATGGCCCTTAGTACATAACATACCCATTTATAGGGACAATATGGGTGATTACATTTGCCAATTAGGAGTAGGTTCTCTGCCCTGCCCTCTGGCCATTGTGCCATTCAGGAAACAAAGACTGACTGCATTCCCCTAGCCAGAGGTTCTTCAGCTTGGGGAATGCACCAGTGTGCTTAGTGCTGGCATGACAGGTTCTTATACCAGCCTTTTGCCAAACCGCAACAGAATCTGTCTAGGGATGAGGAAGGTCAGGAAATAGATACGCTGAAGGCATGCCACTGTAAGGATTTTTAGGGATGCTATCTGACCAGAAAACTTCGGGGAGCCGTACAATATACCTCCCACTGGGTCCCCTCCTTAAGCCCATCTATCAAAGCTGGAATAAAAGAAACCGCCACATGGATATGAACTCTCAAGAATACTTTATTTATTAAAGGAGAAGGAAGGAAGGGGAAGAGGATGGATTAAGGACACTGGAGATTTGGAATATAAGCAAGCACATACTCAATAAAGCAAAGATGTTTTTCTACCTCCTTCAGGTACTGCCGGTGGCGAGGCTGCAGAATCTGGACTGGTGAGATCAGCGATGGACACCAATGGTGGATCACAGGTGTCAAGGGCAGCTAAGTAACCCTATCTCAGACCCACCCTATCCCTCTTTGTGTCGTCTATGCATGAGTGTCAGATCTAACTAACTGGATCTAGTCCAAGCATGCACGTCTGCTTTCCAAAAGAAAATAACTAATAAACCCCAAAATGACAACTTCGTTCAATGAGTGGCTACTGCAGGCCTGTAGCCAATCTGGGAGGTGTACCACACCGCAGCGAGAGAGCTTTTGGACACCTGAGCACCAAAGATTCCAGTGCTCAAGAGCCCCTGTCCCCTCCCTTTATTTGTTTATATAGAAACTGGTTACTTAGCCATAACTGATTCCCGATCTTTTCACTTTCCCGCCTTTTGCCCAGAATAGGGGAACAAGAAACTGTCACAACAAGGAGGTCACCTTGTTCTTGTCCAGACCAAGATGGCCACCTAATAAACAATGCCCTAAAATCCAACTAGGAGTGTGCCTTTCCCATGAATTTGGCAGGGCTGTAATTAACACCACAGCTATCCTCAGCTGGTGGATGGTGCCTTGGAAATATTGTCCAACCTGCATTTGGAGCTGGAGCCAAACAGAGAATCAGGATGCTAGAGCCAGCTCCTCCTCCCTCTCTGCACTGCTGAGTGCAAAGAATCAGCAATGCGTGTGCAATTATGCACATTTTGTCCCTACATATTTGTGTTGTTTATATTCATCCTTTGTAATTTAATCTAGTTTCCACTTTTTGTAGAACTTTTTTTGAGTTTCAGATCATTGAAGACAGGGAGGTCTCTTGCCACGCTTCCTATCTTTCCTAAGCAGTGAGATAGTTTGCTCTTGTGCCTTTAATAATTTCTCTCTGAAAAATTGCCAACACTCTTGAACTGTTTTTCCCCTAAGACTTGCTGCCCATGAGATTTTACCTACTAACTCCCAGAGTTTGCTAAAGCCTGCCTTCTTCAAATCTATTATCTTTATTGTGCTGTTTTCCCTCCTACATTCCTTAGAATTGTGAACTCTGACATTTCATGATCACTTTCGCCTAAGCTCCCTTCCCCATAAGCTTTCCATGTTTTGTTCACTCAAATCTTTTCTTGTCTAGAAAGTCAAAAGGCTTTTTATAAAGGCAAGTCTCAGCCTGTCTCCAAAGTCTCCCCAGTTCAGGACATTGTTTTCTAGCATTTTGCTTCTGTTCACCCACTGGTCTCATGCCATATGCAGAGCTCCCCTTTCAGGAGCTGTTGTTTCACTCAAGACACTCCCTTAGTGTTCCCACCCTGAATATTGCTTCTCCTCTTGCTACTCTTGGAATGAGCTGGTTATGATTTATATCAGTCTCAGACCTCTCCCACTCCCAGCAGAGAGGATGGCTGGAGCTAGATGGACCACACTCTAGTTCTCATTTTCAGGGGTTGTCTACTACCTATGGCTCTTTAGCTGTGTGTGTGTTTTGTCACCCAGGTGACAGTACACTCTGTTACAGGATATGTGGAGTGGAGGGGAAGCTGGGACTGTTTGGGCAAAGAGACTGGGAAGAGGGAACTGGAGGGAGGGAGGTCTGGGGCTGGCTGGGCAAGGAGATTGGAACTTGGATGAGAAGCCTGAGGCATGGAGACTGGGACTGAGATGATGAACCGTGACTGGGGACGAGGCTGGATTGATACACAGGACAGGATAGAAGGAGTAAGGTAGAAGGGTGTCAGGCTTCAGGGGGAACAGACAAAAGGATTTGTGCCTAGTAAAGCACACTTCACTCCAGAGCTAGGAATGGAACTCAAGATTCATGAATGTCACCATTCCTCTGCTGTCAGCAAACATCTGTGAAATCTACTGGCAAAGAGTGTGTTTCATACCCCCTAGTACTGGTCCCCATCAAAGATGCTAACCTACTACTGCTGTCAGACATTTGTTTAGTCACTTAAACTACCACACACTAATTGTGTCTTTCTCATCTTCTGGGTGTCTTACTTGAGACTCTAGGGTCTGATTTGCAAATGTACAGAGCTCTCACAGCAGCAACTGAGATCAGGGGTGCAGTGGTTGGAATATATAATGCTAAGTACTCTGAAAAAAATCAGGTCCCAAATTGGGCACCTAAAATAATTTGACTTATATCTCTGTGTTAAGCTTTCCACCTGTAAAGTGAGGATAATACCAGCCCCTCACCTTACAGGGGTATTGTGAAGATAAATGATGTTTGCAAAGCCCTTAGATACTCTAGTGATGAATGCCCTCGAAAATGAGGAAATTAATAATTCTGTCTTCAGAGCAGGGTTTGAACTGTGCACAGCAAATGAGGCTTGGGGCCATACACTGAACAATGAGGAGGAAATAAAATATTGACTTGCTGCTTATTAATTAAGCACCATCCATCATGTGCACGGAATGAGGCAGGGGTCTCATGGAAAAAATAGTATGTGATAATGTAATTAAAGACTGTATCAAAATGCATAGGTAACAGAGAGATGAATCATAGTAATGTAGAACTGTAATGAACCTCAAGAAGATATCAAGGCCAACTTCCTGTACTGAGGCAGGACCAAGTCAGCCTAGACCAACCCTGACAGATGTTTGTCCAACCTCCTTTTTAAAAGCTTCCAGGGGTGGGAAGCCTATTCCAAAGCATAACTACCCTTATAGTTAGAAAGATTTTTCTAATATCTAACCTAAATCTCCCTGGCTGCAGATTAAGCCTATAGCTTCTTGTCTTTCGTTCAGTGGACATGGAGGACAATTGATCACCATCTTCTACATAATAGCTCTTAACCTATTTGAAGACTGTTATCAGGTCTCCTCTTCAGTCTTTTCTCCAGATTAAACAAGACCAGTTTATTTAACCTTTCCTCATAGGTCAGGTTTTCTAAGCCTTTGATAATTTTTGTTGTTCTCCTCTAGACTCTTTCCAAATTGTGCACATCTTTCCTACGGTGTATCATTCAGAACTGGACACCATACTTCAGCTGAGGCCTCACCAGTGCAGAGCAGAGCGAGACAATTATCTCCCACTTCTTATATACAAAACTTCTGTTTATACACCCCAGAATGCTATTAGCCTTTTTTGAAGCTGCAACACATTGTTGACACACATTCAGTTTCGATCCACTATAATCCACAGATCCTTATCAGCAGTACTACCTCCTAGCCAGTTATTCCCCATTTTGTAGTTGTGCATTTGATTTCTCCTGCCCAAGTGAAGTATTTTGCACTTGTCTGTATTGAATTTCATCTTGTTGAATTCAGACAATTTTCCAATTTGTCAATGTTGTTTTGAATTCTAAACCTGTCCTCCAAGGTGCTTGCAACCCCTCCCAGCTTGGTATCATCTGCAACTTTTGTAAGCACACTCTCCACTCTATTACCCAGGTTATTAATAAAAATATCAAATAGTACCAGACCCAGGACTAACCCTTGAGAGACCCCACTAGATATTCCCTCCCAGTCTGACGGTGAACCATTGATAACTACTCTTCAGTTATGGTCTGTGACCTTTTGTCACTTGTCTCCTTTGAACCCAGTTGGTTGACGAGTTGGTGCACTAAGATGCTCTTCCCCTCTTGGTCAGGTGGATGCCATGTCTTCCCAGCAGGCCTTCTTCCCAGAATTTCATCCCATGGTCGAGGAAGCCAAACTCTTCCTGTCAACACAATCTGCACAGCCACGCATTCATCTACAGGATGCACATGGCCCTGCCTAGGCCTTTGCCCCGTGGATAAGAACTCAACCTGTGATTCTAGCCTTTCACCCTAGCTCCCAGAGTCCTGTAGTCACTGTTGCTCTCTTCAGGGTCAGATCTGGCAGTATCATTAGTGCCCACACGGACGTGCAGCATGGGTTAGTGAGCCAATGGATGGATGAGCTTCAGCAACCTTTCTGTAATGTCTCAGAAGTGGAATCCAGGCAGGCAGCACACCTCCTGGGACATCACATCAAACATGTCAGCTGGTGGATGCCCCCGTTCCTCTCCGAAGGGAATCCCCAACCACCAGCACTTTACATCTCCTCCTTTTGGGTGGAGTGGCTGTGAGCCTTCCAGCCTTGGGAACAAATAGCTCTTCCACCTCAGCCATCAGAGTTAGCTCCTCATCTGCTCTTGCCAGTACAGCATACCATTCTTCACCTGGATGGATAGGGGACCTGAAGGGGTGGAGCACTGACTACTGTGCAAGGTGGCCAGCAGTCAGTCTCCACCTCAGAGAGAAGCCAGTTCTCTTGCCTTTTGTGGTCCTGCTGTAGTCATCTGTAGTCAGCTAGCAGCCTCCATTCCAGATGTCTCCATGTGCATCCTGTTGATAAAGTCTTCGCACTCCACCTCCTCCTGCAGCTCTCTTATCTGCTTCCTGAGGGACTCCACCAACAGACACTTCTCACACATGGTGGTTCCAACTGACTGACTTTCTTTGGTGGAGATATGCAGGCCACATTCCCAGCAAGTCAAGACCCAGGCCTGGGTGGAAGCCTCTGGGATCAGAGTGCCTGTCTGGCCAGGTCCCCTACAGGTGCAGGCAGAGGAAGATTTAATAGTGATGTGGATGACACAGCCTTTTCCTCCCATGCTGGCTTCTTCCTTGTAGAGTACCTGTAAGTTAAGGAAATAAAACACAACATACAACCGTACCTCCCTGCCTCCTTTTGCTGGCAAATTCAGCTATTTAACTCCTGTAGTCACCCAGCTGTCTTTGTCTCACCAGCTACATGTCTTTTGGCTGTGCAACCTTAATTCTGGCATATCCTAAATTTTGACTACTTGACTGTGCATCCTTGACAATGTTTTATAACATAGTTTTTGTGCAACATATATATTTGATTAGTTTCTACGGAACAATGTTGCCTGACACTGTCATTTGAGAAAACAGAAATTTCCTGATTATTATCTTCAGTGAAAGTATATCTCTCTTCAAATGTGACATATGGAAGGGACATTATCTTTGGGGTACATCTACACTACGCACCGGATCACCAGGTAGTGATCTGTCTATCAAAGATCAATTTATCGGGTGTAGTGTAGATGCGATAAATCGATCCCTGATCACTCTCTTGTCGACTGCTGAACTCCAGCACTGCGAGAGGCAGAAGCAAAAGCCGACGGGGGAGAAGCGGCCATCGATCCAGTGTGCGAGGATGGGAAGTAAGTAATTTTAATTCAATCTTAGATACTCATAGTCTCATAGACTCATAGACTTTAGGGTCAGAAGGGACCAATATGATCATCTAGTCTGACCTCCTGCACAAAGCAGGCCACAGAACCCTACCCATCCACTTCTATAACAAACCCCTAACCTATGTCTGAGTGATTGAAGTCCTCAAATTGTGATTTGAAGACTTCAGCTACGCTGTTCTTGTATCTCGTAACTTGCGTATCTTGTATCTTGTAAATTGCATATCTTAGATCAATCCCCCCCACCCCCAGTGTAGACCGAGCCTTGGACTTGATACCATCAAAGACTCTAGACAGCTGTCCGAGACACACCACATTAGCCCAGAGACACTAATGATGCCAAAAGGAAGAAAAGCTGTGGCACATAATACATCTATATAAGCACTGTTACATACATTTGCTGTCCCATATACATAGTTTTACAGTGGAAGCAGAAGGGAAGCCAGGAGCTGCCTTTGTGTAGAAGCCTCTTGGGTTACTCTATGTATGAAGGTGCAAGGAATATATTGGAATGTCAAAGTCATTTACCAGCAGACGTGTCCCAAACTCTTTTTTTCTGTCTATGGAAATTCATACCACAATGCCCTTGTTCCTACTTCTGATCAGTCACATTTGGGTTTCACATATGCCCCCACATCTTTGCCACTGGCCACCATGCTCCATAGTACCTTAAAAATCCTACGGCTGTTTCTGCAATAGTTGGGGTTTGCCCCAGTATCTTGATGATTGGTAATTTCCTCTCCTTTGCACTGTGTTGTCCAACTGGCTGCTGCTGTATGAATTCAGTTCATGAAGTGCTTTTGCGTTCTTCAGAAAGAAAGGTACTCCAGCAGAAAAATATTGTTCATCAATAGTTCACATTCACCTTACCCACTCTGCTGACATTCCACACACTCTATACTCTACTTCAGTAGAAGGCTTTTTAAAAAGCAACACATTCTTTAGCAAATCATCTGTGGAATGTGAGAGCAGCACTTTATGCACGTCATTGTGGAATGCAGAGGTAACCCACTGGTCAGCCCCTACCAAAACAAAACACTCGACTGCACACACAATTCTCCCCATGAAGAGAGGATGAGAGAGAGGACAAACCATGTGACTGATTCAGATTAGTCCCATTGCTTAATGAACTACTGGAAGGTGCTCAGATATTCCAGTGATAAGGACTGTATAAGGACCCGTATAGGAAAAAATAGAATAGTGTGTGTTTCATGTCCCATGGGTGCCCAGTTCACAGAGGATGTGAGTCTTGTATAGCAGCCACTTGGAGAGTTGGGCTCTTGAGATCACTTTATAGACATTTCCCACCTTTAGCTCTAAAGGACCCCTTGTCAGTCTCTGGCTGCAGTTATTACACAAAATTTTCTATGCAAAGCATAAAAAGGAAGGGAAATAAGACCCTTACACTGTGAAATCTTCAAAGTGGAGTTATATTTACAGAAAGTTACATATGCATTAAAGGTTCTGTAGTGTCAATGGTGATTCTTCAAGATTCCTTTTGTCTCTTGATATTTACTGGGAAACACAGATCAAGAACCACAGAATGAGGGGCCCTCTCCTGCAGCGTACATATAAACAAATGTAAGTAAGAGAAATTCTAGTCTGGCAACTGACAGTACTAATACTTCATAATAGAAAGCCTAATAGTTTCCTATGCTGTTAGGATAGTCAAATTATTATTAATAAAAACGTAGAACTGATCAAAACTTTTCAGATACAAAACAGTGAATTTTGATGAGATAATGGAAACAATGTTGAAAATATGCTTCATGTTTTATTGTCTTTTTTATTTACCCATTCAAAAAAAAAAGGCCAATCTGTTAGAACATTAATATTGTTGCAATATTAAAGGCCAATCTGTTATACAGTTAATGGAGGATAGGTCCCTCAATGGCTCTTAGCCAGGACGGACAGGGATGCAATTCCAAGCTCTGAGTGTCCCTATCTTCCGTTTGTCAGAAGCTGAAAGTGGATGACAGGGGATGGATCATGTGAAGGTTTCCTGTTCTGTTCATTCCCTCTGAAGCACCTGGTACTGGCCAGTGTCAGAAGACAGGATACTGGGCTAGAAGGACATTGGTCTGACCCAATATGGCCATTCTTATATTCTTATAAAGATACCTGGCTAAGAAGATTTATTAACAAAAGTTTCCTCCTTCACCTCAACTGTAGAATTATTCCCTCCCAAATTAAATTCCCCCAAAGCCAAAATTACTAGTATTAAACTATGTGTCCATCACAGACTTGAATCTTTCAAGCCCTCAAGCATATTCATTACTTTCCATGTGTGATTAGTTCTACTCACTTCTCTGATTTGTTTTTAAGCAACTATTCAGAGAAAAACACCAAGATGTTGCCCAGCCTACTATAGCCTTCTGCATGGTTTGGGGGAAATACTAATATATAAATAAAAGCTACCAAAGCTGTTGTCTAAATATACATTGGATCACAGACATTCAAGGTGGAAAAGCTCTGCTAGGTTATCTAGTTCATCATCTTGCATCCAAGTTATCTGTATCATATTGAGTTAGACAGACATGGGATCCAACCTTTACAACTGGTGGCCTAACTAGTCAAGTGCTGTCATGGCAACTGGGAAAGGAGATTACCAGAAATCAATTGATAGAGTGGCAGGTAATGTCACCCGTTACACTACAATCAAACGACACAAGGAGAGGTTGAAAAGAAACCTTTTCTCTGATTTGTAGGGAACCGATAGTACATTTGTACCGTTATGTCTGTCTGTTCCAGATATGGAGGTTTATTGTATTCAGCTAATTCAGTGTCCAGTTCTGAGAGTCTGGTATCTTAGAAACCACTGACTCCTGCATATTGGAACAGCGAGCTTCATTCATGTCCTTTATTTTAAGCATGAGATCACTGACTGTATAACTCAGCTCATTGTCATTAATGCTGTTTTTCTTTTGTTTTACCCTGCATAATATCTGTATCTAGATTACTCAGTGTTGCATCTGCAACACAGTATAGTATAAGATTGAAATGGGCTTAAAGTTCACATATGGGAATAAATTTCTCTATAGTCCAGGTGTGTCCTGGATCTGCAGCTCTGATTGGCACATTTCAGAGAGAGGGGCTTGTGATGTTGCACTCTATATGCTTTATAAAAATATGTTTATAAGTGTAAATATGATGTAATTGGAATACGCTTTATGCAAAAGGTATCTTGTAAGGTATCATTACAAATCTTATAATCTACTGAGTGTGGTCATCCTATTTGTATGAATGTATCATTATTGTATCTGAAACTAGGAATATGAAATATAGCTCTGAGTCCTATTGTAATTATGCAAAGTATGGGTCATTAATGGTGGTTTAGAATCTTGATGGCTCCCACTGACTAGGACAATTGGTTGTAAATGGCTCTGTTTACCTGTAAGCCTGCCTGTGTACCTGTAGACCAGCCCATGGGTAATGAAAAACAAAGTCTTATAGTGACATGTGACCATGTCACATGATACTGGAATCCATCTTAACCTGGTGATTTTCCATTTAGAAGGCGGGGTGGGGACCCAGAGAGATAAAAGATTCCAGCCTTGTGCCAAAGCTATAAAAGGGGGTGGAGCAGGACAAAGGGGGTTTCAGGCATGAGAAAGCCCCTGCTTTCACCTAAAATGCCTGCTGGAACTAACAAGGACTGAACCAGGAGAAAGGATTGGGCCCAGACTAGGAAGGAGTCTAGTCTGTGAAAGAAGCTTATTGGAATATCTTTGAGGGTGAGATATTGTCTGTAATCAGTTTCTCACTGTATTAGGCTTAGACTTGAATGTTTTGTTTTATTTTGCTTGGTGACTTACTTTGTTCTGTTATTACTTGAAACTACTTAAATCCTACTTTTTATACTTAATGAAGTCACTTATTTATTAATAACCCAGAGTAAATGATTAATACCCAGGGGACCAAACAGATGTTTATATGTCTCTATCAGTGTTATAGAGGGTGAACAATTTATGAGTTTACCCTATATAAGCTTTATACAGAGTAAAATGGATTTATTTGGGGTTTGGATCCCATTGGGAGCTGAGTGTCTGGGTGCTAGAGAAGGTAGCCTGCTGAGCAGATTTTGATTAAAGTCTGCAGCTTTGGGGGCATGGACCAGACCTGTGTCTGTATTGCAGCAGGCTAGCATGTCTGGCTCAACAAGGCAGGATTCTGGAGTCACAAGCTGGTGAGGAAAACAGGCTCAGAGGTAGATTCAGCACATCAGTTGACAGTCACAAAGGGGTCTCTGTGACCGAACTTGTCACTGAGCTATTTGCAAACTTTCTATCTGGATCCAATTCAGGAAATAAACTTCACAAAGTCCTGCGGTATTATTTATTTATAGTAGGTAAGCCCTTCACAAAGTATACCTCAAAACTAGATCTGGTTGAAAGTTTTTGCTCAAAACCTTTTCTCATCAAAATGGACATGTCCATTTTGGATAACATTTTGGGGTTTTTTTTGTCAAAAACTGAAAAATTTCGTAATTTGTCAGTTTTCACCTAATGAAAACTGGAATTTCAGTCAAAAATAAAATTCCTGACCAGGTCTACTCACAACCCCTCCAGGAGGCAGAGCAGTATTGTCTTCATTTTACTGATAGTGAAACTGAGGCACAAAGCATCAAAGGGACTGTGGAACCCAAGACTTCAGACTCATAGCCCTGAGCCTTAACCAAAAGACTCTATTTCTTCCCTATTCAGAGTCAAGGCTTTTGGCTCTGGAGAGGCACAACACAGAATCTAGTCCACTCTCCACTTGTGTTATTGGTAGTAATAATAATAATAAATACCAATATTATTATTTAATATTTCTATTCTGAAAGCACTTAATGGCCTCAGCCAGGCTGACCTCACTGTGCAAGGTGCTATACAATCATACATGGACATTCCCTGCACCAAACTAAAGGAGAGGAGGGGCTATGAGGGGACTTGCCTATGTCTAAATAAAATAACCTTTGTGAGTGATCTGCAAACTGTCAAGTAAGTAGAATCTGATGGTACAGTCTAGCTTAGAGGAGCCAAACACAGTTAGTTTACCAGCTATTTGTAAGAGAGCTAGTTTTCAACAAACACATTTAACATTCTGCCTCAAATATAGTAATGAGCAAATTAAAGGCAAAAATTATTAACTGCACTTTTTCTGCAGAACTTGCAGCACATTACCACATTTATATTGAGCTCATTTTTTGATTGTTAGCTTTTTATGCACAAAGGGCAAACAAATACATTCATTCATAATCATCTTTACGTCATGCGAAGAAGCAACAGCACAAGGAAGAACTAAAATAAAGCCACCGTGAGAAAAAGCCACAACAGTGAGTGTGTGTATATATCCTCTATAACATGCTGCATCTGGCAAAAAAGGACTGCATTCAGGGTTGCCCTAATGTCTCTTTGCTCTACCACAGCTGTAGTAGAGGGGTCACAGAGTAGGGATGTGGACTCCCTAGTGAACAAGAGAGACGTGGGGGACAATTATGAAGGCAGCACAGATGCCCCTGCTACACAGAGTGTTCTGGGGTATACTGAAAGCAGGATGGGAGTCAGCCAGGGAAGAAAGGAGTAAAGGTGAAAGGACTCTTGCAAATGAGAAATCCTGTCCCCTGGCAATTCCCCACAGGCACTATATGGCAGCAGGCACGTTAAACTCCACAGAGGGCCATACAGGCTCTAGCAAACCTGGACTTGAGGAAACAGACTGTCTCCCTCCACACCCTGCATCAGCCCTTGTGTTAGCTCAGGGATGAGTTTGGAGGATTACGTTAGTTGCTTCTGCCACAAAGGAAAAATGTCCCTCAGTACAGAGAAAACAACTCCTAGCAAATACATACTGCACACAGCAAAGTGAGGATTCAGCCTATCTAACTTGCTTGAACTGATGGCTAGGAAGACTGTTTGCTGGAGAAATGGTCCTTACCAATTCAGCGTACAATTGTTTAAAAAAAAAGACAAGTTCAAGCACACCCTCCCCAAAACAAAACAAAGAGCTCATCTGTATAAAGCTGTATCTTGCCATGTAATTGCCATACCAACCACACAATGTCTATTCTCCTTGGAGCTTCTGAAACTCTTCTGTGGAGAAACTTTGTGAAAAACAATGGCAACCCCTCCTCCCCCTCCCCAGGCTGATAAAGAAACATAAATCCTTCCATTTTATATGATTCTATTACAATGCCCTTTTATTATTTTCCTTATTTCCTTTCCCTCCCTTCTTTTCTTTATTGTGTACCTGAAACTGGGTTTTCATTGGATTGGCATTTGGGAACAGTTTCCCTGAGCAATTAGATTACAAAGAAACCCCTGCACAGCAAACCCTGTCACACATTGAGCCTTGGTCCCTCTCCCAGAGAGTTTGCCTAAGCAATGAAACAACACTTGTGGCCTCAGGAGACTAGTCAAGAGTTCTTTTTAAATCGATACTCCACAACAGCTTCAAAAACAAAGGGACAAATGTCTTCCTCATTCTGAACCTCACACGTTGTTTGGTACATGATGTATTTGGCCTATAAAAGAATTTGAACTACCATGGAAAATAAACTTAAGCAAGCATGTAGACCTGAAAACTAAGGCCAGGTCATTCATGGATGGTGTGCACCTAATTTCCTTTCACTCTTTTGAAAATCCCAGCATGTTCTTTCCATTGGGATTTATCAATCAGTGTTTGTTACAGGCTCCCCTCTGTGCTCAAGCCACAGAAGATATGAATGCAGTACATGCCCATTTAGAGAACTATAGTTTAAACTGCAGCAGCTCATTCTTTTAGCCTTGGAGGTCCCTAGTTCAATTGTTGGTGTGTCAGTCAAGATGACAGTCATCACAACATAAGGACAGCCATACTGAGTCAGACCGGTGGTCCATCTAGCCCAGTATCCTGTCTTCTGACAGTGGCCAATGCCAGATGCTTCAGCGGGAATGAACAGAATAGGCAGTCTTCGAGTGATCCATCCTCTGTTATCCATTCCCAGCTTCTGGCAATCAGAGGCTGGGAACATCCAGGGCATGGGGTTGTGTCCCTGACCATCTTGACGAATAGCCATTTATGGACCTATCCTCTGTGAACTTATGTAATTCTTTAGTGAATGCAGTTATCCTTTTGGCCTTCAAAACATCCCCTGGCAATGAGTTCCACAGGTTGACTGTTTGTTGTGTGAAGAAGTACTTCCTTTTATCTGTTTTAAACCTGTTGCCTATTAATTTCATTGGGCGACCTCTAGTTCTTGTGTTACGTGAAGGAGTAAATAACACTTTCTTATTCACTTTCTCCATGCCAGTCATGGTTTTGTAGACCTCTATCATATCTCCTTTTAGTCTCTTTTCCAAGATGAAAAATCCCAGTATTTTTAATCTCTCCTCATACAGAAGCTGTTCCATACCCTTAATCATTTTCATTGTCCATCTCTGTACCTATTCCAATTCGTATAGTGGGGGGAGGGATAGCTCAGTGGTTTGCACATGGGTCTGCTAACTCCAGCATTGTGAGTTTAATCCTTGAGGGGAGCATTTAGGGATCAGGGGCAAAAATTTGTCAGGGGGTTGGACTACATGACCTTCTGAGGTCCCTTCCAACCCTGATATTCTACATGTTTTTTGAGATGGAGCAACCAGACCTGCATGCAGTAATCAAGATGTGAGAGTACCATGGATTTATATAGTGGCATTATATTTAGTCTTATTATCTATCTCTTTCCTAATGATTCCTAACATTTTTGACTGCAGTAGAGTTCAAAGTGATGACCAGAGTGGCTAAAACCGGCATTGTGGGACACTTCTGGAGGCCGATCAGAGCACATTAACAGACCAGGGCATCCACTCGCCAAGGTGGATTACCAGGAGCGCTCTAGCCGCAGAGTCCGGGTGCTCTACATGCCTTGCCAGTGTGAACGCATCATGAGTTAGAGCACCCACGGCTGCTTTAATGCATTCTAACTCGCAAGTGTACCCAAGCCCTTAACTATCTTCAGTAATTTTGTATCATCTGAAAATTCTGCCACCTCACTGTTTACTCCTTTTTCCAGATCATTTATGAATACGCTGAATAGCTCTGGTCCCACTACAGACCCCTGTGCGACACCACTATTTACCTCTCTCCATTCTGAAAGCTGACCATATTCCTACCCTTTGTTTCATGTCTTTTAACCAGTTAATGAGAGGGTCTTCCCTCTTATCCCATGACTGCTTACTTTACTTAAGAGCCTTTGGTGAGGGGCCTTGTCAAAGGCTTTCTGAAAGTCCAAGTACACTGGACCGCCTTTGTTCACATGTTTGTTAACCCTCTCATAGAATTCTAATAGATTGGTGAAGCATGATTTCCCTTTACAGACACATTCTAGACTCTTCCTCAACAAATAGTGTTCATCTCTGTGCCTGATATTTCTGATCCTTATTGTAGTTTCAACCATTTTGCCCAGTACTGAAGCTAGGCTTATTGGCTTGTAATTGCCAGGATCCCGCTGGAGCCTTTTTAAAAAATTGGTGTCACATTAGCTATCCTCTAGTCAGCTGGTACAGAAGATGATTTAAATGATAGGTTATAAACCACAGTTAGTGAATCTACAATTTCACATTTGAGTTTCTTCAGAACTGTTGGGTGAATGCCATCTGGTCCTGGTGACTTATTACTTTTTAATTTGTCAGTTTGTTCCAAAACCTCATGTTATTTAGAGTTTGGAGCTTTCCTTTATATGACTGTATAGTGAAAGGCTTTGAAAAAAACATTTACTTACATGCAGTGGGACAAATCATGAAGTCTTTACTCATTCCTTGAAATCATTGGGCCAGATTCCTAGATGGTGAACATTTACATAGCTCTATTGACTTCGACCTCAATTTGCAGTATCTGAGAATCTGGCTCAAGGGGAATTTTGCCCCAGTAAGGATCGAGTAGAAACTTGATTTGGCCCGCAAGAAAGGGAAAATAACCTCTCTTGGTCCTTTTTCAAAGTTCTATTTGAAGTATTAGGTTAAGAAGATAATCTAGTTACTCTCAAGTTACCTCTCTGCTAGTGAACTTGAAGGCAGCAGATTTAGACAGATGCGAATTTGGCCCATTAGACTTTCCAAGTGCCTTCGCCAGGGCCGACTCCAGGCACCAGACGAGAAAGCACATGCCTGGGGTGGCACATTGTAAGGGGCGGCATTCCGGCCAATCTTGAGGCGGTCAGCCAAACCCTGCAGGGACAGGGACCCTGGCCTGGCGGGGGGCAGGAACTAGCTATCCCCGCCTCTCATCGTGCTGCCGGGCTCCCCAGGATGCGCCACTCCCCACCGTCTGCACTGGCCTCCACCTCCCACGCTGCTCTGAGTCCAGCCTGGCCGAGCCGCCTTTAAAGGTGCGGCTGAGCCACCACCTCCTGCAGCCCCTGGGCACCGGAAGGAGGGAGGGTTCTGCAGCGGCCCAGCGGGCCGCGGTGGCAGGGATGGTTCTGCAGTGGCCTGACGGGCACCGGAGGGAGGAAGGGTTCTGTGGCAGCCCGGTGGGCAGCGGAGGGGTGGCTCCACTGATCCCACCGCCATTTGCATTGTGCCAAGCCCCGCTGCAAAGCCGGCCCCGCGTGGAGGTCGCAGACCTCAGCCAGCGCTGCCTGTGTCGGCCCCCTCGGAGCCTGCCCGGCCAGGAGAGGCACCTCAAAGCCAGAGGAGAAGCTGCAAGCGGGCTGCAGCGCCTGACTGCCCACAGGCGGAGGGAGTGGGCGGGTGCTGCCCTTCACCCCCCTGCGAGCTGCCTTGACCACCCTCCACGAGCTCCCAGCGGCTGCCATTTATTTTTTTTTTGCCTGGGGCGGCAAAAAAGCTAGACCCAGCCCTGAGCTTCACTTGTGTATTGTTCATAACTGGGGCTCATCCAAAGTGAGCCTATTATAGAAGGGTGAGGGTTCACGTTCTTCAGCATAACAAATTTTGTCTACATGACAAAGCCCTCACTGGACACAGGGGAAAATTAAAATGTTATAATAATGTGACTGACACTATTCCCCCCACATAACAGAAAACCGAAGAGAATCTATTTCAACCGACTCTCTACAACATGAAGACAGAAAGACAGGGGTAGACTGAACAGGAAAAAAAGAGCTGGAAGCTATTCTATAGTTGAGTGACAGGTGGCTAGGAAGTAGTTTCTCCCAGATGGCCTGACTGCTCCTCCTCCAGGCCCCTGTTCATTCGTATCATGGAGTATTGGTGAAACCTACTTTTCCTCTACAGCTTCTCACATCCTCCTCTCTTCTCCCCTTGCTGTCCAGAGGAGAAAGCATGAATGATACTGAGCTTCCTCCAATCCTAGTGAGAGTAGGGGAGGCTGGGTACAGCTCATCTACTGCCAGGCTCAAGTTTTACTTTAGAGGTACCTAGACCTTGTGCTGGCCCTTTGCAGAGAGGTGAATTTCACCTATATATAAAATATAACTAGACTCCTGTTTGCATTAAGTGGAGTTAAGAAATATGCCTGGAGGAAGAATAACTTACCACGCCCCTTGAGGGAGGGGAGTATAGTGTGTAGTGATTCTATATAGCCTGTTAAAGAGACAAAATATCCCATATAGCATTTGGTTCCAACTCTCACTAAACTCAATGGAAAGACTTCCATTGACTGTAATGGGAGTTGGATCAGGCCCTTAGACAAAAAGCAGGGCTTTGCCCTCCCTCCTAGCAAATGCTGCTTCTCTTTTTGCCCACAGACACATAAAACACCCATTTTTGATTTTCTAAATGCTGTAGACTGTCATTCTCTCCCAAAGCTGGCAGAAGACCTAGATTCGGTAGTTTGAAAACATTTGGCTTGTTTACATTTCCCCTCAAAGTCAAACAATACAAGAGCTGTATTTTTCAGATATAAAAGCCACAAATGGGAGAAAAAAAACCCTTCAGATTATGCCAAGAAATAGAGCTCTTGCGCTGATCTACCATTCTGACTTGCCTTAATCTCCTTGTTGTATAGAGTGAGTGAGGAAGGCCAAAATCTACACAGAAGAATTTAGTGTACCAACTTTTTGACGATAGCACCATTCCATAAAGCCTCCTTATCCTTCTGCAGAACCAAACCGTTGCTTTAGGAGTTGCAGGCTTCTGAAATACAAGGTTGACACTTTGCCCATAGTTTCTCCATAACATTCCTTTAGATTTTGTACACTGCTGACAGAGCTTTGGAGAATGTAAACAGACAAGATAGGAGAAGACTGAAGGAGAAAGAAGTTGCCAATTATTTTTTGGAGCCAGAAGAGCTTCGTGGCACAAGGGGCTTCTATTCCAACACAAATAGCTTGAGAGAAATGGACTATTTCAGAGCACTCTGATGAGTCAGCTGGGTGGGACACACTGGCAGTTTTTGCACTCCCCTGAGCACAAAGACTGTTTCAGGCAAGCACACCTGCTGGCACCTAAGAGATAGGTAGGTAAGGGATAAATCCATAGCTCAGCAGAGCTGATCACAGATTAAGGGAATACATGCTGCATCCTCACCATGATGGCACCTGGATCTCTCCTGTACCTATCCTAGAGACCCTTAGATTTTAAGGCCAAAAGAGACTTAGCCTGACCTCCTGCATATTGCAGGCCAGAGAACCTCACCTACCCACTCCTGTAGTAGGCCCATAACCTCTGGGTGAGTTACTGACATCCTCAAATCTAGTATCTTAAGAGGAGGTTGTGTTGGAAGTTATGACAACAGCACAATAGTGTCAGTCAGCTATGGCCTGACCTAGGCTCAGTGAAGGACTTGGCCTCAAGGTAAAGGAAAACATGGGAATAATGGACTCAAGGAATCCGACACCGGCAATTTGTTATTGGTGCAGTTTCATGTTAAACTTTGTGGAGTGGTTTGAAATTGATAATAGATATGTTTGCAAATCACTGAGCAAGTGTACCAAGGCCAAGGACCAAAAGCTGCTGGTAAAACAGGCAGCTCCTGCTGTCATCAGAAGTTGCACATGTGGATGCCTGTTGAATTTGAATAATTGTAGTCAATTTAAAGATTAGTTTGCCAGCTGTTTGTAAGAGAGCTAGTTTTCAACAACCACATTTAACATTCTGCCTCAAATATAGCAATGAGCAAATTAAAGGCAAAAATTATTAACTGCACTTTTTCTGCAGAACTTGCAACACATTACCACATTCGCATTCAGCTCATTTTTTGTTAGTTTTCTATGTACAAAGGGCAAACAAATACATTCAGCCATAATCATCTTTACTTCATACGAAGGAGCAACAACACAAGAACTAAAATATAGCTGCCATGAGGGGGAAAAAAAAACCCAGTGAGTGCATGTATATCCTCTATAACATGCTATCACCCATAAGCACATAGAGGCCAATTTACAAAAGAGGTCAGCAACTGACTTTTGGTTTCCTCCCTTCCAGGGAAAAAAATCAAGTTTCTGACAAAAAACGGAATGGCTGAAAACTCAAAATTTTCTGTTTTCAGCTAAAAAAACAAAATACTTTGATTCTGAAATTCTGCCATGGGTCCTTATGGGAGTTGTAATTCAGGTGCCTCTGGCTCCCATTCTCCTCTATGGGTGAGGATCACCAGCTGACTACCTCTCCCATGATGCATCATGGTTTTCCCTCTTGGCGAGGAGAAGCAAAACATCATGGCAGTCTCAGGACCACTCTCTTCATAGGCGCTGGCTTTGTCTGGGCCTGATGGAGGGGTGCACAACCACCCGCTCCACCCTAGGCCCCATCCCCACCCTTCCTCCAAGCCGCCACCTGCATCCCACCTCTTCCCACCCCCACCTTCCTCCCAGCACCTCCTGCACACTGCGAAACAGCTGATTGTGGTGGGCAGTATTCGCTGGGAGAGAGGGGGAGGCGCTGATTGGCTGGGTAGAAGACAGATGGGAGGCACTGGGAGAGGCGCTGGCTGCCAGTGGGTTCCAGGCACCTGCTAATTTTTTTCTGTGGGTGTTCCAGGGCTGGAGCACCCACAGAGTCGCCGCCTATGACTCTCTTCCTTCATGTGATGCTGTCATTTACACCAACTCTGTAGACGTCATAGAGTCTTCTAGCCGAGACAGGTTCTGAATTTCTAATGTAATAAAACAGCCCAAAAAAACCCCTCAAAACCAAACAAAATCAAAGAAACCCTCTTAAAAACAAACAAAAATAAAGAAAGAAAATAAAAAGCCCCAACAACCCTAAGAAAGAAAATACTTTCAGGTCTTTATCTATCATAAAGAAGCACAAAAGGGCACAAGGCCATTTTTTCTTTTTTTCTTCCTTTGTAGGTCATCTTTAAGTGCTGATGGTACCCTCAATGATATCCAAAACACAGAAAAGGATATTGTCTCCAGGATCGTAGCATCTAAACAGAAGGATAACACCCCTACTGAGATATCCATAGCAGCACAGAAATAATTTTTTGGGAGGGAGTTAAATTATTTTAGTAACCTATTAGTGACAAAAACCTCAGGGATGGGATTTTTACTGAGAAGGCTTCTTAGTGTTGGTAGGTTTTGCAGGACATCATGGAAGAAAACACAACAGTGGCTGTGCAAGAAGGACACAAAGAAAAGGACAAAGGGGAGGGAGTAGGAGATGCAGGGAGCTGAGAGCAGAGAAGTACTCAGAGGCAGACCCTTCGAGGTTAGGCTGAGGAGGCGGAGTTTGGCACCAAAGGGGACAGAAAGATGATGAGGGATTTGTAGAGGTGAATGAAGATGCTGAAATAGAATGGGTATAGCTTGGCAAAAGGAAAGAGAGAGGATCTAAGACTTATAGCAAGTTTGGGAACCCGTGTGGATGGAAGGATGGGGGTGGTGCTGATGGCAAGGGAGAAGGGCAGGAGGGGAGATAGAGTGAGGAGAGGGTTAGATCACTCAGGATTCATATCAAAGCAAGTACACTACATTTTAGCAAATTACCTAAATTCCTTATTGTTTCAGTCACAAGGCTATGCCATGTTTCCACTTAGAGCGTCCTCTGAGCCCCTGACAGATGTCAAGGGCCCTACATGTTCTACATTAAAAAGGGCTATAAAAGATTTTTTCCTGGAGCATTTCAACTCCACCTTTGCATTGGCCAAAGGGGGGCCACTAGAGAAAGTTGGTCAGCATCTGAGTGTGGTGCCACCAGATACTCTGCCAGCCTAGGAATAAACAGAACCTGGCCACCAGCGCTTGGATCTTCCACATCGCAGCATAATCTAGTCAGACTGGACCATCCCATCAGTCACTGTTTTGGGTGAAATCCACCCTCGAGCAGGGTCACTGCACCAAGCCTATGTACCCTTTGAATATGCCTTAACCCCCATGAGGAGAACTTAAGTGTGCATAAGATTTGTGCTGTTCCTATGAACAAGGGTGAATTTCACAGTGTGTGTGTAAGGTTCTGGGTTGGCACCCTGTGACTTTGCCTTGCATCTAGCAGCAGAAATAATTATCAACTGTGAATGGCATGCTAGTCATAGTTAATAGCACTGTAAATGGAATACGGGTCCTAAAAGCAGTGTACAATGGAAAGCAGGTAGCATGAAATAAAGCAGATTACTTTTTTGCCTACTGGTATTAAGTAGAATTGGTGTCAGCCAACTGTAAGCACATATTGTGAAAGACCCGAGTTCCTCAAAAGGGATTTTTACTGTTAAATCCTTTAGTGGTTATGAAATTCCAGTCAGAAGTAATCCCAGGCTAATATGTGATTCTATTTTGGACTTTAAAGCAGCATATGTACATTTAAATTAAAGAAAGGCAAATTCAGCAGTGGGAAACCCATTTCTACTTCTCTGAATATATCAGGTTTTCAGTTCTTTCCCCTTATTACAAGTGTATTGTAGATGAAGCTGAGAGAATCCATATCATCTATGACTAAATCTTGATGAATGTACATCCAAAAATGAGAGTTCAGTGATGTCTTGCTAATGAAAGACCTGTTTTTCCCCACTTCTTTATCGAATAACGTGTTCGTAGTGCATTTATCAATTTAATTTTATACTTAGTGGGCAGCCGACTCATGGAGAAACTGAGATATATTGTAGAATCACAGAAATGTCAGGCTGGAAGGGACCTTGAGAAGTCATCAGTTCTATCCCCCAAGTAAACTTAGACCATCCTTGACAGGTGTTTGTCCAATCTGTTTTTAGAAACCTCCAATGATGGGGATTCCACAAGTTCCCTTGGAAGCCTATATGTATAAATATATTCTTTTTAGAAACAATATCTTTATTTACCATCTGTCACCATGGTATCATGGTATTCTCCTTTTGTTCTGTACCATGAACATTAGTGGATCTTTGTTACTTAAAAGTTCACTAGCTCCTGCTGCTTGAGGCCACATAGACTATACTTAAAGTCTCATATGTAGGAGGGGGTTTAGTGGGTCAAGAAGTGAGAACATGGTGGATTGGTGGATAGATGAGTAAATCAGAGAAATGCTTGAGTGGGTTGGGAGGGAGAAGGAAGAAATTTAATGGAGGGAGGAGAAAGGGAGAGTTTAAATTATTACATATTTTTTCTGTCTCCTGGGAAATAGCTAAGCTTTGGATGGAAAAGGGACTTATTCAGATAGAACCTCCAAATCTTTTACTGTTGATCTATCACTAATTATGATTTCAGACAAGAAATAAGCAGCAATTGAGGCCAATGCAGTCTTAAAAAACAAAGCTCCCCTTCTCATGAAAATCTTCTACAGACAGTTTTTCATGAGGCATTCACTGAGTATTAATTAACCCATTTGCTGCCATTGGTACCAACTTGCATTTCAGTGGTCGCCTGGTTTAACTTATTTCAAACACTAGTAATTGTATCTTACCTTTAAGATACTACAAAAATGATACAGTGTTTGGAGGCAGCAAATTTAAAAATTTTATTAAAGTAAATGTTTGAAATGAAATATACACAGGTTGAGAGGGAAGGTACTGTACATCTGGGGTCAGGCTTGGGGGGTTACAGATATCGTTTGCAAGGATGAAAAGATACATACAAATGGCATAACCAGCATAGACCCAGATTGGGGTGCAAGGGTTTTTAAAGTGTCAGTGAATAAGTGGGCTCGGGTTCGCCACCCATGGAATGAATAAGGAGTCCAAGTCAGTATTGGTAGAGCAGATAGGTACATGGGTGGGGTGCATCCTTTGGTCCCTCAGGGAAGGAAGTGGGTTATTTCCCTGGTCGGTTGTCTCAATTACTCAGCGTGGTATTGGCGGTGTCCGGTGATGTGTTCGGTATAAATGTTTCTGTTTGTACAGTGTTTGGAGGTAGCAAATACTACACTAAAGTAATGCAGACTTGGGCCACAATCCCACAATCAGGTCATTGGGAGAGGATCCTTGCATCTACATGGAGTTCATTTGAAGTCAATGGGATTGCACATAGTCACAGATCAGATTTCAGGATCTGGACTTTTCATTGTAAACCTGTGTTTTAGAATGGATTATAACCTTCTCAAGCACTTTCCCTTTGGGTTGAAATATTCCATGGTTGGTCTCAGCCAAAGGGAAAGTCTGAGTAAATCCATTCAACTGATTCAGTGCTGTCAGAATTTACATAAACAACCGAAGAAAAACAAGCACCTCTTTTCTTCTTTAAAATCATCTAAGATACTTTTTTCTCCACCAAGAGAAATCAAAAACAGTGGCGTGTCCCAAACCACCACTAAGTCTGAACTCTCCAGATCCTTCCTTGTACAGTATCAGCCTTGTCCTCTCTGAAAGCAAAGGCAGTAGGGGTATAAGTCACCCTACGCAGAAAGCAAGCACCAGGCTTAGGCACCACTTCCATCCTGCTGAGGGCTCAAGTGGGATCTAAGTGATGAATAGGTTTTGTTCTGGCCTTCTGCAAAGAGGGGAATTTCACTCAAGGCAAATGTTTCTATTCACTGTAAGAGAACACAAAAATCCAGCTTTTATGGATCTTGAACTCACCCTCTTGTTGTGTCATTTAAATAATAGTGACTCTCTTGTGAGAAAAAAACAACATCCTGCTTGAAAGAGGAGCCTCAATATACACTTCTGAATGCAGTAAAAGTCGTTAGTGTCTCTTTCATGTGACTTCCTCCTGGTCACCTTGAAAATCTTTCTTAATCTGGGAAAACAAAAGCTTTTTTTGGAGCCCTATATTACCGCTTACAAAGGAAGCAGATGTGTGAAGCTTTGTTCAGAACCTGATGCTCTGAATGCTTTGCCATCATGAAAAATTTTAATCTCATGGTATTTGACTCTTCCCTCACAGAGCTGTTTAAACATACCCTGCTTTTGGTCAAAGGCAGCAGCATACTTCCTCTGACCAAAGGAAGCACATCCCGAGCATCTGAAGCCCACAGCAGTTGAGAAGAGCCCCCTCCTATGTGACAGCTGCCATCTTGACTGACACAGTGGGTATTTCTAGGGCAAAAGGCGTGAGCTGTTATAGCTTGAGCTAAAGAGCCAAGACAGTCTTTGGCCCAAAACAGTCTTCTGTCCTCTGCAGATCAGATGCAGAGGGGGACCTATAACATATTCAGTGGGTTACACTTATTCACATGATATTCTTTAGGACAAATGCTGCTACTCTTAGTCAAATAAGACTTTGCTCCAATGTACAGGGTCAGCAAAAAGTCTGGAGCTTGAGTTGTGTGTAGGCATCTGCCTTGGGGGTGAATTTCACCCAGAACATAGTGCTTTACTCTGTGAGTAGTCCCAAATGAAATTCTATTGATGGGACTTCTCATGGAATACAACACTATTCTGCATGAGTAAGAGTGATAGAATTTGCTGCTTTATGAATAAACCATGAGCAACACAAGTACTCTTGACCCTGGAGAAGGAAGTCTTCATGGTTAAAATGGCCCTGCTATCTTGTATTTCTATTTTGAAGCCACTTCAATGACTCAACCTCCTCCATTTACCTAACACGTACTTATAGAAAGGCTGGCCACTGAAAGAAGCAGCTTGTTTGTGCATTCCTAAAACATCAGCTGTGCCTGATTTTAGAAGCTATCTTGGCATTGCATTGTGTATCTATTCTTTTGGCAGCCTTCCTCTACAGCCTTGCGTTCAATGTGTCACTGTCTCACTCCCTCCTACAGGCTGCAGTGTTGGGTGTTTTTGTAGGATTCCTTCCAGTCACATAGAGCAGAGATGGTTGTTTCCAAGCATTTGTCTAAAGGGAGACCTAGCTGTGAGAGACAATTCTATTCAGTGAGCTGAGTGAAAAGTTTCATACATAAAAGGAAATTGGCCGATTAGGACATTACTGATGGCTTTGTAGTCGAAAACAAAATCTATCTCAAAATCTTTGTGTTTTTCCCACTGCAGTTTAGTATTAGCATAAGAAAGTTGTCTCTGGGAAAAAGGGCTTGAACACTCATAAGGGCCTGATCCAATGGCCACTGAATTTCCCTGTAGTCTTTCCATTGGCTTCAACAAGCTTTGGGTCAGGTCAGTTAAGAAATGAATAAATAATCAAGTGTCATGTCCTATGTTGCCTTATCCCTGCTCCTGCAATGGACAGATTTCAGGTTCCTTGGGATAAAAAACAAACAAACCAAAACAGGGATCCAAGGGTGAGGGTACCACAGATCAAAAATGTGGTGCTTTACCCTGAGGTTAGGCCCAAAACATATAAGCACAGGATTTATGAGACTATGCTGTTAAGTGGACTGAAAGCAAAGTAGTAACTTCAGTAAACAAAATAATAACACGGAGAAAAGATTTACAGACCCACATTTTATATATCTAATTTACAATATAACCTCAGACCAATCTATATGACTCTATAAAACTTTTAGTACAAGCCTGAACTACAACCAACAATGGAAGGGGAATATTTAAAATAATTCTGGGATTGTAAATAGCAAGGGAATCCTGCTTCTGCCTGTGAGAGAACTAAAATTCCAGAGCACACTTCCTGATTCTCAGCAGGCTGGATGCTCAGTACTTTCTGAAAAACAGGCCCCTCTAAGCTGTCTTAATTCGAGCAACCAAAATCACCAGTCACATTTGAAAAGCTCTGTACTATTAAAATAGTGAGTTATTGCAAACAAGAGCAGCATTTATTCATTGTATTTATGTCATGTGAATGATCTGAGCTAGTGCTGACTTAGTGTGCCATGTAACGATGAAGCAAACTCAGACGATTGCTCTTGATATGAGTTTGGAAATCCATTTCATCCAATAATTTATTGACTGATTAATCTGCCATACAAAAGAGGAAGTTGTGGATGGATGCTGTGCCATTTACAGAGCTGTCACAAAAGCAGCAAGAAAGGATGCATTGGTTATTGATGAAGAACTATGGTAGAAGAGTTTCAGAGAAGCAGTCATGTTAGTCTGTATCCGCAAAAAGAACAGGAGTACTTGTGGCACCTTAGAGACTAACAAATTTATTTGAGCATAAGCTTCCATGGGCTATAGCCCACTTCATCAGATGCATGCATGAGAAATAGTTTTACTTTGTGTAATGACCCATCCACTCCCAGTCTTTATTCAAGCCTAATCTAATGGTGTCCAGTTTGCAAATTAATTCCAATTCAATAGTCTTTTGTTGGAGTCTGTTTTTGAAGTTTTTTTGTTGTAATATTGCGACTTCTAGGTCTGTAATTGAGTGACCAGGGAGATTGAAATGTTCTCCGACTGCTTTTTGAATGTTTTAATTCTTGATGTCTGATTTGTGTCCATTTATTCTTTTATGTAGAGACTGTCCGGTTTGGCCAATGTACATGGCAGTGGGGCATTGCTGGCACATGATGGCACATTGATAGATGTGCAGGTGAACAAGCCTCTGATAGTGTGGCTGATTTGATTAGGTCCCATGATGGTGTCCCCTGAATAGATATGTGGACAGAGTTGGCAACGGGCTTTGTTGCAAGGATAGGTTCGTGGGTTACTGTTTTTGTTGTGTGGTCTGTGTTTGCTGGTAAGTATTTGCTTCAGGTTGAGGGGCTGTCTGTAAGCAAGGACTGGCCTCTCTCCCAAGATCTGTGAGAGTGATGGAGCATCCTTCAGGATAGGTTGTAGAGCCTTGACGATGTGCTGGAAAGGTTTTAGTTGGGGGCTGAAGGTGATGGCTAGTGGCATTCTCTTACTTTCTTTGTTGGGTCTGTCTTGTAGTAGGTGACTTCTGGGTACTCTTCTGGCTCTGTCAATCTGTTTCTTCACTTCAGCAGGTGGGTATTGTAGTTGTAAGAGTGCTTGATAGAGATCTTGTAGGTGTTTGTCTCTGTCTGAGGAGTTGGCGCAAATGTGATTGTATCGTAGAGCGTGGCTGTAGACAATGAATCGTGTGATGTGGTCTGGATGAAAGCTGGAGGCATGTGGGTGAGTATAGCAGTCAGTAGGTTTCCGATATAGGATGATGTTTATGTGACCATCACTTATGAACACTGTAGTGTCCAGGAAGTGGATCTCTTGAGTGGACTGGTCCAGGCTGAGGTTGATGGTGGGGTGGAAATTGTTAAAATCATGATGGAATTACTCAAGGGCTTCTTTTCCCTGGGTCCATTTGATGCAGATGTCACCAGTGTAGCACAAGTAGAGAAGGGGCGTTAGGGGACGAGAACTGAGGAAGCGTTGTTCTAAGTCAGCCATAAAAATGTTGACATACTGTGGGGCCATGCAGGTATCCATAGCAGTGCCGCTGATTTGAAGGTATATGTTGTCCCCAAATGTGAAATTGTTGTGGATGAGGACAAAGTCACAAAGTTCTGCCACCAGGTTTGCCGGGACATTATCAGAGATACTGTTCCTGATGGCCTGTAGTACAGCTTTGTGTGGAATGTTGGTGTAGAGGGTTTCTACATCCATAGTGGCTAGGATGGTGTTTTTAGGAAGATTACCAATGGACTGTAATTTCCTCAGGAAGTCAGTGGTGCCTCGAAGATAGCTAGGAGTGCTGGTAGTGTAGGGCCTGAGGAGGGAGTCTACATAGCCAGAAAATGACTTATTTGCTTTGCAGAATGGACTTTTATTGATGTAATACACTCATAAGGAACAAGACAGATATTTCAGTCAAACAAACGAACGGTGCCTCACTTGAGAAGTCAATGATAAGAGTGGAGAAAGTGTTGTAACTGTGTCGGATGTTAGAGAAACAAGGTGGGTGCGGTCCAATCTTTTATTGGATCAACCTCTGTTGGTGAGAGAGACAAGTTTTTGAGCTACACAGAGCTCTTCTTTAGATCTGGAAAAGGTTATGAGAGAGTGACAGCTAAATAAACAGACAGTTTAGCATAAGTAGTTAGCACATATTCTAAAGACCTTTTCACTTTCAATGGTCCCTTAGAATATGTGCTAACTACTTATGCTAAACTATCTGTTTGATCTTAGCTGTGACACTGTTAGTACCTTTCCCAGACCTGAAGAAGAGCTCTGTGTAGCTTCAAGTCTTGTCTTTCTCACCAATAGAAATTGGTTCAATTAAAGATATTACCTCCCCCACCTTGTTTCTTTAATAACGGAGAAAGACACACAGGGGCTGTCATGTGGAATAGTAGTCACGGTTGTAGGAACAATTGCCTGGATATATAGAGAAAAAGAACTAAAATTTCTTGTACTAGGATATAGTCTGAAATGTCTTTAGAAACCAACTGAAAGTACCTTTCTATGGATGAGACAGATAAGAACGCCGTCTGCGAATGTTTTCATCAGTTATCTTAAAGAACACCCACCTCCCCATCAGCATTATCTTGGCCCAGACTTTTACAGACAAAAATTAGTTGCATCAGGTTTACATAAGTTCTTTTTTTATTTCTAAAACTCCAGGTTGAAGTTGTGTCTGCATTAGCAGCAGTATTGACTGGTTTACTGAGGACAAGAAGTTCCAGAGAAGCATATGGTCTGTGAAGAGCTGGAGAAATGGAGGCAACCAGAATTCCTGCAGGGGTTCTTTCTGTGGCACAGCTACTCCTCAACTGCACAACGCTCCCACAGTTTAAGGGTAAGATCCAACTCATAATCTAGACTAGAGCATGGATCAGGTTGGCCCAGGTCATCTTGGTTCAATGACCTGCTACCTCTCCCTACCCAAGTTTTCAAAATGGTCTCAAATTTGTGGGGCCAAACTTTTGACACTTGGGCCCATATTTTCAAAACTTGATGCCCAAAATCAAAGGTTACCTTTGAAAATTTGTGCCTGACTCTCTCGCCTTTTTGGTTGCAAAGATAACTTTCTAAATATGAGCCTACAGTAAACCAATCCAGTGATGTTTGCCTGAGTTGACAGACAGCTTGAAACAAGAGCTCTCAGAGATCTGACCTGCTCCCATTCATCTCAATGGGTCAATGGATCTGAAATCTAATGCTGACCATTTAAATGTCAGCATTGATAACTATTTCACTCCTGAGAAAAGCACACTGTGAAGAGGGATAATCACAAAGCTCTAAATAATCTACTGTGAGTGGAATCTCATTTTAGTACCATAAGTGGGTGGAGTTTGGGAGAATACTACCATTGGGATTTTTTGGTTTGCTTGTTTTAAATATGACCTCTAGGCTAGCAAGATTAGATAAGCTGTGTGACGGGATCCCTGGGATTTGGTATAGGACTGTGGGACAGCTGTGCCCCCCTAACTCTCCAGCCTGGGCTGTCTCACAATGCTTTGCTAGTGACAAGCAGCAAACCCCTCCAGGCACTGTGATCACTCAGCACAACAGCATGTGGAGCCCGAAACCCAGCTAGATGCATGAATGCTCCCTGAACCACTCATGAATCGCATAGAGAAAGGCTCCAGCCAACCTTCTCCCCCCACCCGTCCCAGCTTCCAGCCTTGTACCTCAGGAGTATACCATCTTGCACTGCTCAAGATGGGCAGTTGGTTCACCACTTCATTAGTGGAAAGTGGATATACACCAGCCTTTGCAAACCTGAGCAGATTTACCACACACTTCAGTCGAACTCACTGGTAAAGATAAACAGTTAAACAAATGTATCGACTACAAAAGATAGATTTTAAGTAATTATAAGTGATAGGCAAAAAGTCAGAGTTAGTTACCAAAAGAAAATAAAACATAAGCACGCAGTCTAAACTCCCCCCCCCCCAATATCTGGGTGCCTCCCAAACCCATAGCATATTTTAGTGACAACCACACAGCACAATGCTCATAACTTCATATGCATTAATGATATACATGTAGCAAGGTCTCAGCTGGTCACTGGAGGGCGGTGGGGAGCTACTGCCTTGCTGAAATGCCTTGGTCACACCTCTCCGTCGATGGGGAATTAGCAGAGGGAGGTGTGCATTCGCAGCTGGCATGACACAGAAGTACCAGCCAGAGTCTGTGGCATGCCCCTCAGGCGGGGGAATTGCGCTTCTCAGGCAGGGGAGTGCCAGCAAGAGTCTGTGGCACACCCCTCAGGCAGGAGAGTGCTGGCAAGAGTCCTTGTCACTTTTTCTGGTTTCTGCCACCCCAAGGCAGGGTAGCAGGTATAGGCGAACACAGCCCTTCCCCTCGCACTCTACTGCATTCCAGCGCAGGGCCCTGATAGTGTTGGGGGGAGAGGGTCTAGCCACTGGGTCAGCAGGGATCTGTCCACAACATGCTGATCAAACACTAACTCACCGCACTGTCCAGTTCTGCCCCAGGCTACTTCCTACCTGGTCTCTCGAGTGGGTCCCTCTTGTTCCTCCAACTCGTCAGGATATTCAGCCACCAGTAGCCCTGGTAGCTCCAGTTCACCCTCAGTGTCGGGCTCACTCAGGCTTGGGTCACTGCCCAGCTCTTCCAGTTCCTCAGGATATTCTGCTGCCAGCAGTCCTGGTAGCCCAAGTCCTTCCTCTGGGTCAGATTTCCCCTGGTCCAGGGCGTCCCCTGGTTCGGCAGCAGGGTCCACAGGGAGAAGCCAACAGCCTGTGTCTGTCTCCTTCCCTGGTCATTCTCTCACTGGGCTAAGGGACTTGCCTTTTGTATTTCCTGTTCCACCCCTCCCCTTCCAGGTAGAGTGACCAGATGTCCCGATTTTATAGGGACAGTCCCGATTTTTGGGAATTTTTCTTATATAGCCTCCTATTACCCCCCACCCCCTGTCCTGATTTTTCACACTTGCTATCTGGTTACCCTATTTCAGGGGGATGCAGTAAACTTGGCCTGCTTCTGCCCACTCCGGCTGAGGCAGTGGTTCCTTACCCTCTGGTTTGGAGGGAGGCCACCCCGGCTCCTTATAATACATATTTAGATTGAACAGTGACTTTCAGCAGATCATAACCTTTCCCCTGATACCTCACATGGCCTGCTTTATAAGCAATATCACAATTATACATAAATGAGTAATATTGGGCTTACAGGATGCTCCTCCACACATACAGAATGTCACAAGCTGCTACTGGTTTGAATGGCAGAATATTGAGAACCATGGATTGAAGGTGACAGAGTGACAGAGAACCAGCGATACTCAAACTGTGGGTCGGGGCCCCAAAGTGAGTGACAACACCATTTTAATGGGGTTGCCAGGGCTGTCTTAGACTTGTTGGGGCCCAGGGGCCAGGGCCAAAGCCCAAGCCCCATCGCCTGGGGCTGAAGCTGAAGCCTGAGCCTAATTACAAGTGGAGCGTAGTTGAAAGGGACTCAGACTGACTCTATGCATATGCTACCGCTACACTGCAACAGAGGTTTGATTCATCACTTAGCAGCATACCCATACTACTTTTGATCAAGTTAGCTTGCTAAAAATAGCCGTGAAACCACGGCAGCACAGGTGTCAACATGCGCCAGCTCCCCAGTTCAAGCCCATCTAGGATGCTAAGTATGTACTTGGGCAGGTAGGCCATGCCACCATGGCTTCATTACTATTTTTAGTGAGCTAACTTGACCAAAGCTAGCTCAGGTATGTCTGCATGTGCTGCGATCTCACCTGCCAATTGCAGCACAGACATACCCAGATAGTGCACTCCACAGATACCATCTAATGAATCCTCACAACACTTAGTGAGTTAGCTAATTATCATCATCCCAATTTTACAGATGGGAAAACTGAATCACAATGGCCTTGTTTCCTCTAGCATTTTTTTTTAAGATCTCCCACTGCTGCAGCTCCAGCAGGGCTAGCAACTGTGGTTGCAGTAGTGCCATTAGGCTGCCTCTCCTTTTAACCACCAAACCAGTCAGACCTAGTCTGAGCAGGGTTAGATAACACTATGGTAAGAACATGAGCTTATCACTAGGGCTCCCAACAGTGGGAGATTTGAAGAAAAAATCATAAAGGAGAGGCAAGTGGAGTGCCCAAGGCATAGAGGGAGTTGGGCTCAGAGAGAGGATAAAGACTCAGTAATGCTTTCCTTCCAGCCCCAGAAGGGCCAGCCACTATATAGAAAGGCCTTGCCTTTGATACATCTACCAGATGGAGTTCACATTCACTTCTACAACATAGGCAAATCTCGCCAATGGAAGAATCTCCTCTCTAGGTCACATCACAAAAGCCCTAAGGAATCAAGGGGCCTGCAAAGTGCAAGCAAGTCATATGCCTCTAAAGTATTGGGAAAAGATTGTCTTGTTAATTATATTTTTTCCTTATGCAGAGTTTTTTCTCCATGCGGTATATGACAGTGGCACCCGCCATTGAACTACTCAATGAGGTGTGACTATTTAAGTGATGATGCACCATTGTTTTCATCTATATCTTGGAGTCTCTTTGGGTCTAACTCAATTGAGTCAATGGGAGTTTTACAAGTTACTTCAGTGGGCTTTGTATCAGATCCTTTTATGCTTAGCAGCAAGTTTTTTAGAAATTTCTAAGGCCTGGTGTGAAGCACAACATAGATATATTTTCTTGTAGCATTGAATGGGATCTGGGTTACATCTTCACAAGCTGCCAACTTGCATTAGCGGGATCTTGGAGGATACATCTTCCCAAGATCGCATGCAACCCAACTTTCAATTATTGCTTGCTCATACTTACTGTCTGACCATAGCACTGTCACATCACTCTATGGCAATATAAACATTTGACCGGTGAAGTGCTTACTGTCTGCACCTGAGGAGGATGTGAAGCAGAAGTTATTCCATTAGTATTAAGAAGGACATGACCTTTGCTTTTCACAAATACTGAGACAGGTGAGTGTGGATGATGCAGTGAGCTAAAAATGCCTCCTTGGGGACAGAGAGAGAGCCATTGGGGGCAGCTAGGATGTTGTGAGCTGGTTTATGGAAATATCTATTTGGAACATGAAAGCATTTTTTCCAATTAGCAGGTGAGTTGAGTCAACTAATCTGTGTCTGTCAGGGATCATGAGAGGATACACTCTGTAACAAGTTTAGCCAGGAAGAATGAAGTCTGAGTGTCATCTTGCTCTCAAAGAAACCTGAGGAATAAGAAGACCTTTCATTTCAGGCTGAAATCCCAAAATACTCTTACTTCCCATGAGAGGTGCTCACTATGTAAACAATGCTGATGAGGGACACCATTTGTTCCATATGATTTTTCCTGCCTTCCCTTGAAAGCTAAGTCTGGCTCGCCAGAAATTAGCATTCCATTCCCATATTATGCTCTGTAAAATGTTAACTAAATTAACCAAGTCATCAGCATATATTTCCAGCTGTGCTACTCTATAGGAACCAGCTGGTCTGATGAATGTATTCACATCCATATTTAAAAACTGAAAACAGAAAAGCAATCTTTTAAATATAAGCAAATAGTATCACCTTATCTCAGTGAGACACCTTGAATGCCACTGGTGAATTTTACTTTACACCCACTGAAATAACAAGTTGAAATGTCACACCCACTCTTTTTTAGCATCTATAATGCAAGATATATTGTATGTGTATTCTGTTCTGACTGAGGATATCCCCATAAGGAGATTTGTCAAAAGGACAAAAATATTTGTGTTGGGGGAGAAGCCCTCAGTTCTTGTGAGTAATCCTTAGCATTGCCAAGTTACTAATCATTTTCCATGCCCTAAGAAAAAGTAATATTTGAAAGGCAACCTGAATTGAGTGATGCTTTAGCATTTGGTGACAGATATGTTTTAAGAAAATAAAATAGACTGTTTACATTGGAAATGTGTAATTAATATTTTCATGCTTCACAGCTTTGAGGAAGGGGGGATTATTGAAGCGTTAGTGAGGCAGTGAAGCCGTAGAGAGAACTGTACCCAAGTGGCTTCATAAGCCTGTCAAGCATGGAGGTATGGAGGATCTCACTGAGCTTGAATAAACATTCCAGAAAATGTGTCTGAGATGGATAAGGCATTTTCCCCAACAATATCAGCTCAATTCAATGTCTGGTTTTCCTCCCTTTCATTTTAACCCCAGAAGTACCAATGGCGCAACAGGGTCAGTTTGAAAAGGGGAGGTAGAAGGTCCATGAAGGAACCACTGCATGGATGTTAAAGTATCATTGGTCCCAGTGTAATGGACAGTAGTAGCATAGGTTCTGCCAAACTGGAATCCTGAAAGCAATAGTTGCATCCTCTTAATTGTTGATTGACTGTTTTTCTTCTATGAATGATGCCCATATGCCTCAGAAACCTAGTCTTTCTTATCTGTCACTTCTGGGAGAGTCAAAGCCCAGGTCCCTCAGCTGATTATCAGGGTTACATTCACCCAATGAGGAAACAGAAGCAACATCTTGTGACTTACATGACCAGTCACAAACTAACCAACACAACTGCATTTTCAAATAGGTGAGTAAGAAATCCATGCAGTGGATTGTTCATGATCAATCCATAAAAAGCAGGTGGAAGTGAACTTCCCCATAAAAACTGGTAATTGTATTTGTATAATAAATAAATTTATGATCTGCCCATAGCCAGAAGGCTTGGTGATTTATGATCTGCCCATGGTCAGAAAGCAGAAAAAGAGGTGTTAAACTCAAATTATTCACTAGGAATTACTGGCTCACCGGTGTAAATAACTGAAAACAAAATCACAATAAACCAGTCAGAGGAGCTGGCTTTTCATTATAAGCCTTCTTTCCACACACACACTACCTCCACTCCACTAAATTGACCTGAGGAGAAGCAATGTAGCTCCTTGTCACAGGGGAAGTTACTTTCTGGGAGCTTTATGCATATTTGAGACAGGAGTCAGAAAATATCAGAGCTTTCACTTGTGCTGAATTGTTCTGAAGTTTTGTGGAATGTCAGCTCAAGCAAAAAGCGTGGCCTAGAAACTCCACGTTAGATGGATTCTGTCATCCTCTGTGATTTTTGGTGTCTGCCTAATAATGGGAAAGTTAGATTTTTAAGTTACTCAGTCCTTTAGAAACCTTGGCATCCTATATACATAATGTCTGTGAGGTCTAATGCAGGAATTAAAGCATCCATACATGCAGCTGGAAGGGATCGTCATGTCATGAACCTAATTTCTAGGCAGATATTAAACCCTGTATACACTACATGTGTCAGATTTTCTGCTCTATCGTAGGTGGTGTAAAGGGATTCTAATCTGGCTGCAAATGCCCAGCAGAGAATAAGATGTAAGCATGCTGAATCCAGGCCCAGTTCCTGTGGGCTCCCACCTAGCTTGGGGCATTTGGGATGGGGAGGAGGCATGGTAGACCAGAGTTGCACACAGGACCAAACTAAGGCAATCCAGTGCTCTAGGCACACACTTCTGCTCCACCTCTGTGCCATGGCTCTACTATTCATTTGGAGTGGCAGAGATATAGAAGAAGTGGCATGGGATCCCCAAGCACTATGCATCTTAGAGTTAACTTCCCTGTTGAGATGAATGGTGCAGGCCACAGTTCTCAGTTCTACTTGCAGATGTCAGACTTGCAGACGTCCCTGTATTGGTTAGGCCCCATTCACATTCAGACTTTTCTTCACAGCCACAAAGGCTAGAAACTCACTTTTATTTTAAATGAAAGCTGAGATCCTGGTGTAATCACATGACTCCAGGAGCACAGGCCCTAGTCACAGGCCTATAATGCACCTGTCTTGTCTAGCCCTGACTGCATGTGTCCACTGTAACTTAAAAGCAAGTCACATGTAGTGTAATCAAGGTGCAAGGGATTTAAAATATCCCCAGCTGCAGGGAACCTGACCACATTTTACCTCGACTTAGAACTTCCTGCCTTTTCACTGTTTGACATTTATTTTTAAGCTGTAATTTCTTGTAAGGGTCTTACCCACTTAAGATATTGGTACACATTTACAGTCTTTACTGTTGCTTAGCTTAGGTTTGTGTTTTTTTGGGGGGTTTTGTTTGTTTGTCTCTTTGTTTTTTTAATCTGTTTCTTTGGTCTGGAACACGAGCACAAATTGCCAAGACCTCAAAAGAGGGGCTTGCGAACAGGGGCTGCTAACAGGGAGTTTTGCAAGGGAGTTCTCCAGGTGAAGGAAGAACAAATACAGCATCTGTTGGGTAAGTGACTCTCTGTAGTGTGTGTGTGTGTTCGTGTTTGGGGGTTACTTGCTGTGTGCTGTTTGCTGAGTTTGTGTTTGTCAGTCTGTTTGGTTGGTTGGTTGGTTGGTTTGAAGGACCGTGTGCTGTGGCTGGCAGTTGGAGGCCGTGAGCTTCAAAAGAAGGTTTGAAAGTTCGAAGCCTCTGGTAATTGGCTGAGTCTTAATCAGTGGGTGGGGCATTAACTCAGGCCAGGGCTTTATAAAGCTGCGCACAAGTGACCAAGGGCTGCCAATAGGGAGTTTGGAAGGGGAGTGGGAAGGGAGAGGGGGTCCCTTGTGGGTCCTACCTGTTCCCCTGTAGTCCCCTTAAAACCTATAATCCAAACCATATTCCAAAACACCTTTCTTTAAACCCACCCTTTCATTAACTAGGAGACAATGCAGGCAGAAGCCCAGCAGCAGAGTGGGGGCTATCCAGTTTATTGCGCTGAGTGTAGCATGTATGATTACCTGCCCTGTGGGCGGGTGGCGTATGTGTGCCATCAGTGCAAGGAGCTCCTGGCCCTCAGAGACCACGTTCGGACTTTGGAGGCCAGGGTGGCGGAACTGGAGGAGCTAAGGGAGGCAGAGAGGTGTGTTGATGAGGCTTTCCGGGACACTGTAGAATTGTCCCACCTCTGCTCAAACAGCCTCTGTGCTGTTGAGGAGGAAGAAAGGCCCAGGGAAGCAGAGCAGTCAATGGGAGCAGAGGGAAACCTTCCCATAGTTGGGACCCTCCTTCCAGATGGTGCTGGGGTTGCCTCTCGCACTAAGGTTACCTCTCCGGGGGAGGGAACTCCAGTTGCTAGGAAAAGGCAGGTGTTAGTAATGGGAGATTCGATCATTAGAAACATAGATAGCTGGGTTTGTGATGACCAAGAGAACCGTATGGTGACTTGCCTGCCTGGTGCGAAGGTTGCGGATCTCTCGAGGCATCTAGACAGACTTACGTGTAGTGCTGGGGAGGAGCTGGTGGTCGTGGTACATATAGGTACCAATGACATAGGGAAGGGTAGGAGAGATGTCCTGGAAGCCAAATTTAGGCTGCTAGGGAAGAGACTGAAATCCAGGACCTCTATGGTGGCATTCTCAGAAATGCTCCCAGTTCCACATGCAGGGCCCGGTAGGCAGGCAGAGCTTCAGAGTCTCAGTGTGTAGATGAGACGATGGTGTGGAGAGGAGGGGTTTACGTTCATTAGGAACTGGGGAAACTTTTGGGATGGGGGGAGCCTAAACAGGAGAGATGGGCTCCACCTAAACCGAAGTGGAACCAGACTGCTGGCACTAAACATTAAAAAGGTTGTAGAGCAGTCTTTAAACTAGGAGATGGGGGAAAGCCTACTGCTGCAGAGGAGCATGTGGATTGGACACAGACTTCTCTTAGCAGAGAGTCTGATGATAGGGAATCTCCAGGTTATAGGCAGGAACAGAGGACGGAAGAGGATAATGTAAGGATCGGATCAGATGATAAACAGTCACATAAAAAAGAATCTGGCACATCAGAAAAGGGCAGACAAATAAACAGGGACAAGTTTTTAAAGTGCTTGTACACAAATGCTAGAAGTCTAAATAATAAGATGGGTGAACTAGAGTGCCTTGTGATAAAGGAGGATATTGATATAATAGGCATCACAGAAACCTGGTGGACTGAGAGCAATCAATGGAACACAATCATTCTGGGGTACAAAATATATCGGAAGGATAGAACAGGTCGTGCAGGGGGAGGAGTGGCACTATACCTGAAAGAAAATTTAGATTCAAATGAAGTAAAAATCTTAAGCGAATCCACGTTCCATATAATCTCTATGGATAGAAATGTCATGCTCTAATAAAAATATAACATTAGGGATCTATTATCGACCACCTGACCAGGACAGTAATAGTGATGATGAAATGCTAAGGGAAATTAGAGAGGCTATCAAAATTGAGAACCCAATAATAGTGGGGGATTTCAATTATCCCCATATTGACTGGGAACATTTCACTTCAGGACGAAATGCAGAGATAAAATTTCTCAATACTTTAAGTATCAGAGGGTAGCCGTGTTAGTCTGGATCTGTAAAAGCAGCAAAGAATCCTGTGGCACCTTATAGACTAACAGACGTTTTGGAGCATGGGCTTTCGTGGGTGCAGTTCAATCAGGGAGGATGAGGCCCTGTTCTAGACTTCAAAGAGAAACTGCTGAGCTTCAGTTCATCTGCAAATTTGACACCATCAGCTCAGGATTGAACAAAGACTGTGAATGGCTTGCCAATTACAGAACCAGTTTCTCCTCTCTTGGTTTTCACACCTCAACTGCTAGAACAGGGCCTCATCCTCCCTGATTGAACTGACCTCGTTATCTCTAGCTTGCTTGCTAGCACACATATATATACCTGCCTCTGGATATTTCCATTACATGCATCTGAGGAAGTGGGTATTCACCCACGAAAGCTCATGCTCCAAAACGTCTGTTAGTCTATAAGGTGCCACAGGATTCTTTGCTGTCAATACTTTAAATGACTGCTTCATGGAGCAGCTGGTACGGGAACCCACAAGGGGAGAGGCAACTCCAGATTTAATCCTGAGTGAAGCGCAGTAGCTGGTCCAAGAGATAACTATAGCAGGACCACTTGGAAATAGCATAATACAATAGCATAATACAATTGGACCATAATACAATAGCATTCAACATCCCTGTGGGGGGAAGAACACCTCAACAGCCCAACACTGTGACATTTAATTTCAAAAGAGGAAACTATACAAAAATGAGGGAGTTAGTTAGACAAAAGTTAAAAGTACAATGACTACAGTGAAATCCCTGCAAGTTGCATGGGCCCTTTTTAAAGACACCATAATTGAGGCCCAACTTCAATGTATACCCCAAATTAAGAAACACAGTAAAAGAACTAAAAAAGAGCCACCGTGTCTTAACAACCATGTAAAAGAAGCAATGAGAGATAAAAAGACTTCCTTTAAAAAGTAGAAGTTGAATCCTAGTGAGGCAAATAAAAAGGAGCACAAACACTGCCAGCTTAAGTGCAAGAGTGTAATAAGAAAAGCCAAAGAGGAGTTTGAAGAATGGCTAGCCAAAAACTCCAAAGGTAATAACGAAATGTTTTTTAAGTACATCAGAAGCAAGAAGCCTGCTAAACAACCAGTGGGGCCCCTTGACGATCAAAATACAAAAGGTGCACTTAAAGACGATAAAGTAATTGCAGAGAAACTAAATGGATTCTTTGCTTCAGTCTTCACGGCTGAGGATGTTAGGGAGATTCCCAAACCTGAGCCGGCTTTTGTAGGTGACAAATCTGAGGGACTGTCACAGATTGAAGTGTCACTAGAGGAGGTTTTGGAATTAATTGATAAACTCAACATTAACAAGTCACGGGGACCAGATGGCATTCACCCAAGAGTTCTGAAAGAACTCAAATGTGAAGTTGCGGAACTATTATCTAAGGTTTGTAACCTGTCCTTTAAATCGGCTTCGGTACTCAATGACTGGAAGTTAGCTAATGTAATGCCAATATTTAAAAAGGTCTCTAGAGGTGATCCCAGCAATCACAGACTCATAAGTCTAACATCAGTACCGGGCAAATTAGTCGAAACAATAGTTAAGAATAAAATTGTCAGACACATAGAAAAACAAACTGTTGAGCAATAGTCAACATGGTTTCTGTAAAGGGAAATCGTGTCTTACCAATCTATTAGAGTCCTTTGAAGGGGTCAACAAACATGTGGACAAGGGGGATCCAGTGGACATAGTGTACTTAGATTTCCAGAAAGCCTTTGACAAAGTCCCTCACCAAAGGCTCTTACGTAAATTAAGCTGTCATGGGATAAAAGGAAAAGTCCTTTCATAGACTGAGAACTGGTTAAAAGACAAGAAACAAAAGTAGGAATTAATGGTAAATTCTCAGAATGGAGAGGGGTAACTAGTGGTGTTCCCCAATGGTCAGTCCTAGGACCAATCCTATTCAATTTATTCATAAATGATCTGGAGAAAGGGGTAAATAGTGAGGTGGCAAAGTTTGCAGATGATACGAAACTACTCAAGATAGTTAAGACCAAAGCAGATTGTGAAGAACTTCAAGAAGATCTCACAAAACTAAGTGATTGGGCAACAAAATGGCAAATGAAATGTAATGTGGATAAATGTAAAGTAATGCACATTGAAAAAAATAAACCCAGCTATACATACAATATGATGGGGGCTAATTTAGCTACAATGAGTCTGGAAAAAGATCTTGGTGTCATCGTGGATAGTTCTCTGAAGATGTCCACGCAGTGCGCAGAGGCGGTCAAAAAAGCAAACAGGATGTTAGGAATAATTAAAAAGGGGATAGAGAATAAGACGGAGAATATATTATTGCCCTTATATAAATTCATGGTCAGCCCACATCTCAAATACTGTGTACAGATGTAGTCTCCTCACCTCAAAAAAGCTGTTCTAGCATTAGAAAAGGTTCAGAAAAGGGCAACTAAAATGATTAGGGGTTTGGAGAGGGGCTCATACAAGGAAAGATTAGAGAGGCTAGGCCTCTTCAACTTGGAAAAGAGGAGACTAAGGGAGGATATGATAGAGATATATAAAATCATGAGTGATGTGGAGAAAGTGGATAAGGAAAAGTTATTTACTTATTCCCATAATACAAGAACTAGAGGTCACCAAATGAAATTAATAGGTAACAGGTTTAAAACAAATAAAAGGAAGTTCTTCACACAGTGCACAGTCAACTTGTGGAACTCCTTACCTGAGGAGGTTGTGAAGGCTGGGACTATAACAGTGTTTAAAAGGGAACTGGATAAATTCATGGTGGCTAAGTCCATAAATGGCTATTAGCCAGGAAGGGTAAAGAATGGTGTCCCTAGCCTCTGTTTGTCAGAGGATGGAGATGGATGGCAGGAGAGAGATCACTTGATCATTGCCTGTTAGGTTCACTCCCTCTGGGGCACCTGGCATTGGCCACTGTTGGTAGACAGATATTGGGCTAGATGGACCTTTGGTCTGACCCGGTACGGCCGTTCTTATGTTCTTATGTTCTTATGACACTTATGGGGGCTTGAAAAATAAACTTGTGCAATATCTGCTTTTGCAATGCAAAGTATTGCATTATGTACCTTGTGTGCTTTCCAAAGTCCACTTCCCCTTCAATAAGAAAGTCTCAGGACCAGGAAGAGATATTAAAATAAACAGCAAGAGGAATTATGAAGAACACTTTAAATATTATAAGAAATGTCTAGTAGTATTGCTATTAAAAGACTGTAAGAGGGCGATCCTGGAAGTAGGACTAACAACCTTCAGGCAGCTGGTGTACTGAGACCAGCACTTATCATTTTAAGCAGTAGCATCTCATTGTTTCTTTGTGCTCTCCTACCTGTCTGTATCCACCTGTTGTCTTATACATAGATGTTAATCTTTGGGGCTAAGACTGTGTTTTTGTTCTGTGTTTGTACAGTGCCTTGCACAATATGGCCATGGTTCATGACCGGGGCTCCTCATCATTATTGCTACATAAATATTGTTAATACGTAATGGAAAGAGAACTGCCAGTGTTTTGAAAATAAAGTACATTTCTCTTGCAGTATTACAACAGACATCTGTTAGCATTAGCAAAGGCTTTACCATTGTTTCCAATATAAACTCGAATGTGGAAAGATTTAATTTTAGAGGTATGAAAGGACTACAAAAGTCACTGTGGCTGGAAATGTAGCATAAAGTTGTCCTAGTAAAATCATTTGCGGGCAGAAACAGGGCTAGATTTGGATATAAACTTTGTATGCCTATACTCAGTAGAACCAAAATTATGGATTTGAATTGTAGATCTTACCTTAGTATCTATACAAGTGACAGCCATAACCTCAGATCCAACCACTTCTGCACTTGGGGGGGTTGAAATCCATTGCCAAGCTCAACCCCCCTAAGCAAAGCAAGTATAGATTTGGGGTCAGATCTTCAGATGACGGAGCTATGCCGATTTACCCCACCTGAGAACCTGGCCCTTCATATTCCATTCAGTCCATTGCAGAGGTAGTTTTGAGCTGTGAATGTGGTTCTGAATCTGGTTCCAGGAATTGACGTGGGATTTGGTTCAAGCTCTTCTCTAGGCATGTTCTAACAAACACATTTCACAGTTTTAAACTGATCTGAATCTCAAAAATCTGCAAGTAAACTAGTTTCTTTTCTTTCTCCCGCCCCCACCCCAATCTTCTGAGTTATTTGTAGCAAATGAAATTGTGCACTCCATTAGGCTGTAATATAAACTGGAGGCTTTTGTCTATTGAGCTTTTAGTTAAAAGAAACTAAAGGTTTGAAAACCATTGGCGTGATTTTTGTTTTTAAATGTTGCCATTATTTTTAATATCAAAAACCTAAGAAATAAAATCGCACGTCATCATGATCCAGGAATATTCCACTATCATTTCATGCACACCATTGTCCTTCTGGCGCTTTTTGGCAGGAACTGTCTTTCAATACAATCAAGGATTGATTTTTATTTGGGACTCTGGGAGGTCCCACAATAGAGGAGGTAAATAATAATCCATATAATTTATACCTTGTTAGTGCCCAACACAACTGAAGATTGATTCTGTTTGGAGCCTCTGGGTACTTCCACAATATAGTCTGTAATAATCCACATACCTGTCCTTAGATCATGTTTAACCAACAAGTGTCCCTTCCTCTTCCTTGTGTGTGCACAGAACTCATTCATTGCCTTCCACTCTCTAGGAGTACACAGGTAAGCATACCGCCCCTGTTGATTTAGTCTGAAATTAAAAAAAATGTTCATGTTTTGAGATAGGTACAAATATAATAACCAAATGCACCATTTCCTTTGCTTTCACATCCCTGATGAACTTTTGCCAGAACTGAAGCTTCCTCTTATCTTTTCTTGTCTTGCTTTGAGACATTACGTACACTAGCAAAACGTACTGCATCAAAGGCCCAATCCAACCCTCATTTACATGAATGTGAGTTTTTCCATTGGCTTTAATGGATACAGGATCAGGCCCCAGTTCCTGAGCCAAAGTACAATTCCTTTCCATGAACCACATAGACTCATAGACTTTAAAGCCATAAGGGACCATCATGATCATCTAGTCTGCTCTCCTGCACATTGCAGGCCACAGAATCTCACTTACCCACACCTGTAATAGACCCATAACCTCTGGCTGAGTTACTGAAGTCCTCAAATCATGAATTAAAGGCTTCAGATTACAGAGAGTCCACCATTTACGCTCATTTAAACTTGCAAGTGACCCATGTCCCATGCTGCAGAGGAATGCAAAAAAACCTCAGGGTCTCTGCCAATCTGAACCAAGGGAAAATTCCTTCCCCATCCCAAATATGGCAATCAGTTAGAACCTGAGCATCCTGACAAAATCCACCAGTCAGGCACCTGGAAAAGAATTATTTGTAATAACCTAGAATCCTCCCCATCTAGTGTGCCATCACCAGCAGTTGGAGATATTTGCTGCTAGCAGTTGCAGATGGGCCACATACCATTGTAGGAAGTCTCATCATACCATCCCTTCCATAAACTTAGCAAGCTCAGTCTTGAAACCAGCTAGGTTTTCTGCCCCCGCTGCTCCCCTTGGAGGGCTGTTACAGAACTTCACTCCTCTGATGGTTAGAAATCTTTATCTAATTTCAAGCCAAACTTGTTGATGGCCAGTTTATATCCATAACCTGAATTTAAGTATGTAATTAAATGCTTTGCTGGCTTGAGTCATTACTAAAATTCATCTCCTATGACTCAAACTATGCCATCTTGCCTGTCAAATGGTGTTTTCCTGTTTGATTGTTCATTATTTTTTAAATTACAATTTAGGGCCAAGTCAGTGGAAATATTCCCGTTAACTTCAATAAGCATTTCATCAAGTTCATCAAAAGATGATGACTTCCATGGGAGCTGAATGTGTTCAGAACTCCTCAAGTGGTCTTAGCACCTTCCTCAATCAGGAGTGGGAGAAAAGATGCAAAATAACTTCTCTTTGGAGTGACAGTAATTTGGAATAAATAGATCCAAAATTAAAAGAATATGATAGGTCCTCTTCCCTCTGCTGTTATATAGCAAATAAATGAAAGTTCTTTTGAGTGATATGATGGTAAATGATAAGTGAAGATACTGTATTTTCTTTAAACCATGACTACGTACTAAATAATCTTCCACTGTGTAACGCCTCTTGATAATTTATGTTAATAACAAATCATTATAATATCTGTAGCAGACCATAATTAGAATAATTAATTTTCTATTGCAAATAGAATTTTTCTGCTGCATTATGACAAAATAAAAGTTGTTGCAATCTAATGAGATGCCTACACATCTGAATGATAATTGGGCGTATGTTTCTCCTTTAAATGAGTCAGTTCATCTGCAGTATTTCACATTAAGGGTTACCATTAGGCTCAGCATAATGAAGAATGGTAATTCATTGAAAATACACCAGTTTATCTTCCTAACCATGCAATTTTCCACATTTGTTTTCCATATATTTTCTATTAATCTTTGATACCAAACTAAAATCAAATTTGAAAAAGAGAAAAACAATGGAAACAAAGCAGTGTCAGGGATAACAGGCCCCAAAATATAAAACACAATTTAAAATGCCCCATTTATAAAAATGGGTCCTGTTGTGTCCTTGCGCTCCACACAACATTAAGAATTTGGGGAAAACATTCTGGCACAGCTGGATTCCAAATAACCATATTTATTAACAAGGTACAGATATACAAGACCAAGCTACCAATTGTGCACTGCTGCTCTGACAGGGTTCTGATGGCTTCTATAATAGAAGACAGGGAGGGACACTATTTAAAGGGATCTTACCCTATTCCTATACACTACAGGTGACTTGATATTAGGGTGCTCAATTTGAGACCAAGAAAGGGCCCGATTTTCAGAGGATGAGCATGCCAAGCACAGTCTGAAATTCAGCATCTTCAAGTTGAGCGCTCCAAAACTTGACACTCAAAACCACTAGTCAATTTGCAGGCCTGAATAGCCACTGCATTACTCCAGTTACATTGGTGTAAAACCCAGACCTCCCATGAAACCTGGGACTGTTCTGCTTTGACCCCCCCCCAAAATTCCATGTAGGAGGGACTGACTTGACTAGACTCCCCACTCCAGGCATCATAGCTTGGTCCCTAGCACACAAGGTCACAAACATCACTCATGTTTGGCCCATCCTCCCCTCTGCAGATGGAGGCAGAATGGTGGATGGGCCCAATCTGAGCAATGCTGAAACCTCATGCACCAGGGGCCAGGTCACAATGCCCAAGGTGGAGATCTGAGCCCAGCCAGCCCTGCGGGACAGGAGCTATTGCTGTAGGGTGAGTACACAGTGGGCTCAGTCTGCAGGCTCCACCGGAGGGCAGCACCTGGGCCTCCGCCAGGGCCTCCCAACACCTAGGGACAGTAATTCAAATGTTGGGAAGTATGAAAACCCTCGCACAACAGGATCCTTAAACACATGCCTAATTGTAAATACATGAGCTTGCAAACATATCTCACAAAAATGAGCCTATTGAAGTCTACTCATGTGGCTACAATCAAGCATGTGCTTAAGTACCTTGCTGAATCAGGACCTACCACTACAGGACCACAGTGCTAAACCAGGGCCAAGGTCGTGAAGAGGTTACCAATCCTCCTAGATGGACAAGGACTGCCTCACAGATAAAATCCCAGATTCTCAGCAGCGTGGCCTGAATCCTACATTATCACCAGCACTCCTAACATGGCCTACCAGCAACTGATACAGGCAACACAGCATTGCAAAATGTGTGATTTTATTATGAGTTTCACAATATTTGGTGTTCCTTTTTTAAAGCCCCAGCTTCTGGAGTCAGGTGATTACATGAGATTCTCACTGTTTATTTTAAAACAAGTGACCTTCTAGCAGCAGTGTAGTTGAGAAGCTGACCCAGTTCTCATTTGAGGAATATGGAGCTAAGTTTAGGTTAGTTTACCCACTTCTTTTTTTACCACTGTACCACTGCTTTGTATTCCTCATGGCTCAGAATAAAAGCTTGAAGACATGAACCCAAGACTCATACCCCAGAAGGCAAATAAAGGGAGCTCAATATTTATATTTAAACTATATTTATTTAGTATTTATATGTATCTCCTGGATTGAAAAGAAGATGAACACTTCTGTTAGGAATATTATTGGAGAGAACAGACTCTGCTTTCAGAAATCAACAGGCACAGACATATGTACTTTGGTTCCATTAGCTGTAGACATGGAAATAACCTAGAGACAGTTATCATGGAAGGCATGGTGGCAGGTCATCTTAGAAGGGGATAACCAGCGAAGAAATGGAAAGATGGTATGCTGGGAGGTCAGCTGCTGTGTGTTCAAAATTAGAGATGGATAGAGAATACTTCTGAATATTCTGCTAGGAGGTCACCAGTATTCAGACTGGAATAGATGCACTTTACTTAATATTTATTACAATTATTTAAAATCTCATACTTTTCAAGCCATTCTCATGATGGACTGGTGGCAGCCTCATGATTTTTGAGCACTTGGGTTTTGCCAATACTGGCCATGCTATTGCACTATGAAAAGTCCTCAGTGCAGAAGATAGAATAAGAATTAATCAATGAAAATGAGAGGGGGAAAGGGTAAGAGTGGAATCACAGACATTTTACATGCTTGTTCTCAGACTGAAGACATTTTAAGAACAAGAGAAGCTGACTGAAATATAGGTAAGGTAAGAAAAATACAAATTCTGAAAGGATGTCAGGTTTTATGACTCAGTGCACTGCACAGCTGCCTATTGATTCATCCGAACAACCAGACTAGGTGGGTCTCACTGGCTCCAACTCAGAGGCTGTAAGCAGTAAGAGAAAACTCTTTACTGATTTTAAGAAACGTGTATATATAGAAACTAAGGTTCAGTCTTGCAAACTCTGGCTCATGTGTGCAGGCCCATTGATGTCAATAGGACAATTCATGAGAATAATCCTTATTCGTGGAGATGAGTGTTTGCAGGGTCAGGGTTCTGCTCTGGATTCTTGTCCACATTAATCCCTTGTCTACCTCACAAGAGCTAAGGGGACCAGCATAGCAGAAAGTCAGAACACCATGTATGCAACTCCATATAAACCAAACCCACTTAGTAGGTCTCATTCAGAGTTTACAATTCTTGATAGTTCCCTTCATCTTTGATTCTGGACAATACATTGGGCAATTATTTTATTGATGGTTATTATTGTTGTAATACAGAGCTTCCTGTAACCAGAGAAGGGAGAAGAGCTAAAAGCTCCATGAGGTACAATAGGAATCTTACTCCTTGGTTAATAAAGTATCTCAGATACTACAGCAATGGGCAGGAGAACAAAATCCTAAGATTTTCATTTTGTTCTGTGTTTGTGCAGCGCCTAGCACCACAGAGTCCTGGTCCATGATTAAGGCTCCTAAGTGGTACTGCAATCCAAATAAGTAATAGATACTGACAGATAAATAATAAATAAGCCCCAGCCGGAGTCGATTTAGCACAGGAGATCCAACTAAATTACATATTGTCATTGTCTTATGAAAATTTCACTCAGGAATTAGGTTGCTCTGTGTGTCCCAAAGTGTCTTTAATCCATAAAGTTTCCAAGTGCTTTTTAAACTGTGCAAATACAGGGATCACTCTCATACATTGAAGAGACCCTGTCTTTTAACTGGAGCATGACAGTGATGCTACAATGTCATGCAACTGAATTTTAGAAGTGCAGAAAATCCTTTCCACCTGATGTCTCAGGGGGAAATTTAGGCAAGTGGAATTTAACTACCCATGATGCAGTTGAGTTGATAGCTACTATGTCCTATACATATTCTTACAGAAAAGTGGGATCTCTAATGAAAATGAGTGCTCTGAACCTCACCTAGTGATAGACATATTAGAAATGCCTAAATTAAACTGCATAGTGATTGTACATCTCAGAAGACTCTAATCTAGTGGAGAAAGGCATAACAAGAACCAATGGCTGGAAGTTAAAGCCAGACCAATTCAGATTACTTTTTTTTTTAATAGTGAAGGCAATTAACCTTTGGAACAAACTACCCAAGAGAAGTAGGAGATTCTCCATCTCCTGAGGTCTTCAGATGAAGACTGGAGCCTTTTCTGGAAGATATGTTTAAGTCCAACACAAGCTATGGGGATAAATACAGTGGTACTTATATGAAATTCTCTGGCCTGTGTTATACAGAAGATCAGACTAGATGATCTAATGGTTCCTTCTGGCTCTAACATCTATGATCTAGCAACTGGAAAATGGAGCCTTGAGACATGGAATATGCTGACACCATTCTAGGGCATTAGCTATGTCCTTATTCTGAGGAAAGGGTTCTTCCTATTGAATCAGTAACCCAACTTTCCACAGGTTGTGGGTACTCCAGGGAGACCTTCCATAAAAGCAGTGGTCTGGCCTGATTAATTCTGAGATCTAACTAATTGCTTATTGTCATTGATCTGTGAAAAAAATTACTCTTGGCTATCCATTTTATAGCCAAGGCAGGAGACCTGCTTGCTGATATGCTAAACACAGGACATTTAAATAGTTCGGGTCTTCTGAAAAACATGATAAGAATCAATGGAACCATTCTCGTGCAATTGTAACTTTCAAGAGAAATTCACAATAGTTCAGCGAGGCCACTAATCCACCTGTGATTAACACACAATTTTTACTGCTGCTTGCAGGTTGAAACAAGTAGATGCTAATCTCAACCTTGGCACACCAGCATCATTCTGTGCAGACACCGTGCCAATAGACGTTAGTGCCACTTTAAAGGTATGTTACCTACCAAAGTTGGTGAGCCGTAACTTTGACCTCTTCCCCAATGCCTGTTTGCAACATGCATGTTTTTTCTTTAAAGTTTTATTTCTAAACAAATGTTTCACTGCTATAAATAAAAATCACTGCCAACAACCCCTCCATAAAAAAACATGATAGAATTAGATACACATGTGACAGAGTCCACAAGAACCAGCAAGGAAACCACATCTAACTTCAAGCTTCTAAGGAGTTATGTTGTGTTAATTTCAATGAAATAAGTGAGCCCAGAAAGTCAAAGGTGTTAAGCATTTAATGTTGTGCAGTGATAGGGTCATGGTTAGCCTGATTTAGGGTTTTGAGGACAGAGACATTAGTCTGATTTAGTTCCCTGGCAAACATGCTAGAAAATTCATGCAAAAATTTTATTCAATATATAAAGTTAATAAAAGAAGTGAGCAGAGACGATTAAATAAAAATCACAGAACAAATTGTCCAACAAATGGAAACATTTTTCAAATATGTTTTTGAAGATTGTTCATTAAGTGATATTTGACCATTTTTTTTAAGATTCCCTACTTAAAATCAGTTTGCATGAATTTGGGATAAAAAAAATCTTTAAATCACACAATATATTCTCTTTCACATGTATGAGATTACTTTATTTTCTTTGCTATAGCTCTGAAAATGAGCTAGATGTTTTCCAAATACAGATGAAGTGACCAGTGATTGGGAAGCAGAGACACTCCTCAAAGCTAGGGAGGCAAGCCAGGAGAGGGATAGGATAGGTAGAGGAATCACTGCAGAACAGACCCAAGTACTCTTCCAAATATTATTAATTTGTATTAGAGTTGTCCCTAGAAACCCTGCCCAAGGCTGAGGCCTCATTGTACTAGGCAGTTTACACATTTGTAGTAAGTCCGGAAGAGCAGAGCGTGTGATGAGAAACAGAGGCAGAGAGCTAACATGACTTGGCCAAGGCCATGCAGTGGGTCAGTAGCAGAGCTGCGCGTAGAACTCAGATCTCTGTGGAACTCCTCTTTTCATCTCAGCTTTTATTCACTCCTACCATTATGGTACATTTCAAACTCGGCATCATTTCCAAATGGCTTTAGTGAAGCCATTTGTATATTGTGGTTCCTTTCAGCAGAAGTGCCTGCACTCAGCTCCTGCTCCTTTATGTACAATGTTGAGTAGTTCTCCCTCTCTCTAAACTCAGCTACAGCTCAGAGCTACTTTCCCAGTAAAGAAATAGAACTCCGGCTCCCAACACCCCCACGCTATAAGAAAGTTTGAATCGGGAGCACAGTTCTGTGGCTCTTGTCCTTCTCTACAAGTGATAGAAGAGTACACACAGGGCCACATCTTCAGCTAGCGTAAATGTAGTCAACTGGGTGATGCTGATTTACATCAGCTGAGGGTGTGGCCTATGGTGTACAATCAGACGTTATGCAATGGTTCTATAGTGTGGAAGAAACAGCCATGAAGAGCTAGTACAAGATTACTGAATTCATTTTTTAAAAATCACTTTTAAAGCAATTTCTGATCTTCTTTTGTTTCTAACTATAAGTCCCACAGCTCATCACTCACCTTTTCATAATGCATCCAGTAACTCCCTTGTTCCACTTAACCCTGGTATATATCAGCGGTCTTGCCTCTGTTCAAAGGGCCCTTCCTTAGCTGGAAACACCTTTTAAAACAGGAAAGAATGTTGTTTAATTCTAGCTAACTAAATACAGACAGTTCCCCAGAAAAACAGGAAGAAAAACAAAGATTACTTCTTAATCTTTACCCAGACTGAGTTCCTCCTGCATGCTTGCCTAGACAATACTTTTAAACAACTTTGATCCTTCTGGAAGCTGCATTGGCCGTAGTTTACTATGGAATGTGTATCAGGATGTCTGGATGAGGGTTCAACGTAATACGTAAGGACCATTCAACCAATAGAGACTGAATGTCCTTCCCAACCAGTGAACTCCAATCCATCATCTCTCTCAATCTCCTCCCTCCCACACTTCCTAGGTTATTATCTCAGCCGTCTTTGTTGCTTCCATTACAGGAACCAGCAACATCTCTGTTGGACTCTGGTTGTTAGCCAGTTCAAATCATACTCACCCTGGGATGCACAGTGTGCTCTGGGAGGTACAAAACCCCCACAGCAAGTGGGATTTGAAGTATGCAGCATCAGAGGCCCCCCAGAGCCCCTGGCAGAATTGATGGGCCCCATGACGGGAAACTTCAATAGCTGCTTGCAATCCAGCTGCTTTTGAAGGTTTGTGGAAAGGTAGGGGGGATAGTCAGGGTTTATCGATGTGTCAGAGAGGAGAAATAAGCAAAGTAGTAATTGAAGGTTTCCAGTAGGATGGGGGAGCTAGGAAATAACTGGAGGGTTTGTAAAGAAGAAGCCTCATAACAATTCAGATTAGAGATGAGCCTCAGCCACAAAGCTCAGGTCCAGATGTTGTTGCATCTAGCATCTTGATTTGGGTCCACTTCTAATTCAGAAAAGGCTTCAAAAAAGGGAAACTGCTTATCTCAGGTGAAACGAACCTGAGGCCAGTTTAGGATGCGCCAAGCAAAGATATCTCCATTCCAGCCCCTGAAGACTTTGCTGATTATACCTGTTCAATAAAGAGTTAAATCTCAACTAGAACAACAAAATAAGGGGCCACGGCTGCAAGCCTTACCCAAGTTGCCTCAGCAAAGTAAACAGGCTCAGTCATGTGAGGATTTGCAGGATTGAGCCTTCTCGCTTTTGTACATCTCTGAACAAACAGAAATAAAATCAGAGAAGCCATGGTTGTGCTCCTCAAAGGGAAAAAGAGTTTATCCCTTACAAAAATACAAGCCTGGTTAAAATGCCAGCACGTGAGCATCTTCATAGACAGAGAAAGCAACGAATTTTGTCTTTGCACCCGTTTGCAACAAAATGAAACTTCTTTATTTCTGCCATCACTACTTTATGTCACTTCGCTAAGGTGAACTCACCCAACCCCATAGCTACAGTACAACTATAGTACGGCATGGAGACCAGCAGCTGAGAGAGATTTGTAAAGACACTTCAGTGGGGGAGTGGAAGGGGAAAGAGGGACGCGCTTTTTAATAATGCTGAAATGCACTGAGATCAGCGAACGCTTTGGAGAGGGAGCATAGAGACGAAAAATTCTTTGCCCTTCTCTATCACCTTTAATTTGAGAATGTGAAAATGCTTCACAGATATTTACTAATGTAGATTTATCGGGATCATCCTTTAAAAAAAAAAGCAGTGGGATATTTTCAGGCATTAATGAAATACAGCAGCTCTTCAACAGGGCACAGCAATGCTATGTAGGGGCCTGATCCAAAGCCTAAGTCAGAGTCTTTCCATTGATTTGTATGATCACAGGATCACACTGCAGGGCATGATGTGATGACAGGTTCATCTGCTTCACCACTGCATTAGTCTAATTTTATACTAGTAATTCTCCTGGAAATCAATAGAGTTAGTGTCGTAAAACTGAAGAAATGCAGAAATAAATCAGTCCCTGACACCAATTGAAAGTGGAGGGGGAATGAAAGCACTTGGATTAATGTTCATAACCCCCTTTTGAAGCTAGGACACTGGGGTTAACACCCCTATTCTTTTCATTGAGGGTCAGGTTTTCAAAAAATAGACAAGAAAAGAAAAAAAATCCCTTGGAATATTGGGTGCCAAACTCTGATTGTGTGGCCATAAGTGTCACAGTCAGAGTTACTGCAGGCTGAGCTCTTTTGAAAAACCTGGGCCCAGTTCTGAATGCTGAGAATTTGGAAATATGGCCCCACATGAACATACCTGGACAAGATATTGGTTTTACTTCTCATCTGAGAGACACCTTTCTACGACCATGCTGGCCCATGGAATCAGAGGGAAGAACACCACTTACCAAATCATGGACACTACAGAGATGGTTCTTGGAAGCCTTCCTATCCCAGAAGTGATCCTGAATAAACCCACTTAGTTTTTGATGACACAAGATCACAATACAAGGTCATCAGAATGCTGCCCCTATATTACATTTTTGTGCCTGCTAAGAATAGGACCTTTCCTTTCCAACTAAGGACAGCTGGTATGATTGTGATTAGAAGCCTTGGCACAGATCCATAAGCTGAAACAAACAATAGAGGTCCTTAATTTTGGCAAGTCAGACACTGGTCATGTTCACTGCAGGCACCATCTTTTCCTTAGCCTACCCCATTGCTCTTGGTCTGCACTTCCTTTGCAGAATTAACACGCACTCTTCATTCTCTGCTGGTGTTGCTGAGAATTACAATGATTAGCATTCCTAGACAGACAGTGCAAAAGATTCTACCATAGTTTAGAAAATGCTGGCATGGAAGCTTAGTGTTTTGTTTAATAATAATTCAGATCTGACTCAGAGGTTCAACTGAAAGTAATTAAACAACCACTAGTTATTTCTTAGGAGTCTCGATCTCTCAGAAAGTCCAGTGTGACAGTCCTGCTGATCTTCTTGGTGGCCAGACCAGGCACTGTTTTCACTGCATGGTACTGCTGGTTTGTCAAACACAATAAAATAATAATAATAATAATGATAATAATAATTAATTGGAGATATACCTGTCTCCTAAAACTGGAAGGGACTTTGAAAGGTCATCGAGTTCAGCCCCCTGCCTTCACTAGGACCAACCTGTTGCCAACTCACCAGTGCCAAATTTCCTTTCCTGCCAGTTTCACTATGTTCATTTCTTAGTAAGTGCTGTAAAATGGGCTACAAATTGCTATTTTTTTACAGTTATAGCCTTAGGGGTTTTATGACTTCAACTCTTGGTGTTGATCCGGCAATGCTTACTCATGTGAGTAGTCCCGGTTACATCAGTCATTTGGCCCACTCACAGGGGTAAGAACTGCAAGAAGACTTGGCTTTTACTGTTTCCTGCAGACAGGTCTAATCTACCAGCCATTAAAACCTACCAAATGCACAGGGCTTATTTTCTAGTACTATGTTATACCATTTATAAACAACACAAGCTGAGTTTTAGATTTTAGCCCTGCTGGCTGAGAATATTTTTTTTTCTGTACACCCAGGAAGAATGACTTATTAATGCTGCTAACCCAGTAGCAGCCTGAATCAGGAGGCTCAGGCATGTGGACTAGAACAGGGCGTGCAGATGCTTGTTTTGAACTCCCCTTTTTATGTAAGTGCGCACTGCAGAAGAGAATTCAGTGCAGAAATAGAGGCAGCATACAATTTTCAGCTTCGTTCCAGAGCCCACACACCAGCTCTTTGCCAAACACTGCCAAAGCATTCTGGGTAGCGACAGGCACTGAGTTTTAGATTTGTCATGTCACTCTCCAGTAAAATGATATTTATTACAGTAAAAGCAGCAAAGAGTCCTATGGCACCTTATAGACTAACAGAAGATTTGGAGCATGAGCTTTCGTGGGTGAATACCCACTTCCTCAGATGTCTTGAGTCAGGCACTGGAAGACTTTTGGGCACCTAATAAAATAGATATGATTATAAGTATAACATAGCAATGCTGGTGTCAAAGCCCTGAGAACTAATACATTAGAAAGGTCCCTCATGTCCTACACAAGATAACCTAGTAAACAGACATTGCAGGTTAAAAGGCAACGTGATTCAATAAACATTAATGTTGTCCTCACTGCCACCATCTTCACATTCACCCATGACATAAATTGAACAGGGCTTGTCACAGTTCAGGTAACTGCACTTGTACTTCCCCTCAGTGGTCCGGCAAGGACATCCACTCTCAGGCTTCCAGCTCTCCTGCTATGGCCTTTCTTAGGTGGATACATATGTCCCACTCCCTTATGACTGGGGTACTTCCAGGCTGCACAGTTCCCTGCCTACCCTGTGTCATCCCCAGCAGAGACCTGCTTGCTTTCTCTTTAGAGACAGTTAGCAAGTGTAATTGTGAAAGTTATAAAGTATTTTTGTTCTGTTATCTGCCACTACTGAGAACAGCCCAGCTCCATTCTCTTTGGAACCCCTCATCAGGCAGTTGAAGGCTGCTATCAAATCCCCTCTCACTCTTCTCTTCTGCAGACTAAATAACCCAGTTCCCTCAGCCTCTCTTTGTAAGTCATGTGCAACAGCCCCCTAATCATTTGTGTTGCCCTCTGCTGGACACTCTCTAATTTGTCCACATCCCTTCTGTAGTAGACGGACCAAAACTGAACACAATACTCCACGTGTGGCCTCACCAGTGACAAATAGAGGGGAATAATCACTTCCCACGATCTGTTGGCAATGCTCCTACTAATACAGCCCAATATGCTGTTGGCCTTCTTGGCAACAACGGAACACTGCTGACTCATATCTAGCTTCTCATCCACTGTAATCCCCAGGTCCCTTTCTGCAGAACTGCTGCTTAACCAGTCGTTTCCCAGCCTGTAGCGGTACATGGGATTCTTCCTTGTTAAACCTCATCATATTTCTTTTGGCCCAATCCTCCAATTTTTCTAGGTCACTCTGGACCCTATCCGTATCCTCCAGCGTATCTATCTCTCCTCCCACCTTAGTGTCATCTGCGAACTTGCTGAGGGTGCAATTCATCCCATCATCCAGAGCATTAATAAAGATATTGAACAAAACCGGCTCCAGGACCGACCCCTGGGGCACTCTGCTTGATAACGGCTGCCAAATATACATCGAGCCATTGATCACTACCTGTTGAGCCCAATGATCTAGTCAGATTTCAACCTTATAGTCTATTCATCCAATCCATACTTCTTTAACTTGCTGGCAAGAATACTGTAAAAAAAAAAAAAAAAAAAAAAAGCTTTGCTACAGTCAAGGTATATTACATAGACCGCTTTCCCCATATCCACAGAGCCAGTTATCTCATCATAGAAGACAATCAGGTTGGTCAGGCATGACTTGCCTTTGGTAACTCCATATTGACTGTTCCTAACCACCTTCCTCTCTTCCAAGTGCTTCAAAATGGATTACCTGAGGACCTGCTCCATGATTTGGTTGGGGACTGAAGTGAAGCTGACCGGTCTGTAGTTCCCTAGGTTCTCTTTCTTCCTTATTTAAAATATGGGCACTATATTTGCCTTTTTCCAACCATCTGGGACCAGGGCTGGCTTTAGGGCGATTCAGCCGATTCCCCAGAATTGGGCCCCATGCCCCTAAGAGGGCCCTGCACCATCCCGAAGGAGCTGCCACTGAAGTCTCGCCACTGTCTTTGGCGGCAGCTCAATCACTGCCACGGAGGAAAGTCCCTCTCCCGAAATGCTACCGAAGGCACCGGCAGCTGGTTGAGCTTCCGCCAAAGTCCCGCCTGTGTCGACGGTGGCAGCACAATCGTTGCCACTGTCTTTGATGACATTTTGGCCAAGGGACCTTCCTCCATGGCAGTGATTGAGCTGCTGCCGAAGACGGTGGCGGGACTTTGATGGCAGTTCCTTCAAATCAGGCCCCACAGTGCCTAAAGCTGGCCCTGTCCGGGACCGCCTCCGATCATCACAAATTTTCAAAGATAATGGCTAATGGCTCTGCAATCACATCAGCCAACTCCCTCAGCACTCTTAAAGGCATTGCATCCAGCCCCATGGACTTGTGCATGTCCAACTTTTCTAAATAGTCCTTACCCTGTTCTTTCACTACTGAGGGCTGCTCACCTCCTCCCCATACTGTGTTGCCCAGAACAGCAGTCTGGGAGATGACCTTATCTGTGAAGACAGAGCCAAAAAAAGCTTTGAGTACTTAAGCTTTTTCTGCATCATGTGTCACTTGGTCCTCCCCCATACTTTACCTGACCTTCTTCTTGTTGCTAACAAACCTGTAGAAACCCTTCTTGTTATCCTTCACACCCCTTGCTAGCTGCAACTCCAATTGTGCCTTGACCTTCCTGATTACACCGCTGCATGCTCTAGCAATATTTTTATACTCCTTCCTAGTCATCTGTCCAAGTTTTCACTTCTTGTAAGCTTTCTTTTTGAGTTTAAGCTCACCAAAGATTTCACTTTTAAGCCAAGCTGGTCGCCTGCCATATTTGCTATTCTTTCTGCACATCCGGATGGGTTGTTCCTGCGCCCTCAACAAGGCTTCTTTAAAATATAGCCAGCTCTCCTGGACTTCTTTCCCCCTCATATTAGCCTCCCAGGGGATCCTGCCATCAGTTACCTAAAGGGGTCAAAGTCTGCTTTTTTGAAGTCCAGGGTCCTTATTTTGCTACTCTCCTTTCTTCCTTTTGTCAGAATCCTGAACTCAACCATCTCATGGTCACTGCTGCCTAGGTTGCCACCCACTTCTTCTTCCCCTACCAACTCTTCCCTGTTTGTAAGCAACAGGTCAAGAGGACCACAGACCCTAGTCAGTTCTTCCAGCACTTGTACTAGGAAGTTGTGCCCAACATTCTCCAAAAACTTCCTGGATTGTCTGTGCATTGCTGTATTGCTCTCCCAGCAGTTGTCAGAGTGATTGAAGTCCCCCATTAGAACCAGGGCCTGTGATCTGGAAACTTCAGTTACTTGTCTGAAGAAAGCCTTGTCTACCTCATCCTTCTGATCTGGTTGTCTATAGCACACACACACACACCATGACATCACTCTTGTTGCTCTTTCCTCTAAACTTAACCCAAAGACTCTCAACAGGCTTTTCTCCAGTTTCATACTGGAGCTCTGAGCAATCACACTGGTCTCTTACATACAATGAAACTCCTCCACCTTTCCTCCCATACCTGTCCTTCCTGAACAGTTTATGCCCATCCAGGACAGTACTCCAGTCATGTGAACTGCCCCACCAAATTTCTGTTATTCTAATCACTTCATAGTTCCATGATTGTATCAGGATTTCCAGTTCTTCCTGCTTGTTTCCCAGGCTTCTTGTGTTCGTGTACATGGCACCAGGGCTGGCTCCAGGCACCAGCTTGGCAAGCAGGTGCTTGGGGTGCCCACTCCAGAGCGGGGCAGCAGGTTCAGGTATTCGGCGGCAATTCGGTGGAGAGTCCCTCACTCCCACTCAGAGCAAAGGACCTCCCGCTGAATTGCCACAGATCGCAATTGCGATCGAGTCTTTTTTTTTTTTTTTTGGCTGCTTGGGGCGGCAAAACCCCTGGAGCCAGCCCTGGGTCGGATGGCCATGTCTTCCCTGATTTATTTCCTGACCCCACCTCGCACAGAGTAAAAGTTATCAAAAGCTTTGGGTTAAAAAAACCTCAGGTAACAAGTGAGGAAAGAGGACTACTTAACAATTTTAAATGGGGGAAGGAGACAAGACCCCCAGGAAGCCTTCCTGCCTCTTGAAGCATAGTCAACAAACTTTGGGAAAATATAAGGAGAGAGAGAGAGAAAAAAAGCTGTTTTGGCATCTCTTACCTGAAGAGATAAAAGAACCAAGCACTCTGAGCTCCGTGAATGGTCCTGGCCAGAGAGTCTGGTCAGCCATGCTGCAAAGAGACTTGGTGAGAAACGCTTCTTTGATCAAGAGAATCTAATTTGTTAACTCAGGTTTTAGTTTTACAGTTGTATGCTTGCTTGTAACCCTTTATTCCTTATACTTAGGATCACTTAATCCTATGCTCTTTTGTTAAATAAACTTGTTTTGCTTTTACTATAAACCAATTCAGTGCACTGATTGAAGCGTGAGGTTTGTTAATACTAGTTAAGATAACAGGCTGCAGTGTATTGTCTCTTTAAAGGAACTTAATCACTTCTGTGAATCTTCATTAAGGGGGCTGGGCGCAGTGGGAAGACATCACTGGGGAACTCAGGAGCTGAGGTTCACTTTTTATGACCTGTAAGGCAAGGTTTGAACTGGCAGAGACCTGAAGAGTTTGCAGGCAAGGCAGACAAGCTGTGGTTCAGGGAGTTGTCACACAGTTTAGCAGTAGCAAACCTCTCACTTGCTGAAGCTGAGAGGGGTAACACAGTAAGTCACAATTCTGGGAACCCCAGCAGATTGTCACGCTGTACAAATAAGTTTATCTAATGTTAACATGGGTATGACTAAGCTGATATAAGTGTGAGCCTGCCCAGGGTGAGCTAGCGGATTCCAGAAATCTAAGCAGAGTCAAACTGAGTTGAATGCTCAAGTAGCTAACAAATGCCGTCTTTCTTGGCAAACCCAACCTCTTATTAATCTAGGTACTTGTATCCTCAATCATCATAGTATCTGAGCACCTCACAAGTATTTATGGATTCATTCTCACAATACTCCTGGGTGGTAGGGAAGTGTTATTGTCCCCATTGCACAAATGGGAATTGAGGCACAGAAAAATTAAGTGACTTGCCCAAGGTCACATATGAAGTCTGTAGCAGAGACAAGAATTGAAGCTAGATTGCCCAAGTACACGCTTAATATTACACACTACATACACTTGAATTAGACAGCCTCCTTAAGTGGTTACCCAAAACGTCTCCAAGGATTCTAAGGATCCAGTGTAACTAGTTGTCATAAACAGATGGTTAAATGTTAATGTCTCTTTTACCTGTAAAGGGTTAAGAAGCTCAGTAAACCTGGCTGACACCTGACCAGAGGATCAATAGGGGGACAAGATACTTTCAAATCTTGGTGGAAGGAAGTCTTTGTTTGTGCTGTTTGTTTTGTTTGTTGTTCGCTTTTGGGGCTGAGGGACCAGATGTACACCCAAGTGTTCCCAATCTTTCTGAATCAGTCTTTCATGTTTCAAAATTGTAAGTATAGCCAGGCAAGGCAGATTAGTCTTATGTTTATTTTCTTAACTTGTAAATATGTCTTTTTCTGGAAGGATTTTTACCTCTGTTTGCTGTAACTTTGAATCTCAGGCTAGGGGGTGGGAGGAGTTCCTCTAGGCTATATGAATCTGAATACCCTGTAAGCATTTTCCATCCTGATTTTACAGAGATAATTTTTACATTTTCTTTCTTTAATTAAAAGCTTTCTTTTTAATAACCTGATTGATTTTTTCTTGTTTGGAATCCAAGGGATTGAGTCTAAACTCACCATGGATTGGTGGGGGGAAAAGGAAGGGGTGAAGGTTAATTCCTCATTTGTTTAAGATCCAAGGAGTTTGGGTCTATATAGTTTCCCAAGGCAACCCAGGGAGGGGAAAGTCAGGGGGGAAAGGAGGGGATGGTTAATTTCTCCTTGTTTTAAGACCCAAGGTGTTTGAGTCTTGGGTTCCCCAGGGAAGGTTTTGGGGGAACAGGAAGTGTGCCAAACACTATATTTTTGTCCGATGGCAGCGTACCAAATTTAAGCTAGTAATTAAGCTTAAAAGTGATCGTGCAGGTCCCCACTTTTTGGACGCTAAAGTTTAAAGTGGGGAAAAAAATCTCGACAGTAGTAAAGTCCAACTCTACTAGGGAATGCAATTTTCTGGCTTGATGGGTAGTTTGCACTCTATTCTTGTACACCTACGTTTTTGTACTAGGATGGGGCTGGATAGAAATCATCACAGTGGTTCCACTGAAGAGGGAGAATAAATGATTCCACCTTAAGAGTTGGTGGCTCAAACCCAAAAATCTTTATTTTTAGGCTACTTTTTGAAGCTGTGCCTCCATTCTTAGTACACTGAAGTTCATATTCCTCCTCTTTTCCTGCAACAGCATAAATTAACTTTAGACCCAGCAGGCTGTATCTTTTCTTAAGCAACAGCTGCTCCAGCAGGGAAAAGAGAGGCAAGTAGTTCAGTTCTGAGCAGCGCTGTCCAATCCAGCCGAAAGAGCATGTTTTGATGTGTCACTTCTCTCCCGTGGTTGTTTAGTCCCCTCTCTCAGAACACAAAGGGATAGTACTTATTTATCAGTAAATCAGACCTCTGCATTTCCTACTCAAGGTCATAGTCTGTGAGACAATGAAATATTTTACCAGGTTCGGCAGCAATGTGAATTGTCTTGGGGGGGACGTCAATACACCTTTATACAGTTTGCCCACACAGCAAGTTCTCCTTATGAATCAAGAACTATTTGGACAGACTGCAGGCTATGAATATTTATTATGTGAGCCCGCACTGAAGTCAGCGGGAATATTGCCTGATTAAAGACTGCAGGACTCAGCTGTGTGTATACATTTTAGCCACTTTGGCCCAGATCCTCAAATGTATTTAGGATCCTAACTGCCCCTGATTTCAGTGGCAGTTAGAAGACTAAATACCTTTGAGGATCTGGGCCTCTGAGTCTATGTTAGGGCATTATTGACGAGTCTATACACAGAACTTTGTTAACAATACCTCCATGATGTCAAAACCAAGTTGTCTCAAAACCAGTGGAGAGTACATGTCTGTATTATTTTGCCATGCATAAAATGCTGTGAGGCTGAATACATTCATGTTTGCCAAATGCATCAATATGCATTGGACAAATTGCTAAGGATGAGTACAAAAGAATAGCCCAAGCCTATAGGGACAAAATCAGAAAGGCCAAGACACAGAGAGTTACAACTAGAAAGGGACATAAAAAACAATAAGAAAAGATTCTGTAACTACCTTATGAGCAAGAGAAAGATGAAGAACAGTGTAGGTCCTCTACTTAGCTGGGAAGCAGAGCTAACAACAGCCAATGGCAAGAAGGCTGAGGTGTTTAATGCCTATTTTGCTTCAGTCATCACTAAAAGGGTTAATTGTAACCAGATACTTAACACAAATAATATTAACAACAAGGGAGAAGGAACAGAAGCCAGAATGGTGAAAGAGCAGGTTAAAGAACATGTAAATAAATTAGATGCATTCAAGTCAGCAGGGTCTGATTAAATTCATCCTAGGATACTAAAGGAACTAATTGAAGCAATCTCAGAATTGTTAGTTATTATCTATGAGAACTCATAGAGGGTGGGTGAGGGCCCAGATGACTGGCGAAGGGCAAACACAGTACCTATCTTTAAAAAAAGGAAACGTAGAGGACCCAGGGAATTATAGACTAGAGACCCTAGCTTTGATACTTGAAAAGCCACTGGAACAAATTATTAAACAATTTGTAAGCACAGAGAGGATAATAGGGTTGTAAGGAATAGCCAGCATGGATTTATCAAGGACAAATCATACCAAACCAACCTAATTTCCTTCTGTGACAGAGTTACTAGACTAGTGGATAGTGGGGAAACCATAGATGTGATATATCCTGATTTTACAAAGGCTTCTGATGCAATCCCACAACATGCTCAAGCAAATTAATAAAATGTGGTCTAGATGAAATTATTATATTGTGAGTACACAAGTGGTTGAAAGAATAGTCTCAAAGAGTAGTCATCAATGGTTCACAGTCAAATTTCGGGGACTTACCTAGTGTGGTCCTACAGAGCGTGTCCTGAGTCCAGTACTATTCAATATTTTCATTAAAGACTTGGATAACAAGTGGAGGATATGATTATAAAATTTTCAGATGACACCATGCGGGTGGGGGGTTGCAAGCACTTTGGAAAACAGGATTAGAATTCAAAAGGACCTTGAAAATTGGGGAGTTGGTGTGAAATCAACAAGATGAAATACAATATAGACTAGTGCAAAGTAATATACTTAGAAAGGAAAAAAAATCAAATGCATAGATACAAAATCGGGAATAACTGGCTAGGTAGTAGTAACGCAGAAAAGGATCTGGGTATTATAGTGAATTACAAATTTAATGAGTCAAGAATGTGATGCAATTGCAAAAAAAGATCAATATTCTGGAACATGCTAAAAGGACTATTGTATGTAAGACATGGGAGGTAATTGTCTTGCTCTACTTGACACTGGTGAAGCCTCGGCTGGAGTACTGTGACTGTGATATAGCTTGACTTTAGCAAAGCTTTTGATACAGGTTGAAAAAGTATGGACTGGATGAATGGACTACAAGGTGGATAGAAAGCTGGCTAGATCGTTGGGCACAATGGGTAGTGTTACAATGGCTCAATGTCTAGTTGACAGCCGGTATCAAGCAGAATGCCCCAGGGATCTGTCTGGGGCTGGTTTTGTTCAACACCTTCATTAATGATCTGGATGATGGGATGGATTGCACCCACAGCAAGTTTGCAGATTACACTAAGCTGCAGGGAGTGGTAGATATGCTGGAGGGTAGGGATAGGGTCCGGGGGTGACCTAGACAAATTGGAGGATTGGGCTAAAAGAAATCTGATAAGGGTCAACAAGGACAAATGCAGAAACCTGCACTTACGATGGAAGAATCCCATGCACCACTACAGGCTGAGGACTGACTGGCTAAGTGGCAGTTCTGTAGAAAAGGACCTGGGGATTACATTGGATGAGAAGCTGGCTATAAGTGAACATTTTGTGCCTCTGTTGCCAAGAAGGCTAACCGCATATTGGGCTGCATTAGTAGGAGCATTGCCAGCAGATCAAGGGAAGTGATTATTCCCCTCTATTAGGCACTGGTGAGGCCACATCTGGACTAGTGCCAGGACTGTCTTTACTCATACCCAAACTACACAGCTCTGTAGGGCACCAGGAAATTTGGGGCACCAAATTGCCCCAAATTTCCTGGTGCCCTATGCAGCTGTGTGCTGCTCCAGCCTCCAGCGGCCAGCTTGATCCCCTGGACTGCTGAGTTGGCCAGGAAAGCTGCCCCCACCCCTGCTCTGCCCCAGCCCTGCCCCCACTACATCCCTTCCCCTGAGCTACATTCCAGGGGACTGCAGCAGGGGTCAGGTGTGCCCTATATTCACTGGGAGGAAGGAAGCGGAGCAACCCAACTCCAGCCCACTCCACTCCACTAGCTCCCAGCTGCACTGCCAGTGAGAGTTGCAGGGAAGTTCCCCTGTGCCCCCCAAGTCCAAGGCTGGGAGTCAGGAGAGCTGAGCAGAGTGGACTGTGGCCAGGTTGCTTCACTTCCCATCATCCTATGAGTGCGGGGTCAGGCCCGCCCTACAATCACAGAGCGGCAGAAGTGGAGCAACTTGGCCCCAACCCGCTCTGCTCCACTGGCTCATGCTGGGGGGTGGTTCCCTCCTGCCCTCCAATTCTGCTCCTTCCCCCCACAGACCTTGGGTGCAGTCCCCCTCCCCCCTGTGGAGGGCTGGGGATGGATCCCCATGGAGGCCTGGAGCTAGCCCCCTCCATGGGGGGGTTGAGTAGGGATCACAATGTCTAGGGACGGCCGTGACTATTGCGTCCAGTTTTGGGCCCCCCACTACAGAAAGGATGTGAACAAATTGGAAAGAGTCCAGCAGAGGCTGGGGCTGGGGCATATGATTGATGAGGAGAAGCTGAGGGAACTGGGGTTATTTAGTCTGCAGAAGAGAAGAGTGAAGGGGGATTTGATAGCAGCCTTCAACTACCTGAAGGGGGGGTTCCAAAGAGGATGGAACTAGGCTGTTCTCAGTGGTGGTAAATGACAGAACAAGAAGCAATGGTCACAAGTTGCAGTGGGGGAGGTCTAAGTTGGATATTAGGAACCACTATTTCACTTGGAGGGTGGCAAAGCACTGGAATGGGTTACCTAGGGAGGTGGTGGAATCTTCATCCTTAGGGGGTTTTAAGGCCTGGCTTGACAAAGCCCTGGCTGGGATGATTTAGTTGGTGTTGGTCCTGCTTTGAGCCGGGACTTTGACTAGATGACTCCTGAGGTCTCTTCCAACCCTAATCTTCTACGATTCTGTGATTCAGTTCTGGATGCCACGCTCAAAGGAAGATGCGGACAAATTAGAGAGAATCCAGGGAGAGCAACAAAAATGATAAGAAGTTTAGAAAAGCTGACCTATGAGGAAAGGTTAAAAAAATGAGCGTGTTTAGTTTTGAGAAAAGAATACTGAGGGGAGAATCTGAGCAGTCTTAAACATGTTAATGGCTGTTGTAAAGAGGACAGTGATCAACAAAGGTAGGACAAGAAGTCATGGGCTTAATTTACAGCAAGGAATATTTAGCTTAGAAATAAGAAAAAACTTTCCAACTATAAGGATAGTTAAGCTCTGGAATAGGCTTCTAAGAGAGGTTGTGGAATTCCCATCATTGGAGATTTTTAAGAATAGGTTAGGCAAACACCTGTCAGAGATGGTCTAGGTTTCCCTGGTCTTGCCTCAGCACAGGGGGCTGGACTAGATGACCTCTGGAGATCCTGTCCAGCCCTACATTTCTATGACTCTCTGCTATTATTAATCAGTGTGCATTTTGCAAAAATGACTTTATAGAAACTCAGTACAATTCTTGGCATGCTCACCTGTGACCCACAGCAGATCAGCAGGTCAACAGCTGACAGCCCACCTTGCATTCCTCAGCTCTCTATTGTTGCCATGATTACTGGAGAGAAAGGCAAGAGGTGAATCCAGCACAAAATGGAAACCATGCATTTCACTTACTACTGCCCTTTCCCCCAAAGGAAATAAAAAAGGAGCGTGGAATAGGAATTACACAGACCAAGCACACGGCTTGAAATACCACAATAATGCAGCAGCAACAGAAAGCCGCTGGGGCTCCAGCTGTAACACTGAATGTTCCACATACCAAAACAACAAAAAAAGTGACTTTCCAAAACTTATATATTGCCAAATTTCCTTTATATCCAAGATTTTGCTTTGTACATGAATTGCACTAGTCTGAAATTCACTTGCACAAGATACTTTTCCTGTGGGACCAAAGGCCTGGTTGGTGGTTAGGGAGTCACCAGGGGTTTCTGGGTCAGTAAAGACTTTCCTTCTCATTTTATGTTTGTAATATTTCACCACCAACAGACAAACACAGAATGGGTTCTCTGTTAAATATGATCTTAGTAGCAGTTGTACCGTTTCCTGACCAGTGGGTCTTCTTTGCACGTTCAGTGCATTATTTGCATAGAGGTGCAAATATATCTACATTATGTGACCTTTGTCTATGCCTGTCACAGAGGAAAAAGCCCTTGAGTCATGCCTAGTGGGAGGACAATGAGCTTTTGAGCTGGTTATATTTAGCTGCATGCATATTATCTGGAAGGCAAAGCTCTATGTAACCAAGAACACATTGTACTGATTTAAAAAACAAGTTGACATGTTAATCGTAGACATTAGAAACGGAAGATACCTTGGGTTCACTAGTCCATCTGCTATCAATTATGAGGAGGAAGGATGGCCTTGCAGTTAAAGACCTGTGTTTTATTTCCAGCTCTGCAAAAGTCTTTCTGCTTGATCATGAAAAGCTACTTAATGATTTAATGTTTCCTTTAAAAAATGGAACTGAAAGGTGGTAAGAAAGAGCTTCTGCTAAGTAAATAGTTGATTAATACAATTTATCCTGTGTTACTGGAGTTGCTAGAGCAATGAGTCTAACAATATACTCAAAAAGAATGAGGAATTCTTGTGGCACCTTAGAGACTAACAAATTTATTTAGACTTAAGCTTTTGTGGGCTAAAACTCACTTCATCAGATGCATGCAGACGAAAATACAGTAGGAAGACATATATACACAGAGAACATGAAAAAATTGGCGTTGCCATACCAACTCTAACAAGACTAATCAATTAAGGTGGGCTATTATCAACAGGAGGAAAAAAAACTTTTGTAGTGATAATCAGGATGGCCCATTTCAAACAGTTGACAAGAAGGTGTGAGTAACAATAGGGGGAAAATTATCATGGGGAAATAACTTTTACTTTGTATAATGACCCATCCATTCCCAGTCTTTATTCAAGCCTAATTTAATGGTGTCCAGTTTGCAAATTAATTGCAATTCTGCAGTTTCTCATTGGAGTCTGTTTTTGAAGTTTTTTTGTTGAAGAATTGCCACTTTCAGGTCTGTAACTGAGTGACCAGGGAGGTTGAAGTGTTCTCCATCTGGTATCTGAATAATTCTTGATGTCTGATTTGTGTCCATTTATTCTTTTTCGTAGAGACTATCCAGTTTGGCCAATGTACATGGCAGAGAACCATTACTGGCACATGATAGCATATCTCACATTGGTAGAGGTGAATGAGTCTCTGATGGTGTGGCTGATGTGATTAGGTCCAAGTACTTGTTCTTTTTGCTGATACAGGCAAACATGGCTACCACTCTGAAACCTAACAATATACTGTGGCCTCTACAGGAATATTCTGAGTCTAGGGGACAGTACTTCTATTACTCAATTTTTTATAAATATCTGGAAAGCTCAATGAAATTATAAATTACCCCCAATTCAGAAAATTACTATGTGACACTGGTAAAGAATAGCATTTTAATACATAGCATGTTTAAAAACACACTGTACATTTGACTCATAAATGGAATGCAATGTTGTAAAATAAATTGATACATAATTTTCATAATAGAACTTTCCAAAAAATAGGATACATAATAATACCCAGTTACCACTGAATAGTTTTCTGTTTTGTTTTGTTTTTTAATTGAAATGAGGGAGCTGTACAATGATCAAAAGTTTGGGTAAGCATTTGAAGTTCTGGCTGATTATCTGAACTGAGCTTATAACCCATTAGTGAGTCACCCACTATCATTAGTTCTTGCTTTATACTTGCCCACTGCTGCCAAATGCAAGTAGGGGCTCAACAGCCAAAATACAGTCTAACTTAATGAAATGTCTAATACAATGAGTCAGGACTTGGCATTAGAAATTCAAGTTCTAACCCCAGCACTGACATGTAATCTGCAGTCATGGCCAAAGCCTGATTTGAGTTGGCCTACTGTGATTTTGCACTTATTTTGTGGTGGGTGCCATTTTGTGTTTCAGAATCGAAGGTTTTAATTCTTAAAAAATATGAGTTTTGAGCCTTTATGACTGCTGACAGAAGCTTCACAATGAGAACTAAGCACAAACACATGCAGTGATGTTTGCCTGCGCCTGAAACAATAACTTTGACAGGTATGACCAGCTTCCATTCATTTAATTAGAGGGATAATTATGCTAATTTAAATGTCTTCAGAGGAATTACTCTCAGAGCAAGACATTACTCAATGTAAGTATAGGTGTCATTAAAGGCCTAGCATCAGAGGGGTAGCCGTGTTAGTCTGGATCTGTCAAAGAATCCTGTTGCACCTTATAGACTAACAGACGTTTTGGAGCATGAGCTTTCGTGGGTGAATACCCACTTCGTCAGATGCATGTAGTGGAAATTTCCAGGGGATGGATTTCCACTCCATACGGCTAAATGCAGTGCCTTGACACCATGCCGTATGGAGTGGAAATCCATTCCCTGGAAATTTCCACTACATGCATCTGACGAAGTGGGTATTCACCCACGAAAGCTCATGCTCCAAAACGTCTGTTAGTCTATAAGGTGCCACAGGATTCTTTGACAGATCCAGACTAACACAGCTACCCCTCTGATACTTGATACCATGCAAGGCATTGCATTTAGCCGTATGGAGTGGAAATCCATCCCCTGGAAATTTCCACTACATGCATCCAATGAAGTGGGTATTCACCCATGAAAGCTCATGCTCCAAAACGTCTGTTAGTCTATAAGGTGCCACAGGATTCTACTAAAGGGCTAGAATTTGTAGGCAGCAGCAGGATCAGCGCTGGTATTTTTAGCGCCCTAGGCACACGGCCATTTCGCCGCCCCGCACTCTGGTCCCGCGGCTTCGGTGAAGCTGCCGCAGTCGTGCCTGCGGAGGGTCCCCTGGCCTGCAGCTCCAGTGGAGCTGCCGCAATCGTGCCTGCAGGAGGTCCACCGGAGCCACGGGAGCAGCGGACCCTCCACAGGCATGACTGTGGCAGGTCAACCGGAGCCACTTGCCACCCCCCCTGGGCAAAATGCCGCCCCCCAATAATCCTGGCACCCTAGGTGATTGCCTAGGCCGCCTAGATGGAAGCGCCAGCCCTGGGCAGCAGTCACAAAGGGTCGAGAGCGAAATCCATGGAAAATGTGAAGGAATATTTAGGGGAAATATTTGCATCACTGCTGCAGACAGAGGAACTGTTGCTTTGGCTTTAGCTCAAGGGGTTCATGTTTTCTGGAGCACAGCATCCAGCTGGCACTGTCAAATTCCAGGAGGCCATGGCTTGTAACATAGCAACAGCCACACAGTTGCTGGATGGCTCTGCATTTGTTACAGTATTGTGTGCAATAAAATACAGGCAGAGAATTAGTTGTACCAAAACAAGGAGCAACCAGCCACAATCGCTGTTCCTGCTACAGCATGCCAGAAGTGCCTGCGTCCAGAGTAAAGCTGGGATGTGGCCAATTCCTGGTACGTGAAGCCCATTTCCTCTGTTGTGTTATTAAAAGTTCTGCTGGCGAATTCTAGGCTTCAAACCGAAATGACCACAACTTCTAGGAGTCAAGACATCTTCAGCGTTAATCTACAGGGTCGAAGACTAGTTGAACGCATTAGTACATGAGTTATTAAGGGGATGATGTGGCAAGTTATATAGAGTGAGATAAACTCCAACCACCTACTGCAAAAGATCCAGAATTCTACCGCAAAGTTATTGGTTACCTACTGGAATTGTTAGGGAGAGCAGGGAAGCTTATTGCCTCTTACAATGGCTGCCTAATTAATATACGTTTTACTTCAGCAAGGATTATTTTCTGCTGTTCATTTATGTAACTTGAGCTGCATTTTGCTCCAAGATTAACTGGTCCCTTAGACAAGTAGGTTTTTACTGCCTGAGATAAAAGCTATGAGGAACCATTGTTACTTTTTTTTTTTTTTTTTAAAGCTAGATAGTTGGGAGCAGAAATATCAACTGGATCCTGCTTTAGAGATGATTCTGTAACTGCTTTTAGATGCAGTAATAATGTCACGTAAGTAGGAAAGGAGCCATTAGGGTCTCTCACTGAGTGTGCATTGTATGGCTAGGAGTTTAATCATTCAAAGTCATGTTTGATATTAATCATAATAATCTCTTATTACAAATTGAAAACTCCATCATTTATTGCATACAGCATGCATCTGGCCCATCTTCAATCAGAGGAATGTTAGTTTCAGTATAAGTTAAAGCATAGAAGGACAGTATTTCCATTGATTGATAATTTTGATAAAATGGATATTACTGATGAAAAATGATGTATATTTATAAGGAAAGATGGAAAATATCTCCAGGAGTTTGAGAACTGATGAGTAACAGGCAGTACTCAATTTCCAGTAGAATTCTGAGTTACTCTCCAGGATAAGACTGTCAGATGTTAAGGGAGCATGAGTATTCCCGATGGTAGCAACCATGTTACCAGCAATTGCAGACTGTGGGTTGAGACTTGGAAACTAGTCACACTGCGACAGAAGAGCATGTTTGAAGTCACATATGAATGCAGCCTAATAACCCACCAAATGAGAGGCAGGATTGCAAAATGGACAATAATAGAGGCATATTTGTCAGACTTATTAATTCACTATTCTCATAATGGATATAATTTGATAACAGGTAAACAGATTTTAAACAATCCTGGTAGATACATCCTTCAGAATGGAGAAGATGAAGGTTGCTGCCTGTAAATTGAAACAGATAGAAAAAAGTTTGTGGATATTTGAAAAAAATGGTAGAAGGCGTTAACAGGCTCAGCTTACTAAGTTTGGCACCAGGCTGTCCATACCTCAGCTTCCCTGCCAAAGACGGCCTTCCTCAGGCTTGTATGTGATTTGACCAGAGAGCCAAATCAGAAGTCCTTCCTTTGAGGGCAAGAAAAGTCCAAAGTAAAGCACAATGAATAGCTGCTCAAGGCAAATCCTTTGCCCTCCTTGGGGTCACTGACCCCTCCAACCTATAAGTCCTTCCCCTTGGCTGCAGAAGTCTCCTTCTCTCTTTACCTCAAGATCAAGTTGTCCTCCCTCCTGGGACCACACCTGTCCTCTCAGTTCTTCCCTTTAGTTACAAAGATTTCTTCCCACCACCAGTAGATGGCATCATTGGGTAGTGCTCGGGTGCTGGACTCCTCTCTGAAGAAGCTATCTGTTCTCAGCATCAAACTGCTTTGTTTTGCAATTCACAGGGCTACCTCCTACTTCAGCCTATTTCTTCTTATCCTCTTCAACAGACATTTTTCAGCCAAGCCCCTTGCAAGCTCGATCCCTAGCTCTCTCTCTCTTTCTCTTCATAGGGAAGCCCTCACTCTTTGTCTTAGCTTGAAGATCCAACTCAACCACCAGTCGCTGCTCTCCTTCCCACTGAGAACAGGAAGATTTTCCAAGCAGGCCTCAGTTATTTGAAACTCCAGGGTCCTGAATTCCCAGGGCCCAAGAGGAAGCGAGCGTAACCAACATGCCTAATAGGGAGATAGCTCTTTAAGGTGGGTGGGTAGGAATGAGTTGTGTCTGGGTCATTGTTACTAGGCAGATGCACAATTAGCTGTCCACACTCAGAACCAGAAGTTTCTGGAATTGGGTGTGGTAGTTTTTGGTATGCTCAATAGGTTCCTTGTTGCTGGACTCAGAGTCCATGAGGGCAAGCAGACAGGGCAGCTGCTTTGCAAAAGCCGATGTGCAGTGGGTGGGTTGGGAGAAGCTGAGCCCAAGAGCAGGAAGCAGGCTGTTGTCCCTAACTTTGAAGCATTTTGCAGCATGTTAGTGATATGATTAACCCTCCACCGTGGAAGGCCAGGCAGTGTTAATTATAGAAAGGGGAAATTGGGAGGGAAAAATAATTTATTTTAATTGTACATTTTGAATGTTGTTTGATTTTAGCCAAACTGTTTTAGTTAAATTGTCTCAACTTGTCTGAGTCACCAACTTTTCTCTTATTTAAATAAGTTGAGGGGGAAAGTGTCATTTACATTGCTGTTCTCAGTTTTGTATTGGTCTTCTAACAGGATTTAAAAAAATCTACATCAGGGTGGCCAAACCGCTGCTCGTGAGCTGCATACGGCTCCTTTACAGTTAAAGTGCAGATCCCATAGCCCCTCCACCCCACCCCACCATTGTCCATCTGCCATACTGGAGGGAGGGAGCTTGGGGATTCTGCCCTGTGGTGGGGCTATTAGCATCTATCAGAGATGACCGGTGCCTGCTGAGAATGGGGGGCCATAATGTAAAGGTTCACCGCCCCCCCAACAGCTTGAGTCATGTCCCCCCCTCCCTTGGCACACACTCCACTCTTACCATCAGTGGCCCCTCCCTGCACCGCCCGGCTGTTTGCTCTGCATGGAGAGGTAGTGGAAAACAACTTGGAATTGCAGGGAGGAGTTGCTGCTTTAGCTCTGGGAGGAAAGGAAGCAGCAAAAGCAGCAGCTCTCCCTGCAACTCTCAGCCGTTTGCCATTGCCTCTCCCCATGGCCTCAGCTCCCAGCTTGCTGGCTCCAGCAGCTGCTTTGTACGGAGGGAAGCGCAACAGCACCATGTGAGCGAGCAGGGCCAGCAAACCCTGGTAAAAATCTGGGGGGGTGGGTATGTGAACCCATGTGTCCCCCTCACACATCCCAGTGGGGAGGGAGGGGTCTCAGGGCTTCTGTCCTGCGAGGCGCATGTGCCAAGGCTGGGAGCTTCAGCAGGAGCAGGGCTGAAGCCCCGAGCCCTGGCAGGTGCACCCTAGCTCTCGAATTTCTGACAATTGCCATATGTGGCTCAGAGGGTCAGTAAGTTTGGCCACTCCAATCGAAACCCTTACCTGAGTGGTTGGTTAATTGATTAGCTGACTAGCTAACTGAATGATTTCAGCAGAGGAGGAAGAATCTGCTTGGATTCTAACTGCAGATTTCTGCTAGCAAGTGGAAGGAAGATGTTGCTTTTGACTAAGCAGACTGTATAGATTTGATGATCAAAGATTCTAACTGAGACAGATGAACTCAACCTAAGCTTTTGGGAACTCTGAGTTTTTTCACAGTGTGTTTCTGTGGGGACTGACCTGCTAAGATTTAATTTGTTTTCTTATGTTTATGTATGTAACCCTTCTGCCCCTCTGAGTTGGCAGCAACAAGGGCCGGGTTCAGTATCCAGGGGTTCCGTTTCAGTAACACAATGCATAACCAGATCGAGCCCCCACCCAGTGACCTGGGACACTCACATACCACAGCCCCCTGGGCACCTCTAGGAGGCAATACTTCCCCTCTCGCAAGCACGGAGTCTGAGTGTAGCAAAATCTTTTTAATAAAGGAAGGAATCAATGCAGCATCCCATTGGAGAAACATCACAAACAGGGTTATAACACAAACCATAAACAAAAACCCACCTCCAAGTACGTTTGGCACTGTCCTTTTTCCCCGTAGGGTTTTAAGTCCAATCATCCCAAAGTCCAACAACCCAAAAGTCTCTGGTCAATGCCACCCCAGAGTTCGAGAGTTTATCTGTAGAGGTCCCTCCCTCCAGCCTGGGTAGAAAGGGGCACCTTACGTGGTCCGGGGCCAACTGCCCTGCCTCTCTGTGGGTTCTGCTTCTGCCTTCTCCATGAACTGCTCCACTTTGCCAGCCGCCCAACTCCAGCCATCCTCAGAAACTGCTCCACTCCACCAGCTGCTCTGCTCCATGAGCTGCTCCAGGTCTCTCTGCAAACTGCTCAGCTTCACTTGCTCTGTGGGCCGCTCCACCCATCCCACAGCTACTCCACACTGCCAGCCACTCTGCTGCCACCAGCTGTCCCATGGTCCGCGCCAGCCGTCCCCACAACTGCTCCACTCCACCAGCTGCTTTGTTCCACAGTATAGCTTCAGGCTCCCCCACTAGTTAGCACAGTACTCAGTGCTCTCAGCTCAGTAATTTCAGCTCTTTAGTGATTTCAACTCTTAGTGATCTCAGCTCTTAGTAGGGGAGCCCCAGCGCACTATTAGCCCAAAGTGAGTTCAGCTCAGTAACCCGTATTTAGATTCCTGAGGGAATAAAAAAAATCAACTCTGACATTCCACAGTGGAGAGAGGAGAAAGTGGAACTGGTGCTTCTGGTGCTACAACAAGACTGCACCCCCAGACACAGATACTTACCCCCAGCTTCTCTCAGTTCACTGTGTTTTGGAACCCATGTCCCTTGTCTAGCAAGTACCACCCAACTGAGGGTGAGTCATTTGTCACCAAGCAGTCCCACAGCTCGGCAGTCTGGGATAGGGTAGGCGAGCCTATGCAAATACACTCTCTGAAATTCTTTCCACCAGATGTCAGGGTAGAGCTTATCCTGACTCTGCTTACATGTATAACTGTGAAGATAATGTATGTGGCTTATAAAGCAGCCATATTATGTTGTAAAAATTATTATTATTAATGTTTCTTTATCATAAGATTTTATAAAGTTGATACTTTAAAAATAAGTTAATTCTTTTATTCTTTTGGACCTGACTGTGGTGAGGTTGACCCTGTGCAATCCTTGCTGAATATCCTCAGTGACTGAATTCTGGGTCTCCAAATGCTTTTCTATGGGAGTTGGGTTTTTTTAGGCACTGGAGAAGCACAATGAAGTAAATTCTAGCCAACCCACAGGTTACACTAAGCCCAGGTCATAACTCAAACTTGAATCTGGCTCTCCTAGTGACAGTAATTGGGAAGATCTAGCTCTCCCTGTGACAGTAATTGTTGTTTCTGGGTTGTCTGTAAATAATTGCCCAATCTACTCCTTTACTTAAACTCTAAATTATATTATTTTTGTCATTGAGATTCACAGGCAGTTTCACATCATTTTTAAGAGTGTCAGCAATTGGTCTGATTATATTGTTGGTATTTCTGTAATGGCTCCCTGCTTTCAGAAGTAAACTCCCTTCCAGAAATCACATAGAAGCGGAGACCGTGACCCCAAATCAAATAAGTACCCTTTAAAAATTTACATAAAGAAACAGACTTGAAAAAGCAGGATTTTGAAAGCACAGTACTTTACTAGATAGCAAGTGGGAAAATGGATGTGCTTGTTACACACTGTTTAGTATTAAAAGGTCATACATACTGAATGAATTTTAGGGCCTGGGCTTGCATTCCTTGTATGCTTAAAACATTAAGGCAAGGCAATAGGAATTTTCTATGTGCGAAAAATAGAACCCATTTAAAATTTGTACACTAAAAAAATTGGCACTAAGAAATACCTCGAAGAATTTTACACTTATCTTGCAATCATTACTCTGGCAAATTGACTTAGTGATGAGCAAACCTCAAAAAGCTCACAGGTTTGGCACAGGTAAGCTTGGAGTAGTTCCTTTAGGCATGCAGATCTCCTGAGGAGAGGCTTTCCCATGAGATTTTTGGTACTTCCTCTTTGCAGTAAGGCCTTCAGAAGTGCATGTAGTACTGTCCAGCGTGCGTAAGGTAGTGCAGCACTTTGGGGAGGGGACTAAAAATAAAGAAAACAATGGGGAAGAAAACAATGTATCAAACTTTTTCAAATAAACAAACAAAAAGGCTCAAGATTAAAGTGAAGAGTTAGGTTCTGATGTCATACACAAATATTTGCCCATCACTAATTTAAAATGCCAAGTACTGCCTAGCAGGATGTCTGTCTTCATTTTTAACAAGGTTTGCTATTTGTTTCTTACAGCAATTAGATTTAGTGATGAACAAAAAAATCTGTTCTCTTGTACTCACTCCTGTATTTGCCATATCCTGCTCAGTTTACTCAGGTGAGAATTCCCCTTGAACTCAATAATGTATAGGCACCGAATCACGAATTTGCCCATAAGCAGTGACTTGTCAGAGGGCATCAACACTCTTCAAGGGAGCCCAGACCCAGTCAATAAGAAGCTCCTCAGCGATGCTCCTGAAGATAAAAGACTCCTCTGGAGGAATGCCAAAGAGCTCTTCAGAGAGCCACTCCAGTCACATGAAGAACTTGGAGAAGAACCTTTTCAGCAATTTGCAGACCTTCAAAGGTGACCCCTATTAACAAGAAACTTGAAAAGTTGGATGTGATATGAAGAGAAAATCCTCTCGCTGATGAGAAATTCTTTAAAGGCAGTATCCCTTGAAGCAACATTAAGTCTTTGAAGTGGCAGTATAGACATGGTTGAATGATGCAGGAAGGTGTAGTGTATAAGAGGTTAGTGCATAGGGGTTACCAGGAACAGTGCAGGGAGCTCAGAGTGATGTGATCCTGCTTGCTGTGATTCCATAAGGACAAGGAGAAAGAAAGACCATTTAGTTGACTTTAAAGGACCTCTTTGTGCACCAGGAAAATTGATTGGGAGACATCAAAGTAAATGTCTTGGAGTTTGAAACAGAAGGGGTGGGTAGGTAAAAGGGGCCCTTCCATCAAGCAGTATTTGTACAGGATATTGTTTTGAGGGGGAGGGTGTCTTTCTTTCTCTCTTTGTTTTGTGCCAGTACAAAGCACAGAATTGATGGAGGGTTTGTTAACATTGCCTCATTTATTCTGGAAGGGTCTGTAGCGGTGATTCCAAGCTCCTTGAACTCCTTTAAACAGAATAGATTATGATCTTGCTGGGAGCCAATTCCTCAGATGGCAGGACCACAGCAAGCTTATATTCTTTCAAACCTTGAGCTGGAAAGAAAACAGGCAGTGTTTGTTTTTGTTCAGATAATAAGAATCCACGGTTACGGCTTTATTTTAAAATGGTAGGAAAGGACTAGGTGGGGTTTCATGGGGAGGTGCAATGTGCTTCCTGCCACAATGAGAAAAAAATAGTAATGGCTAGAGTGGAAACAAAAGAGTTTTCCCGTTAGGTCTACACTTGAAAGTTGTACATGTGTATCTAGTTTGATGAAGGGAAATATTTTTTACTGGAATCTCTGTTGGGCTGGTGGAGGATGTACATTCTCCTACTTCAAGTCTGGCCAGCCTCCAGCCTCTGAGCCAATGGTGCATGCTCTGCAAGGTTTGGAAGGGTGGCAAACAACATCATGGGCTCTCCTTTCTGTGCTGGGAGGAGGGAGAGGGGACTCTTTATAGGCAAATGTGGGGAAAATTATCCCAGCCAATAATAGGGAAACAGTTTTCAGAGTGTAATTTTTGAAGTTCACAACAGCTATTTAAATCCTCAAATATCTGTCCCTGAACTACAAACAACAGCTTAGAGTGTGACAGAATTTTAAAAATCTTGTTTACTTCTCTCACTCTTGGGCCCCTTACCTTCCAGCTGCCATACATCCCCAATGACTTCAGTGGGGCTCTATGCAGTGATCCATCCCTCCAGAGCAGACTGAAGGGTTGGGTTTTTTTTGTGGCTTGTTTACATCTTGCATTTTATTTAGCATGTAACAATGGAAAGAGATTATTCAGTTTTTCTCTTTGTCTTTCCTACACTCACCTAGTGCTGTGATGTTTGGTTGCACTTACTGTGAGGGGAATGTTTAAATCTAAACCAAAAACTGTTTTCACAGACATTTCAAAAAACAAACAAAAACCCTAGAGACATTTCTATTTCCAATTTAGTTTTCACAAAATCTAAATGCTGGGCTTAAAGCCACCTTAACTAACACAACCTCAATGTGCCCCTTAAATAACTATGATGCTGAACTGTAAAGTAATCAACATGCATGTTAAATTATCCTACAATTTCTACATCCTTTTAAAACCATGAATAGGATGCTACATAATTGCACAATTACACGTTAGACAAGAACGGGTTTATCAGATGCACAACACCAATCCAGAAACCAGATTTTACAATTACATAAAGTCAAGCGGCTGAAATTACTTCATGTAAATCACGTGAGGTTTTTTTTCCACTCTAGCTATGTGTTTTAAGAATAATAGCCTAACAAAGATCATTTTAGCAAGAGATTATATCTGCTCCAAAACACTAAATAATGTTAGGGTTATTTTTGGTGTTGATGTTCCCTAAGAAATAATGACTTTGGTAGTGGTTTTGCGACCCTTACTCAGCAGTACACTCTGCACCCTCACAATCCTGGTGACGTTAATGAGTCACATTTGTAACAAGTTCCTCCGGGGTGCATGGAACCCCGGAGGAACTGAGCCCTCTGGTTTACAGCCTGGGCTTCCTCTCACACTGTGATCTTGTGACAAACTGTAAATCTCTTTTGCCAGCCACTCATGAACAAACAATAGAGAGGCTCAAGAGAATACTTGCCTGGGTAAAGTGACCTCTCTACCCTTCCCCCTCCTGCAACTCTCCTTCTTCCCTTTCACAGGCCCAAAATATCTCCTCTTAGGCTGACCAGATAGCAAGTGTGAAAAATTGGGACAGGGAGTGGAGGGAAATAGGAGCCTATGTAAGAAAAAGCCCCAAGTATAGGGACAGTCCTTATAAAATCAGGACATCTGGTCACCCTATCTCCTCTACTCTCCCCCTATAGCCCTCTACTTGCTGCAGTGATCCCATTCCAAAGCCAGCTCTCCCTTGTGCCCGCTCTCATCCCTCCCTTTCTCTTACCTATCATCTCTCATTCACTACTGGGATGTCAACTTCCACCTCCAATCAGCCCATCATGCCAGCCTCCACTGCCCACGTTAAATTTGAAACAAGCTCTATCATGCTTTCTTCCATTCTGCCCCTCATGCTTGTTTCAGAGGAGATCCCTTTTACCATCCACAAAACTGTCTCATTATCCTCCTTCAAAACCCTCCTTAACACTCACCTTTGTGCAATACCTCTGAAAAACTTGATAATGGCTAGGCTGCTGGGGTAATGAGAACACTGCCCATCACACTGGCCAACATTGTCTCATTATTTCCTTGTGTTTTCCTGTCTCCATCTGTTGTCTTTTGTCTTCTATTTATGTAAGCCAGGCATGAATGAGCTGTCCCCTGACATCTAGTGATGAGCTGTGGGAAAAGACTTCAGGAGAAGATCTTGTTTGCATAGACACTCCCACTCTGCCTAGATGCACAACATGATGGAGCTGCTTTGCCAAAATGATCACTTTTGGCTGGTGTTGGGTTACCAATTGGCAATAGGAGGAGAAATGAGCTGGAGTGCCACTGAGAAGTGAAATCAGGAAAGTAACTGAAATACTTCTCTGATGAATTGTATTTACTAAGGGACAACATATCCTAAATTCTCAATTACTGAGGGACAGTTATGCTCATTGCTACATTTGCTTTCAACAAGCTACTCTTAAGATAACCTTTGATGAGTGATGTACCTGAATATTTGGATACTAATATCTAAACCAGGGGTTCTCAGACTTTTGTATGGTGGCTCCTTTCACACAGCAAGCCTCTGAGTGAGACCCCCCCACTTATACATTAAAAACTGGGTTACATGGGGGGACTTCAGGCAGTGATGTTGCAGCAGAGAGGCAGGGGTAGCAGGTCACAGCAGTGGATATGGTGGCAGCAGAGTGAATGGCAGCAACTGTGAACCAGCTGCAGTGGTGGCACAGCAGCTCAGGCATTCCTTGACATTCCCCCCACCTGGCCCCTTGAACTCAAGTGAATGCACCTCTGAACTCTGGGTCTTCACTGACCCACGGCAGCAACTGTGAATGGGGTGCAGTGGAGGGAGGGAGGAGTGGCATGTTAAAGGAACACTTGTTTGTTGGAATTTCACACCAAAAGGTGAGAAACTGAGGCAAAGGATGGGTGTTTGTTCTTGGTCATTTGCTTCCAAATCATGGTTGTGGTATTTTCCCAATTTAATGCTGGACTTTTTCCCCTTTTTATTAAAAGTTTTCTTTGCTATACACAGACTCCGTGCTTGCGAGTGGAGAGGCATTGACTCTATGAGGCACCTCGGGTGGTGGTTAATTTTCCCAGATTACTTGGTGGAGGCTCAAGCCAGTTCTGATTTGTCTTGTTAAGAGGGACCCCAAGATATTGGACCCGGACCACGTTGCTGCCAATTCCACCTGGCAGAAAGGTTATACTTAGATTGTAAGCTCCTTAGGAAAGGGACCATATTTTTGTTTTGTGCTGTACAGTGCTCAACACAATGGGGGTCCTGGTCTATGACTGAGGCTCCTAGGCATTACCAAAATAGAAATAATTATTAATAATAGTCAATATGATTTGAGGTGCCAGAATAAGGCCATTTATTTCAAAGAGGTACAGACACAATTGACACAGCAAGAATGTTTAGTGTGTGTTTTCTAGCCATCAGGATAAAAAGGTTCTGTCTTTCCACAAACAGCATAAAGGTTGTGATATAAACTGAATTTTAAAAAAGTAGTGAAACAAACGAATGACACTTCCTGCTAACCTCCTACTGATATGTCAACAACTTCAGAGCGCTCACAGCAGAGCACGATCAGTGTGTCTATGTATGTGTTGCAAATCTCCAAGGACAATGGAATGTCAACCTTATAGTTTTCAATTTACTATCTTGTGTCAGTTGTGTCATACAATACTCACATACTCTTAAAATGAGGTTATTATGTAATGGGATGTTTTTTCCAGCTCTTGTTTAATCTGCACGCTAGTAGTGATAGCGCTGAAGATGAAGGCAAAGAATAGATGTGTGCAGCAAAGGCAGTGGCTATATTAGCTTCCCTATGCTACTCTGCCTCAACCCTTATCCAGACGGACCATGTTGTGTGTTATTCGGTCTCCACAACCTTTCAATCCATGGCATCTCTATCGGGCTTTGTGTCTGGCAATAAGGATAGCAGTCATGGTTAGATTATAAGAACTTCAGAGCAGGGATAATCTCTTTGTTCAGTATTTGCACAGTGTCTAGCACAATGGGGCCCTGATCTATTGTTGGTCCCTCCTAAGTGCTACTGTACTATAAATAGTAAATACTAAAGAAAAATTTCAGCTAAAGTTAACTTTCAGTTAAAGTTTGAAAAAGTTACAAGCAGCTTAAAACAGGGTCTTATAATGGGAAGTTTCAAGCAACATTCATAATGAACAGTGCTATGAACCCCTCCTATAATAATGGTTGATATTGTATATTATGGATATGTCCACAGGGAATTGGTCTAAGAGCATCACGATGAGCATTTTGCTATCAAGCCAATGTACTTTCTAAAGGGACTACGTGGACTCATTGCCACATCTATAATCCAGAGACTGGCACGAGTAGTTGGTAGAACCTGCTCCTGCACCATCAGCGTTTCTGGAGAAGGTTTCTTTAGTTTATAACTATGCAACCCTGTAGTGAGGTGGTAGGATACCCCACAGCCCCGCTGAGGGATGAGCCTCCCCTAGCACCAACGTGGGCGGAGCCAGTGGATCCTGTGCCCATCCCCCAGAGGTCACAGCACAGGACAAGAAGAAGAAAAGCCTCGCTGCAAAGCTCAGTTGAGAGCCAGCCGCCGGAGAGGCCAGATGCCTGTGGCCTAGCTCCGGGTTGGGGGATGCCAGCAGGCCGTGGCCAACCCAAAGACTGGCTGGGCCTGCTGCGCCTACCCCCGCCAGCTACCCCAAAGAGGAGTCGCACCTACCCCTCGCCAGCTACCCTGAGGAGGACCCGAGCCTACCCTTTGCTAGTTACCCAGAGGAACTGTTGGTGCTGGGAACTGCCGAGGATGCCGGCCAAGCCCAGGTACCTTACGAGGGGGAGTCTGGAAGTAGCCAGGGGGCAGCCGACCCTGGCCTGGCCACAGCAGGGCCAGAACCAGTGTCAGTGTGTTGCGGTCAGAATCCCCCCACCACCCGACTCATAGGTGACAGTCTCCCCCTCACCGGAGCTCCTGACTGTGTGTTTGCTATCCCGCCCTGACCTAGTGCCTGGGCTTGCATGGAACTATTGTCTCAGTCCCTGCTTAAGGGCCTGAGCTCCTGACTGTGTGTTTGCTGCCCCGCCCTGACCTAGGGCCAGGGCTCCCATTGAACTATTGGCTCCGCCCCTGCCTAAGGGCCCAAGCTCCCGACTGTTTGTTTACTGGCCCGCCCTGACCCAGGGCTTGTGCCCAGAGTGACCTAGTGTGAGGCGGTGGGATACCCCACAGCCCCGCGGAGGGACAAGCCTCAGCTGAGCCCTTCTATAAACCCACAGCCCAAATTGTGTATGTTTAATTTTATTCTTCTTCTATTTTCCCACCAAGATCATTGTTTAGTCTTTTACATTGTGCATTCTCTATAAACTGCTTAGATTCTACAACTTCCTCAACCGAAATATAACAGTCTGGTTTCTGACTTAGGTTTTTTCTCTACGTGAAAATATTGCTGTGTTGGTTGGTTGGTGCTATTGCCATTGTAATTTAATTTCCCGAAGATGAAAACAAAGTCTTGAAAATTAAGACAGAACATACCCTGGAATTTACAGAAAGGATGTAGCCTTCGGAATCTTCAGTATCCATTTTGAAATTAGTAGGACAATTATTTGTATATAAAATTGCAAGAGGATAAGAAGCATGAAAAATAGAGCCAAACTGTCCAATCCTTTCTCAGCTCAACTTCCCACTGAAGTCCTGCATAAGGGCTGCAAAACTGGGCCCTAGCACAGGTAATGAACATTTTTAAACTGAAGAACAGCCACTGTCTGGGAAGTGCTGTTCTGAAAACTCCTTTTGCATCCCTAGGTTGTTAAAATATTAGTGCTCTGCTGTTACAGGATTAGAGCACTGGTGTTCTTATCAGAGATCTGTTCCCAGGTGCAAAGTAGTGGCCGTGTCTTGGATTGGTGTATACGACTGGACTGGTCTGTTCTGCTAGCAAACTTGACTGCCCTGACCTTTACAGTACAAAGAGCTGGTCACCTTACTGCTGAATGTATCACTACAGGTGAAAGGCATTATTGGAAATGTGGATCTTCCAGTTTTACCTGAACACAGTTAAGCTTGGAATCAGGATCCTGCCTTAGTGCCTGAGTCTCAGCCTGAGTTTCCCCTAACTGCATAGTGTCTGAGGAGCACAAGTGCCTAGATAAATCAGAGATGGACAATGAGCAGGGGCGGCTCCAGGCCCCAGCATGCCAAGCGCGTGCTTGGGGTGGCAAGCTGTGGGGGGCGCTCTGCCGGCGCCGCTCTGCCGGCGCCGCGAGGGCGGCAGGCAGGCTGCCTCTGGTGGTTTGCCTGTGGAGGGTCCACTGGTCCCGTGGCTTTGGAGGACCTCCCGCAGGCGTGCCTGCGGAGGGTCCGCTGGTTCCGCAGAACCAGCAGACCCTCTGCAGACAAACTGCCAGAGGCAGCCTGCCTGCCGTGCTTGAGGCGGCAAAATCTCTAGAGCTGCCCCTGACAACGAGTATCTGAGGTCATCTAGATCTTAAACCACTAGGACCAGGACTTTGAATACGGAACAGAAACAAATAGGGAGGCAGTTGAATTTGCAGACCACAAGACTGATTTGGTTGCAGCAGCTTTCATTGGCAGAAATGGGTTGATTTGTGCTGAAGCAGCTTCTTCCATAACTCAGTTGCATTTCCCCCTAGAGGCAGTTGCAGCAGTCTAATTTGTAGGTGACAAAGGCAGGATTGTGGTGGCTAACCCCTGATCTGAGGCCCACATTGGAAAGCATTGGGTCATGTGTAGGTGCACTAGAACCGGTCAAAAATGGGGGGAAAATTGCAAATAAATTGTTAAGATTTGATTGGTTGCTATTTATAGAGTCCTATTGTTTGCTATTTGTGACTATTCGGATCAACTCTGAGGATTTATGAAAATGTTAAACTGCCTAAAGCATCACAGGTTTGTACCAGAAGTGTGTTATTTGCTGTTTGTCATTTGCTATTCTTTCCTGTTTAACACCATTTTATACACCACAAACCCAACAGTCTACGCATACACCATCATCCAAAAATTGCTTGTTCAAACTTCTCACTCAATTCTCACAAATGCTGAATTAATTGTCAACATAAGGACTGGCTTTCAAATCATTTACTAATCAATCAACAAAGCTAAAGTTTTTCAATGTTTTGGTTTGACAAATACTCTTCAGCCCATTTCAATATGCATCAGACACTAATGGAAAGAATTGAAACTGCCCAAGTCTGAGCGTCACAGGTCAAACAGTGATTTTCCATAGATGAAACAATAGAAGTTTGTGCTTTGAGGGCATGAGAATCCCAACATCATCATGGAATTCTGAAGGATCGTGGGGTCTAGTATAATGATGACTGTGAAGTCCTATGGGACTATGGATTTGTTATAGTTTTCTGTTATGGTCTGAATTTTATAAAGGTCTTTATGAACGACTACAAAACTTTGGTATTAATTCAGTTAGTGATATCCTGGGAGCCATGTCTTTCCTATCAGAGAGTTTGTGTCATCTTCAAGCTTTCTGTGGGGGAAATTTTTATGTTTGATTTGTGTTTTTAAATTCTGAATTATTTATTGCATCTTAAAGGGGACAAGTCACTTCCCAAAAGAGATGGACTACATTTTAAAGCCTACAGAATGAACCTTAGTAAAATGTTCTCCTGCCCAGGAAAGTAAATGGGAGTCTTTCAATTGAATTCACTAGGCTCTGGATCAGGCAGCTAGTGAATTTGCCTTTTTTAATTTTTTTAAAAAGTGATATTACAAAATCGCCACCTGATATTGGAAACAAACCTGTCTATGGTAAAACGAACCCAAACCCCATCCATCTGTTTTTCGGTATTTCTACTTCCATGCTTGCAGAAGGCGGGGGAGGGGGGGGAAGGACGGAATATAAGTTAACTTTCCACCCTCAATACATTTTCAAGTGCTGCCCAAAATCTGAACAGAGGTATGAGACTTTTAAAGATGTATTTTCTCTAAATCAGTTGCCCACCCTTCAGAGGTGCTCTATATATTTTACTGCCCCAAGCACGGCAATCAGGCGGCTTTCAGCGGTGCGTCTACAGGAGGTCCACTGGTAACGCAGATTCGGTGGCACACCTGCGGGAGGTCCGCCAGTCCCACACCTTTGGCGTACCCACCGCTGAATTGCCGCCAAATCCGCGGGACTGGCGGACCTCCTGCAGGCATGCCACCAAAGGCAGCTTGACTGCCGCCCTCATGGCGATTGGCATGCTTCCCCCCCGTGTCTTGCCACCCCAGGCATGTGCTTGGTGCGCTGGTGCCTAGAGACGCCCCTGCCACCCTTAGTCTCAAGATGCATATTAAAATATTTTGTTTTGTCATTACTTATAAAGCAGAAATCCAAATGTGCTATGTGCTATACAGACATGTAGGAAACCACAGAGACTTTAGGAGTTTACAATCCAAAATGAATAACCAGACATACACGGGGGTTAAGAGATATGTATGTCTTGAAGTTGTCACTATTCCCTGCTGCTGCTCTATATTACTATTATTATGCCCTGATCGTGCATATAGCTATGTACATATTTAGCTTTACTCATCTAAAGACATCACTGGTAGTTGGGCACCCTTGAGGATCTGGACCTGATTGACTTAAAGTTAAGCATGTGCATGTTTGCAAGATCAGGGTAATTGCTGGCTAATTTCTTATAGGTGTTATGATAGCAAGTAGATCTTAAGGAGGGAAAATGGTATCAGTAGCACAAGACAAATATTCTCTTGTATTAATGCAACACTGAAATTTAACTCCCCCTACCTCTTTTTCTGCCCTTTTGTTGGTGGCAGTGAACACAGAAAGGAGCTTTCCTCTCTTTAATGTTCTCACAGAGTAATTCAGTTACAACAAAGCACACAGAAAGCTCTGTCATTGAAGAGTGGGAACGGATCTTATCTAAGGTGTTTAAATGGCACCCCGTTACTGTAGTATCTGAACACCTCATAGTCTTTACTGTATTGAATTATCCTCACAACACCCCTGCGAGGTAGGAAAGTGCTATATCTACTCTTGCAAATGGGGAACTGAGGCAGATAAAGACTTAGTGACGTGTCCAAAGTCTGTGGCATCAAATCTGCATCTCCCAATGCCTAACCTAGCACCCTTGTTGCTCTCGTGTACTAGGGGAGAAGTCCCTATTAGAGATATCTTCCTTGTTATTATTATTGTTAGTTTTAAGTCACAAGTGGATCTTTTTGCAATTGACTGCTATGATCATTTCATTAGGCAATTTCAGATTCTGTTTAAGGACATGGAGGCATATTCAACCGTCTCTGTAAGGCACCTTCTAGATTTATGGCACCGCATTAAATATTCATCTTCATCCTGCTTCATATGACCAGGGCCGCCCAGAGGATTCAGGGAGCCTGAGGCAAAGCAATTTCAGGGGCCCCTTCCATAAAAAAATTGCAATACTATAAAATACTATATTCTGGTGGGGGCCCCTGCAGGGCCCAGTGCAAGTTGCCCCACTTGCTGTCCCCTCCCGCCACAGACGGCCCTGGGAAAAATAAACCTTCTGCATCGCGGCACAAACACAGTTTTGAGAAAACTTCTTTACAAGGTATCACTGGTTCTCAGCATCAGCTAGTGCTAAAAGGCACTAAAGCTCATTAAAAGGGTTGGACAAATATTTTCCGTCAAAACATTTTCTGGATTGAAAACTAGGGGTTTTTAAAAAGCAGAAGAAAATCACGGACAATGTCTGCTTTCCTTCAGAATTTGTTGCGGTTTTTTTTAATTGAAAAGCTGAAATTAGTCTGCCAAAACCTGAATGAGGTTTGGGGTTTCAGAAGTGTGTGGCCAAATATTTGCTGCTTGCTGTGTTTGACTGTTTAAAGAAACAATAAAAAAATTCTGCTTAAAAAGATCCAAAACTTTTGAACCACCTCAGCTTGTGACCAAATGCCTGAGTCCATCCAGTCAGAGATATTTCCAGGTTTCTGATACTCTGCTGGCTTCCTTGACTCATATCTGTCTCCATAACTTTGGGTTCATTTAGCTTAGAACATAAGAACGGCCGTACCGGGTCAGACCAAAGGTCCATCCAGCCCAGTATCCTGTCTACCGACAATAACCAATGCCAAGTGCCCCAGAGGGAGTAAACCTAACACGTAGTGATCAAGTGATCTCTCTCCTGCCATCCATCTCCACCCTCTGACAAACAGAGGCTAGGGATACCATTCCTTACTCATCCTGGCTAATAGCCATTAATGGACTTAACCACCATGCATTTATCTGTTTCCTAGAGACTGGCTCCATGGAGTCCCTCACAAACTGGAGACGGTTACTGTGGGTTTGTCTTTCATATAGCTTATGTACATACTCCATGAACTGGGCATTTGAGCTTGTTCCAGAATCTGGGATGAGCCTATGCTGTGAAAACTGAAATCCTCAAAATAGCACATGTATGTGAATGGACACAGGGTGCTAAAATTAAATTAACCCAGAAGTTCTCAAACTGGGGGTCAGGACCCCTCAGGGGTCACGAGGTTATTACTGGGGATCGCGAGCTGTCAGCCTCCACCTCAAACCCCGCTTTGCCTCCAGCATTTATAATAGTGTTAAATATATAAAAAAGTGTTTTTAATTAATGAGGGGAGGTGTCGCACTCAGAGGTTTGCTGTGTGAAAGGGGTCAGCAGTATAAAAGTTTGAGAACCACTGAATTAACCCCTCTGAAGTCACAGGGAATGCAGGGGAGGGGGGGATCTCCCTTGGTAGGGTTGGGAAGGATATTGCTCTTCTCATGTGATCCCTCCCCCAGTGGCTAATTTTAAATGAAGCTACCCTCCCCTGACATGAATCTCCCTATGGCACTGAAATTAAATATAGACCATAATTTGGCATTTGACAAGTGAAAGGGATGGTAGCCCTAATGGAAAAGCTAACAGTCTGGCTCTTCTGCAAGCCTCAGACTGCTGAATAAGCTTTAGGGTAGGGAAGGCTGTGCCTCCCAAACAGCCTGGCCCCGTCCCCATCCGACCCCCACCCACTTCCTGCCCCTCGACTGCCCGACCCCTCAGAATCCCTGATCCATCCTGCTCCTTGTCCCCTCACCATCCCCCAGAGACCCCACCCCTGCTCCCTGTCCCCTGACTGCCCCGACCCCTATCTCCCCCACCCCCGCCCGCTGAGTCCTGACAGACCCCTGGAATGCCCATGATCCAACCCTTCCATTCCCTGTCTCCTGACTGCCCTCCCCAACCTTTGCCCCCTCCCTTCCCCTTAGCCAACCCCCACTCCAGCTCCGGCCCCCGGCTCCCCCCTCACCCAGAGCCTCAGCCCATCCAGGAGCTTCGCTCGACAGCTGCAGCATGGCTCCGGGGCCTGAGCCCCACCCTACTCAGAGCCACGTGGTCAGGGGGTGGGGCTGCGAGCTCCAGGCTGAGCAGAGGGAGCTGAGCTCAGCCTGGAGCTCACAGCCTCGCCCCCTGACCACATGGCTCTGAGCGGGGAGGGGCTCAGGGGCCCTGCTGGAGCCACACTGCAGCTGTTGAGGGATGCTGCTGGATGTGCTGAGGCTCCGGGAGAGGGGCAGAGATGGGGTCGGCTGGGGCCGGGGAGGGAGCCTCGGCCATTCTCATGGGGGCCCCTGCGGAGCCCGGGGCCTGGGGCAAATTGCCCCACTTGCCCCCCCCGGGCGGCCCTGCATATGACCCACTTCTGAAGTTACATGAATCCGGCCCATTGCACCAGCGGACCCACACTGTCCTTGATCTTTCTTTCTTGTCTGACATGCCTGAAGAACCCTTTCTTCTTGTCTCTCACATTCCATATAACTCATCCTTTGCCGTGACTTTCCTGATTTTGTCCCTATATGCTCATACTCTTCATGTATACTTCCTTGATGACACACCCCTTCTTCCTTTTCCTGTATGTATCCCTTTTGGTTTTTAGATAGCTAAAAATCTCCTTGTGCAGCCATATTGGCCTCCTGTGGTCCTTCTTACCTTTTCTCTGCATCAGAATAGCTTGATGTTGAGCCTTTAGTATGACATCTTTTAGGAACTGTCAACCCCCTTTGACTCCTTTTCTTCCTAATTGGTCTTTCCATGGGACGTTGCCTACTATTCCTCTGAGCTGATTAAAATCTGCCTTTCTGAAGTCCAGAGTCTTTGTTTTGTTTTTCTCATGTCTTCCTTTCCAGAGTATCTTGAATTCTATCAGATCACGATCACTTCCTCCCAAGTTCCCAACCATGCAACTAATTCATCCCAGTGGTCCAAACCAGATCCAAAATTGAGGACCTCATAGTTGTTTCCTCAACGTTCTGAATCAGAAAGTTGTCCCCTATACATGCTAAGAATTTGCAGCACATATTCAGTTTCGCTGTAATAGTCCTCCAACAGATATCAGGGAAGTTAAAATGCCCCATCAATACTAGCTTATGTGTGTCAGATAATCTTGTTACCTGCTTGTGGAATGAATCATCCACTTCCTTTTTCTGATTTGGTGGTCTATAATAGACTCTCACCATACCATTGCTACTGTTCTTTTCCCTCTTTTTCCTCATCCAGAGCTCTCAGTAGGTCTGTTGCTCACTTCCTCTTGGATCATGAAGCAAGTGTACACATTCTTGACATACAGCACAACACCCCCTCCTTTTCCCCCTTACCTAGCCTTTCAAAACAAGCTATATCCTTCAATGCTGGTATTCCGATCATGGGGGTTATCCCACCAAATCACTGTAATGCCAAGTTAGTTATAATTTTCTTCATAAACTATGACTTCCAGTTCATCCAGCTTGGTCCCTGTACTCCTTGCATTTGTATACAGGCATCAAAGATATTTTGCAGATTGCTTTTCTTCTTGCCAGTTGTGATTTCTAGTCCCCTCTCCAGAAATTAGCCCCTTCCCCTCTTCATTATTCATTATATTTTTTGCTTCCTTATATGATTCTCCCCCCCTTCTTTAACTGCCATTTTGCACTCCTCATTCCATCTTGGTTTTGGGGTACTTCAATATTTTAGGAATGGCTACAGTAGCTTTTGCTATTATCTCATTACATAATCATTGAAATTCTCTATGTAATCACTCACAGGAAACATTCACCAGTTCAGTACATTTACTTGAAAATAGCTCCGAGTTAGCTTTCTTAAAATTCCAGGTGGGTAATTTTCCATTACCTTCAACCTTACTTTGTCCTTGAAAAGTAATAAGTATAGGGAAATGATCACACTCCATTCATTCTTCCTTGTGTATTTCCCAGTTGCATTTGCTTTCAATATCTTCCATTATAATTCCTCAGTCTAAGCAAGAAAGCCTTCATCTGCTGCATTAAATTTATTTGGGGAGCCATCATTTAAAATCCCTAGGTTGTTTTCATCTATGAGCATTACTAGGCATGCACCATTAATATCACTTGTTGTCCTGCTTCCCCACAGCTTATTATAATTGTTTAGGTTACTACATATAATATATGTTCTTTAGCATTCTTCACTGTTTCTTGTAATTCCAAGCTTTCTGATTTCCCACACAGTTTATAGATATAATAAATTCTTAGAGAAGTTTTCTGCCACATGTGGATCTCAACAGCACTCATTAAACTACATAGAAGCAGAGAACACTTTCCCTTATGAAAGTACAAACATCTCTACCTCTATCTAGTTTTTGGTCTTGCCGAAAGGCAATATATAGTGGAATTTTAACAGCAAGCTTTTCAACAAACCATGTTTCCTGGCCCATGTGCTACCAAACTGTACACATTCCAACTGAAGACTAAGATTCCCATACTAGTCCTATTTCACCATTACTCTCATGCAAGATTGCATCACAGCCCGCTTCTTTACTCAACTTCCTATGTTTATAGTCCTATCCCAGCCCCTTCCTGGGGGATCTTCATCATCAGTTAAGCCTGGCTACCCCTTCAGATGAAGCCTGGTATGTTAATTGACTTCTTAGGCCACAGTAACCCATTTCTTGCTTGTATGGGACATACACGCCGTCGTAGTCTGTCTGTCTTTAAATGGCATGATAGTCTAGCAAGGATCATCCCTTCTTGAACCTCTGGAAAGGTCCCAGTAGATTATGGGTTTCACCATAAACAAATAATAGCACAATCTAACACTGCTGCTGTAGTTTGAATGAGATAGGATATACTTCTTCACTTCCTGCCTTTGCTGAATGGATGATGGTGATGTGTACAGTTGTCTACAGTTGGAAAAATCAGTGTTGGTTCAAGCAGATAGTTTTAGATGATAGTTATCAACTTTACCAAAGACATTAGAGTCTAGCGTACCGCCTGTGATGCTTTCTTGGGGTGTCCAGTACAGCAAGTCACCTTGTTATCTGCCTGCCTCTAGCAAGATGAAAATGTTCTTGTGCTTAACTGGGTGTCTCCCTAACATCACCAGCCTGATAGTTACCCATACCATCTCCTTAGGGCTCTGCCAGCCCTTCCTTTCCCTTGCAGGTTAACAGTAGGTCACCTTGAAGTGTTCCTCTGCAGTATCCAGCCTTACCCACTGGACACTCACAGAAATTACCAGATAAGCTGTCTCCAAAGGAATAATGCACACACCAGCTTGTTCGATTCAACTCTGGATCAGCTCCAATATTTCTCACAGTGCTGAGATATATCTGTAGTGAAAAAAATCATACATTTATTATCAAAGATTAAGATTGAAGAGATACTGAGTAAGAATAATAATGGAAACAGAAATTATTATATATCTAAAATAAACTAAAAATAACATGTTTCCTAGTTTCTACCACCTAAAGCAATCTCCCAGCATCTCGAACCAACATGGCTGATATCCCTCTTTCATCAATGCAAAAGCACAGCATTTTTTGCTCCCTTGGTTAAGAATAAAGAGGTATCTTTTTGCCTTCTCCTTATATCTCCAAAGTTCATTGTTTTGTCCCCAGAATCAGGATGAGCCCATGGTTTACTCCCTGGTGCGCTGGCTACAAGTTGTCTTCATGTTGAAGTGTATGCAAACAGGCATCCACTGTGTGGCTTTACAATGCCTATTTCACATGTGAAGTAAGGCAGACCACTGAATATACATCTTTTGGATGGTCAGAAGGTAGCCTCTGGACAATCTTCTGTGAGCAAGATTTTAAAACATATTCCCCAGTATATATACATAACTCCTTAAATATCATCCATACGTATATGTCACATTGATTATGAGGATCAATATGACATAAGCTTCTATAAGAGATCTCACTTGACCCTCTGTGGATAAAATATTATGAAAGCAATGCTAAAGCACCGAGTTTTGGCAGGTCTGTCAGGAGTAACTATTACAGAACAGTGAACACTTTGCCAGTTGGAACTGAGGAGTTCTTAGGGTCACACCTTCTTTGGAGTTTGACATCTCCTGGAACACTGGACTGAAACTCTGGGGGACCTACTTTATAGACTTTCTGAGCTTGCTGAGTGTCCAGGCCAGGGACAGAATAGACTGAAAAACACCTTCAAATCCAAATAGGGAGGCTTCTGATGGGGTGATTTATACAGACAGTTTCCTGAGCCAATGACGAGCATGAGCTGCTCAGCCCCTTTGGTAGGAGGTGACAGCCTGACTCAGAGATAAAGGGACAAGGGTTGATTTTGTTGAGGGGGCTGTTTGAGTTTGGAGCTGAGAGAGAAGGCGAATGGCTCAAGGAGTCTCTTCTTAGCTCCCAGTCCCCACAAAGGGAGACTGGGAACTGCTGGGGGATCTGGTGTGTGGTCAGACAGCTCCAGCCCAGTGTCCAGAGAGGCAGGGAACAAACCTGGCACTGGCTACCTAAAGCCAGGCAAGATCTCCACAAAACTTCATACCTGGAAAGGGTCCTGCCCCACCCAGGGGTGAAAACACTCTTGAGTCCCCTTTCATTTTCTTTAAGTTGGCCAACATTTGCAGTGCTGTTACACTCATCTCCAAACTCACCCAAGGCATTTTGTCTGCCTGGGAAGGTGCCAGGAAGGAAGCTGGGACGTTTGGCACAATTGTGAATGGTGGAAGGTGGGGAAGTTGTTATATTCTTACTGTTATGGCATTTATTAGTTAACCTTAACCCTTTCCTTCTCTGGAGTCTGTTTCCTGTCCCCCTTTGTTACACTGTTATTTCTGGGGTGTTGCGATTTGTTTATTGGTGTTTGTATTTTTGTATTTTGTTTCCTGTGTACTAGGTTATACTTGTTGTTACAAGTGGTAGTACTGGTCATTTTCCCAAGGGACAGCACCCCTTGTGTCCCAGGCACAGAATGGAGTCACCTTGGGTGGAGACTCCAGGTGGTGCAACAAAAACCCAGGCCCCAACCCATGCGAGAAGCGGGAAGGGGCTACTCTGATTAGCAAGCATCAGGGAGGAGGCTTGAGCCGTGATATAGGGGAGGAGCTACACTAATTACCAGGAGATACGAGGAATTTGAATTATCACCATCTCTAAGACAAGAACAGACAACCCTGCCAGAGACTTGTCATTTTGAGCAGCAGATGATCCTCAAGTTAGGTTTTAGAACTTATAATTATTATACAAGGAAGCCATTTGCAAATGCCCTAATCCCATTAAATCAAATGGAAAATACCCCTTGGGTAAATATGATTTTCAAGACTTAAACAATTTAATTAGCAAATTGTGTCCTTTTATTGTTATTGTTTTAAAAAGCAACTGAGATTTTAGCAAGATGTCTGTTTCTTAATTACTAACATTAATAACTCTTCCAAATTAACATGAAATCTTCCTTATCATCTCAAAAAACCAATCATCAGTCAGCATCCTTCAAATAAAACAGAGCTAGCTTTGGTTTCTGAGTCTGAAAAACTTAATGTGAGTCAGGATTATTTTCCAGAACTAATGTTAAAAATAAGTATTGTTAATGCCTTTTCTCCCCTTCATCAACATCTGTTGCAAACCCAGGGGTCTGAGCTAATTTCAAAGCAGTGCAAGGCTGTTGACATAGTTATTGTGCTTTGCAGAGTCCTCTGACAGAGTAGTTCAGCTGGCAATTGCTGCTCAGATAGCAAATAAACTCTAATGTATGTTAAAAGATCAGAACTACACAATTACTGCTAGTTGTTCCTGGCCTCTCAACCCAACCTCTTCTTCCCAAATAGTCTCCATGTAGTCTCATAGACTCATAGACTTTAAGGTCAGAAGGGACCAATGTGATCATCTAGTCTGACCTCCTGCACAAGGCCACAGAACCCTACCCATCCACTTCTATAACAAACCCCTAACCTATGTCCAAGTTATTGAAGTCTTCAGATTGTGGTTTGAAGACCTCGAGCTGCAGAGAATCCATCAGCAAGTGACCCATGCCCCACGCTGCAGAGGAAGGCGAAAGACCTCCCGGGCCTCTGCCAATCTGCCCTGGAGGAAAATTCCTTCCCGACCCCAAATATGGTGATCAGCTAAACCCTGAGCATGTGGGCGAGACTCACCAGCCAGCACTCAGGAAAGAATTCTCTGCAGTAACTCAGATCCCATCCCATCCCACATCCCGTCACCGACCACTGGGCATACTTATCTGCTGGTAATCAAAGATCAGTTGCCAAAATTAAGCTATCCCATCATACCATCCCTTCCATAAACTTATCAAGCTTAGTCTTAAAGCCAGATAATATGTCTTTTGCCCGCTCTATTCCCCTTGGAAGGCTGTTCCAGAACTTCACTCCTCTAATGGTTAGAAACCTTCGTCTAATTTCAAGTCTAAACTTCCTAGTGTCCAGTTTATACCCATTCGTTCTTGTGTCTACATTGGTACTAAGCTTAAATAATTCATCTCCCTCCCTAATATTAATCCCTCTGATATATTTATAAAGAACAAGCATATCCCCCCTCAGCCTTCTTTTGGTTAGACTAAACAAGCCAAGCTCTTTGAGTCTCCTTTCATATGACAAGTTTTCCATTCCTCGGATCATCCTAGTAGCCCATCTCTGAACCTGTTCCAGTTTGAATTCATCCTTCTTAAACATGAGAGACCAGAGCTGCACATAGTATTCCAGGTGAGGTCTCACCAGTGCCTTATATAACAGTACTAACACCTCCTTATCTTTGCTGGAAATACCTCGCCTGATGCATCCTAAAATCGCATTAGCTTTTTTAAAGGCCATATCACATTGGCGGCTCATAGTCATCCTGTGATCAACCAATACTCCAAGGTCCTTCTCCTCCTCTGTTGCTTCCAACTGATGTGTCCCCAATGTATATCTAAAATTCTTATTATTAATCCCTAAGTGCATGACCTTGCACTTTTCACTATTAAATTTCATCCAATTACTATTACTCCAGTTTACAAGGTCATCCAGATCTTCCTGTATGATATCCCGGTCCTTCTCCGTGTTAGCAATACCCCCCAGCTTTGTGTCATCTGCAAACTTTATTAGCACATTCCTGCTTTTTGTACCAAGATCAGTAATAAAAAGGTTAAATAAGATTGGTCCCAAAACCGATCCTTGAGGAACTCCACTAGTAACCTCCTTCCAGCCTGACAGTTCACCCTTCAGTACGACCCGTTGTAGTCTCCCCTTTAACCAGTTCCTTATCCACCTTTCAGTTTTCATATTGATCCCCATCTTTTCCAATTTGTCTAATAATTCCCCATGTGGAACCGTGTCAAATGCCTTTCTGAAATCGAGGTAAATTAGGTCTACTGCATTTCCTTTGTCTAAATAATCTGTCACCTTCTCAAAGAAGGAGATCAGATTGGTTTGGCACGATCTGCCTTTAGTAAAACCATGTTGTAATTTGTCCCAATTACCATTGACCTCAATGTCCTTAACTACTTTCTCCTTCAAAATTTTTTCCAAGACCTTACATACTACAGATGTCAAACTAACAGGCCTATAGTTACTCGGATCACTTTTTTTCCCCCTTTCTTAAAGATAGGAACTATGTTAGCAATTCTCCAGTCGTACGGTACAACCCCTGAGTTTACCGATTCATTAAAAATTCTCGCTAATGGGCTTGCAATTTCATGCGCCAGTTCCTTTAATATTCTTGGATGAAGATTGTCTAGGCCCTCTGATTTTGTCCCATTAGTCACTGAAAACCCTATTCATAGTCCCTTCCATAGCATCTTTGTGTGACCTCTGGTATTCTCATTTTAGCCCTGTCCCTTCTGTTTTCACAACAATTATGTTGTTATTGAGCTTCCATTATGCAGCTCAGAATTGTGCCTCTTTACTTTTCATTGTTTCACAAAGTTTAAGGCCACAAGAGACCATTAGACCATCTAGGTCTGGCCTCTTGGATATCACAAGCATTAAATTTCACCTGCATACCCCTATGCTGAGCCCAATAGCTTTTGTTCTAACTAAACTTTTCAGTCCTCAGGAGCCTAAATTGTTGTGTGTCACAGGAGACTCCAGGTCCCACCAATGCCCAAGGCCCCTGCAATGATAGGGAATTGATTAGGTGAGATATGCTTAGTTGAGCCTAGCATTCACATTTGCACAGCCTCCCCACCGATCACTTTCAGTTATGCACCCTAGCCTTTCATTACATTTGTGCCTGGAACTCCATTGTCCAAAACATCTTGCATTGTGCTATTGCGTCTACAACCCGCTAGCATCTAGCTTGCTCTTAGTTCTTCCAATTTAAATTCATTTCCTGCCTGTCTCTCCCCAGTCCCCAACCTCTCCCCTCACCCAGAAAAACATAATGGAATTAACGACATTTGCTGCCATCATATTGGTCATTCTGCTTATGTTTTCTACCCCTCCTCCCACCCTCTCACTGTCTGTCTTCGCAGTTCAGGTTGTAAGCTCTTCCAGGCAGGAACCGTCTACTACTCTTGTATGTACAGTGACTACACAATGAGGCTCCATTCTTCGCTGGGCCTTAGGCACTACCATAATAAATATGATTAATAATAAAGCTGTCACTTTATTCTTTTTAAAATCCCTCTTAAAAACTTCCTTCTACCGTGAGTAGAATTCCTTCCCATCTGGCATTTGTTAGAGGAGTGATGAGCTGTGATTGTTACTTTTCCACTAAACTCAATTTGTTTTATTGTGAATTCACCACACAGCTCTACCCCCCTCATCCTCATTTGTTGTCTCATCCAGCTCTTGCACCCTCTCTGTCATGTAGATTGAAAAGTCTCTTAAGCAGGGATAGTCTTGTTGGTTGCCTATCTTAACATTACCAAACAGCACTCTCCAGCATGGTATTGTCACTGCATTTTACAACTCTCCATTCTGTCCTCCCTCATCATGTCTCAAAGTAGCAAGAGCAGTTTGTTCTCTTACTCTCAGACATTGTTAGTTCTTCCTTTATCCTTGAAGTCTTTTGAAGAGTGCAAAATTGTAAATCAACATTGCATTTGAGTTGTGAGTGCCACACACACAGTATAATTCTTCTGTCTGAAAGAGGTTTTCTACAGAACAGGCCTTTAATAAATAGGGATGCGGTACTGGATATGTAAAGTTATGGAGGACACAGCAGAACCAAAAGTTTTGGTTAGTAGGAACTTTGATAATCGAGGCACCGCAACAAATGAAAGTCATCCTCAGAATCCTCTTTGTTCTTCTGGAAATCCCTGTTTAAGTAGTGAAATCCAATATTTGATATGTGTCTTATCAGCTGCCTGCCAATGAATTTTAAATTTTAAATTACTATCAAGTGTAAGTGTTTGTATTTGTCAAGCTAAGAAAAAATAGATTGTTACAAAAGTGATGATTAGAAAATATCGGCTTTGTGTTCACATTCCCCCGCTACTCCAGATTAATGCAATGATGACTGAAGACACAATATATAATTTTATATATTTAGAGGGAGAATAACACTATCTACAGAAGTGGTCAATAAAAAAATGCAGGGTTTTATTCGGGCTTTTAATATGCATGGAAATAAACATTTGAATGCTGACCATAATTTCTTTCAATCTGTTTAAAAACTAGAGGGGGGAGTATATGCTGTAACATTGCCTCGTGTACATAAATAAATCAAGTTTGCTGCACTCTGTTTTCAAGCAAGTAAATCCCTACAGTTGACTACAAGCTGTTCTATCAGATGCCTTTGCAAGGTCAATGTACAGTATAAAGCTATATTTATTGCTAGCCTGTGAAAACTGAATATCATTTAAAACTTTCATTGCTGCAATTTGGCAATGGTTTCTTCTAAAGTTCATGTTTAGAGGGATTCAAGCATCAGAGTCTTGTAGATAATTCTACAGACGTTTGACTCAATGTCTCTAACAGCAATTTTAAAAAAAATCTGTATTCTTGACCGCTATTGATGTTTAATATTATTTTCCTTTAAGTGTTTGTAATAAGGAAATACAAGATGATTTTCAGTTTATTGGAGGTAGGATTTGGAAGGACAGAGAGGTTTATTTTAAAGGAGAAATTTAAGCATGTGCAGCCTTACCCTTTGCAGAGGAACATATTATGGGAGACCTGCCATTGGCCATGGGCTATTCTGTTTCCACTGCCAGCTCATTGTTTAGTGTCCACATGCTCAGCAGCACCATGTTTTTTGCTGGTGGCTGCACTCTTTGTGGCTCAGTCGGAGCTCCATTGCTTTAAGGCAATGACATTACCCACGGAAAGTCACTGCACGTAGAGCAAGCAGTTTTCATCAACTGAACGCTTCAGAAGGCAAATTTGATTTATTATTATTTAGTGTTCGTATTGCAATAGCATGTGGGAGCCCCAGTCATGGACCAGGACCTCATTGTGCTACGTGCTGTACAAACACAGAACAAAAATATGGTGCCTACCCAAAAAATAAGAAAGACCTCAAACCAGTTTGTAACCATGTGGGCACATTGGAGGGAAGGCTGAGCAAACTATTTCTAATAGTTTTTCCCATCTCTCCACCTGATTTTTTTTCTAACTTAAACAAGTATTTCTGCAGATTTTAGGATGAAGAACCCACATATGCCCCTCCCCCTCCCTCTCCCCCAACATGGCCCCTGCTCCCTCCTACCCAATTCCGATTGGGTTTTACCAGCTTCCCCTAATCATTCCCTATTAAAAAAATATACGCGGGTTAAATAAAATGAGGCTGGGTAAGAAGATAGCCATGTATTTGATTAATTTATTAGGACTTATATATTTAGCAAATGCCTCTACTCAGGGCATACGAAAATAGAACTGGATGGTATCATCTTGGTCAACAAGTTGAGTCCCCTACATCTGAGACGGGATTGACCCTCTGAATCAAAAAACTCAGCACCTGCTGGCTGAGATAAAAGGACTCAGTCTGTTAGCTCAAGGGCAGCAGCAGACTCACAAGTGGTTACATGTGGCATGGCCATGAGAAAGGGACAAAAAGCTATATTGTGTTACACATGACAAGTGCCTGGCTAACCACCAGGGCTGTGACAGTCCATGCCCTGATCATTTTCCTTGTAATTTGTATCTCTTCCTAAATGTAAGTTTAGCCCAGAAGACACATTTTCTCCTGTCTGTACAGTGTCTAGCTCGTTCAGGGCACTGTTGCAATTACAGTAAAAAACAATAATATGTTGTAACTCTTGGCCAGTTTAAATAGTTCAGTCACATCCTCAACTGTCATCACTCAGGCCTAAGTCACTCCAGTTTTGTCAGTTCTATTTATCATACAGCATAGGGTCTGCCACCTGTATTTCCCCTCCGTGGTTCTGCAAGGGCACCCATTCTCAGCTTCTACCTTCTCAGCTGTTGCCTCTCTTGTGTGGAAACTGATGTCTCACTCCCTTCTAACCAGGGTATGTCCAGGCTGACTAGTTCCCTGCCTTTGCTGTGTATTTCCCTGGCTAAACAGACCTGCTTGCTTTCTCTTCAGATACTGATAACATACATGTAGCAATCAGTCTAAGTTGCCACACAGCTCTTTCTAAGCTAGCCTCCTTTATTCTTAAGGTGAAAAGTATCACAGAGAAAATGTTAAAATCAATAAAAGAACCTACATACGTGCTAATAAGCTCACCAGAGTCCACCTATGGCTTCTCAAAGGCCCAGTCCCTTCAAGTCTACCCTAAGAATTAGGGCCCTCCATAGACCAGGAATCCTGTCCATTTGCTGGATCAGGCCCGGAGTCCGTTTAAACCCAGGCTTTTTATTCAAAAGTCTGTTCTCTCTCTGTTCTCTCTGGAGAATCCAGTTTGAACTAATATATGCATCTCTCTCTCCAGGGGTGATGGCTTCAAAGGTTGATGATGCAGGAAATACATTAGCATCCCTCCTCCCTACTGGAGAAGTTACACCCAATGCCACAACAATACATTTAAAATGCAATTGTGTATACAATGTAGCCCAAAAGTATTAACCCTAATTCAATAAGGTTTAACTTAATTCAGTGAAGTCTATCATAATTCCATAGGGTTGTCCAGGATATTACAGGATATTGTCAGTCTGTCACAGTGCCAAATGTGCTTAGATTCCAAGTGGTAGCTCATTATTTCTATATTATTCTCTAGTGGAGGATGCCAGTGGTTAGAGCACTGAAGTGGGACTCAGGAGAGCTGGGTTCTGTCTTTGGCCCTGCCACTAGGCTGCTGGTCGACCTTGGGCAAGACACTTCACCTCTGTGCTTTGGTTTCCCTACCTGTAAATGGAAACCATGATACTGACCTGCTTTTAAAGTGCTTCACTATCTGCTGATTAAAAGTGCTATGTAAAAGCTAGCTGCTATTTTCATCCTTTTCAGTTACTTCATATTGGACTAAACATTTAAATACTGAGGAATACATTTTTAGAAAGACTGAGGGTTCAGCCTCCATTTTGGCAGCTGCAATGCAATGACAGGTGCACATTTCGTGGGTATAAGCTTTATGCAGAAGAGGACATTGGGACTACAGAAAAATTTGCTCTGTAGGCCTTATCCATGCAGCACATGTATCAATCGGATCATATTTTCTGTTCTTCCATATTAGCTAATTCACTGTTGTTTAAACTATGATTACTTCAGGGATTAGTTCTTCCAACTACACATCTAATCATAGGCGGTCAGATCCTCAGCTGATATAAATCAGTCACTACACGGAGGCCCCAGGAGCTTGCGAAGGAGTGCTTGACTCACCACTAGGATGGTGCCTCCTCCTGTCCATTCTGGGGAATAGCTTTGCAAGGTCAACACCCCTTCCCGCAGTTGCATGGGACCACCTCTCTCTCTCGGTCTGCAGCCCCTCTCTCATTCCACGAGCTGCAGCCTCCTCTTTCTGACTTGGCCCCCCGGCAGGGACACCAGAACACGGTGGGGCCAGAGGGCCATGGCCCCATCACTTTTTACTGGCCATAAAGGTGAGTGATGGAGGGGAAGGGGCAGAGGACTTGGGAGGAAGTGGGGGCACAGGAATGAGGCCTTGGGGGAAGGGGCAGCATGAAGGCAGGGCTTCAGCGAGAAGAGGGGCAGTGCACGGTTCGGGTGCCAGTGGTCCCACATTTTCAGGGAGCTTTCTCTGCTCCTGCCTTCCGGCCAGGTCACTCTATGTGTTTCCCCCTTCCAGGGTACCAAATTCTTCCTTCAGCAATCTTGGGCAATCTTCCCATTCACTGCCGCATAGTGCCACTCCCTCAATGGCTGACAGGGGAACCTGGACCCGCCCTGTATTCAAGGAGCCTCTAGCCAGGGGTCAAATTTTGTTCCCTCCTGGACTTTACTGTCTTTCCCTGGGCGCTTACCTTACCATCTCTGCCTCTCTGGGTTTCCCAGATTCACTATTTCCTCCTCCCAGTGTGCAACTGCAGACTACGTGTCTCTGCAGCCTCCACCTACTCCTCTCTATTTCCCAGCAGCCCCTCTGCTTTCAATTTCCTGTCTTTATATATCCAGCCCAGCTCGTTCCTCCTCAATTTTCTAATAATAAATTCCTTAGCCATCCTAACACTTATTGTCTAAGCCATATTTAGAGGGCTTATGTAGTAATACATCATGTGAAACTTTGTTGAAATCTTCCTGAAAATCCAGATATAAAATGTCTACAGGGTTCCCCTATATGTAGGCCAATCGTTATTCCATTTAAAAATGTAATCAAAATTGTTTGTCATGATTACCCTCTCACAAATCTATGCCAACTCGCACTTATTACACTTTACTTTTCCAAATGTATCCTTAAGCTATCCATAAATATAATCACAAAAAATATGTTGTCATATAACTGTCAGATTTACCAGGTCTGCCTTTCAGATTCTTTCCCAGAATCTCCCCTTTTCAGTGATGGAACTATATTTACTTTTTTCTAGATGCTTACTACTTTCTTCAGTGACAAAACTCTTCCTAAAAATATTTAATTCTTCATCTATTTGATTCCTGACTTCATGTAACATAGCTTCATGTAACTCATCAGTATCCATTGTTATGTCTACTGTACCTTATCCAAACAGGCATTAAGGCCCAGCTCTTCAAAGGTATTTAAGCATCTAACTCCCTCTGAAATCAAGGGGAGTTAGGTAACTATCTTTGAGGATCTGGGCCTTAGAGCTTTAAACTCAATCTAAGAATCTGTAATTTCACCATTTTTTCTTCATCTAATAATAATACAGCTATAGAAGGATTTATTCACCTTTACACCTAGATACAGAGATTATAAAACGCTTAAAAGAAATTACCTATTTCTTCATTTGGCACAAGAAGAACTAATCTTAAGGTTTTCCAGTGATTCAGTGGTCACCTTTTATATCTCAGAACATCTCACCATGACTTCCCAGCACTCTTAGAACACACTGACAACCAACGTCCCTCCTGCTGTTCTTTCTTTAGTCTAAATTTAGGCTGTAAGCTCTGTGGAGCAGGGGGCACGTTTTTTTTTCAAGTGTTGCTGTTAAGCTTTTGCTTGAAAGGGAAGATGTGATATGGAGGACTGTGCCTTTAAAGTCTGAGCTGCCTAGACAGAATCTGGGCAGGGAGCTGCAGTGCTCTCATTATTATATACAGGCAGTGGGATCACGGCACAGAATAAAGAACCTTAAGCACTGAGGCCCATATCCTCAAAGGTATTTAGAAACCTTTGAGGCTCTGGCCTGAGTGACCACTGAACACCAAACAACTCTTCCCTTGGGCTCAAGACCAGGTTGGGAGTGATTGGTCTGGTTGGGAGTGATTCCCTTATGTTTCAGATCAGGGTCATTTGGCCCCTTTGCTTACATGGAACCAGATGATCTAGTCTGAGATGACTCAAGTTGATCCAGAGCTTTCACTTCACTGTTTAGGGGAAATTGCTGATGCATTCTGAGTGCCCCTTTCATGCTGATGGATAATGTGTTATCACCAAGATATTTCAAATACAGCATCCCTCCATATTTGTCCTGTCTACCATGTTGTTCAACTCATGCATGAGGCCCCATGGCAATATTCCTAAATGTGCAGTAGAGTATCTTCAGGATGGTGATAATAGAATTGTCCACTTCTTGCTCATTCTCAGCTCTGGAGGGATGCTTGAATGGTATTGCCATTGGGATGCATCAGAGAGGCCTCACTCTCAACCTAGGGAAAACAGAAGGCATGCTAGTGAAAAGGTGTTGGCTTCATTATGACTGAGTTCGCTTCTTTTGCATCACAGATGGCAAGCTCAGAAGGAAGATGGGGTAAGAACCTGGGTGTTATTTTCACCTATGCCTATTCCATGCAAATCCATGTCTCTGGACACGGTACAAATTTTTTTCTTTGAACAATGTAATTTACACAGGGGTTGCATTATTTGCTAAATGCAAAGTAATGCACACTGGAAAACATAATCCCAATTATATATATAAAATGATGGGGTCGAAATTAGCTGTTACCACTCAAGAAAGAGATGTTGGAGTCATTGTGGATAGTTCTCTGAAAACATCCACTCAATGTGCTGTGGCAGTCAAAACGGCCAACAGAATGTTAGGAACCTTTAGGAAAGGGATAGAAAATAAGATAGAAATTTTATTTTAAGATGACCCTGTTGGTTTTTAAAATCCTTGATGGGGAGATACCTGGTTATATTCAGAAATTCCTCTATGAGCCTGAAAAGTATCTACACTCTGATCCCTATTTAGGAAAGCATCTCTATTCAGTACAGCACTTAAGCTGAAGTGCTCTTGTGAATCAGGACCTTTGATACGATCAGACTTTTAAGGTCTCCACTACCAAGCCTGCTCAGCTGTGTAATCAAGCTCTGCCTGTGGCTTCCCACTTGGAAGTTGCACTCACTGGACACCCAGCTAAGGCCACACTCCCACCACTTTGTGGAAACAACCCTCAGACAACACAGCTTTTCAGCCATGTTTTGGTTATTGTTGGCCCCTGTATAGCACACGCCCTTTGTTCTCCATGTGATTTTTTTCTAATGTCACATCCTGACTCTGTTCAACATTTTCGCAGGCATATTTTGTTTGTTTGATGATTTTTTTAATTATAACATTTTTAATTGAACGGCAATCTTCACATTTCAGTTGAGGCCTTTTTTTAATAAAATAAAGTGTTATGGCAGGAGGGAGGGCAGGGAGAGGAGTATATATAATGGCCACATAGTGCATGGCTTAAGAAGCTGAAGTCTGCTGGATACTAGCAACCCACTAGAGGAGGCGTTAGTCTATAGTTCAGTTGGTAGAAGTGTGGTTTATCAGAGTCCAAAGTTGGGTTCTCTTCCCCTCCCTCCACCACGTGTTTGGCATAGATGATCCTTATGCTATACTATATACATCTTTAGAGCCACTGATTTATTATAGTACGAACACAGAACCAACATATATACCCATGCCACTAGCTCTATGTTAAACATTTTTAAGGCAGTGAAGGAGTTAATGTAGCAGAGAGGACACACAAATAAACATTGGAGATGCCCGAGTGTCTATCTCCCGCCAAGCCTTGGCAACTGTACTCAGTATTGTACCTTACTGCACATAGCAGCAGTACAGCTACAAGTGTTAGAAACATCCAGCTACATGGGGCTTGATATTCCACTTTACTTTCATACATCATTTACAATTATTGTAGCTACAGCAATCCCACCCTGTCAGCATAGATATCTCCTTACCAGGAAAGAAAGAAGATTTCTTTTTAAGCAGCCTTTCAATTGTGCATTTTCATTTGAATACGGTTATCAAGTAGCTGCCTTAGCGACTTCAAACGTGCTGCCAACAACTCAACCTTGCTCTGACATCGCCTACATGTTTCCTTCTCTCCCTCTCCCCACCTTTCCTCTGCCTGTTGCCATTAGCTGCTAGGCTATAGCTCTCTCTGAAACGCATCTAACATCATGGGAAAAAATTCACAATAAGAGGAAGTTGGCTGCAACAAGTCCTGGTGGTTCCATCCACCGCAGACTCTTCTGGTTTGTGAATTGAATGGGATTTGGAGGGGCATGCAGCCATGTCTGGTGTTCGTGCTGCTGCCACTGCTGCTCAGTCAAAAGTCAGTGATGTGCTGTCTACTTCAAAGATACTCAAAGCATGTGATAGTACCACACTGCTAGCTAACAACCTAGCAACTAATAACAAAGGGCCAAAGGCCCACATGCCTTCTTCTGCTACCACCAGCACATTGGAAAAAGACCATTTTAAAGAGGACAAATACTGAGTAAGACTCCAGGAACTGGTCCCACTGGGATAACTAGAGCCAGTGTGCATTACATTGCTTATCTATTCCCTTGTGAGTCCAGCCAAAAGAGACTCAATTGTTTATGGGGAACATGACAGAAAAATTGATAGTATTGACTTTTAGCATATTTACAGAAGATCAGTGGCCTCCCCTCCCATCTGTTTCTTCAAACCAGTGGTATAGACTGCAAAGAAGCAGATTCTAAGCTAAACCATATCCTTACCTCAGGGAAAGTAGAGCCTATAATCTCCAGGATAATGGTTTCATTCCAACCCACTGACTGATAACAGACATCATCTGATCGAGGTTTAGTGACCTGTATGAAATATGGTCTCAACCCAATTACTAGGGGAGAGAAATCTATAGCTACCTATTTAAGGCACTTATAAGACACTCTTCACAGTGGTATCTAAGCTGAAACACAAAAATCACCACTAAAGCCATCATTCTTATTGGTTCCACTCCTGCTGTCCATTTAATGTTCTGTGGCATACTGAGATCTTCAGTCTCCAGGACTATGCAGTCTGCCACCTTCTACAAACACTATAAAACTCTTGGTGGGGGAAAAACCCAAAGGAAATATCCTAGATTTACATTCAGGTAGGTGACAACTTGCAATGACTAGGGCTATTATAGCAAGGTAGCTTACCCCTTTAAGGGCCAGAGGTCTGCAGCTCTGGTCAATTACTAGACCCAGCTGGAAAGGGAATGATTATAAAAAATAGCAGTGGCTCAGTTGAGAGGGGACTGCAGGAAGGGAGAGTCTCCTGCGGTGCTTCCTGAGGAAAGAAGGCTTCAGCTGCTAAGCCCTAGGAGTTATGACTGAGTGGAAAGCCCCAGCTGGAAGATTGTTTTCCTTCTGTGAGACTGTGGTCATTTGGACAATAAATGGAGCCCAGAATGAAAAGCTAAAGACAAATTTGATGTGGCTGATAATTCCCCAGCTGCATCAAAACTACGGATAATGATTGACTCATGTCGCCTACAAACATGGGGGTGGGTATCACAGGCCAGGAGAGGCTAGCCTCCCCCAAATAGCCCTGCATGGTTCCACCAATGCTCCACCCCAACCCCCTCCTGTTTCCTGCTGGTGCTCTTTCCCTATGGCTGGGCTGGGACTAGGGGCAGCTCGGGCCGGTGCTCATGCTGCCCGGTGCTCCGGGGCTGGGGCCAGGCTGCCCTCCCTACGCTCCAGGACATGGGGCCATGCTACAGGCTACATGTTGGCTGGGGGTTCTGGAAGCCATGTCACCTACCCATCTGGAGCTGTGGGGCTGTGGCCACTCAGGCAGCCTGGGGCTGGGGCGAAGGAGGGGGTGCAGGAGCCTGGTGGGGGAGCTCTGGACTCTGGCAGGGGAGGGATGATGCTTTGGGCAGAAGAGATGGGGCCAGAAGCTAGCCTCCCTGAGCCAGCAGTTCATGTGCCATCCATGCCCACAAATCACATGTGCAGGCACTTGATGCTAAAACATCCATCCTTCCTTTAACCCTGCCCTCCCTGGCTTGCTTCACTGCCTTTCCCTGCTATGCTGGTTTTTAAGGCCCAGTTCTACAAAGAGCAACATGCATGCTTAACTTTAATAAGCCAATGCATAGTCCCAATGTGAATTTAATTCAGCCGTGTGAATCTAGCCCATAGTAGATAGTCTATGTTGCAAAAAAAAACAACAAAAAACCAGCCACCACCACCACCAAATGCTGTGGCCTGGCTCAACTGCCTTGGGCTCACACTACAAGATTAACAATAGCAGCAGATATGTTCTGCCTCGGGCTGGAACCCAGGTTCTGAGACCCCCCCAACAACAGGTTTCAGAGCCTCAGCTCTAGCCCAAAACAGATTTGCTGTACTGCTATTTTTAGCCAAGTTGACCTAGGCTCTGAGCCTCACTGCTCTGGGGTTTTTTGAAGCGTAGACATACCCTAGTAAGAGAGTGTCCCTGTGCCGAGTGGCTTACAGTCTCATTGCTATGCAGTACAGAAAATGGGGAAGGACAATGAGAATAGCAGAAACAGATGGTTATAGAGAGAGACTAGCTAGGTGGCTTTGAATAGGGCGGTCCAGAAAACAAGAATTCCAATTTACAAAACATGTCAAGGTTTTGAAGTGTTTTATTTGTTTTATGTTGGGACAACGAGACCTTTCAAAATGTGTCATACCCCCACATCTCAGAAGTCAGAGAGCACCCCCCCCCATCAATAGTCTGAGAGTCAGGGTACTTAACTACTGGAGACATTCAGCTGAAGTCACTGCTCTGCTCTTACTCAACCAGTGAGTTCAATTCTCCTTCTGGAGCTGGTGCACTTTGTATAACTCATTTAATGTTCACTGGGATAGTAATCAACACCAACTGTGTAGCCCAGCTGTTAGAAGCACTCACCTTGTGTGTATGGGAAACCTGAGTTCAGGTCCCATCCAGAGCAGAAAGTGGAAGTTAGATCTCCCATAATGAAGGGAAGTGCCTGACTGAACCAGGCTATTGGCTATTCAGGGTTCTCTCTGGCCACAAATTCCATCCTGAGACACCTTCCCAGTAAAATGTGTCTTGTTAGAGAATTCTTGACCAGCTTTAGTTTAGAATCAATCAATTACATTAAAATAAATTGAGATAGACAAACAAAAAATGTAGAGAGCAGAACAGTAGATTATTCTTTGATACTAAACCAACACACCCAGACAATCCTAGTACAAGCTAGTGGCTGGGCCATTATTACAGAATGTGGAAAGATCTCTTTGTACTAAAGACACCTGTTTATTCTGTGTTTGATAAATTCTTTGCCAACTTTGTCTAATGCTGATATTTTGGTGTTATCAAAATCATTTCATTTATTAACACGAACATACAAAGGAAGTAGAAACTAGAAATACAGAACAACGTATTCCACCTCACATTGCTCTGTTTTTCCCAGGAGTCTGATGGAGAGAAAGTAATTCTTAATAATTTTCTTTCCCCTCCCCCTCCTGCTTTCATTTAATTCAATGAAAGGTAACCAATACAATTATTAATTCATAATGTTTAATAATTCATAATGTAAACCAGCAATTTCTTGCGAAAAGTCAGGTAATTTAGTTACTATCTCTATTTCCCCCAAACAGGACATCATTATCTGTCATATTTTATAATAGCACCATCTTTCTTCCATTACAGAAATTACTTCAGTCTGATTCCAGTTTTCTCGAGGCAGAGCACAGGTAAAAAGCTTGCTCAGCATTCATTAAATAGTTGGCTACTGGACAACTGATGCTTAAATTTAACTTTTGTGAAGGGCTACTTATTCCAGAGAAACCATCTACCTCTAAACTTATTCATATCAATGTTTCGCCAAAAGTTCATCCAGCATGCCTTAAGGCATATGACGGCTTTCTTAGATCTGGAATGTATGTTCTGAAGCACGTAAGTTCAACCTTTTCTTATTATGTTATGCAGCTACGGCATGAACAAAAGCTCCCTGAAGTCAATGAAAAAGACTACTTTTGGCCTTGGATCAGGCCTGTAAAAATGTCATTTGTGCCTCTTCTTTCAAAAGACTGAGGAGCCAAGCTGGCTAAACATGGCAGAAACTGTTTGTGAAATTCTTTCACATTCCAAGTGGCTAATGAATTAATCACAGTGAATGAAACTTGGCACAACCATTTGCACCAATGAGGGTTGTTGGATTTTTTGCATGAATACTTTCACCCCACACACAAATATTTTACAGGTGCATTCATTATTTTCTACTTTTTATTTGTTATTCTTTCAATCAGGGAACAGAAATAACCCAATGTGACTTAGTGACCACTACCAAATAGGCCAACACCCCATCCCTATGAACAACAAAACTGAAGACAAAATTTGCAGCCAAACTATTTGATGAATCTTTACAAACACGTGTGCAGAAATCAGGATTGACTCACAAACAGAGAAAAGGAAGGATAATTCATTTCACAATTAAAAATCTGTCTGTATTTAGGAGTGCGTCTCTGCAGACTACAGCTGTGCAAAAAATTTGCACCACCTGCACCCAGTGCTAACGCATGTTTGGATCGGTTTTTTTAGAAAATAAAAATGTATGGACATTCTGCTCTGTCCTTGAGAATTTTCCTGTTTACATAAGAATGAATTTACCATCAAGAGGATAAGAGTTAGTTGGGTTAATTCTTGAAAGAGTATAGCTTGGGCCAGACGTAAATGATAAAATGTTGCCCTTGGGTAAATTCATTAATTCTCCCTCTGGCTTTTGAAAAATATTTGCATGTTTAAACACAGGACAGAGTTAATATTGAAGATGTTATAGTGCTATAGGAACTGCCATAGATTGGAAGTCTATCTAGACCAGTATCCTGTTAGGTCCCAATAGCAGCTAGCACCACAAAATATCAGGGTTGGAAGGAACCCTCAGGAGGTCATCTAGTCCAACCCCCTGCTCAAAGTAGAACTAATCCCCAGACAGATTTTTACCCCGGTTCCCTAAATGGCTCCCTTAAAGATTGAACTCACAATACTGGGTTTAGCAAGCCAATGCTTAAACCACTAAGCTATCCCTCCCTGCCTTACTAAGCCTCAGTTGCTTCTGAGGAAGGTGCTATCATCCAGTTCTTCTCCTTCCATCTAAACTAACGATATATCAGAAAGAGAAGTGCTTCCGAAATGGACAAAAATGACCAGAAGAATAGAGAGAGACTTCTTTCTGAAAGGAAAGATTAGACCTGCTTAGTTTAGAAATGAATCAGAGGGCACATCATGGAACTAATAAACTTTGCTTAAAGGCAATATAAAGAAAATGAATGGGTCTTACTATATAAGAACAAGGGGACATTGGTTAAATTGAAAGGCAGCAAATCTCAAATGGATTAAAGGAAAGTTTCTCACACAGGGTGAAATTTAACCCTGATAAGTGAGCCAGCCTGAGTCCACACTCTGCTTAATCCTCTAGCCTTATTTTCAGAGTTTACACGGGACTTCAGTGGTGCACAGGCTTTATGGTGGTCCTCTGCGCAGGGGTGGAGTCTATACACAACTTGTGGGACTGTCACCCCAAGGTAACATCAAGGAAAAGAGTTTAGCAAGATTTTTGACCACATTGGATATTTGTGTGGATAACAAGAACATGCATAGTTTCATCTGCAAGGATTAAAAAAATGGAAAGTCTGGAAGGGATTTAACCCCCAGTCTTCAGGGCATAAGCCAACCTCTAGTGCAAGGGGGTCAGGAAGAAACTTTCCCAGGGGGCAAGTTATTCCACAGTTGCCTACAACAAGGTTTCATTTGATGTTGGCCATAATCAGAGACAGGACACTGGACTATACGGGCACCGGCTCTGTGCTGATATAGGAATTCTTCTGATTATTGTCTCTCTTCTGTTAAATTCCTTAAAGGTGAGAAGAAGTAATGTACAGCTGAACTAATGCAGAGGGAGGAGCCCTTTTTCCACCGCATGCAGCTTGTCCTTACCTTAAAGGTGCTTCCCAATTTAGCCCTTCCCTTCCTACCAGATCTATTAATGCGCCATTAACCCCAGCCTTCACTCCACTAACATTCCCAGCTTTCATTGCCCAGTAATCAGCTACTTCATCCACATTACTGATTTGACCCAGTGGTCGAGGATCACAAGCTCTCTCCATCTTCAACTCCATCCTTCCATCTTGCCCATTTTCTCTCTTCCTGGAAGTGCAGCACCTCAGACAAATCAGTAATGGAAGTGATATTGATGAGCTACTCCATCCAGTTCGGCTCCATGCCTCCCTTTCACCCCACCTCCAGTCCCTATTCAGGGATCCTTCACATGAGGGGCTCCCAAACCAAGAGGTGAAATCCATCCTGCAACTAGAGGCAACTGAACCTGTTCCCTTGGACTTCATCAGAAAGGGATTCTACAATCCAGATACTCCCTAGTCCCCAAGAAAAAAAGAAGGTGGAGACCAATTCTGGACCTTTGCACTCTAAACACTTTTATTCACACAGAGGGTTTTCTGGTGGGCATCCTAGCAATGATCATTCCATCACTAGATCCTGGGGCCTGGTTCATTACTCTTGACTCCCAGGATACGTACTTTCATGTAACCATATACCAATGCACCAGTGCTTCCTCAGATTCATAGTGGGCACTGAACACTTACTGGATCTTGCTCTTTGGCCTATCAGCTGCCCCAAGGATCTTTACAAAGGTTCTCTGCCATCGTAGCTCAACTTTGGTGATCAGGGATAATATTCTCTTATTTGGATGACTGGCTCCCCAAGAGATGTTGTTTCCTCAAGGTGCAGTCTGCTTCTAAGAAGACCCTAGCCCCTTTTCACTTCCTAGGTCTTTGTTTCAAAATAGAGAAATTTAGGCTTAAATCAATTTTTGCCTTTACTTATACAAAGTCACACAGAATTATTGTCACACAGTGTCTGAACATATATCTCAGACAAATAATGAACAAGATGGAATAGGTAAACGGGCCTAAGTTACTGCATACCAGGGCACTAGAAAGTCCGTCCACCTTCCATGATGGTCGACACTGATCTTCTAGTCTGGTCCTTCAGTTTCTGTTTTGATGTTTTTCCAATTTGGGCCTATGTTCACTTGGATTCTGATACATTTTCATATTCTCCAGTACTCAGCTTTTCTCCAATCAGCATTCATCACATTACCCACTGCTAGTTTTATGTAACCTGTACATTATGCATGCCCAAGCTTCAAGCACCCAACTTTTGCATTCTTGCTGCTGATTTTGGAGTTTCTGTGTCATGTCGTTCTGTGTAACCCACGTCCTGGGCTTTCCCCCAAAAAGGGTTTTTTAATTTATCTTTACATATTTGTGTACCTCTTATTTATATCTTCCAACACGACACATTACTGATTTTGTCAGCAATAATACCATTTTAAACAAATCATCAATTTAAATCAGAGAACTGACAAAATCACTCTCATGCCATGAAAGACCTTCACATAAGTGTTAAACTATATTCATTCAACATCCATAATTACTGATTATTTAAGTATTGCTATCCAAGTTTTTAGTCTTACCATTAGCAATCCTTCATTTTATACTTCAGTATACAAATGTTATCCTGTCCTCCCCCTTAATCGATAGGTGGGGGAGAGGCCTTGGACACAACATTAAAATCAATCATGTGATTAAGTATTTGTAGAATCTATGCCTTACACTGCAAGCTCTTCCGAGGACAGATCTTGTCAATTTATTTATCTATAAAAATAGCACACTTGATGTGCTCTGTAAATAATAATGAAAAGTGGGGCATTCTTTAATCTTAGGCAAGTATCAACTTAAAGAGGAAATCCCCTTAATGTTCTGGGTCCAATCTTCTTCTTGAGCCAAAGGCAGGGGAAGCGATCGGAACTTGCTTACTAATGGAGATGCTGTTTTAAATCATGTGAGTGAGGCCAAGAGAGCTTTGGCTTTCTGGCATCACATGGTACCTCATGGTGGTAGAAATGTGGTACTGCAGCAGAAACTGCAGTATCCCTTTATCTTGGTTAAAAAAATTTTGTCCTTTCCCCTGTTTTCTTTGCTTGGACAGAGAGTGTCAATATCCTTTTCTCTTTCTACAGCAAGAAAGGGCAAAAGGGGATTATTGTTTTAATAGAGTTTAGGGAAAATAAGCCAGGGGTTTTAGGAGGAGAATTGGAAGAAGAATATGGCAAAGTGAAGAGAGCTGCTTATCTGAAGTCAAAGGGAGAGGAGCTGGGGGAAGATAGAATTGTCAGTCAGGACTTCATACCCAAGTACCTATTCTAGATCTAGATTATTCAAGTGAGAGCCCCTAGCCCAGCTCAGTGCTTATTAAGGTGTAACAGTAGATATTGCAATTCTTGAACTTGTATGAGTTAATTAGCCTATTCTTTCTTAATTGAAACTTCAAAATAGAAAAGCATCATTCTTGAAATATAAATTGATACTAGCCTTGTTCTATCCCTTCTCCCTATCCGAAGCCATTATTCTTCTGCAGGCCAGATTTCCTGCACTGCAGCTATTGTGTGAAGATAATGGGGTATAGAACCTTCCTTACCAGTTCTGTGGGACATTCACTCCCTCCAGTTGTTCTTAGAATGCTTGTTATTGGTAGCAGCTTAGCTACCCTGCATTAATCTTTACTTCCTCCAGAACTCTTGGATTAATCCTGTCTGGTCCAGATGCTTTGGTGCAGGTTCATTTCCTCAGTATTCCATCACCACTTCTGACTGACTCTCCTGCAAAGAGTACCCGTTGTAGAGGTATCGTCCCCTGCCTCTTGATAAACAACTCTCCAGTCTCCATATTCTCTCTGATTTATCCATTCACAGCCTGGTGATGTACATGATACACTGACTCTCATAGTTTCTTCTTACTTGTAATGTACTTAAAGAATTTCTCAATTGTTTTTGGCTATTTGTCCATTAGCTTTCCCCTACACCCATTCTCTCTCTCACTTGAGTACGCATTCTGTTCCACTGACACTAGGGGTGGATTTCCATTTTAATAAACTCTTCTAGCCTTTCCATTCAACTGCACTCTTTTTAACTTGTTTTTTAAACTTTTTCTTTTTCCATTTGATGGTCCTGCATACCTTCTTGGACTCTAATATGGCATCTTAAGCAGCTTCCATGCTGCTTCTAGGAATTTTAATTTGCTAACATTTCCCCTTGGGCTGATTCTAACTTCATGGTATTTGAGGGAAAAAAATCTCCTCTCTGGAAATTAACATCACACGGCCCTCTAGATTGCTAATGCATGTCATCCTGATATCAATGGGGCCATGAGAAATATATGTCCTGCAATGTTAAAATGCCAGTTGCGTATCATGACATGTTTGCTATCATTATAATAAAAAACAGTCAAATATTAGGCGTGAGAAATATATACGTGCTCACTGGGCATGAGATATGGGATGTATTTTAGGAGAGAGCCATTTTCATCCCATGCGATCAGGAGTTACACCAGGGATTATTACACATATACCCAGAAGCCCTAACTAAATTTGGGGCCTGCATTGTGCTAGATGCTGTACAAACACATAGCAAGAGACATTCCTTGCTCCAAAGAATGTACAGTCTAAATAGAGTAAAGGATTCTGTATCAGTGAGGCAGAGAAAAGAATGTTTTCTATCAGTATTTATCGCTGTAAGATGCAGTTACTGCTTTGTAGTTTTGGGGAATTCTTCAGCAAATCCCACAATACTACAGGCACAAAACCACCACCACATTTATCAAAAGCTGCTGCAAGAATGAAAGTTTATGCTGAATTGGCAGAGAATTCTAGAACCAGCCGCTCTGACTCCTGGTTGACTAGTGGTCCCTGTGTCACAAGAGCTAACATCCAAGCACACGTAGATATCCACAAACACCCCCAGAGTTTGAGAGAAGTGGATGGCCTACAGTCTGCCTACAGGAAGTGAGAAGCAATAGGCCAGAAACATTTTGCGACGCTCATCCTATTTACTTTAGTTCTTAAGTAAACTCTAACATAGGTTTAAAAACACCAAACTCTGGGGCAGATTAAAAATAGTTTGTACCATCCTATTTTTTTTTAAAGTAGACTGTTTATTATTCTATGCAAGTCCACACAGGATACAAGGATCCCAGCTGAATACAGCTTTTCTCAACTCAACTTATTTGATTAGTATTATGCTAACAGTTGAGATTCGGGTCCCATTGTGCTAGGTGCTGTTCATACACATTATGAGACTCTGCCTTGAATAGCTCACAATTTAAGTTGCCAAGAAACAATTTATCTCAATTTTTTGCAGATGGGGAATTGAGACTTAGTAAGGTCAAGGCCTTGATCCTACAAACGACTTTGGGGAGACAGAAACATGGCCCCATATGGAACCTCATTGACTCTAATTGAGTGCAGGAGTTAACTCGTACAATGTAAATTGCAGGATTTGGGATTAAATGACATGCTCACAGTCACACACAAAGCCTGTAGCAGAACCTGGAACTGAACCCACCTCTCCCAAGTCAGCACTTTAACCACAGCCTCAGTATTAGCCACTTATTACTTACCCTCACTATTAGCCAGTTGCAGGTGCACCAATGGAGCTACCCACCAGAACTCTTCAGCTTCCATTCAACAGCCTAACTACAGAGCATCAGTGTTCCCCAGGAAGTATACAGACATGTCTAACAGTCCAATACCCTCCACTGTGATCTCATGTCAGTCCTGAGGATTTAGCACACTTCTGATCCTTACTAAACCAATAAAGGACCACTAGTGAGTTTAACTATACTGAAAACACTGCCTGACTATGCATTTAGAAGATGACAAGTTTATAATGAGGATTAGCTTTATCAGTCTTAGCCAGAATAGGATTAAGATGTCCTTACCCCACTTAAACAAACAAGCAGAAAAGGAACATCTGTTAGGGAAATTTTCTACAAGATGTAACAGATATGTTTTGTTATTGAAAACATCTGGGAAGCTTTTTAAGATTTAATTATTTAGCACATCTCACCGCAGAAGAAACAGCCACACAGATTTACTGAACCAAAAATAGCAAATTCAAATTGCATTTGAAGTCAGCTGCCCATGGAATAGTGGACATACATTTTTGCCAAATAGGATATAAGACAGTTCTGAAACTGGTCCAATTTAAGTACTGAATATTAAGCGGAGGGAAATTTGGATTGAGCATCCAGAACAAATTGCAAATAATTGCCCACAAAGGAAAGGATGGAAGTCCCAACACCTGGGTCATTTAAATGAGTGTATGGCAAGGCACTGGTGAAAATGTTATATAGGAAAGCATCCTTCTGACAGAAAAATGGACTAGATGATATAAAATCTCTTTTTCCATCACTAATTTCTGATTTATTGATTAAGAAACTTCCTCTGCATTTCAGATTATATTGTAGAAATCATGTGCTATCAACCCTGTCCTCAGACATGAATTCGGGGAGAATGCCATATGGAATCACATATCTTGTTAAACAGAGGGAATTTATCATGGAAAACAGACAACTACAGACACACACACACAAAAACAGCTTCCACACAGCTTGAGTCCCAGCTTCATTTACCTTGTTTATCAGTGCTCACACTCTGTTGGGAATGTTGTACAGCACACGGAGTCATATAGCGGCTGAACAGTACATTGCAAGTGAACAAATTATTACAGAGAGGAAAACAAGTACAGTAGTATTAATTAGGCTTGTTCGTCTCTGATTAAATGGATATAAGCATGGGAAATATGAAGCGTGTATGATGGTGAAATGAGACAAAATTTGGCAATGCAAAAGTTGCTAAGAGTTGACAGGATAGGGATGGGATAATTAGAGTTCTGTGTATCCAACTCAAGAACCTAATTCTACTCCACGATATGTAAAGGCATTGTAACTCCAATGGAAATTGTTAATCCATATTAGGTGGCAGAGCCTCACAATAAGGGCCTGATATGGGAACTGGAAAGGCAGAATGGAGAAAAATGACTGAGTAACAATAGTTTTCTCTCCGCCTGAAGATCTACTATGGAACTAAGAATTTTCCATTTCAGCATAAACTTCCACTGTTCTCCATCTTTACTGATCTTTTCTTTGTTCCTAGTCATCTTGCTTACTGCATTTGACTTTGGACTTAGCTATGATTTTTCTCATGATCTTTTTAAAGTGTTTTCATGAAAAGTATTTCCTTCAAGCCCAGAGGAAACAAAGCAAAAATCACCACACAGTCAAGAGTTACTAAACCAAACAGGGTTCAGTCTTTGTCCAACTATGAAGCAGAGACGCAGTCTTGAAGACTGGGACTTTCATCAGTGGGCTTTGAGATTTGGGGGTCCAGCTGAAATAGGTGCTCAAACACTAGTTAAATCTCTTTGGCTCTTCAAAAATCACAGTCACAATTACTAGCACTGCAGAAGTTTCTGTGTCATTTATGATAAGCATAAAGGCTGGAAGTTTAAGTAAAACATATCTAAGTCCTGTAAGGTCTTCTGTCCTCGTTCACATGCCTAAGAACCTACCATCCCCACCCTCCAGTCCAAGAGGTGAGGCGTGAGGGCAGACACTACTATAGTAGGATTGAGCTCCTTTCTGAATCAGGAGAGCAAAACAAATTTGTCACTTTGATGGACAATATCACTGTAACGTAGTTTATCTGTCAAGAGCCTGGACTGCTTTCTCATCAATGTGTGGAAGAGACAGATGACACTAGATCTAAAGCATTCCCTTGATATGTTTCTTTACCTCACAGCCTCAGTTATAGGATACATACTGAATACCTAAACTATAAACATGGATTAAGCAGCAGACAGAGCAAGTATTTTAAGTATCATGAAACAGCTGACTATCTTGCTAATGCTAATCTCCTGCATCTGAAACAATGCACCTGTATTAGTCCTAGAACACAACTGTAAGAGCAATGGACCTGAAACAACACTATAGAAAATGACATGTCACATTAAAGGAGCACTTTGTTTTCATCTGAGGATTCAAAGTGTCGGTGGCGGCCCATTTACTACATAAACCATGAACGGAAATCTTGTGAACTTCACAAATCACATTTTCTTCAGAAGCCACCAACGCTTTTTCTTCCAATTGCCATAATGTTGACTCTAAAACGAAGTAGATGCTGTCAATAGGTTTGGACTGATATTGTGAAGATGATGTAAGTACCTAACAGGAAATAACGTTCCATCTGATAAAGTAGCCTTTATTACATGTACTCGCACATCCTGATTTTAATGAAAAATCCTGGATCTGGAGTAGTATCTCGGCATCTGGGGAGGATTTATGCACTTATCTGTGGTTTGTTCATTATTATAATTTCAGTCGCTGTTTGGAATTAAAACATCACTTACAGCCATTTGTTCTTCTCTCTTCTTTACAGCCAGATGTGCCAAACTTCTGGAACTTTGCATTAAACCTTCTAATCCTATTTTATGTTGCTACCCAGCTGTAATCCATTGTGTCTCTGTGTTCTAAATCTGTGACTTAGCATGGGTTTTTTTTTACTGTTGACATAAGTACACTGGAGACCCTAGTAACATGTCATATAGCTTTGACATATGACACACGCGTACACACACACGCACACACACACATACACATACGAGAAAGCTATAAATACAACTCTGCAAAATATCTGACGTCATTTTGGGGTACGTCTATACTGCACACTCCTTTTGGCAGCATGTAGAGTACATACCTAGCTAGCCCCACCAGCACAGGTATAAACAGCAGTGTACATGATCAGGCACTGCTTAGGTGAGCAAAGACACGCCTGAACCCTGTGGGTATGTACCCTACAGGGCTCTCTACTCCCTCATCTCTACTGTTATTGTTAGTAGTGTGGTGTCCCACTGCTTCCTTGCTGCTGGAGTCTTTCCCCACCTCAAGGAGTTGCCATAACTCTGTTGCAGGAATCTTGCCCTGCAGCGGGGAAAGCCTCCAGCAGGAAGAAGGCAGAGGGGAAAAGGTTCCAGCAGCTCCCCACTGACAAGTCTTTCCCCACTGCCTGCCACCTGCAAAAGCCTTTCACTAACATGTGTAACTAACTATACACCGCAGTGTGGACGCAGCCTGCTTTTCACTGTACCATGTACTCACACAAACTCTGCACAACACCACAAGAGCCATGCCAGACGCACATATCCTAAATATGATGTGAAATTTTCTGATTTGTGGTCACACTTTATATTAAGGGTATATTTAAAAATACTTAATGATTAAGAGCTGTTTCAATAAATGGTAAATCAATTATTATAGACTGCTGCAGAATCCAACAGGTCACCTATAATCATGGCTTATGACCATCTATAACACCTTCTACTGAGGTGACTATAATCATCTATAAACATATATTCATATCAGTAACATGCTAATGCTTATTAATCATTTATTAACTTTTTATAAATAATGCACCCTTAATTTAAAGTGTGGCCAGACTCATTCTGCCCACTGCCTATTGTTTTTGTAAATGTTATTACTGTAAGTTTAGAACATTTGAGTACAGGAGCTCAATTTACTAAAGCATAAATCAAAACCAATTGTAACTAGCTCTGGTATGGGCAAATAGTGCATTGAACACTATTTCTCTCCCCTCCCTCCCCGATAAACTTGCTCATAGAGCAATGTTTTCTGATAAACAATGAAGCTTCACCACCATTTTCAGCAAGTGATAGCCCATTTATTTCTTGTGCATGTGTGTGTAGACCAGGGATCAGCAATCTTTGGCATACGCCTCATTGGGGAAATCTGCTGGCAGGCCAGGACAGTTTGTTTACCTGTAGCATCCTCAGGTTCGGCTGATCGCAGCTCCCATCAGCTTTGGTTCGCTGTTCCAGGCCAATGGGGGCTGTGGGAAGCAGCGGCCAGCACAGCCCTTGGCCCGCACCGCTTCCTGCAGCCCCCATTGACCTGGAACGGCGAATCGTGGCCAGTGGGAGCTGCAATCAGCCAAACCTTCAGATGCTGCAGATAAACAAACCATCTCGGCCCGCCAGCATATTTCCCTGGCAGGCCACGGGCTAACGGTTGCTGATCCCTGGTGTAGACAGATAGAATAATATGATCATTAAATTATATTCGGGCTGACTAATCCCATTTACTCTTAACACTGTCCTGGAATACACATTCAGTAGTGTATCAGGTTAAGGTCAGAGCATACCCCTCCAAGTCCTTATCAGGCTTGATCACATGAGCTTACAAGCTCTGATGGAAGTCAGAGCAGACGGCAGGAGCATTGCCTATAAACAATGTTTTAAATCAATTTTGAGGGAATTGGAATAATCATTGTGCGGGTAAGAAGTTCAGCAGAGAAATATGGCCCTAATGATTTGACATTGACAACTGTTGACTATGAAACAGGAACTTACCCAGAGGTAAAGTTCTTACATTCCTGTTTTGGATAGCTTCCAGGTTAATACCACTGAGAATCAGCTGAAGGACCTTCAATAATTATAGTAATGAATTATAGTTTAATGCTCTGTGGCAAGAACTGGGAAAAATCAGTAATGAAGAACATGATTTGAGAGTTTTCTGGTGTTAGTTGGAAAGCTTTTTCCCATTGTTCTAGCCATTTCTTCTATCCAAGAGAATGATTAGGTGGCATTTTTCAGCATTATACAACACTCAGAGTAATGCAGCAGAACTGCCTGTTGAGTGCCCCAGACAGAATGGTAATTTGCTCACTATGTATCAGGCACTATGTGTCTCCCCTTGTGTTTAAGGCTGGGCAGTAGCCAAAAAACAACAACAACAAAAAATGTACAGCACAACACAGCTGACATGAACTGCATAGCAAACAGAAGCAGATGTGTCTTATTACACAGTAAATATAAGAGAGGTAGGAGCAGAATGCAGAAAAAAAAACCCAAAACTACAAAACCCAACAACTCCAAAACAGAAGGACTAGAAAACAGAGAAAGGCACACTGTGTAGGGTCATAAATAAAGTAGCATTTGAAAATCACTAGAGCATACTAATCATGAGAGTCTCTGGTCTGGAGATCCCATGCAGGCATCGACGGCAGTGAGCACGATGCAATGAAGGTTACGGTTTCCAGTGAGATATTGTTGACACTTGGGATGCTTGAAGCAAATCTGAGGCTCTTTCCAGCACTACTGATGGGTCAAAGATTCACTATGACCTCCCATCCACCACATGCCCCCATCTCCTATGTATGGTCAGCCCAAGTTCAGTTCCATGGTAAGTGGGGGAGGAGCACGGAATGTGCCAAGAACTAATGTGTGTTTTAGCTTGTAATTGATTTTGATTGTCGATGATGGACCTCTCAGAACTCAGGATGTGTCAGTTATAGAGAAGGTTGGTTTGGGTTATGGCATGAGGCTAGAATGCTCTAGACCTAGGATGCTATTAAAGCTATGGAATGCATTCATATTTTGAAGGATGTTGGCTTCTGAATTTTCTGGACTGCAATCTTTTTTCCTATCTTTATTATTGTGAGTAGTATAAAAGTGTTCCTGGAGGCTCCAGCCAAGACTGGGGCCACACTGTACTAGGAAATGCACATACAGTACACATAGTAGACAGTATGTGCCCTAAAAAAAAGCTAACAGTCTAAACAGCTGTGACAGACAATGGGAGGGAGGCAAAACAGGCACAGAGAGGTAGAGTGACTTACTCAAGGTTACACAGTAAGTCAGTGGCAGAGCAAGTAACTGAGCCCAGATTGCCTGACACTTAGCCTTGGTCTACACTGGGGGGACAGTGTGGGGGGATGTAAGTTACGCAACTTCAGCTGTGTGAATAATGTAGCTGAAGTCAACGTACTTAGACCAACTCACTGTGGTGTCTTAACTGCAGTGAGTTGACCGCTGCCACTCCTCCATCGACTCTGCCTGCACCTCTAGCAGCGGCAGAGTACAGGAGTCGACAGGAGAGTGCTCGGGGGTCAATTTATCGCATCTAGACTAGAGGTGATAAATTGATCCCCGCTGGATCAATTGCTGCCTGCCAATCCGGCGGGTAGTATAGACATACCCTTAGATTGATATCCCCTACATTGACGCTGTTCAGTTTTGCAATTAAATCTGAGTATTTAAATACAATAAAGTTGATTTAGAAACAAAGAGAATGCTCTGAGATTTGCATAAATAATAATACCAGCTCTTATATACTGCTTTGCATCAGTAGATCTCAAAGTATTTTATTTGGCATAAATTGGGGATAATGACACTTATCTCCTTTGTAATCTATGTACCTATGAGCTGCATCTACAAGTGCACAGAACTCCCAGTGAAGTCAATGAAGGTTATGTGCATAGGGACTACTGAATGGAGCCTATAGCAATTTCAGGCAATGACACAATACTTGATGGGGCTTAATTGCTTCAACAAGACACATAGTTAGGGTGTTGAATTCAGCATTTTGTGTGGTGTTTGTGCAGCACCTAGCGCAATGGGGTGCTGGTCCACGACTACGGCTCCTTCGTGCTGCTGCAATAAAAAAATGAATAAATAATAATAGAAGACTCATGTTTGGGCCCCAAGAACTGATTTGCATTCTTAGATACAGAATTGTTTACTCAGATTTAAAATTAAGACCCCAGTCTGCAAAACATTTGGGGATCTCTTTGGATGCAAAACGTTATATAAGTTCGAGACATTATAATATTAATAGCCAATCCATTCACTCGCATCATGAGGAGTCCCCATCTCACAGTTATTATCTATGACAGATGACCATAGTTGGTTAGTAATTAAAACAAAAGAGATAATTTCTGCTTTGTAGTGCTACCTCTCTAGAGTCCAAAGTTGCCCAGCAATATTATAGTGAAGAGTCAGTCTGGAAAATGGAGAGTTATTGATGATGGAATCCAAATTTTCTTATAATGTTTGCTATTCAGTGCATTGTCACAGACAAAAATTCATTCATAGTTTCCCTAAAAGCAGAAAAAATGGTTTTGTAAATGACTCTCCAATGTTATCTTGATTAAACCTTATAGTTATTTCATAAAAGACCATTTCACTTCTTTGCTTTCTCATTCTTTACATTCCTTTGAAGCCAAAATGGCATTTTTCTTTACACATGGCACTGTAATCTTGAAGACCAGGAACAGCAGTAAGCTTATTATTAAGCTAATTATTAAGATCCTCTTAGCTAAAGTGCAAGAGATGGTTGCCTATGCTGTCAACAAATTTGGAGGTTTTTGGTTTTTTAAATACTAATTTAATTACTAGGCACCTACAGAATTTAAACCACAGGACACAGAAGACAGGTTTTCAGGTCAGAGGGAATATATTTTTAAGAAAGCATTTGGAGTTAAAGGCAGGAGGGAAGGGTGGGAGATGGGGAGAGAATGAATAATTATATTTTAGGTTCTCTTCTTTCAGATATTGCTTGTTGTTGTGACTCACCAACCAGCAGCGTTTCAGAGAGAATTTAGCTATTCTACAGCTGTTCAAGGTTTGCCCACAAGGCTGTGACACTAGAGACAGTCAAAGAATTAAAATAAGGCCTGGGAGTAATGTGTGACACTCTGCAAATTCACATGACGGGGGCGGGGGGTTAATCTGCATTGTCAAGAATTATGATGCGCACATTTATGTTCCTGTTTTTTTTCCCAAACCTTTACCCTGAGAAATCTAATGAGGGTATCGAGCTGTAAAAATATTCTAAATACTCACAGAATTTATTCCTAACAAGCAACTTCTTCTGTACCGGTTTAATTCCACAGCTTACAAAAAATAATATAAGCTCTCTGGCTAGTAAAATATTTATATATTACACTATTATTTATGAGCCCAAACAGGGAAGATTGCAGCTGGTGACAAAAATTTCAGCTAGCTAGTAAGAGAACAAATTGCTGTTGAATTACTAACGTGAAAGCGACCAGAGCAGCACAAATGATTTGTTTAGCAAAATTCTAACCCATCTGTGAGCTGAAGTGTAATATTCCTACCGGATAGCCGAGATAAATGCTGTGCATTATTACAGTTCGATTGGTGGCCAAACAGCTATCAAGCTGTGCCTTAAATTTCACAGTTAACCAGGAGAGAAGATAGGATAGTTGCTGGGGCAAAGGTGAAACATGCTAAGCATGATTAAAAATTTAGATTTAATGGATGTCCTTGTCCTATTCTTATCACCTCTGGAAGACATATTTCTGGTTGTGGTAACATTTACTGATTGTTTTAGTGGTATTATAAATCCTTGGATATGCTTATGGATATGGCTAAGACTTCCTTCTCTGTGTGTTCTAAAAGGAAGGTCATCTTCCCTGGGAATTGAGATGTTATGTTTAATTAAGTTATTAACTATGGTACACATTGTTGTTACAGTCTTTATCCCTATGTCTACCTCTTTTTCAAGGTTATGATACATTTTGTAGAAACTATGCCTTATAAGAAGTATCATCTGAAAACTCATGATTTGCTGATCATTATTGTCCTGGTAAAATATGTGTGGCAACATTGCATGTACAGTTTTAAAATTCTACTCTATGACCATACTGAAACATGCTCCAAGTGTATAAAACAGCCACAAACTAGTTCCTCTGTGACAAAAGGCAAACTGATACCTCAGCCAGGTGTCAGCAAAATCAAGTGGACTATCACCTTGTTAAGCAGCTATTCTTTGGCAGGAGAAAGGGTGTGAGAGAGAAATTTACATTTTGGCAAAGAAACAGCTGGAGGTTCCCATTCTCACAGTTTTTCTGTCTCCTGAACCCCAGCTGGAGATGATTCTCAAAGAGAGGAAAGGTCAGGGCCAGTGCAACCTATTAGGCGACCTAGATGGTCTCCTAGGGTGCTAGGATTTGGGGGGTGGCATTTTCTTCAGCAGCAACCGCGGTGGGTGGATCTTTGGCCACCCCGGTCACCGCTGGCATTTAGGTGGAGAGAACTGCGCCAGGGAGGGTGGGAGGGCCCCTGCAGCAAGTAAGGGGGTGCGGCACACAGGAGAATTCCCCGCCACAGCTCACCCCTGCCCCGCCTCCTCCCCAAGCACATCGTGGCTGCTTCACTTCTCCGGCCTCCCTGGCTTGTGGTGCCAATCAGCTTTGGCACCGCAAGCCTAGGAGCCCGGAGAAGTGAAGCGGCGATGGCGTGTTCGGGGAGGAGGCAGAGCAGGGGTGAGCTGTGGTGCAGGGGCGATGCCTCAGGGCAGAGGGGGGGTGTGGAGCTGCCCCGGGGGGGCGCCTCAAGGCAGAGGGGGAGAGCTGCCACGGGGAGGGCCTCAAGGCAGAGGGGGGGCTCAGGAATGGGGGAGGGAGCAAGGTGGAAGTTTCACCTAGGGCACGAAACATCCTTGCACCAGCCCTGGGAAAGGTATAAACAATAGGAGTCAGATGCCCCAAAATCTCTCTCCCTTCGTCTCTACTCATGGCATTGATAACACTTGAACAACAAAGGAAGCATCGTTGGACTGGGGAGGGATTGGCAGAAAGGAATTCAGCCAGTAAGACTGCTAGAACATGTGGTGAGGGACACCTTTGCTTTAAATGTACTTTGCTTGTTAAATTAGTTGTGTTTTACCTTTTATTTCTTTGTAACCAATTCTGATTTTTATGCCTCATTACTTGTAATTAGTTAAAATCTATCTTTCTGCAGTAAACAAATTTGTTTTATTGTTTTATCTAAACCAATGTGTTTAGATTGAAATGTTTGAGAAACTCCATTGAGATAGCAGGATTTTCTATTAATAAATGACAGACCTCATAGGAACTTGTGTTGTCCAGAAGATGGTAGGCAGAACAAGACACATTTCTGGGGGATGTTCGGAACTGGAAATTTGCTGGTGTTGCTCTGCAGTGTAATTCAGGAGTGGCTGGCTATAGCACTCATACAATACAACTGGCAGTAATTTACATGCTGGAAGCTCTGTGTGAGCAGACAAGAAGTGGTTGCAAAGGAGTGTAAAAGGCATCCCAGGATAAAGAATTGAGGGGACAGAGCTATTCAACAGCCCAGACTGTACCTTGGATAATGTTACAATTACATATCTGGGAACCATCTAAATCAGAGCTCTCCAATCAGCTGTAAGAAGATTATTAGTTATACATTTTGTACACCTAGAACTTTAGTTTCATATTTTCTTGTATGGAGATTGGAGTGATTTAGGAGCTTTCCTTCCTCCTTAGTACTTTTGAAGAAAGATTTCTTTTAGAGGAGGGGGAAAAATGAGGGAGGTGCCTCTTCAGGGCCAGCTGCAGGCACCAGCCAAGCAAGCTTGCGGTTAGGGCGGCAGATTCTAAGGGGCGGCATTCCATCCAATCCTGGGGTGGCACGCCCGCCCTTTTTTTTTGTTCGTCACTCTGGCCGCCCTGTAGGGGCGGCGGCACAGAGGAAGAGAGTGCCATGCTGGGAGCCGGCTGTGTGCTCCGTCTGCCCCAGCCAGTGCTAGGTCTGCAGCAAGCCGGGCAGCCCGCATCCTTCCCTCCCTGCTGACCGGTGGCGGGAGGGGCCGAGTGGTGAGCGCCCTGGCTGAAGGAAGTCCTGGCCACCCCCTTTCTCTCTCTCTCCCCCACTCCTTCCCACTCCTCCCTGCTAGCTGGGGCACACACTCCACTGCCTGGGGCATGTCTGCAGCGCAGGGTGTCCCGCTAGCCGAAAGTTTGCACCTTGGCTCCGGCCGCCCCGCAGGTTTTTTTTGTTTTTTGTTTTTTTCCTTGGGGCAGCAAAAAAGCCAGAGCTGGCCCTGTGCATCATAATGTCAAACATTTACTCCTCTTCATCCTCTGTTCTCGACCCTAACCATTATCCTCCCTCCAGAGTCGATCCTTCTCTGCTCTTTGGGCCCGATTCCCTTTGCCCATGTCTAGTGTAGTTGACTGATATTTTACACTTATTTTGCATTGGTGTAAATGGTGTACATGATTGCATAGGGTGCAGCACAATGCTGAATAAAGTCTTTGGACAGCTAAGGTATTTAAATAACCTTAACTCTGCCCTGTAATGACACTGAATGATGGGGGGTATTCAAATGTGTTTTTGAAAGTCAGCTTAATCTAACCTGAGACCACACACTGTAAAGGCATTTATTATAAGTGTATTGTTACTGAAGGATGTTTCTAAAGAGCAGAAGTAAGGTTGTTTGGGTGCCTTAACTGTACCCTTCCATATCTTAATAGGTTTGTATTTCTTTTAAATTTAACTTAAGCTGAGGAAATTCAGAGTTAAAGCTATTTGTTTTTTACCCTGAATTAATTTGTAAAATTTTGCCCTCAACCTTAACATCCATATTAACATTTTTTGTCTGGTAAGGAATAAAATTAGGATGAAATGATTTTCAAATCTTGTGTTGTGAACAACGATATTTAATACTCTTAACATTCTCCAAATATCTGAACAGGTAAAAAAAAATCTAAGTATCCTATTATGTACCACTCTAAGATTCCACAATTTTGTAACAGAACAAAATAATATGATAATTTGAAGAGAAGATAAAACTGAGATAAAACTGGTAGACTATCATAAAAAGCATATAAGAAAATAGTTACCCAAAAGAGTTAGACACATTTTATGTGTATGAAAGAGTAAATACAGGATAAATCTTTGACCTTTTAATATTCATCGAGGGGGAAAGCTTTACAATTTCCACCAATTATGAAAAAAGGTTGGGCTAGTAAGTGAATTTCAGAAATACACATTGTAACGTGCTTGGATGCTCTTCAAGAACGAGGCCCACACACACTGTGAGTTATTTGGCTTTAATGAAGGTAAAGTGACATATTCGCAATGGGGACACCGGGTGTTGCTGTCACTTTGGCGGGGAACCCAGCACCGAAGCTCAGCTCGGCCTGGGTCGGAGTCCAAAGGCGGGACCGGGAGCATAGAGCTATATAGACACAATACAAAAGCAACATACATACATATGCAAAAAGGGACTTCCCACAGGCTATGTCCGCCCCTTGGCCAAAGGCCAGGGACTGTCCATGGGCGCTGTATGCCCTTTAGCTAAGGCCATACAAGCTAATTTCAACCAGTTAAAAGCAAGTTATAACTGGCATGTCGTGTCCTACAACGACCGGCCACTTAGCAAGCAGGGGCTTTCCACAAGGCTGCCGAGAAAGCGGAAATACCCTAGCTAGGCCGTGACACAGTCTTCCGCAGTCCCCTACACACATAATGGGGGGAAAACGTTTTAACATTTAGCCAGATCCTCAGTTGATGAAAATTGGGATTGCTCCATTGAAATTAATAGATTTTAAGGGTAGATGGGACCATGAGACCATCTGGTCTGAACTCCTGAACGACACAGGCCATAGCATTTCAGCCAGTGATTCTTCTACGGAGCTCATAGATCTACTTTGATTTACACCAGCAGAGGCTCTGCCTTCAGAGTGATAACAAGATCAGTAGCTTTGCTCTGCGGGAGACAGAATGTGAGAAAACATTTTGGGAGTTGGTTCACTATGTGCAAGAAATACTTACAATTATAATCCGTGCTGGCTGTGAAGGTGTCAAGAAACCAGGCAGGCCCCTCAGGTACGTGGTTCAGTGAAAAAGTGAGAAGCGCAGCATTTCAAGGAATCCTGAGAAGACAGAGAGAGATGTCTAGATGACAAGGTCAAGTGACCAGAATCTCATAATAAAACATCAAGCAAAGGAACACAGAAGCAGCTGAAACATCTGTAGGAACAGACAGCTCAGTTTAGGCAGGGTGTGAACATCAAACCAGGATACAAAAGCAGAAAAAATAAAGGGATGCATTTCTAGAGAGATCAGATAGCATTTTGTGAAATTATCCCTTTACTGTGTGATTCATTTTTTTGAAGCCGATTTTTGTGTGTCTAGTTTTTCTAGAGATGAGCACCTAAGTTAAACCCTAAATAAGTTAGACACTTACATAAAAGTGCTTTGAATTTCAGAGATGCTGGTTGTAAAACGCTGGAATGATCCAGTCACAGTGCATTGTTTCTTTACTGTTGTTGATGGCCCTGCTGTTACAGCCTCTTGTTTTCATTTCTTTTATGTTTAGTGCTTCCCATGTGTTCTATAATTGTCTGCCTTCTAACATAATCTACAGCCTTGCTGCATACAATACAGAACATCACATCACCATCAACAGGAAATTTGTTCTTGCCAAACTCAGTGACATAGTCTTCAGGGATGATTTTTTAAAGTGTTTGGTATATTTTTATAACTTTAATTACTCACATCTGGAGGCTGAAGTGAAATTTGAGATGGATTAAAACACAGCCCCCTGTATGCCGTTGAGTAACCTCTGTATGCTGGAAGCAGTTTATTGAAGTATGTCTAGCTAAGTAAATTCAAAGAGCATTCAAAAATCAATCATAAGAGGGGGAGGTTGCACACATTGAATAAGTGACGCTGGTACTTCCAGTAAAATTTAGTTAATTGTTAATATATGTTTTTATTTTTTCACAAAATATAAGAACTCAAGATTGTCTGTAAAAATGCAAATTCCGCCTTTTTCCATGGCGGACAGATTTTTATGTCTATGCTGGTGTTGTGCTCAGCAACTCTGAAAGCGAGACCTCCTTTAAATTAGGTGTCTAAAGGTGCCTACCTTTAGGCATCTACATTTTACAAGTTTGGCCTCAGTTTCAGGAATTCTGTAGAAGATTAATTTTAACAATTTCTGGAGAACGCTCTTCTCAATCAGCACTTGTAGCCTGTGAATTAGGCTATTCTCACACACCCAAAACACTCACACAACTTTCAATCTAAGTTAATGCCCATTAGAGAATAGCCCTTAGGACTTATACTGCACTGGCAGGGTGATAAACTACAAGCAGTATCATCAAAGCCAGTGTGTCTAGTAGTTATAGCGAGGAACCTGGAAATCCTGAGTTCCAATCTTGACATGTAGCTTTGGGTAAATTTCAATTCCTCCATTCTCAGTCTACTCACTTGTAAAATGTGAATGACTAATTACTCATCTCTATCTTGCAAGGATACTATGCAGTCCAGTTTATATTTGCAAAGCATTCTGAAGATATCTAATACTAATAGCATCATTTCAAGAAAGAATAGAGGCATGATGATCTACTGGTTAAGGTTCTAGCCTGGGACTTGAGAGACTCAAGTTCAGTTCCTTGTTCTGTTACAGGCACTTAAGACTTATCTCCATGGCACTGAAGACCAGTCTATGGAGGGTGTGAATTACAGAATGCTCTAGCATGTGGCACTCTAACTGCCCTGTGTAGACTCTGCTGGAAAAAAATGAAAAGGTGTCTAGTTTGCATCTATGTAGTCCTGTTTCAAACAGGGCTATGTTACTATGTACTAGGTACTTTTCAGCTTCCTCAAGCAGTCTAAACAGGGCAGTTAGAATGCTACATGGTAGAGCACTCCGTAATTCACACCCCCTGTAGGGATGGTCTGTAGCACCATATAGACAAGCCCTTAGTCTCTCAGTGTCTGGGTACCCCATCTGTAAAATGGGAGTAATGACGCTTTCCTACCTCACAGGGTGTTGTAAGGACAAGTGCATTAAAAATTTAGGTCCTCAGCCTTAGGGAGCCACATCAGTACACATAATACATCTTTTCTAGCTGCCTGATTTTTTTAGTATTCAACTGCTTGCACATTCCAAAGTTGCAGCCTTACTGCTAGGCAAACTACATTCATCTCAGTGGAATGCCAGGACATATATATCCAGGTGTTAACTGAATGTGTTCTAATAGGACAATCAGGAGTGAAGTGATTACAGAGATGGTATTTATGTAGACATAACTTAACTTCCCAACTTCCCATTAGCATGAGGTGGGGGACTTCACACGTCTTAGCATTATTTTAGTGTCTCTGAGGGTTCTTCAAGACAACAGTTTGTCTTTTGGAGGTTCTCATGATCGGCAGAAGAGCTTACAGTTTCATTAAAATTAAAGCTTAGATTCTCTAGGATGAGGGAAAAAACAAACATGCGAACAACTCCATTTGAAATATGCACGTAGGCCCTAAATCCCTGGCATTCATGGATTTTCCATACTCACTGATTCTCATTCTTCTCATTTTAAGACATGATGCTCACACTCCCTGACAGGAACTCCGAATTCATTGTCAGAAGCCTCAGACCTGTCACTGGCATCACCTTTGTGCTCTAATCTGCCTAAGGGCCCACTGAGCCTTATACCCAGCCCAGTGACCTTAGTTAACCCCATCTCCAGCTCAAAAGGCTAATGATAGTATATTCTAGCGTTTCTTAAGCCATTTGATGGTGACAGTGACTACAGTTCAGTGGAATACATTTGATTCTAAGTGTCATTATTAATACAGGAAAAGGTGAGTGAAACATTTAAACCCTGCAGACATGTAACATAAGAGATAACAAATGACACTGTCATAATTTAGGCACTAATTCATATGAATGCAGAATTCCACAGTGCTCTAGGCTGTGTGGGATACTGAATATAAAATGGTGCTAATAGATTCATTCAGGCACACCTATAGATATTATATTGATGGCATGTGACCCTGACTTCATGCAGAACAGAGCCCCCGCTGTCCCAACGGGGATAGCTAAGACCCCACAGGCCTGGGCCCTTTCTGATCCCCAGTCCCTTCCCTTCCTCTTAAACTTTGTCTCCAAATTTTTTGGTTTTTTTGGAAGGGTGAGAGGCCTCAGTTTCAGATTTTGCCCCAGGCCTCCAAAAGCCTCTGTGTGGCCCTGTGGTTCTGGTGTCTGTATTTTTAAAAGGACATTGAAAAACCAGTGAGGGTACAGAAAAGAGCCACTCTCTGAGACATGTAGAGTTCAGTCTGTTGAGGTGATATGATTAGTGTATAAGTACCTTCACAGGGAGAAAATACCAGGTACTAAAGGGCTCTTTAATCTAGCAGAGACAGTCATAACAATGGCTGGAAGCTGAACACATACAAATTCATATTAGAAATGAGGCACAAACTTTTAAAAGTGAGGTTGTTTTACCACTGGAACAAACTCCCAAGTCACTGCTTTTCAGGATACAGTTCTCTGCTCTGTAGATGCAGCTTGCTCTCTTTGTCACTAGATGTATAACCTTGTATTTGACTGTATTAAAACATATTTGATTTGAATGGGCCCAGCTTGACAAGCGATCCTGATCCCTTTGTATAGCTGCCGGTCCTCATCATTATTTACCTTTCTACCCGTCTGCATGTTATCTGCAAATGTTATCAGCCATGATTTTATATTTTCTTCCAAATAATGAAACTGTTGAATGGCATCAGACCTAGTTCCATTCCCTGCAGAACCGAACAGGAATGACTTGATCCAGTGATGATTCCTCACTGACGACTACTTTGGGATCTGTCTGGTAGCTTGTTCTTAATCCATTTAATATCCACTTTATTGATTCTGTATCGTGCTAGTTTTTAAACCATAATGTCATGCAAGGCTAAGTCAAATGCCTTCCAAAAACCGAGAAATACTCCATCTACGCAGTTACCTTCATCAGCCAAAACCTAACCTCAAAGAATGAAATCAGATTTATTTGACAAGACCTATTTTCCATAAAACCATGTTGACTAGCATTAATTATACTTCTGTTTTCTGTACTGATACCACATCGGCGGATGACTCTTTTGAACATGGCTAACAAGAGTGAAAATTCTGCACTTATTTAAACAAAAACATGGTGCCATTTATTCACTGCATATACACACACAATATAAAACATTAGTTAGTCCCAGGTGTAATTATTTAAACAGTCCAATCTTCAAGCAGCTCTTAATCAACAGTTAGACATAAATGCCCATTTTATGCTTCTAAAATTCCAACTGGAGTATCCAGCTGGGCTTCAGGCATCATTTTAAGAAGTCCACATGTGAAAGCTGAGCTGCAAACAGCAGTTTCAAATAATGGTAATTGCATTAATCTTTCTGTATTGTATTACCGTAACTGTGCAACTCATTCTTCTTCTCACTGGATCTGTCTTTGTGCCAGAACATTAGCTATTGCAAAGAACAGGTTCATTTGCAGCTGCAGTTCTGTACCCTGCTGTTTCACAACAGCATTAAATAAAGTCTTTATGCCAGCCTCTTTGACTATGTTTTTCAGCTGCTTGCTACTTACCCTCTAGCACATAGGGAACAGTGCAGAAAAGGCCAGGTCACTGTCATTTTATAGTAGGGGAGTACAAAAATGGAAATCATTACCTGTTCCAGAGATTTTAGAGTGGAACTTCTCAACAAGTGAATTGCAGATTTAGGATTTAACTTTACATTTAGGCATGGCCCAAGTGCAGCTCCCCAGACCACTGGGTCTGACGCAGACTGAGCTAAATTCAAAAGTGATTTAAGTCAGACTCCTTGCACACATGAATACTAGCTGTACCTACTCCACCAATGTTTCTCCTTCTTCAGTAGGATCTTCAGATATTTAGTAGGTATGTAGAATGGCATGGTGGTTAGGGCATTAGGTTGGAATTTAGGAGACCCCAGTTCAATTTCCTGCTCTACTACAGACTTTCTGTATGATGTTATGCAAGTCACTTAGTCTCTCTAAATTAGGGTTGCAACCCTCTCGGTTTCACCGGGAGTCTCCTGGAATCAGGCTTTATCTCCTGGACACTACTGAAGCCAATCTAGCAGATTTCAGGCTGCTAAAAGTCCGGCAGTGCAGCAGGGCTAAGGCGGGCTCCCTGCCTGCCCTGGCCCCACCCCGCTCCCGAAAGCAGCCGACACATCCCTGCAGCCTTTGGGATAGGAGAGAAGGTCTCCACGTGCTGCTCCCACCCTGACTCCGCAGCTCCAATTGACCGGGAGCTGCAGGGACAGTGCTAGTGAGAGCGGGCAGCACACAGTGCCTCCTGCCCCACTCCCAGGGGCCACAGGGACGTGCCGGCTACTTCTGAGAGTGGTGCAGGGCCAGGGCAGGCAGGGAGACTGCCTTAGTCCCACTACACCACCAACCAGGAACCACCTGAGGTAGATGCTGCCTGGCCAGAGCCTGCACCTCTCACCTCCTGCCCCAGCCCTGAACCCCCTCCTGCACCCAAACTCCTCCCCCTTCACTCCAACCTCCACCCAGGCTCAGCCTGGAGCCCCCTCCTATACTCCTAAACCCTTAGCCCCAGCCCATAGCCTGCACCCCCTCCTGCACCACAGCCCTCTGCCCCACGCTGGTGAAAGTGAGTGAGGGGTGGGAGGGTGAGCGATGGAGGGAAGGGGATGGTGTGAAGGGGGAGGGCAACCTCAGAGAAGGGATGGCACAAGGGTGTTTGGGTTTGTGTGATTAGACAGTTGACAATCCTACTGTAAATAGTGATTAATAATATTTCCCTATTTCATATGGCTGTTGTGAGGATAAATAAATGAAAGATTGTGAGGCATTCAGATACTATGGTAATGGGGACCATGCCAGTGCCATAGACAGGTGTCCAAAGATGGACACATCACCATTCTGAGCGTTTGGCCCCCTGTGGCTGCATTATTGTTAAGGTACAGAGAGATTGTACTTAACTAAATTATTTTAATTTAAAGATTACATTACTCTCGTGAGGGAGAGGGGTGACCAAAGCCAAGGCAGTTCTTTTCTGCCCCCTGGATGAGGTGATCTTCAATAATATTACTTGAATATAAATGAACTTTCCTGGCTTTGATCACACACCCCCAACAACTAAGAGTGAAATTAAAAAGGGTGCAAGTAACAGCCCCTAATCCTGTTTCAGGCCACGGAGTGAACAGTTAAATTTAAATTGTTCCTATGCAGGCAGCAGGCTATCTGGGGAGGCTTCTCTCTCAGCCAGTCCCCTTGCTCTCTGCTACAAGCTAGAGGGGAGTCCCTGCAGCCCCTGCTGAGTGGGGGGGGGTCAGGGGAAGGGGGAGCCTAGCCGCGTCAGGCAGCCTGGCTGGAGGAGGAGAGGGAGAGAAACAACAAACAAACGTGACAGTGAGTTTTCCCTTTCCAAGCTTTTATTAGCTTTGAGTTTGAACTTTTTGTTATGCAGCCAAAAGAGGTGACAGTAAGCCAATACTCAATGCTCCACTTATTTGCCGGTACACTACTGCACCTTTTTTTACCAGTATGCTGCACCGGGTGGTACTGGCTTACTTTCACCTCTGCCCTTCTACCAGGTTCACTTTTCCTCTGCACATAGCTCAGACCTCTGCTTCTCCTGGAGGAAATTGACCTGCAAGAGGTGAGGCTATTGACAGTGAAGCTCCTCCCAAGGTGAATAATCCTTCATTAACTCCTTAAATAACTTATTTTTATAGTCAATAGACAATATCATGGGACTTGCCACAGAGGCACTTTAACAGTATGGACTCTATCAGGGACAAACTTATGTATGCTGCTCCTAGCTACACAAGTTACTTGGCCAGATCCTCAGCTGGTGTAAATTGACACTGATATTAATGGAGCTACGCAGATTTACGCAGGCAAAGAATCTAACCCTCTATATCATTTTGCCTAAGCAAAAATAAATAAATAAATAATTTTCAGGTTAATTGTCCCTGTGCTTGGCGCACACAAACTATGTGCTGATTTGGGGCAAGGTGCATCTAATGTATTAAGGAAAGTAATCTATTTAATAATCAAGAAGTACATTTTCAATTTCATTAATGTAATCACACATATTTAAGCCTAACAATGAAAGACAATGTGCACATATGCTACCAGGCCAATCCATATTTCATAGAGATAATACAAGTACAGTTCAGAAATACCTAGCAAAAAAATTGGCCCCAATCGTGTGTTTGATTTTAATGCCCACATTCACAGGGACTCTGTCCAAATAGATACCTTTTGCAAGACTGCATCCTTACTTAGTGCCAACCTACTTGTAGGTGATATAGGCTAATGCTTAGAAGGCTGAGCATCTGGAGACCTAGGTGACTCTGCCATTGCCCTGTTGTGTGACCTTGGTAAATCAGTTAGGGCCATATTTTCAAAGCATTGGCCTCTATTTTTTGTGCGTGAAGTATCTGAATTGTGGGCATAGATGCCGACTCTGTGGGTGCTCTGGGACTGGAGCACACACGAAAAAAAAGGGAGTGCTCAGCACTCACCAGCACTGCTGTTTGGCAGCACTCCCATTTGCTGATCAGGGTACCCCAACCAGCTAATTGGAGGCTGAGGGAGTTGCCTGGGGGAGGATGGAAAGCAATGAGTAGGAGGGGGCCTTCGGAAGGGGGCAGAGTTGGGGGCAGAGCACTTCCAGGAAAAAAAAACTCAGCACCTATTGTTGTGGGTGTAATCAGATGGGCAAGTGACATTATCTGTGTCTTCATATTATTATGAGTGCAAACCTCTGCCACTTATTTGAACCTGTACAGGGTGGGCAGAGAGTGCAAACCTGGTTAAAATAGGGACGAGTCTGACTCTCATCTCCTGGTGCCTCAGTTATCCATGGGTAACCCACACTAATGGCATGGCTCTGTGTCTCCCTCTAGTGCTGGAAAGCATAGAGATTTATGACTGGATTCAAGGTTTCAAGGCTGGGTATTTACTTCAGGCAGTAGAGGCTATTGCTTTTAGTCAATCCTGACTTCCAGCCATACCCACCTTCATGCAGCACTTTGGCGGCCCTTGGACAGCAAATAATTATTACAGCCGTATTAGAATCTAACTTCAGGGATTCTCTATTCCTCAAAGCCAAAAATATTAGTTCTGGAGTCTATGAAATGAACAAAAAACAATTCTCTAAAAACCTAAAAGATACTTTCATTACAATGACCCCATCCTAATAATATATACCCCAATTAAGCCAGGTACTTTAGCATATGGCTACCCTTAAGTACATGAGTAGTTCCATTGAAATCAATAGTGTACACTTATTGAAAGCTAAGGACTATTTATATGCTAGACACACCCCAGTACCATGCTGAAATAAGACTAAATTACCTATCAGCATAGGTCAGGTGTTCAGTGTACAAATGCATCAATACCACAACTAGCGGAATTGAGAGAAGCGTCTTTCTTAGTTAGCATGGAAATCACACATCTCCCCAGAGAGTTAAGTTCTGATCCTGACTTTGCTCGAAACAAATAATTATTACTTTGTATTTGGGTTTGCAGTAAGGGAGCTTTCTGTGAAAAAAATATCTTGGGATGACAGAATCTAGCCCTGCAGATTTCCTGGGGCGTCACATTATGTTTTAGTTATAGAAGTAATAGTTTGAAATTACTCTTCACTCTAATTTGGTGTAAAAGAGAGAGATTACATGAATTATCTTGTCTCAAATTGGGTTATCAAGCCATCTCCTCCCAGATAATAACTTTTTCTATATTAAATATTACACCAAGATGTCAGCATCAGAGACAGGTTAGAGCATTCATCTGGTCAGCTTGGACCCTTGAGGCTATCTGCTCTGGCCAAGGGAACTATATTATCACATATCTAGCAAGTAGCATGCGGAAAGAATTCTTGATAGAAGCACCCTAACATGGCCCCCAACCACTCTATACAGGGACTAGAATCCTGGATTTCCAATTGGATTTTGGCCCATACTGTTTGGGCTGAATTATAATTCTAGAACAACAAGAGAACGCAAGGCGCAAGGGCTGTGCTGGAAGAACCGATGCATGCATAATGGGCCAAGGGAAGCATGCTATACAATGGCCCTTCCTTACCCTTTTAGCAAGCTGTACCAGCACACCCAGCCTAACACCATCAGGGCTCATCTCTGTTCAGGGGAGCAGGAGATGGGGGCACGGCCCAGGATTCTACAGCATGGAGCCTTACAGGCTCCAGCTCTCCCAGTTAAGTACTTTGCAGCTAGATTATAGCTGCTTCCTGCATGGTGGAGTGGGGAGAGGATCTTTATCTTCCCCTGTCCTGTATCAGCACCACCTCAGCCATAATTTGCCCTTAGTGGGCAATTTTTGGAGGGCCCCGTATCAGGCACCAAATGTGTACAGCATGAATAGTGGGACTGAAAAAATGAGAGAGCAAGGTTTAAAACTAATCCTGAAGGAACAGGAAGGTACAAACAAAGCTCCAGTGGACTCCACTGTGGTAGGGCTGTTTCTACTTTATCTTAGTATAATAATCATATTTATTATCAAGAGAAAGGCAGCTGAAAACTAGGGGCACAGTAAGCAATGCATTGCCTCAGTTTTGTACCATGTGCATCATAATGATGTTAAAAGAAAGGAACCCTTTCTATGACACACCAGAAGTGAAAGCAGGGAACGTACAGGAGCTTAACAGTGACTAACAAGTGAGGCTAGTCCACTGGGAAACTATCCTGGGATGCAGAATCTCCACAAGAGATTTGGGGATCATGGTGGATAATCAGTTGAAAGTGTTGCATGACGCTAAGGCCAAAAGGAATTTTGAGTAGGAGTAGAGAGGGTATTTTACCTGTGCACTGGGCACTGGTATGATCACTGCTGGAATCCTGTGCCACATTTTAATGACTTCTGCAATTCAAGGAGGACGTTGATAAATTGGAGAGGCTTCAGAGAAGAGTCGCGAGAATGATTGAAGGATTAGAAAACATGCCTTGTGGTGACAGACTCAAAGAGCTCAATCTAGTTAGTTTAACAAAGAGAAAGTGAAGGAGTAAGTTGATTACAGCCTATAAGTACCAACATGGGGAACAAATATTTAATAATAACTCTTCAGTTGGAAGTTGAAGCTAGACAACCCGAGGCTGGAAATAAGGTGTAAATGTTTAAAAGGGAGGGTAATTAATGTTTCCACTGGGTCAATCAGCAATAACACCAACAAAGTCAATGGAGTTATGTCAGTATATATTAAAGATTAGACTGAATATTTTTGGCTGTATATGTTATATATAACACACAAAGGAATGTTAAGCAGTTTCTCATTATATGGAGAAGAATCTTCACTTACCTCTGTGTCCCTATTTCTTCTACCCTTCCCCCCACCACACACACACCCCTACATTGTGAATCTCACAGCTAGTGCATCTTTGTTTCCTAAAGACATAAGTGAGTAAAGTGGCACAGTCTGAGCAATAGACAGAAACATCTGCTTCTCTCCTCTTGTTTTTGAAGCAGCCTCCTCAGGCATATCCTCAGCCTCTAATGCAGTCATTCTGAAAGAGATCATTCTTCTCATTTAAGCCCTTAAAATACTGTAGCATCTATATTGGATAAGAAAACACTCAGAAAAGAGAAGAAAAAAAACAAGATCATTATGCTACGTCTCTTATGGAAAGTCTGGAGGAATGATCAGAGAGGATTGTGAATTAAGGAGCATACTCCCTTAAATAAAAAAAATGAAGTGATGCAGCAGCCATCATCTTGGATTCTCCTTTTAAAGTTTCACAATAGTCACTAAGCTTAAGGATCAAAAGTAATTGTATTATCTTCCTGTTAGAGAAAAGCAAAGCAATTTGGTCTTTGATGTTTTATCGTCTCATGCCACCTCTTCTGCCCGCCTTCAGGACTGATCCTGTATGGTGCTGGGAGCCTTCCAAGAAGACCTCAGCACCTCACAGGATTGGGCCCTTTTCAGGGCCAGAGCATAGGAGTCACCTTATTTTTGCTAGTTCTAGAGAGGAAGGTTGATCTTGTGGTTATGGCACTGGACTGGGACTCAGGAGATCTAGATTCAAATCCTGACTATGCCATTGGAGTCCTGTGCCATGTTAGACAAGTCACTTAACCTGTCTGTACTTCAGTTCCTCAGGTTTATATTGGGGATAATACTTCCCTTCTCCAACCTTCGTCTGTTTAATCCTCTTGGGGCAAGGACTTTCTCTTACTGTGTTTGTGCTCCTTAGCGCAACAGGGCCCTGATCTCAGTTATTCCCTCTAGATGCTAACATAATAATTATGTAAATATTAATAAATTAATTAATATTATTAATAATAAATATTAATAATAATATTCTGAATTTCTCTAGCATGTATCAGCTCTAATATAGGTTCAGTCCTGCAGTCCCTGCACAGTAAAACTACTAAGATCAGGCAAAGAGGGACTCTTGGGGGACTGATAGCCCTGCTAAGGAATATTTAACATGTCCTTCTATGCTGATCTAAAGGGTTCTCATTTCTCTCTCCCTGTTTTATGAATTACAGTGCATGCCAACAGCCTTTTCATTGTTTGCAGAAGAGAGTATCAAGATTTAAGACATGTGCATTTCCTGCATATCAAATCAAAAAACACCAAAGTAAAATAATCCAGCAAGGGACAAATTGAGCACTTGGATGTACACATGTGACTTCACTGGGAGATGATACAGTGTATAAAAGCAGAATTTGGGCAGATCTGTGGATTATAGTGCACAGACACTTTGAGGTTTAATGCTTTATTTGTGGGTTTGCATAGATGCTACTGTGATCTCAGTTTGTTAGATGTTTTGCAGGGACAGAATTCAAACATCCATGTCATTTCCACACAAATACCTAATATTTCTATTTCTCTCTCACACACCTACAGTTATGTGCATTTGCCCCGCTGATGTTGGGGAACTTGCAGGGGATTGGGGCATTTGCCTCTGCACTACCCTCTCCCCACCTTTTGCTGCCAATAAAAGCCCAACACCTAGGGCAATGGTTCTACCTTTCCAGACTACTGGACCCCTTTCAGGAGTTTGATTTGTCTTGTTTACCCCCAAGTTTCACCTCACTTAAAAACTATTTGCTTTCAAAATCAGACATACAAATACAAAAGTGTCACAGCACACTGTGACTAAAAATTGGTTTACTTTTTCATGTTTACCATATAATTATCAAATAAATCAATTGGAATATAAATATTGTACTTACATTTCAGTGTACAGTTATATAGAGCAGTATAAATAAACCATTGTCTATAAGAAATTTGAGTTTGTATTGACTTTGCTAGTGCCTTTTATGTAGCCTGTTGTAAAAGTAGGCAAATATCTAGATGAGTTGATGTACTGCCAGAAGACCTCTGCATACCCCCTGGCTGAGAACTGCTGACCTAAAGGAACTGCTGCAAATGCCTGGTAACAGGTTCATCAGCTCCAGAGCCCCCCCTCATAGGCCTTTCAGGCTCCCTGCTCTCAAATCTATCTACACAGGTGTGACATTATCGACATAAACTGGGACTGTATAGATCATTTTTGCAACCAAGGTCCTGTAGTGGCACCAAATCTTGTATAAAGGGGGTCAAATAAGGTGCCTAAGACAAGGTTATGGTTTGCTGGTTATGATTATGCTGTGTGTATGCATGTATCATTTTTGCATTTAAAGTTATAAGTATTGGCTCTATACTGTCTGTATTTCAAACTTGTGCTATGCTTTTGGGTGACGCCCAGATAATTTGGCATAAGCACTGCCTAGCCTGTTTGATGGCCCATTAAAGACCATCAGGTATACGAATGACCCATTGAAAGAAGGCAGATACACCTTGTAACTCAGCAAGGCATGCAGGGACATGCCTATGGACAAAACTCTAAGGTTTTTTCATGCCATATGCTGTAATGCTTGTCTTTGGGACAAAGAAAGTGGAGACCATATGGCAAGAGACTATAAAAGTCTGATGCATCTCCTCCATCTTGTCTTCTATCCTGCTTCTTACCTCTGGAGGGACTTTGGTACAAACTGAAGCTCTGAAACAAAGGACTGAATGACCCATACCAGCTGTGGATGTACTACAGAGACTTGATTTGAACCTGCAGTTTATTCTATCACTGCTACAAGCCTGAACCAAGAAGTATGCCATTTCTGTATGTAACTGATTCCATTTAACCAATTCTAGCTCTCATCTGTATCTTTTTCATTTTATGAATAAACCTTTAGATTCTAAAGGATTGACAACGACATGATTTGTGGGTCAGATCTGATTTGTATATTGACCTGGGTCTGGAGCTTGGTCCATTGGGATAGAGAGAACCTCTTTTTTTTAACTAGGGTATTGGTTTTCATAACCATTTATACCCATAATGAGTAGTGCCAGTGGTGATACTGGGAAACTGAAGTGTATATAAGGGAGTTGCTTGTGTGACTTGTGGTTAATCAGTGGGGTAAAACCAAAGTCCTCTCTGTCTGGCTGGTTTGGTTTGCTTTAGAGGTGGAAAAACCCCAGCCTTGGGTTGTAACTGCCCTGCTTTAAGCAATTCATCCTGAATTGGCACTCTCAGTTGAGTCCCACCAGAACCAGCATCGTTACCAGGTCCCTTCAAACTCCACACAGACTTTTTACTTGGCTAATAACACAAGGCAGCAGGGAGGGATAGCTCAGTGGTTTGAGCATTAGCTTGCTAAACCCAGGGTTGTGAACTCAATCCTTGAGGGGGCTACTTAGGGATCTGGGGCAAAATCAGTACTTGGTCCTGCTAGTAAAGGCAGGGGGCTAGACTGAATGATCTTTCAGGGTCTCTTCCAGTTCTAGGAGATAGGATATCTCCATATATAAAAAACAGTTTTATTGTTTTGAATAATCTGTGAAAATAAAGTCTTCAAAGTTCAAACCAGGCCTTCCAGCCTACAGCTTTTCCCTGCTTTGGCAGACCAGTCCTGAGCCATATCTTGCTGGTGTATTTTCTCCCCTGGAATCACAGGGTCTCCTGTAGAAGACCTTATCCCTCCTCTCTGCAGCCCTCAGCCTGATTGAGTTACATGACCCATTTTCCCCATCTGGTGGGGGGACAAGTTATCTCCACCTGATAAACCTAAGACCCACCTCCTCTTAAAAGGCCAACTGCTTGTGACTCTCCCTATCTCCTGTTGCAGGGTTAGATCTTCCTCTCTGCAGAAGAATGAGTTAGCAACACAACCGGGTCATCCATTTCAAAAATCATTGTTTGTTTTGTTATTAAACAAAACTTGTCCCTTTTCACTCATCATAAAAAAATTAATGTGATATTTGACTTTTTTTTTTGGTAATTTTTGCTGAAAAGTTTAGAAAAAAAAATTTCACCCCGATGGTTGTTTGATTAGCTGCTTTCATTTCATTAACTTTTAACTGATCATTTGCTTTCATGTGAGGTGAGAGCAAATCTTGGACCAAGTGGAGATAATAGGAGTTTTTCCATGAACTTCAGTGGGACCAGGATTCACCCCAGGGGATTTCCACTTGCATCCACAAAGAGAAAGTTTGCAGTGCTGCCAACACATGATTTCATCACTAGTCTGATGCTCTTTGGTGTTTCCTTAAAGCTCCAGCTCTTGAGTTTGAGTATGAGAGTATTTCAGTTTTCATTTAAAATAATGAGCTGTTCTTGCTTTCTTAGTTGTGGAGAAAAGTTTGGAAATATGAATCCTAAAGGCTTAGAAGCCAGAGGGCAAATAAAATGAACCTAAAATGTAATCTCTTAGAAAAAAAAAACTCATGAATTTTTAAACCAAGTTCACTTGAGACACAAGGTGGATGAAGTAATATCTTTTATTGGGCCAACTTAAGTTGGACCCACTTTTTCTCTCTAATATCCTGGGACCAACATAGAATCATCGGATTAGAAGGGCTCACAAGGATCATCTAGTCTAACCCCCTGCCACGATGCAGGATTTGTTCTGTCTAAATCATCTAAGACAGATTGCCATCAAGGCTCCTTTTGAAAACCTTTAGTGAAGGGGCTTCCACAACTTCCCCAGGCAATTTATTACATTGTCCCATTGTTCTTACACTTAGGAAACTTTTCCTGAGATTTAATCTAAATCTACTATGGTGTAGTTTGAACCCATTGCCTCTTGTCCTGCCCTCTGTGGCAAGAGGGCAATTTTTTTCCATCTTTTTTATGGCAGCATTTCAAGTCTTTGAAAACCACTATCTCATCCCCACATTAATCTTTTTTCCAAACTAAACACACCCACATCCTTTAGCCTTTGCACATATAGCTTGCATTCCAGCCCTTTGATCATCTGTGTCACTCGCCTTTGGATCTCCTTTCTAGTCTTGCTACATCATTTATGTACAGCAGTGACCAAAACTGGACACAGTACTCCAGTTGAGGCCTACCCGGTGCCAAGTAGAGCATACTATCACCTTCCATGACTTGCATGCTATTCCTCTTGTTAATGCAACCCCAAATTGCATTTGCTTTTTTTTCCACCCCCAGCATCAGCATTGCTGAATCACGTCGAGGTTGTGATCCACCACAACTCCCAAATCCTTCTCAGCAGTGCTGTTATTAAGCCAGTTATCCCCCATTCTGAATATAGGAGAAGGGTATACTACTGATCCCCTGACCAGGATGATGATAATGACTGTGAAATGCTCAAGGAGATTAGAGAGTTTTTTTTATTTTTAATAGTCTCAATAATAATGGGGAATTTCAATTATCCCCATGTGACATTATCTGATTAAAATAGCACCATATAGATCATTGTTGCTACCACTGTTATATACTTCCAACAAATCTTGTACAAAATGTGGCAAGTAAGATGTCTATGGAAAGGTTATGATTTGCTGAATATGGTTATGCTATTGGTATGCAGGTATCATTTTTGTATTTGAATTTATGAGTATTGGCTCTATACCTGTATTTCAAATGTTTACTCCTAGAGTAATGCCCACAAGGTAGTTAACTAGCACATCTTAAAGGGACTATTCAAATTAAGTGGCTCATCAAGGGACACTTAACTCACAATGGACCAGGGAGATGCCCATCTACACTTAACGGACTTTCCTGTGGATGTTCCATCTGAAGTATAGGTGGCCGCTGCTGTGACTAAGCAAAATTACGCATGGACAACTGACTTGCCCATGTGACTCCAAACCCCATATTGTCACCTGTAATTTTCCACTGGCTGAGCTGAGGGCTTGGTTTGAAATAATGGGTTTCCCACCACATGGCTGAAGCTATAAAACACCTCAATTTTGCCTCTTTCCTGCTCAAAGCTCTGGACTATGAATTTGTACTAATGGGAACATTCTAACCAAGGGACTGCTTTCAATGATTTGGAAGCAGCCAGAGACTTGACTTAAGCCAACAGTTCATTCCACCACTGCTACAAGCCTGAATCAAGAACTTTGCATTTATTGTGTGTATTTGATTCCTTTAACCAATTTTAACTCTCACCTTTCTTTCTTTTTATAAATAAACTTTTAGATTTTAGACACTGAAGGATTGGCATCAGTGTGATTTTGGGGTAAGATCTGAGTAATATATTGACCTGGGTCTGTGGCTGGTCCTTTGGGATCAGAAGAACCCTGTATTTGATGAGACTGGTCGTAAAGAACCATTCATCTTTAAATCCAGTGTTTTTGGTGGTGATACAAGGACTGGAATAGCTAAGGAAACTGCTTTCCTGACTTCTTGTTGGCCAGTGTGGTGAGACAGAAGTTTAGTTTTGTTGCTGGTTTGGTATATCTCATGGGAGAATAACCTCCAGCTTTGGGGTGTGTCTGCCCTATTTCTCAACAGTTTGTCCTGAATTGGGTATTTTCAGTTGTGACCCACAAAGGCACGGTTACACCCCATATTGGCTGGGTACATGTCACCTCAGGAAGGGATGCAGTGATAAAGTTTCTAGACATCTTAAATGACTGCTTCTTGAAGCAGCTAGTCCTGGAATTCACAAAAGCACAGGCAATTCTTGATTTAGTCCTAAGCGGAGCACAGGAGCTGATCCAAGAGGTGAATATAACTGAGCCACTTAGTACTAGTGACCATAAAATAATATCAGAGGGGTAGCCGTGTTAGTCTGGATCTGTAAAAGCAGCAAAGAATCCTGTGGCACCTTATAGACTAACAGACTTTTGGAGCATGAGCTTTTGTGAGTGAATACCCACTTCATTAGATGCATGTAGTGGAAATTTCCAGGGGCAGGTATATATATGCAAGCAAGCTAGAGATAATGAGGTTAGTTCAATCAGGGAGGATGAGGCCCTGTTTTAGCAGTTGAGGTGTGAAAACCAAGGGAGGAGAAACTGGTTTTGTAGTTGGCAAGCCATTCACAGTCTTTGTTTAATCCTGAGCTGATGGTGTCAAATTTACAGATGAACTGAAGCTCAGCAGTTTCTCTTTGAAGTCTGGTCCTGAATTTTTTTTGCTGCAGGATGGCCACCTTAAGGTCTGCTATAGTGTGGCCAGGGATGTTGAAGTGTTCTCCCACACACAGATGGAATACAAGCTGTCAGGAACAGTATCCCTGATGATGTCACAGCACAACTGGCTGCTGAGCTCTGTGCCTTTATTCTCACACACAACTATTTCAAATTTGATGACAATATATATCTCCAGATCAGTGGCACCGCTATGGGCACCCGCATGGCCCCATAATATGCCAATATTTTTATGGCCGACCTGGAACAACGCTTCCTCAGCTCTCATCCACTCATGCCCCTTCTCTACCTGTGCTACATTGATGACATCTTCATCATCTGGACCCATGGGAAGGAGACTCTGGAAAAATTCCACCACGATTTCAACAGCTTCCACCCCACCGTCAACCTGAGCCTGGACCAATCTACACGGGAGGTCCACTTCCTAGATACCACAGTGCAAATAAATGATGGTAATATTAACAGCACCCTATACCAAAAACCTACCAACCGCTATGCCTACCTTCATGCCTCCAGCTTCCATCCTGGGCACATCACACGATCCATTGTCTACAGCCAAGCACTGAGGTACAACCGCATCTGCTCTAACCCCTCAGACAGAGACCAACACCTACAAAATCTCCACCAAGCATTCTCAAAACTACAATACCCGCACGAGGAAATAAGGAAACAGATCAACAGAGCCAGACGTGTATCCAGAAGCCTCTTACTGCAAGACAAATCCAAGAAAGAAACCAACAGGACTCCACTGGCCATCACATATAGTCCCCAGCTAAAACCCCTCCAATGCATCATCACTTTCCCAGGCCTTGAATGGCAGGCCAGTCCTCACCCACAGACAACCTGAAACATATTCTCACCAGTAACTGCACACCGCACCATAGTAACTCTAGCTCAGGAACCAATCCATGCAACAAACCTCGATGCCAACTCTGCCCACACATCTACACCAGCGACATCATCACAGGACCTAACCAGATCAGCCACACCATCACCGGTTCATT